>NC_030808.1:36089812-36734718 GCF_001704415.2 Capra hircus
ATGCATTTAATAAATGCTCAAAATAAATGGTAGCAAAATTTCAAAGATGTTATTCAGTTTGTTTAAAATTCAGTGAAGTGTATGCTAATGTGTAAGCTGAGTTTTTAATGTAAGACCTTGACTAATTGACTTCTTTTTTTTAACAACTAAGTGTTCTTAATAAGGGCATCTGTCCCAGTGGATCCTGCAATATTTTATATGATCCTAAAGTAAGGGTAGGACAACTATCTCATACATTTGACTATTAATTTGTCCCCTTGTTAGTTGTTGATTACAGTCCTTTTTGCTAAATAGCCAATGGTTATGAAAAATAGTATCTGAGCCCTCAGTACTATTATATAGTTCATTGGAAAAAGCCATTTTAGACCAACTGTGGTATGAAAAGAGATATTTACATCAGTAACAAAAGCAATCTTTATTGAACTTGTTAAGCCATAGTATTTGACAGCACTCTATTATCATCCTAAGATGTGAAGTGTCTTTTTATTCATCCCACTTACAAATTCAGTAAAAAGTATAAAATTACTAACTACAGTGCTTCAACATTCCTTGTTATGTGTGAATGTGTGTGGCTATGTGTGGGTTTGTGTGCATATGATGAGTAGCACAGAGTAAAATACAACATCATTTGCCGAATATAAAATTGGTGCAATGGCATTTACTTCCTGAAAATATCAATGGGTTTATTTAGTAATGTTCATGTTTCATAATGACTTTTAAATACTATTTCTTAGAAAATACTGATATTCCAGGTAGATAGCTAGGTGGAATTTTAAACAGGATTTAAGGAATAAGTGGTTATAGACAGTCTGACTACAATTCAGTGGTTCTGCTATAGAAAGCATCTCAAAGTTAATAGTAATCAATACAAAGGCTCCTGAGGATTGAAAAGAAAAATGGGGAAGGAGCTGGAGAAGGGGTGGGGCTGTCACCATGTCTCTCTCTCATACAGCTTATACAAATCAAAGCACTTGAGTAGTGACAAGTGATGTTTCTACTCTCATCGATTAGTACTGAGTGAACTGTTCTGGAGGGGATGATTGCTTTTCATAGAGTCAAGCACGGTATAATCGGTTCAGGTGAACTGAGCAAAGCATCGAAACAGTTATAAGATACGATTTTGGTACATGAAGGCATCTGCAGTGTATTTATGCATATTTCATCTCTGTACACAGCCATAAAATATATAGAGGACATACCAATAAGTATGACACAACTATATGTATTGTATAAAACATATTAACAATATTGTCTCCACTATTGCTATCTAATTGTGAATATGGTGGATTTTGAGTTATGTTCCCAAATGTGGGAGTAACTATATCCTGTCACATAATTATGACCTTTGTAATTGAAATATAGTTGATTTACAATATTGTATTAATTTCTGCTGTACAATAAAGTCATTCAGTTAAACATATATATACAGTGCTTTTCTATTCTTTTCTAGTATGGTTTATCACAGGATATTGAACATAGTTCCTTTTGTTATACAGTAGGACCTTGTTTATTCAGTTTCTACATAAAGCTTACATCTGCTAACCCCGACCTCCCACTCCATCCCTTCTCTGTCTCACCTCCCCTTGGTAACTACATGTCTGTCCTCTGTGTCTGTCAGTCTGTTTCTGTTTCATACACAAGTTCATTTGTATCACATTTTAGATCACGCATGTAAGTGCTCTCTTATGATATTTGTCTTTGTCTGTCTGACTTCACTCAGTATGACAATCGCTAGTTTCATCAATGTTGCTGCAAACGTCATTGTTCCATTCTTTTTTATGACTGAGTAGAATTCTGTTATGTATATGTACCACGTTATTTTTAATCCAATCCTCTGTTGATGGACATTTCGGTTGTTTCCATGTTTTGGCTATTTTGAATAGTGTTGCTATGATCATAGGGGAGCATGTTTCTTTTTCAATTACAGTTCTGTCTGGATATATCCAGAGTCAGTCTCTGGGTCAGGAAGATCCCCTGTAGAAGGGAGTGGCTACCCAATATTCTTGCCTAGAGAATTCCATGGGCAAAGGACCCTGGCAGGATACAGGTCATGGGTTTGCAAAGAGTCAGACATGATTAAGCGCCTAACACTGCATGTATACCCAGGAGTGGGTTTTCTCAATGTGGGTTTTCTATGGTGATTCTATTTTTAGTTTTTTAGAAAATTTTATTTATTTATTTTTGGCTGTGTTGGCTCTTCATTGCTCTGTGTACTTTTCTCACAGTTGTGAAAGCAAGGGCTTCTCACTAGTTGTGGTGCGTGCTAAGTCACTTCAGGCATCTCCGATTCTTTGTGACCCCATGGACTATAGCCTGCCAGGCTCCTCTGTCCATGGGATTTTCCAAGCAAGAGTAATGGAGTGGGGTGCCATTTCCTTCTCCACTAGTTGTGGTGCACAGTCATCTAACTGCAGTGGCATTTTTGTTGCAGAGCTCTAGAGTGCGCAGGCTTCAGGAGCTGTGGCCCACGGGCTAAGGAGACGTGGCTCCTGGGCTCTAGAACACAGGCTTTGTGGCACACAGCCTAGTTGCTCTGCAGCTTGTGGGATCTTCCTACGTCTGGGATCAAACCCATGTCCCCGGCATTGGCTAGGAGACTCTCCACCATTGAGCCCCCAGGGAAGCCCTATTTTTATTTTATTTTTAGTTTTTGAAGAACCTCTGTACTGTCTTCCACAGTGGCTGCAACAACTTACATTTTGACAAACAGTGTAGGAGGATTTTCTTTTCTCCGCATCCTCTCCAGCATTTGTTATTTGTAGACTTCTTAAATTCTGGACATTCTGACTGAGATGAGGTGGTACTTCATTGTAGTTTCAATTTACATTTTTCTAGTAACTAGAGATGCTGTGTATCTTTTCAAGTGCTTGGTGGCCATCTGTATACCTTTTTTGGAGAAATGTCTATTTAGGACTTCTGCCCCTTTTCTGATTGGGCTATTTGCTAGTTTGTTATTGAGTTGTATAAGCTGTTTATATATTTTGAAAATTAAGCCCTTATCAGTTGCTCATTTGCAAATATTTTTCCCATTCTTTAGGTTGCCTTTTCCTTTGGTTTATTATTTCCTTTGTTGTGTAAAAACTTGTAAGTTTATTAGATCCTGTCTGTTTGTCTTTGTTTTTATTTATATTGCTTTGGGAAACCTATAAAAACATTGGTACATTTTATCTCAGAGGGTGTTTTACGTATGATCTCTAATAGCAGTTTTATGGTGCCATGTCTTACGTTTAAGTCTTTGAGCTGTTTTGAGTTTATTTTCATGTATGATGTGAGAAAGCATTCTAAATTGATTTACATGGAGCTGACCTTTCCCAACACCAGTTGCTGAAGAGACTGTTCCTCATTGTATATTCTCGCCTCCTCTGTTGAGATGAACTGTAGGTGTATGGGTTTCTTTCTGGGCTCCCTATTCTGTTCCATTGATCCACATGCCTGTCGTTTTGATTACTGTATATTTGTAGTATTGTCTGAGGTCTGGGAGGATTAGACTTCCTGCTTTGTTCTTTTTCCTCAGGATTGCTTTTGCAATTCTGGGTATTTTATGATTCCATACAAGTTTTAAGATTATTTGTCCTAGTTATTTGAAAAGCGGTATGGGTAATTTAATAAGGATAACATTATATCTGCAAATTGTTTTAGGTAATATGGCCACTTTAACAATATTAATTCTTTGAATCCAAGAATATAAGATATCTTTCCATTTCTCTGAACTAGTTTATTCATAGTCAAGGATTATAATGGCAAATATCAGAACTTACTTGATGCATGCCTTGCATTCTCTCATGTTTTATTAACTACAATAGTATTTTTAAAACATCCATTATCAATTATAAGTGCCAATAATGATATTAAAGCATAATAAGTGAATAAATATGGAAAATACAAAGAGTTATTGCAACACCCACTATGAGCAGCAAACAGATTGTTTTTCTCTGTGGAAATAAACAATCCTCTACACCAAAGGTGAAATGTGTCATGGCTCTTTAAATATAACAACACAAATTAATGTGAGCCATGTCCATTTTTGGGTCAGGTTAATTGATACATAAATAATAGGAGCCATTGAAAGCTTTTGCCTTTATTTTTTGGAATTTAAGATGGGAGTACCAGACCACTTGACCTGCCTCTTGAGAAACCTGTATGCAGGTCAACAAGCAACAGTTAGAACTGGACATGGAGTAACAGACTGGTTCCAAATAGGAAAAGGAGTACCTCAAGGCTGTAAATTGTTATCTGCTTATTTAACCTATATGCAGAGTACATCATGAGAAACACTGGGCTGGAGGAAGCACAAGCTGGAATCAAGATTGCCAGGAGAAATGTCAATAACCTCAGATATACAGATGACACTACCCTTATGGCAGAAAGTGAAGAAGAATTAAAGAGCCTCTTGATGAAAGTGAAAGAGGAGAGTGAAAAATTTGGCTTAAAGCTCAACAATCAGAAAACTTAAGATCATGGCATTTGGTCCCATCACTTCATGGCAAATAGATGGGGAAACAGTGGAAACAGTGACAGACTTTATTCAGCTCCAAAATCACTGTAGATGGTGACCGCAGCCATGAAATTAAAAGATGCTTACTCCTTGGAAGGAAAGTTATGGCCAACCTAGTCAGCATATTGAAAAGCAGAACATTACTTTGCCAACAAAGGTCTGTCTAGTCAAAGCTATAGTTTTTCCAGTGGTCATGTATGGATGTGAGAACTAGACTATAAAGAAAGCTGAGCACTGAAGAATTAATGCTTTTGAACTGTTGTTGGAAAAGACTCTTGAGAGTCCCTTGGACTGCAAGGAGAATCAACCAGTCCATCCTAAAGGAGATCAGTCCTGGATGTTCTTTGGTAGGACTGATGTTGAAGCTGAAACTCCAATACTTTTGGCTACCTGATGAGAACAGCTGACTCATTTGAAAAGACCCTGATGCTGGGAAAGGTTGAGGGCAGGAGGAGAAGGGGATGACAGAGGATTAGATGGTTGGATGGTATCACTGACCCAATGGACATGAGTTTGGGTGGACTCCAGGAGTAGGTGATGGACAGGGAGGCCTGGTGTGCTGCAATTCATGGAATCACAAAGAGTTGGACACGACTGAGTTTGAACTGTGGTGTTGGAGAAGACTCTTGAGAGTCCCTTGGACTGCAAGGAGATCCAACCTGTCCATTCTGAAGGAGATCAGCTCTGGGATTCCTTTGGAGGGAATGATGCTGAAGCTGAAACTCCAGTACTTTGGCCACCTCATGCGAAGAGTTGACTCATTGGAAAAGACTCTGATGCTGGGAGAGATTGGGGGCAGGAAGAGAAGGGGACGACAGAGGATGAGATGGCTGGATGGCATCACGGACTCGATGGACGTGAGTCTGAGTGAATTCCCGGAGTTGGTGATGGACAGGGAGGCCTGGCGTGCTGCGATTCATGGGGTCGCAAAGAGTCGGACATGACTGAGCCAGTGAACTGAACTGAACTGAGGGACTGAACTGAACTGAAGTTGTATTAACCTTTTTATAAATATCAGTTTAACAGTTGGCTGTTTCTGTCAGTCAGTTCAGTTGATCAGTCATGTCTTACTCTTTGAAACCCCATGGACTGCAGCACACCAGACTTCCCTGTCCATCAGCAACTCCCAGAGCTTGATCAAACTCATTTCCATCAAGTCAGTAATGCCATCCAATCATCTCATCCTTTGTCATCCCCTTCTCCTTCTGCCTACAACCTTTCCCAGCATTAGGGTCTTTTCAAATGAATCAGTTCTTTGCATCAGGTGACCAAAGTATTGGAGCTTCAGCTTTAGCACCAGTCCTTCCAATGAATATTCAGGACTGATTTCCTTTAGAGTGGACTGGTTTGATCTCCTTGCAGTCCAAGAGACTCTCAAGATTCTTCTCCAACACCACAGTTCAATAGCATCAATTCTTTGGCGCTCAACTTTATAGTCCAACTCTGACATCCATACATGGCACTGGAAAAGCCATAGCTTTGACTAGATGGATGTCTGTTGGCAAAGTAAATTCTCTGATTTTTAATATGCTATCCTTTGCTTCCATGGAGCAAGTATATTTAATTTCATGGTTGCAGTCACCATCTGCAGCGATTTTGGAATCCAAGGAAATAAAGTCTGCCACTGTTTCCATTGTTTCCCCACCTATTTGCCATGAAGTGATGGGACTGGATGACATGATCTTAGTTTTTTGACTGTTGATTTTTTTAAGCCAGCTTTTTCACTCTCCTTTTTGACTTTCTTCAAGAGGCTCTTTAGTTCCTCTTCACTTTCTGCCATAAGGGTGGTATCATCTGCATAACTGAGGTTATTGATATTTCTCCCAGCAATCTTGATTCCAACCTGTGCTTCACCCAGCCCCAAATTTCACATGATGTACTCTGCATGTAAAGTACATAAACAGGGTGACAATTTACAGCCTTGACGTACTCCTTTCCCAATATGGAAACTGTCTGCTGTTCCATGTCCAGTTCTAACTGTTGCTTCTTGACCTATATACAGATTTCTCACGAGGCAGGTCGGGTGGTCTGGTGTTCCCATCTCTTTAAGAATTTTTACAGTTTGTTGGGATCCAAACAGTCAAAGCCTCTGATGTCATCAATAACACAGAAATAGATAGTTTTCTGGAACTCTCTTGCTCTTTCTGTGATCCAACGGATTTGGCTATTTGATCTCAGGTTCCTCTGCCTTTTCTCAATCCAGCTTGAACATCTGGAAGTTTTTAGTTCATGTACTATTGAAGCCTGGCTTGGATAATTTTGAGCATCCCTTTGTTAGTGCGTGAGATGAGTGCAATTGTGTGATAATTTGAACTTTGTTTGGATTGCCTTTCTTTGGGATTGGAATGAAAACTGACCTTTTCCAGTCCTGTGGTCAATGCTGAGTTTTCCAAATTTACTGGCATATTGAGTGCAGCACTTCACAGCATCATCTTTTAGAATTTGTAATAGATCAACTGAAATTCCTTCACCTCCACTACCTTTGTTGATAGTGATGCTTCTGTACTTTATTTGATATGATAGTAGTCAGGCAAAATAATTATTGTGGATCAAACCAATACAAATAACTATATTTGGAATACAGGGATAAGAAGTTTGCTTTAAAATGAGGTAAAAAGTGGGCTTCTCAGGTGGCTCAGTGGTAAAGAATCTGCTTGTCAATGAAGTAGACATGAGTTTGATCCCTGGGTTGGGAAGAGCCCCTCGAGGAGGAAATGACAACCCACTCCAGTATTCTTCCCTGGAAAATCCCATGAACAGAGGAGCCTGGCAGGGGTCCATGAGGTCACAAAGAGTTGGACACATCTGAGCACTCACACATTCTGAGCAAAAATGCATGAACATGGTTTAACTAGTTATTATGGATAATAGAAAGAACTTATTGTAGCAAAGTAGAATCAGCACCAAAACGAAAAAGAACTGTAAACCGATGAGTAGTGTCAGGTTTTCTGAAGCTTCAAGCTCTTGTTTTTCTGAATCTTCATGAAATTCTATGTAGATAGCTTCCTAAAGCAGAGGAAAGACATGCAATATTTCATTGCTACTGACATTTACTCCTGGAGGCTGGTAAGGTAGATAAAGTACCTGAATATGAGAAAGTAACAAAATGGTTCATATATGCTGCCACTGAGCTTCCGCAGGTATACTACCAATAATAATACTGGGGGAAGAACACTGTTATATTTTTACTCGGCCTGAAAAATCTCTGGTAATTTTCAGATAGACTAATAAACCACCAGTTTCAAAATGTCAGGGCCCTTTTCATCTAAATATGCATTTCACACCACCCTGAAGATAAGGAAGGATTTTTCTGCAATATAATTTAGAATCATATTAAATTAATTCTAAAACATAAGTGAAAAATAGGGTCTGACATAAAATGTGCTGGGATTGTTAAGAGAATATGTGATTTATATTTTTAATTTCACCAATAACTTTTAAGACTGTTGACTATGTCATGGGGCTCATTGCAACACTTCTTTATGCTGACCTGACTGCTGTTTGGCTGATGAAGTCATTTTACATATGCGGTAAAATAAAGCAGACATAAGAGCTTCAAAGAGATCAGAGCAGAAGCACAATAATTTGATGAAAAAATAGGTAAAAAATGGTACTCATTTCTATCCCATATTCTGACTCTGTGAACATAAATCTCATTGTACATCACAGTGAAACACAAAATGAAAGAGAATTTATATTCTATACACATAGGTTTGACACTCAAATTTGACAATTTTGTTTCTTCACCTTATATAAATACACCCTAGAGTTGTAGAAAGAAAGTAATCATAATGAAACCAATGGAATATGTTTAATTTCCTCTTCTTCACTTTTTTTAAAAGGTAAAATGGGGTTGCATTAAAAAAAATCTAAAAATTTCCATGGACTTTTCTACCTGTATTTCCTTGTCAGATTTAGTGTTTAGTCATGTATCTTAATCCCACTCCAGTGCTCTTGCCTGGAAAATCCCATGGACAGAGGAGCCTGGTAGGCTGTGGTCCATGGGGTCGCTAAGAGTCACACATGACTGAGCAACTTCACTTTCACTTTTCACTTTCATGCTTTGGAGAAGGAAATGGCAACCCACTCCAGTGTTCTTGCCTGGAGAATCCCAGGGACTGGGGAGCTTGGTGGGCTGCCGTCTATAGAGTCGCACAGAGTTGGACACGACTGAAGGGACTCAGCAGCAGCAGCAGCATGTATCTTAGTGGTGTGCTACATAGATTCAGGATAATTGTTGTAGGCCTGAAAGTCTACACTGATATCAATGCCCTATGTTATTTTACTAATACTAGAATTTTATTAAAATGTTAGTAACAATTATATTAATTTGATCAATTTAATATTCATATTAAACTTATAAATTATATTACTCATATTCATTATATTTATTTATTGTGTTTATTAACATAAATTTAATTAGCATGAGTATTGAATTTCATATACATATACACATAACAATGGACAGACACTGTACATAAAAATAATTCTAAAAGATTAAGTCAAACTTGTATGCAAAGCACATATTTGCTGTTGTCACAGGGATATATTCTGGATAATATAATACTGTTTTCATTTTTAAATTCATACACATTATTTAAAAACTGTATATTTTGGGAAGTTCTATAAATGTAACTTGCTACCTCTTTGATAGTTTTTTTTTAAAGACTCACGGAAAGCATATGGAACTGTTAATTACTGTGAAATCTTCAGAAAAATAAACCATTCCAGCGATAGTAATGAGACCACTGATAAACTCAGTCTAGAATATTCAGAATGTTTAGATTATGTTGAAAAAATGTGAACTCAGTGAAAATTATGCCTACTATCTACTGCTCAGATATGAAACCTTAGTGACTTAGTTCTACAGACAATTTTTATGTTACTGATTTAAAATCCTTGATAATGTGGTTTCCCCTGATTACTTTTCCCAAGTAAAAAATAACATTCTATCTTTTGCTAGCCAATGGATTTTTGAAAATGCAACCAGATTATGTAACTTCCCTCCACCCATTCCTTAAATAGCCCCTTTCAGCTGTGCTACCTTTTGCATCTAAAATGAATTCCACTTCTTACCATAGCCTGGAAGCCCTGTCCATTTTCTTCTTCATGGAATATAGCCCCTGCCTCTCTCATCCTCACTTATTTCACTCCATCGTTCTTAACACAGAAATTAGGACAATATGAGTAATTTCATGTCTCTCCTTTCTTAATTAAACTTATTCATAAAACATAATGGAGGTCTTTATAGCTTGCCCTCTAAAAACAGTTGTGAAATAATTAATTTTTGAATCTATCCTTGATTTTTAACAAGAAAAACATTTATAGCTACAGAATGATTAAGAACAGAAAAATAATAGCTAACATTTATTGAGTACTTAGCACATTTCCCTGCCTTTACATGTAAGAAATTCTTCTAAACTGCAGAGCAACCCTGGAGGTTAAACACTATTATTGTCATTTTACAGATGGGGAAACTGAGGAACAGCAACGCTAAATACTTTGCCAAAAGTAATGTAGACCATAGTGAGAAAATTGAGATTCTAAACTCAGGAATCTGGCTCCCAATGGTAAAAATGCTTTTTTTTTAAATCACTATATCAATGTTTCTCGGATGAAGGCTAGAATATAGTGAAGTTAATAAAGGGTGACACAAAGTTTGGAGGTGCTTGTGAACTGTCAAGTGAAGGGGGAGAATGATGTCAGCTAAACAAGAGAAAAAACCATCACCAGTTTATGTAATTATGATATTCTGGAAATGTACATTGTACAGGATACAAGTTTATCAGACTCCCCCCAAAAAACTAAGGATAAAAGAAAGAAAGAAGAGAGCAAAGATATTTATGTTTGGTTTAGCATCAATTTTTTTAGAAGTAGAACATTTTCATAGAGCTCATTGAGGTCAATGCCTATATTTACAGAGATGCTAAGGAGATCCCCCCGGTTACATTGTTTGATATTTGCCTAAATTGTAGTAAACATCTAGAATACTGCTTCAGCCATTTCTTCTCCCCACTCAAGATTGTCCCTAGATGAAACACTGACTTTGAATTTTCAATAAAAATGGAAGAAAATACACCAAGTTGGTAATTTTCCATTTTTTTCTGACAAAAATATGTCTGAATATGATAATATAACAGATTACTAGTCTAGTTCCATAGAAGTATGCTTACCTTATAAGATAACCTACCAGAATTTATTTTGGGGGGAAAAGTAAAAAAAAAAAAAAGCCTAAAATGTGCATGCTTCCTAACAATAATTGATATACAAGAAGTTACAAAGTAGCACAATTTAAAAATCACACATACACATTTGCTCAGCATTTATATGTAATATTTATCACAATGAAAAACAATTTCTCACTTGTGTAGTCAGTGTTGTGTATTCAGGCTCAGGTATATATGCATTTGTCATTTTAGTATAATACTTTCTGTGAGCAGAACGTCTTTCTAAATGGATGTGTCATACCATTACTAGGCAGAGTATGAATGATTACAGCCTTAAACTGGTAATACGCCTTCCTGACACTAATATAGGGCTATGATGCTGTATAATGTTGACATTTATGGCTATTTTCATAGACTTTATCTCAAATCCTTGAGTGGATACAGAGTGTACTGTATATCTACCTTAAAGTGCCTGGGCATAGACAAGCACGGAAACTATTAGGTGATGAAAAGTGTTACAGACTTCAGTGTTCATTGCTGCGAGTTGTTTTAGAACCAATGGGAATATAAGCTTGGCAATCCTCTGCCAGCGGCAAATGGTAACTATAACCTATGGTCAGATGACAAACCCAACCAAAGGTCCCTATAATTAGCCTGATAATAAATACTGTTTATGTAAATCTTGAACACGACTCGGCATATTAAAACTCAAAAGCACCATAATGGTTGCATAAATGATGTTGCCTTGTTTCAGTGTTACAGAATAATGAGATATTCTGGTTTAGAAAATTTGTCAGGATAATTAGTTTAACCTCAAAATGGGAAACATGTTTATTTAACCTAAGCTTGATAGAAATGCTTCTAAATGATTTTAAATGCTTTTTTTAATCTTAAAAAAGAATTCTGAAAATACTTTCACCCTATGTTGATGGCAAAGTATCAGATGTCGTAATTATTATACAACAATAACTGCAGGGACAGCTGATCTTAATATAGCACCTACTGTGTGATCAACAGAGTTCCAAGTTTTTATATATATCAATTTATGTAGTCAACAGAACAACTTTATGGGGTAGCTACTATTATTACTCCTGTTTTATAAGCTAAGAAACTGAAACAGAAAGGTGAGTTGACATGCTCCTGGTCAGAGAACTAGTATGTGGAATTCTGCTGTCATCAGGGATCACTGAAGTGTACAGAACTTAATTGTTCTGTATCTGAATTCTTTTATGTAGGGAATGTGGAGAGATAGAGAGAGACTGGGGCTTGGTTCTGCCTTTTATTCTTCTTTCCCACTGACAGCCCATAATGCTGATTATGTTGCCTTGAAGTAGAAAGAAAAGTAAAAAATGTTAGTCACTCAGTTGTGTCCAACCCTTTGTGATCTGTGGACTGTAGCCTGCCAGGCTCCCCTGTCCATGAGGATTCTCCAGGCAAGAATACTGGAATGGGTTGCCATTTCCTCCTCCAAGGGATCATCCCAACCCAAGTATCGAACCCCTGTCTTCTGTGTCTCCTGAATTTCAGGAAGATTCTTTGCCCACAAGCCATGGGAAAGCCACATAAGTTGCCTTATGACTGGTTAAATTTGGTATTAAAGTTGGTATTAAAAATGAATGGTTTCAGAATTTACATCTGAGGATATTCTATGAAAAAGAAATTATATATAGTATATTAAAGTGTTCCATCGTTTATAATAGGATCCTGGAGCAGACAGGTTGTGCCAGGCAAGTTTATTCGAGAGTTTTACTCCAATTTTAATTTTTTAAATTATATATATATGTACATATATATATATGAATATATACACATACATATGTATATAATTGTGTTTAATTTTATTTATTGAGTATCATGTTAGAAATTAAAATTTTATTTAATTTTCTGCATTCTCTTTAGTGCTAGAAGGTTAAATGCACATGAGTATGTATGTGCATGCACTCATGAAAGGGGATCATGAAGAATTATTGAGAATTACAGTGACAAAGATAGAGAAAGATAAATATATAAAGGGAACAAAAATGTTATAATTCCTACCCGTTGCCACTCTGCTATTCTTCCTGTCATTCCACTCAAGTTGGATTATTAGAAGTGAATTCCTTTGCATTGTTTTCTAATGAGTGGCCTTTCTGGGGAGTGAAGCCATGGTGGGCAGTTTTAGCTTTCTGGGTTATAAGCATCAAAGAAAGTTCAGCCTGAGAGGTACCTGATATAACAGATGATGCTGCCTTGCCTTCAGTTTAGGATTTGTCCTATGAAATCTCTCCTGCGTTTATCAAACGTAATGTCAGATTGTACAAACTGTGAGGCTGCCATCAGCTGCTAGTTGGACAATTCTTCTAAATGTCCTAAATGTTCATTTCTGTATATTATATCACCAGTTTTTAAATTATTTTAATGAGGTCCTATTCTCTGAAGTTCTATTACACAAGTGTCAAAAAAAATTTTGTCATCCCTCATAAACTTATGCAGTAATGAATATTATTTTAACCAATTCTATCACTATTTACAACAACCTTTTGATAATTTCTATCATAGTTGTTCTGATATATTCTCCTCCCCTTCTCTCTGATGGGTCAGCAGACAAAAAAAGTGTTGCAAGTATGGTCTCATCAGAGTTGCGTATAGATGAAAATACGTTTTGAAAATGCAGCATGCATTGTTTAGAAAGAATGGATACCACTCCTCAAAAATGTGCTTGAAAATAATATACTGGTAAGCTAGTGAAAAGGAACTGTGGTGTTAACTAAAATTTCTTACTAATTTTTTTTTCTTCTTTGGTATACTCAAGGTGTAACCATGTGTTTGATTAACAGTAAAACTGCCCATTATTGCAAAGGAGGTTGAAGACATACCTGTAGATTAAAAAAAAGATCACATTTACTTGTCAATTTTAAACTTTTAGCCCTGCGCTATAAATTGATCTTCACTCTTACTATTACTATGTGATGTATAGGTCAAATAAAAACTAGATAGTAGTCACTCTTTGATAAAAGGACTTGCAGGCAGTTTCTTTCCTAGGAGTTATTGGGTTATTTTGTAATTGAAGTAAGAGACAGAGAGAAAAACAGAGATAATTTGCATCTGTTGTATAAATTAACACTTGATTTAGACCAGACTTCCATAATAATAAGATGAAAAAAGGTGAACGTTATTTACAGAATTCTTGAATAATAAAATCAGTAGGAAAGGGCAGGTATAAGACAACTTATGGTCAATTGTAGGCACTTAAGACTGAAGAGTTATTACTAAATTGCTAACTAAGGACCTTGAAGTGCGATGTTGCATGAGATTACATGTAAGGATCATTTGTTCCATTTTATGACTTTGTCACTTAAAAGATCAGAACTTTCTACCCTTTGAGGCTCGAAGTTTGGCCTGGTTTATGGGACATGTGCCAGATTGCCAAGATACATGAAAACACGTGCTTTTTGTGATAATATATGATCCTAACTCTACTTTTTAAAGCAGAGTTAATCTCCAGTACTCTTTCCTGGAGAATCCTAATGACAGACGAGCCTCGTGGGCTGCAGTCCATGGGGTCGCTAAGAGTTGGACGCGACTGAGTGACTTCACTTTCACTTTTCACTTTCACGCATTGGAGAAGGAAATGACAACCCACCCCAGTGTTTTGCCTGGAGAATCCCAGGGATGGGGGAGCCTGGTGGGCTGCCGTCTATGGGGTTGCACAGAGTCGGACACGACTGAAGCGACTTAGCAGCAGCAGCAGCAATCCGGTTGTATGGTACCAGCAATGACTGAGGAACAGAGATGAATGTATACTATCTGGCAATCAAATTAATACTGTTGACAAACTCATATTCTGGTAGCTAATAAGATTTGGGGCTCTCTACACTACTAAGCCTATTATTTTTATACTTCCAAGAAAATTGGTAGAAAGATATAATAATTCTTTCCAGAAATCACTTTAGTAGTAAATAAAGGCTTATTTATTAGGAAAGTAGGGGAACATAAGACAGTACTTATAAAATTAATTGATTTAAGCTTTTATGCCAAACTGCATTGCCTAAAATGCCTTGCTTACAGAGGCTATTTATTAACATAATATTGTATTTTTAAAATTTATTAAGATGCACAGGATGGAATTCTTAACTATACTATTAAATCTAGAGAAAGTATAACCTAGCAATAAGGAAGCTACAGCTTGAACTAAGTCTCTAAAGCCTCTAATAATTTAGTTCAGTTCATTTCAGTCACTCAGTCGTGTCCGACTCTTTGCGACCCCATGAACTGCAGCATGTCAGGCCTCCCTGTCCATCACCAACTCCCGGAGTTCACACAAACCCATGTCCATCGAGTCGGTGATGCCATCCAACCATCTTATCCTCTGTCGTGCCCTTCTCCTCCTGCCCTCAATCTTTCCCAGCCTCAGGGTCTTTTCAAATGAGTCAGCTCTTCACATCAGGTGGCCAAAGTAGTGGAGTTTCAGCTTCAACATCAGCTTCCTTCCAGTGAACACCCAGGACTTATCTCCTTTAGGATGGACTGGTTGGATCTCCTTGCAGTCCAAGGGACTCTCAAGAGTCTTCTCCAACACCACAGTTCAAAAGCATCAATTCTTCGGCACTCAGCTTTCTTTATAGTCCAACTCTCACATCCATACATGACCACTGGTAAAACCATAGCCTTGACTAGACGGACCTTTGTCAGCAAAGTAATGTCTCTGCTTTTTAATATGCTGTCTAGGTTGGTCACAACTTTTCTGCCAAGGAGTAAGCGTCTTTTAATTTCATGGCTGCAATCACCATGTGCAGTGATTTTGGAGCCCAGAAAAATAAAGTCAGCCACTGTTTCCACTGTTTCCCCATCTATTTGCCATGAAGTGATGGAACCAGATGCCATGATCTTAATTTTCTTTAAGTTTGATTTCTCCCTCTTACACAGACACACAGACACACACACACAGACACACACACACACACACACACAAATGCAAACACACACACGCACATGCACACATGATGACTACTGACAATTATTTCAAATTTTCAAAATCTTTGAACTGAATACACATTTTGTTTCTTGATTGTGTTTTCACTGTCATCTACGAAATCTTTGCCTGTTGTAGGGGTTGGGAAAATTTTTTCATAAAGGGTCATATAGTAAATGACTTAGGCTTTGTGATCTATACAATCTCTGCCTCAGCTAATCTGTTCCCTAGTTACAGTGTGAAAGCAGTGACAAAAAAAAAAGTATACATAAATGAATGTCTTTGTTCCAGTAATTGTTTTCTGAAATGTGAATTTCATTATTTTCATGTATTATGAAATAATATTCTTCTTTTTAAAATGTTTTGAGTCGATTTAAGACCCTTAGAAGAAATGGAATAGCCATCATAGTCAACAAAAGAGTCCAAAATGTAGTACTTGGATGCAGCCTCAAAAATGACAGAATGATTTTGTTTATTTCCAAGGAAAACCATTCAATATCGTGGTAATCCAAGTCTATGCCCTGACCAGTAATACTGTACTTCAAGGCCAAATTTGCCTGTTACTCCAGGTGATTCTTGACTTCTTTGACTTTTCCATTCCAGTCCCCTACAATGAAAAGAACATCTTTTTTGGGTGTTAGTTCTAGAAGTTTTTGTAGGTCTTCATAGAACCGTTCAACTTCAGCTTCTTCAGTATAACTGGACGGGGCATAGACTTGGATTACTGTAATATTGAATGGTATTCCTTGGAAATGAACAAAGATCATTCTTTCATTTTTGAGACTGCATCCAATTACTGTATTTTGGACTCTTTTGTTGACCATGATGGCTACTCCATTTCTTCTAAGGGTTTTAAATTGACTCAAGACATTTGTCCAAAGGCCTTTTTAAGAGCATTTCATCTTTTGGAATAAATTTAAGAGAGTGGGCTGGCTACATCATGTGATATTTTACCTTTTAATAAAATGCCACAATGTTTTTCAAAGTATTTGAAACATTTTATATTTCTGCCAGCAGTATACAAAAATTTTGGCTTGTTTACATCCTCACCAATGCTTAGAATGGTCAGTCTTTTCAATTTTAGCCATTATAATAGGTGTGTATTTAATATCTTATTGTAGTTTTCATTTGCATTTCATAAAACTAATGCAGCAGCTTTTCATTTGCTTATTCTCCATCTATATATCTTCTTTTGCAAAATTTATGTATATTTAATTATTTTGTCCTCTTTTGGGCAGTGGGGATTTTTTTAAGCTGTAGAGTTTTGAGAATTCTTTATATATACTCAACACACGTTTTTCATCAGATATTTGATTTGCAAATATTAGTTGAGTATATCGAATGAAGCAAGGGAAAGGCAAGTGATGAAGCTGACTCAAAAAGGAAGAGCTAATCCAAATAGCTCCACTTTTATTAAATTCATTAAATTTGAAAGAGAACAAAGTCGGAGAAATAACACTAATGGTTTCCAGACTATTCAAGTCGATCTGGTAATTGTATGAAAATAAATAAATAGGTCAAAGGAACAGAACAGAATGCAGCAATAGACTCACACATGTATTCACAAATGATTCTCCACAAAGCTGCCAAGAAATTTAGTGGAGAAAGTACAGTCATTTTAACAAACAGTATGAAACAGCCATTTGCAAAAGATGAACATTGATCCATACTTTGTATTGAACACAAAAAACAATTCAAATAGACCATAGATTTAATGCAAAAACCTAAAACTATAAAATAGTAGAAGAAAACATAAAGGAAAAATCACTGTGGGCTTGTGTAAGGAGAACAGTTGGCAAGCCACATCTACAGGCCAAACTGACCTTCTAGCTACGTTTCCATGATACATGAGTTAAGAATAATTTTTCTATATATTTAAATTGTCTCAGTTCAGTTCAGTCACTCCGTCCTGTCCGACTCTTTGAGATCCCATGGACTGCAACATGCCAGACCTCCCTGTCTATTACCAACTCCCGGAGTTTACTCAAACTCATGTCCATTGAGTCGGTGATGCCATCCAACCATCTCATCCTCTGTCGTCCCTTTCTCCTCCCACCTTCAATCTTTCCTGGCATCAGGGTCTTTTCAAATGAGTCAGTTTCTCATGATGTACTCTACATATAAGTCAAATAAGCAGGATGACAATATATAGCCTTGACATACTGCTTTCCTGATTTGGAACCAGTCTGCTTCATCACTTGTATCTTTCAAGGAAGTTTTTCAACTCATCTAAGTTGTCAAATTTATTATAATATTAATACTTATTAATATTGTTTTCTTACCTTTCTTTTTATTTAGTATGACTGTGCTGAGAATTCATCTCTGTGAGGGCTTTCTCTAGTTGTGGAGAGTCAGGGCTGCGCTCCAGTCGCAGAGGGTCGGCGCTGCGCTCCAGTTGTGGTGTACAGGTTTCTTATTCTGGCGGCTCTTCTTGTTGCAGAGCAGAGACTCTGCATGCACGGGCTTCAGTAGTTGCAGCACGTGGGTTCACTAGTTGTGAGCTGCTGGCTCTAGCATATACAGGCTTCAAGTTGTGGCACATGGACTCAGTTGTGGCTCGAGGGCCCTAAAGTGTGCAGGTTTCAATAGTTGTGGTGCACTGGCTCAGTATTGTGCAACACAGGCTTAGTTGCCCCACAGAATGTGAAATCTTCCCAGATTAGGGATTGAACCTGTGTCCCTGGCATTGGCAGGCAGAGTCTTAGCCACCGTACCACCAGGGAGTCTCTTATCTTTCTGATAGTATATAATCTGTAGTAAGGTCATTTCTCTTGTTTCTAAAATAAATAATTTATGACCTCTTTTTTTCTCACATCATTACAGTTAGAAGTTTTCAATTTTATTGAATGCATATCTTTTGATTTCATTGGTATTTTCCACTCTTTTTTTTTGTTTTCAATTTTGTTACTTTCATTTGTGATCTTAAATATTTCCTTTCCTCAGCGTCTTTTTAATTTATTCTGATCTGTTTTAGTTTCCATGATACAAACTGATGTCACTTAATGGAGACTTTTGTTTTTAATATTGATGCTTATGGCTATAAATTATCTAAGTATTGCTTTACTGACACTATCCTAATTCTAATGTATTGTGTTTTCATTTCCAATAAATTCAAATAGGTTATTTCAATATATTACTTGTTTTCCAATACTTGGAGTTTTGTTTTGTTTTGTTTTGTTTTCCTGAAATCTGTTATTGTGAATTTAATTACACTTTGGTCTTAAAACAGAATTTCTCTTGAATCTTTTAACGCTTTATTTGGACTTGTTGTATGGCTGAAAACATGATCTGTCTTTATAAAAGTTTGGTCTGAACTTAAAAAAGATTTATCATGCCTTTGTTGAATGGAGTGTTCTATTAATGCAAGTTAGCTGGTTGTGTTGGCCTATTGTGTTGTTGATTTTCACCACACCTGTTCTTTTAGTTATTGAGACGTATGTACTGAAATGTCCATCCGCTAATTTGTATTTGCATTTTTCCCCTTGTACTTCTCTTAATTTTTCTTCATTGAGCTCTGTCATCATGTTTATAAATATGTATAACTGGAATGTCCTCTTGGTCTATTGACCCTTTTATAATTTTGTTATGAACTTTATCCTGTTAATATTTTTAAATTCTGAAATCTCATTTGTTGGATTTAATATAGTCATTTCAGCTTTCTTTTTTTCTAATTTTAGCATATCTTTTCTCATTGTTTTAATGTGTGTCCATATTTAAAGTATATTTCTTATAAACAGCATACAGTTTGCTCTTGCTTTTCAATTTAATATGACAGTTTCAGCCCTTCCAATGGGTTTTTTAGGCTATTCTTTCTTAAGATGATCATGGATAGGTTAGGTTCAAGTCATTGCCTTGCTATTTGTTATATCTTTCTCCCTCTGTTCTTGTTTACTTTGTCTTCTTGCTCTTTCTTGCCTTGGATTATTATTTCTTATGTTTCCTCTGTTGCCTAATCAATTCTAACTCTTCATTTTGTTATTTTAGTGTTTTGTTTTTTAGGATTCACTACATAGATTTTTAACTTATCATAGTCCACCTTAAAATGATAGTATGCCATTTCCTATATAGTATGAAAAACTTATACTATTATACTCTCATTTCTTCGCCCTCTAGACATTAAGCTATTGGTTTCAAACATTTTACTTGTTTTACAGATACTGTAAATCTAATAATACAAGATTATTGTTTTAATTAACAAATTCAATTATATTTTATGAGACATAAATATTTTTTAAAGTTTATATAATTGCCAGGGTAGTTACCAATGGGAGTATCTTCAACTCTTTATGGAAATTTATATGCCTGTATAACATCATTTTCTTTTTGCTTTAGGACTTCCATCAACGTTTCTTGTAGTTTAAGTCTGCCAGTGATAAATCCCTCAACTTTGGTTGTTTGAACTCTTTAGTCCACCTTTATTTTTGAAAGGTTTTTCACTGGGAAAGAGTTCTGGGTTGATATTTTTCCCTTTCAGTTGCTTGAAGATATTTTACTCTTTCTTTTTTCTATAATTAGAAATCTGTTGTGTTCTTTATTTCTATGTGAGATGTCATTTTTTTGTTATTGCCTTTAAGACTGGCTCTATTACTAGTTTTGAACAATTGATTTATGATGTGCCTTGAAGAAATTTGCTTTATTTTTCTTATAAGGGGAATATATTGATCTCAGATCTGTATGTTTGAGGTTTTCATCAAATTTGGAATATTTTTAGTCATTATATCTTTAAATATTTCATGCTTCCAATTTCTAATTATACATATGTAATAAACTTTTAATAACTGTCCTAATTTACATATATACTACTTCTTATATCTATAATAGTTCTCAGTTGATTTTGAATGATTGATTTTCCACTTTAGTATGAATTGTGTTTTTCTACATGTTTTGTAATCTTTTTTAATTGGATGCCAATCATTATGAATTTCTCCTTCTTGGGTGCTAATATTTTTGTATTCCTATAAATATTCCCAAGCTTTCTTATGGAATGCAGTTATGTTATTAGGGCAGCTTCCCTGGTGGCTCAGACGGTAAAGCGTCTGCCTACAATGCGAGAGACCTAGGTTCAGTCCCTGGGTCGGGAAGATCCCTGGAGAAGGAAATGGCAACCCACTCCAGTATCCTTGCCTGGAGAATCCCATGGACAGAGGAGCCTGGTAGGCTACAGCCCACGGGGTTGCAGAGAGTCGGACACAACTGAGCAACTTCCTTTCACTTCACTTCACTTTATGTTATTAGGAAACAGCTTGATGCTTGTGAATTTTGCTTTTAAGATTTGTTGTGTGGAATCAGAGCAGTGTTAAATCAAGGGCCTTTTAATCTTTACAATTGAGGCAACCTTCTCCTAGGAACTCTACCTAATGCCCCATGAACTTCAAGGTTTTCCATATTGGTTGGTGGCAGCAAGCATTTTTTGCTGCCCTATGTAAGCACCAAACACAATATCTCCAGTACTTCTGGTTACCTCTTTCCTTGGCCTCGGGAAGTTTCCTCAAACATGGGCTGATCAGTACTCTGCTAAACACTAAAGGGATATCCTTCACAGCAGTCTTTTAGCTGCTTCTGTAGAGCTCACTCCTCTCTGGTCTTCTCTCTGAGAACTTCAGTCAACCAGGGCTTCCTGGATCTTCAACTCTACCTCCTCAGCTCAGGAAGTTGTTTGAGCTCTGGTTTGGGTCCCCCTCCTTGTTTTGCAGCCTGGAGAATCCCAAGGCAGGAAGATGTTGAACTGTAGTGCTTATCTTATCCATTGCCTTTTTCTTGAGGACCCCTGTTTTTGTTGCGTGATATCCAATAAACTTGAAAAATATTGTTTCATATGATTTGGGTTATATTTATTGCTTTTCATTTTTATCTTTTTGTCATGGGATGGTAAGTCTAGTCCCTGTTGCTCCATCTTAGCCCGGAGCCAAAGTTTTTGTTATGCATTAATTCTCTTAAAAATATTTGTTGTATTTTAAAATTACATTTTAGAGATGCTGAGAAAGACATAAAGCCTATAAAATAGCATGCTCTATAGATTATCTTAACATTAATAAAAGATATGGGATATAAGTCAGCAGGTCTTCCCAGGTGGCGTTAGTGGTAAAAAAAAAAAAAAAAAAAGCCATTTGCCAATACAGGGGACATAAAGATACATGTTTGATCCCTGGGTTGGAAAGAACCCCTGAAGAAGTGTATGGCAACCCACTCCAGTATTCTTGCCTGGAGAACTCCATGGACAGAAGAACCTGGCAGGCTACAGTCCATAGGATCACAAAGAGTTGGACACGACTGAAGTGACTTATCATCATATGTCAATTAAATATTATAGACCAGATTAAAACAATATGTGATCAAGCACTAAATGGACTGTAAATGCAGTAGTTCAACATAATAAGGATCTGTTGGCAAGTGTACTTTTAGAGACAGCTACATAGGGAAGGTGTAGTGGTGGTAAGTTTTCTGAAACTGGCATGGAATATTTGCAGAAAGTATTTCCATCCCTGTAAAAGCTAATAAGGTGTGTTATATAGAATGATTGAAGGAGAGATAATTTTATGGCAGAGGGCAGTATAAGATGATAATGTGTTTGAAGAACCATGTTACTGCCAAATTTCAGAAACTTTAAGTTTGTCTTTTTACAGACAACAGTAAACTGTGAAAATTTTTAGAATAAGTTTGCAGTAAGATAATGAAAGCCATTTTGAACAAGAATAATTAGAATGAAGTGACAGGGAAACAAATATTAGGGAGAAGAGTAAAAAACCTATTACACTTATCCAAGTTAAATTAATGCTTTGATAATTATAATAAAAAAGAAGACAGGAGAAATGTTACAGGTATAAATGGCAATAATTGTATTCAGGAAAAAGAAAATAGACTGTTTCAAGGATGACTGAAACTTAGATGTAAGAGCATGATGAACCTATCAAGAGAAAGTGGAGCTTCAGGACAGCTTAGTCTGGAAAAGTAAAACTGAAGTGAACCAAGAAAAAATAATTACAGAATAATAAAATAATAATAAATGGAAATATTTATTAAATGTACAGTATATGTAAGCACTATGCAAAAATCTTTACATGGACTACCTCATTTAATCGTCACAATACTGTTATGAACTTCTGTGGTTGTTTGCAATTATCAAACGAGGATATGAATGTCAGTCTTCTGCTCAAGTAACAGAGAGTTAGTAAATGGGACAGAATTTGAATCTCAATATATACAGCTTCAGAATCCAGTTTCATGTCATAGATAATTACTATTAAAATGGTACAGGCATCATTTTAAAGAAAACATGTCAGGCAGGAGCCTGTCAAACATTGTATAGCAAAGGGGAAAACAGAACTGATTTGTGCAATATACAGCCTCAAGGAACAATTCTGATAGCTCTAAGTACCAACCACTCACAGATTTGCTTACCTACAAGCTGAGATAGTATTACTGTATAACTGCAAATTTCCGTATCAATTATATCAACTTTTCTTCTGAACATAAGAACACTGTTTTATTTTTGCTGTCATATCATGTTTTTGTCCCTAAGCTAAACAAAGAAAGAATTTAAAACATTAATGCCAGTACTTCCGAGTATTTGAACCACAATAGATTTATGTTTTGGGTAATTGTTATTACTTCATTTTGTTTATTATCTGGCTTAGCAACTCAGTAAATCTTCTAATTGACACAAAGCTATTAAACTCCAAGATATATAACGTATTTTATTTCCTCAATGGATTATTTTTTTTCTATCAAGAAGTTAGTCTTCACCCCCAAATAGCTTATTTTTCTGTGATGAAAGAGGTATAGTTAATACCAGTATAAAATATTTTTTCAGCCCACTTAGTGATGTCACTATATACAGAGCTAGAAATATTGAGAGTGATATACACACACAAGCAAAGGCTAAAATACAGAGAGGAAATGGGAAGACTGAAAAATAGTACCTACTATATACCATGCTAAATAGTTTTATTAGATGATCTCATTAAATACTCTCAACAATTATCTCCATTGTCTGAAATTTTTGCAATGTCACTCAGCTTTAGAGCCAGAATGCAACCTTCACTGTCTGACTTCAGAGTTCAAGGTTTTCACCATAGTGTCATAATGCTCAGTGGTAAGATATACTGAGTCAATATAGTGTCTGTCATTTACTTTAATAAAGGAAATCCTGTGTGGTTAAGCCAATTTTTAAAAAGTGAAAGCTCTTAAGTAAAATGCACAGCCTATATCTCCTTATCACACTGCCATGTCTACTTTCCTGAGACCTCTGAGAATCTCTTTCCTTTCTTTGCTTTTAAGTTAGCTCATCTGTGAGACCTGGTTATAAAATAGTGTGTCTGCTGTTTCCACATGGCACCAAAACATACCTTCATAACATATGACTCATTCCTTAAGCAAATGCAATAGTACCAAATTTTTATTTTTTTCAAAAGATGAATTTTACTATTCATTGTCCTTCAGAATTATCTAGGGTCAAACATTTTGACTAAAATGAGTTATCAGATAAGAAAGGCCGTTCAAAGCCATGAATTTAAAGCACTAAGGGAAATTTTCTCATGTGGCTTATAAAATATTTCTTGTGGCAGTGTCAAAAAAGAGTTCTCAAATATAATTCTGAGTTTCAGGCACATTGTAAAATATAGTTACAGCTTTCTCAATTTTCCACTCTTAAGCTGCTGTAATAATATAGAATGAGGTATTATTGATAGAAAAAAATGATAGTGTCACTTATAGTAACAAAGTCTATATCCAATCCTAAATGAGAGAGGCAAAGAAGAAATAAAGAGCTTCTTGATGAAAGTGAAAGAAGAGAGTAAAAGATTTGACTTAAAACTCAACATTCAGAAAACTAAGATCATGGTATCCGGTCCCATCACTTCATGGCAAATAGATGGTGAAACAATGGAGATAGTGACAGACTTTATTTCGGGGGGCTCCAAAATCACTGGAGATGGTGACTGAAGCAATGAAAAGACACTTGCTCCTTGGAAGAAAAGCTATGACCAACCTAGACAACATATTAAAAAGCAGAGACATTACTTTGCCAACAAAAGTCCGTCTAGTCAAAGCTATGTTTTCCAGTAGTCATATATGGATGTGAGAGTTGGACTATAAGGAAAGCTGAGTGCCAAAGGACTGATGCTGTTTAACAGTGGTATTGGAGAAGACTCTTGAGAGTCCCTTGGGCTGCAAAGAGATCCAAACAGTCCACCCTAAAGGAAATCAGTCCTGAATGTTCATTGGAAGGACTGATGCTGAAGCTGAAACTCCAATATTTTGTCCACCTGATGTGAAGAACTGACTCATTTGAAAAGCCCTGGTGCTAGGAAGGATTGAAGGCAGGTGGAGAAGGGGACAACAGAGGATGAGATGGTTGGATGGCATCATCGACTCGATGGACATGAGTTTGAGTAAGCTCTGGGAGTTGGTGTGCTGGGAGTTGGGAAGCCTGGCATGCTGCAGTCCATGGGGTCACAAAGAGTCGGACATGACTGGGCAACTGAACTGAACTGAACTGAAGTTGGTAAAATTCAATAGTTTTCATATTGAAAATGTTTACATAAAGATGAATGTATTTTAAAATCTCAAGTGATATTAACCACAAGAAAGGAAAACTGGATCCTTAAAAAACAGAATGAATTACTTTATTACTCCAAGAAAAACTCTTATCCAGAAGCATTCTTTAGGACTTTATATGCTCTGGGAGTTGGTGAAGGACAGGGAAGGCTGGCGTGCTGCAGTCCATGGTGTGGCGAGGAGTTGGACACAACTGAGCGACTGAACTGAACTGAACTTACCAAGCTTAATTTGAATAGAGACTAGCACATTTCTATACAGAGGGAGTAATCTGTCCCTTTCAATATTAAAATTAGATTTCATATTAATTCAGCACAATTAAATTAATTAAAAAATGAGTCACATGATACCTTGAATTACATATTTAAGCACTTGGATCTTTCCCTGTTGGTTATGGATTCAGTAACTATATTCACAGAATAATTTTAGTTGTCTGAATTTTAAGGTATTGCAGTAAATATAAGTTGTTATGCAAATGGCTGCTGCTGCTGCTAAGTTGCTTCAGTCGTGTCCAACTCTATGCGACCCCATGGATAGCAGCCCGCCAGGCTCCTTTGTCCACAGGATTCTCCAGGCAAGAATACTGGAGTGGGTTGCCATTTCCTTCTCCATATGCAAATGGAGAGTGGTGTAAGCTGAGAGTTAAGTATAAAATGCCAAAAGATATTTATTTAGAGTTGAAATCATGATCTCTTCCGCAGATTTCCATCACTGGAGAATAAACTCTACTTTTCTCCCTAAGAAGCTCAGCACAACAGAACATACTCTTGTAAGGTAGTCTAGGATGTTGTGATATGTATTGATAAGCTCTGTAAAGGTATTTGAAGTTTAGGAAAAATTACCAGAGATACAGGTAACTGAAACAAAACATGATGTGGCTATTTTGTAGAATATTGACCTTCTTAGCTTTGAGTGTATTCAAATAAGTAAAGAAAAATAAAATGTAACGACCCAACAACCTTAGAAAAATTGCAATGCCTCAGACCAGAGATAGAATCTAGTCTGCTTGTCCTACTTGACAATTTTATTAAATAAACAACTATTTTAATATGAAATAAGTTTCTTGTTAGGGGATGGCATAGCATCAGGTTTTGTTTTCTTTCTTTTTCTTTTTAAATCTGTAACATTCCCCAAAGATTGTGTCATCTGTAATTGGAATAACAATCTACCTAGTCCATATAATAAAATATTATAACAAATTTAAAATATTAGTAAGTACTAAAATCTTCCTATATGATGACATTTTTTCCTACAGTTCAATTGACTGTTATGGATAATCTTTTTATCTGTTTTATAACAGCCTCTCTTTATGCTTTTATTCTAGTTGATATAAAGGGAAAAAGGGATTCTAACATTCAGCTTGCTTTGTGGGAGGTAAAAAGCCTTCTATTTCATATCCATTTGAGGAGTTTGACTATATCTTAACTCAGTACAAGTTGAGAATAAGGAACTGAGTAGGTGGAAATGATTAGAGAATTGCAGTCAGGAGCAAAGTGGTGAAAGATATTGCATGTGAATGAAAACTACCATATGGTGTTCATTTCTTGTGTGTATCATGGCTGCTTATTTTTCTAATACACTTTTCCACATGTTGTAAGATAGATATCTAAAAAACCTTCAAAATGGCTTTATATTTTTTGAATATAAAATTAAGGTGGTTCCTAATTTGCTAACACTCTCCTAAAGTTTAACTTTTTCTTTTTACTTCTTTTATTCTGAAGGATATTAGAATTTCAAAAACAATCACATGTGGTCCAGTAATAATAGCTGGTGCAGGATTTTGCAAATGAGCATTTGATTTTACTGTTTTCTTCGTGCTTTATTTAAATTATATTTCTTGATTTTTAAAATGTTTGATTGATGAGATTTTTCCCTCCACATACTATACCTTTTTTTCTATTTGTAATTGCTATACTGGTTCTTTTCTATTGTTCATTGTTGTCTTCAAAGCTTCTTTCCACTAGCAGTTTCTTTAAATATTTTCGCTTTATAAGGTGATCTTAACATGAAAGCCCTAATATTTGGGAAAAGGAAATGAAGAAAATAAGGGAAGGAAGAAAACAAGGGATGAAAAAAGCAAGAAAAGAAAGGAAAAAGGAGAAGAAAATGAGAGAGGAAGATAGGGAAGGAGGGGATTGTTTATTAAATTAGCAAAGGTTGTCCTACATTTTTATTAGTCCTATAAATATTGGTTTTTTATACAAAAATGTGAAGCAGGCAATTTAGTGCACATATAAAAGGATATTTGAGACATATTTTGATTATCAGGGAACATTTCAAATAACCATCTCATGTTGTTTTTAATAGTTTTAATAATATATCAGGATCCCCAAAATAAAGCACCTATTTCTGTAATAGTATGAAAAAATGGACTTCACACATAAGGAATGAATGGAGTAAGTTTAGTACAGAGAACTTCCTCCCTCACAAATAGTTCAGATGGTTCTTTGTGCATCTCTGTGTATTTGTGTCTAAGTCACCATGGGGAATAACTTGCTGCCCCTTCATGTATTTTCTCCAAATAAGAGTAAGAGCTGATCCTTTGAAGATTTAGAATCAGACCTACTTTCTTTCTTCTTTTTCTCCTAGCTGATTTTGGAACTGCTAACCATTTTCTTTTTTTTTTAACATGGGCAATCTGTTGAAACTCACAACTTAGAGAACTTTATTCCCAGTAGTATCCCTGGCCCCTGCTTTGCTGCTCAGCTGGGTGCAAATTTCAAGGTACTTGAGTCTTTGGAACCAGCTGTGAATTTGGATAAAACTTTCATCACCAGCCTTTTCAGTGGACTTAGTCTTTTAGCAGCAAACTCTTCACTTCTGTCTAGTCCAGCACAAGCTATATTTTGGCCTCAATTTTAGCCACTCTTTCCTTCTGTCATCTACTTTCAAAAGAGAATGGTGATATTTTTAAGATTAGCCAATGGAGGTTTCTCCTCTGTTCCGTACCCTGCAACAGTTCTATGTATTCAGGATAGAAACATTACACAGACTTTGAACACCATCCATAGTTTAACTCAGGAGACGCATTTCTTATTTCTCTCCCTATCAGTTCTACCACTCTGGGTATGCTGGCTTTCCTGATGTTCCTGAATACATTTTCGTCCTTATTTGTCCTGGCTAATTACTAGGTCAGGAATAGTCTTGCCTAGCTATCTGCATGATATATATCCTTACTTCTCCTGTTTGTTTAAATCCCTGACAGACTGACTACTCTTTTCACAATATTGCCCTCACATACTCCCTTATGTCTTTAGCTTCTCAGTTTATTTTTTATTTTTCCATATGAATTATAGTTGTATCTAATATAAACTATACATATCGATTATATTTGTGATCATCTATTTTCTTTTCCTGTCTCTCTTTTCCTTCCTCTCTGCTTACTGCACACTACAGTGTAATTCCAAGAGGACAGGGTTCTTTGTTAGGCTTACTGATAAATCTCAAACACCTTGGAAAGTTCATGGAACAGAAGTATGTGATGAATTTACCAATGCAAGTGTCTCCAGCAGTGTCATTAGGTTAATGAATATCTTAACCTAGTTACATGATTAGGTTGATGTTGATCTTCTCTAGTCACAGGGAAAGAAATAGAAGATTATTTAAGGATTATTTTTCAATTGTATTTCTGATTATTTAAAACTACATTGCTTATTGATTTTCACATAATGCATAATTCTAGCTTGCATTAGGAATCATTCTGTTATTAAAGAATTATCCCACGTATACTAACAGTACTTTCCATTTACTCACACTATTTTCTGATTTTATTATCATTTTTTCTGACTGTGATAATTATCTTACCATTTAGAATATCTATTTCAGCCCTTTCTATGATTTATACTTTTCAATGTGATGAACTGTTTACCATAACCATAAAAATTGCTATAGTTTAAAAAAAATATAAAGGCCAAGAAGAGTATTATTTTGCATTGCAAATCATGCCATCCGTTAACATCCGGCAGAGTTACATGCTGTATCTTTAGTTTTAGTTTGTGAAGATTTATGAGGAAGTTTGAAGTTCATATGTACAGGCAGGTTTTTGTGTTTTTGGACCTGCCATGTAAAGTAGAGGAAAGAATAATAGATTGATACTTAGGAAATCATAGCTTAAAAAGTCCTCGGTGCTACCACTTTCTTATTGTCTAGAATAAACAGGTCACTTCACACCTCTGAAACTTATTCTTTAACATCTCATTTAAGTCTAAAATTCAGTCATCCTACTATCTCTTTGGGGTTCTAGATTATTAGAAGAAAATCTTTTCTGACCCTAGTGCTGGTCACCATTTATCCTGTTGACCATATCAGCTCCTTGGCTGCTCCCAATTTCAGATCACGGTTCTCCAGGATTTGCCTTCTTTCTCCTCTCTCTATGTATGTTCAACCATATTGTTTCACCCTATTTTATAATGCAGACAATAACACCTTGTATGAAAAGCTTATGTGCATTTCCCCTTATTTTTCTATCAAATTAGCAAGAAAATATCAGGTCAGATATGATGTAGGAGAAAATAATTTTCATGGAAAACTATATCCCTAGAGGAGGAGAAGTGAATAAAGAATAAGAGACTACTATTGTGTACAATTACCATTGATGGAATAAATTGGTACACCTTACCAGATGTAGCTTTGGCTTCATCCCTTCATTCTTTCTGGAGTTATTTCTCCACTGATCTCCAGTAGCATATTGGGTACCTACTGACCTGGGGAGTTCCTCTTTCAGTATCCTATCATTTTGCCTTTTCACACTGCTCATGGGGTTCTCAAGGCAAGAATACTGAAGTGGTTTGCCATTCCCTTCTCCAGAGGACCACATTCTGTCAGACCTCTCCACCATGACCTGCCCGTCTTGGGTGGCCCCACAGGGCATGGCTTGGTTTCACTGAGTTAGACCAGGCTGTGGTCCTAGTGTGATTAGATTGACTAGTTTTCTGTGAGTATGATTTCAGTGTATCTGCCTTCTGATGCCTTCTTGCAACACTTACCATCTTACTTGGGTTTCTCTTACCTTGGACGTGAGATATCTCTTCATGGCTACTCCTTACCTTGGACGAGGTATATCTCCTCACCGCCACCCCTCCTGACCTTGAACGTGGAGTAGCTCCTCTAGGCCCTCCTGCACCCGCGCAGCAACTGCTCCTTGGACGTGGGGTTACTCCTCTCGGCCACCGCCCCTGACCTCGGGCTTGGAGTAGCTCCTCCCGGCCGCTGCCCCTGGCCTTGGGTGTGGGGTAGCTGCTCACAGCCACTGCCCCTGACCTCAGACGCAGGGTAGCTCCTCTTGGCCGCCACCCCTGACCTCGGCCACAGGATAGGGAAAGGTCAGTTTTCATTTCAATCCCAAAGAAAGGCAATGACAAAGAATGCTAAAACTACTGCACAATTGCACTCATCTCACACTCTAGTAAAGTAATGCTCAAAATTTTCCAAGCCAGGCTTCAGCAATACGTGAACCGTGAACTTCCTGATGTTCAACCTGGTTTTAGAAAAGGCAAAGGAACCAGAGATCAAATTGCCAACATCTGCTGGATCATGGAAAAATCAAAAGAGTTCCAGAAAAACATCTATTTCTGCTTTATTGACTATGCCAAAGCGTTTGACTGTGTGGATCACAATTAACTGTGGAAAATTCTGAGAGAGATGGGAACACCAGACCACCTGACTGGCCTCTTGAGAAATCTGTGTGCAGGTCAGGAAGCAACAGTTAGAACTGGACATGGAACAACAGACTGGTTCCAAATAGGAAAAGGAGTACGTCAAGGCTGTATATTGTCACCCTGCTTATTTAACTTATATGAAGATTACATCATGAGAAATGCTGGGTGGAAGAAACACAAGCTGGAATCAAGATTGCCGGGAGAAATATCAATAACCTCAGATATGCAGATGACACCACCCTTATGGCAGAAAGTGAAGAGGAACTAAAAAGCCTCTTAATGAAACTGGAAGTGGAGAGTGAAAAAGTTCGCTTAAAGCTCAACATTCAGAAATCGAAGATCATGGCATCCAGTCCCATCACTTCATGGGAAATAGATGGGGAAACAGTGGAAACAGTGTCAGACTTTTTGGGGGAGGGGCTCCAAAATCACTGCAGATGTTGAGTGCAGCCATGAAATTAAAAGACGCTTACTCCTTGAAAGAAAAGTTATGACCCACCTAGACAGCATATTGAAAAGCAGAGACATTACTTTGCCGACTAAGGTCCGTGTAGTCAAGGCTATGGTTTTCCCATAGCCATGTATGGATGTGAGAGTTGGACTGTGAAGAAAGCTGAGCGCCGAAGAATTGATACTTTTGAACTGTGGTGTTGAAGAAGACTCTTGAGAGTTCCTTGGACCGCAAGGAGATCCAACCAGTCCATTCTGAAGGAGATCAGCCATGGGATTTCTTTGGAAGGAATGATGCTAAAGCTGAAACTCTAGTACTTTGGCCACCTCATGAGAAGAGTTAACTCATTGGAAAAGACTCTGATGCTGGGAGGGATTTGGGGCAGGAAGAAAAGGGGACGACAGAGGATGAGATGGCTGGATGGCATTACCGGCTTGATGGACGTGAGTTTGAGTGCACTTCGGGAGATGATGATGGACATGGAGGCCTGGTGTGCTGCGATTCATGGGGTCTCAAAGAGTCAGACATGACTGAGTGACTGAACTGAACTGAACTGAACTGACCAGATGTAGCTGCAGAACAGCTCTGCTCATCGTCATCCACAGCTTCAGCATTACCAGTGGTTTTTTCATGCTTACCATTTTCCAGTCAATGTTCTAGGCAGTCTATACTTAATGATGGTTGATATTAATAACCATTGTTTAGTCTCTGTCTGACTCTTTGCAACCCCTATGGATGGTAGTCCACTAGGCTCCTATGTCCATGAGATTTCCCAGGCAAGAATACTGGAGTAGATTACCATTTCCTTCTCCAGGGGATCTTCCTGACCCAGGGATCAAACCTGGGTCTCCTGCATTGCAGGTGGATTTTTTTTTTTCCCACTGAGCCCCTGAGGAAGTTGATGTTTTGATTCCCACCATGTAGACGGAAATCTGAGGCAGAGAGGTTACAGAGCTTGTATATGGTGAAGCCAAAATTCTATGCAAAGTGCCTGGCTTCAAAGCCCGTTTTCTTAATTACTATACTGTTTTGATTTTATCCTACCAATGGGGCTTCCCTTGTAGGTCAGTTGGTAAAGAATCTGCCTGCAATGCAGGAGAACCTAGTTCGATTCCTGGATTGGGAAGATCCACCAGAGAAGGGATAAGCTACCCACCTCAGTCTTCTTGGGCTTCCCTGGCGGCTTAGCTGGTACAGATTCTGCCTGCAATGTGGATGACCTGAGTTTGATCGCTTGGTTAGGAAAATCCTTTGGAAAAGGGACCGAATGCCAACTCCAGTATTCTGTCCTGGAGAATTCCGTGGACTGTATATCCATGGGGTCACAAAGAGTCACACAAAACTGAGTGACTTTCACTTTTGTTAAACTACGGGCAGGGAATTTAGTCCACCTTAAGAAGATCAACTCTATTGAAATCTTCTTGAAAGCTAAAGTAGAGGGTGTTAGGTGACACCATGAATATCTGTGGTTAGAACAGAATTCACTTTAGCAGTGGCTTCCAGAACATTTAATTTTCTTATTTCAACTATGTTAACAAAATATCCCAGACGGTACTCACAGAACACACTGAAGTCCTGAATGACAAATTATAGTTGAATTTTGGGTCAGGCCTTGGGGAAACAATGATATGGGCTGTATAATGGCAGTAAAATTAATGATATAAAACTCTGGTCTGATAGATTATAAGACTCCCTGGCTTTTTCAGGTCAAATCACCTAAACTCAGTCTAGTCGTCCATTCACAGCAAATTGTGAGTAATCCTCAGAAAAGCCCTGTGGGTTTGGGTCTGTTTGGTCCTAACCTTGCTGTGGTTTGGCTAGACTGAAAGCAGGGAGTAAAAAGCTTTGTCTTCCACTACTTGTCAAGTGATACTTGCCAACTGTGAAGTTGGTCATTTTGAATTTGATGTAATCCTTTCTAGATGAAGCATTGTTCAGGGCTTGTTCAGTTAGATATGAATAAGTCTCAGAAATTAAAAATTCTCGCACTAAATTTGTTGTCTGTTTTTCTCACATTTCAAAACATTAGACCTTAACTTGTAATTTCAAATTTCAAGGAACAATAATTTGGCATTATGTTTTACAATAATATATGTATGCTGATATAAGGGACTGCTCCTTCCTAGGTTTCAGGAAGTTTGATGAATTTGTTCCCCCAATGTATTGTCTGCAGCATAGGATTTAGATTATTTTTCTATGTTTGTATTGTACCTGAGACCATTTAAACCTAGATACACCAAAATAATAACAATAGTAATGATAACAACAAATAATAAGCTTAATAACATGGAAATAAAAAATCATAAAGTCTAAAGAGAGAAACAGAGAATTTTTGGTAAACAACATCCATGAGCAGTTTTGGGATAGCCTTCCAAAAGTGCAGAGTCCTGGCTCAAAGAACTGTGAATTGCTAAATCTAGTGAGTAGCAAAGAAAACAAAAGCCCCAGCATAAATTACTAGGAAAACAGAAAGAAATCTGAAGGTATATAAAAAGTAAAAGCTTTCATTATTCAGTTGGTAGTTCTTTTAGTTTTATTATTGTTTTAATTTTTATTTATTTTTAATTGATTACTTTCAGAATTGTGTTGGTTTCTGCCAAACATCAATATGAATCAGCCATAAGTATACATGTGTCCCCTCCCTCTTGAACCTCCCTTCCGTCTTCTTCCCCATCCCACCCCTCAAGGACAGGAACCAAAAGGAAGAAAGAATTCAACCTCAAACCCTGGGGAAAGGTGACCTCAATCACAATAAGCTAATTTAATTTTTAACTTTTTATTTTATATTGAAGTACAGTTTTTGAGTATGGTTGGTTTAGAGTGTTGTGTTAGTTTCTGCTGTACAGCGAAGTGAATCAGTTATATTTTTACATATTTCCCCTCTTTTTGAGATTTCCTTCCCATTTCCTTCCCATTTAGGTCACCACAGGGCATTGAATAGAGTTCCCTGTGCTATGGGGCACTCATTAGTTATCTACTTTATACAATAATAGTGTATATGTGGCACTCCCAATCTCCTATTTCACCCCACTCCTCGTCGGTAGTATGAGTAGAATACTTAAGAGCATGGAAAAACTTTGAAGATTCATCGTATAAAAATCATTACTTTAAATAGGACACATATACAGTTACTACAATTACTAAAATAGTAATGGTAATTGTTTGCTTGTTATAAGTTTCTTGCATTTAATTCCCCCAAATCCTTAATATGTTAAGGGTAAGGTAAGCTCACATAAGGTAAATGGAATGTAACTGCAAGATGTGATATACAAAAGCATCTAGCATTTTCAAATTTAAAATTGACTCTGTAGAATGTAATAATTAAAAGTCAAAGTAGAGTGACTGTTTGTGTCATCTAATGAAGCCTTGGTAATTTTTAGTGTTTTCTTCCTCAGTGAAGCCATCACTAAGTATTTACTGAGTGCACACGATGTGTTTGGCCCTGTATTACACTGTGTAAATTGAAATGAAGAAGGATCATATAGTGGAAGTTCTTTTTATCAAAGATCTGACTGCACAATGGTAAAGAAACAAACCTACACTGATGGAAAGCATTAAATAAAATTGTGTGTGAAAAGTGAAAGTGTTAGTTGCTCAGTCACGCCCAACTCTTTGTGACACCGTAGACTGTAGCCCACCAGGCTCCTCTGGCCATGGAATTCTCCAGGCAAAAATATTGGAGTGGGTAGTCATTCTCTTCTCCAGGAGATCTTCCCAACCCAGGGACTAAAACTGGGTCTCCTGGATTGCAAGCAGATTCTTCACCATCTAAGCCACCAGGGAAGCCCCTAGTAAAGCTAAACCGCCTAGTACAGTTTGTAAATATGTAGAAAAAATGAGAAAGAGAAGTTTGAAAAAGGGATCAGTGTCAACTGTGATCATCAAAGATGAGATCTAAGCAGGAGCTTAAAAGACAAAGCTGGCTATTACTTTGAATAGGAGTGGAGGCATGCAAGAGAAAAATAAGAAACGAGGTATAGGGAGCAACTGAGTATGTTGAAGAAATGATTATGCTGAGAATCCTTACCAGAGTAGTGGAAGGTAAGTAGGAATAAGTCAAAAGGAAGAAATTATTTATGGAGTATAGTTAAAGGAGGGCTTCTCTTGTGGCTCAGCTGGTAAAGAATCTGCTTGCAATGTGGGAGACCTGGGTTCAATCCCTGGGTTGGGAAGATCCCCTGGAGAAGAGAAAGGCAACCCACTCCAGTATTCTGGCCTGGAGAATTCCATGGTCTATAGTCCATGGGGTCACAAAGAGTCGGAGAGGACTAAGTAACTTTCACTTCACTTCATAGTTAAGGGAAGATATTTGAATTTTTTCTAATAATTTGTGCTACATATTTTAGCAGAGAAATAATATTTATCTCAGCAAGTATTACCACTTACGTTATAGTTGGTTATAGTTGATAAGAGTGAGGTGTTGAGATTTGTAATGTGGTACAGAAGTTTATGTAAAAGGAGCTGGGAATCACAGTTTGAATGAAGTCAGTGATCCTTTGTGTGTGCTAAGTTGCTTCAGTTGTGTCTGACTCTGTGCAGCCACATGGACTGTAGCCTGCCAGCCTCCTCTGTCTTTGGGATTCCCCAGGCAAGGATACTGGAGTGGGTTGCCATGTCCTCCTCCAGGAGATCTTCCCAACCCGGGGGTCGAACCTGCATCTCTTATGTTGCCTGCATTGGCAAGTGGTTTCTTCACTACCAGCACCACCTGGGAAACTCAGTCATCCTTGATGATGGTGTTAAATTAATTACCTTAGGGCTTCCCAGGTAGCACAGTGCAGGAAATGCAAAAGATGTGGGTTTGATTTTTGGGTCAAGAAGATCCCCTGAAGTAGGAAAAGGCAACCCACTCCAGTATTCTTGTCTGGAAAATTCCATAGACAAAGGAGCCTGTCAGACTACAGTCCATGGAGTGACAGAGTCAGACACGACTGAGCTTGAGTTAATTACCTTAAAAGATTAATATTGAATGCAGATGTAAAATAGATTAAAGAGCAAAGGCAATGGAGTAAGACATTTGGTCTTTTTTCAGACTACCTTTTCAATATGAATGGTCACTCCTTCCTACACACATTATTTAGAAGGCAAACAGAAGGAAGATCCTTAGAAATATTCAAGAAAAAGTGAGGTCGCTCAACGTGTCCATCTCTTCATGACCCCATGGACTGTAAACCTGCCACACTCCTCTGTCCGTGGGATTTTCCAGGCAAGAATATTGGAGTGGGTTGCCATTTCCTTCTTCAATATTCAAGAAGGTGGATAGTAAAAAGAGAGAGTAGTGTCTCAGAAACCAGCATTTTGAAAGATCTGGAGATGGAGAGGGTAGTGAAAGTATCAAATGTTGCTTGATAAATCAAGCATACATAGAAAGTAAAGAAAATTCATCTTCAGATTTAGCCATTGGAAGCAGATAGAAGTCATTGAATTGATAGGAGGCGGAAAACGAGTGGATGTAAGAAAGTCAAAGAGGAGAGGATAGAATATGTTTTTCACAGTGGTTTTGGAGATTAAAAAAATTAAAGTTGCAGTGACATTTTGGCATAGAGAATGCAACGAGGAGAGGTTATTGTTTTATTTGCTTTGTTTAGAAAAGTAGTGTTGAGCTTTTCTGCAAGTCATTGGAGGAGAGACTAGTAAATATGAGACATCATAATTGGTAGTGTCAAAAATTAGGAGAAGTGAAGGCAATAAGAGTACAGTAAGAGGGAATTAATAAAATTTTAGTTTTGAACTCTCAAAGTCATGATATTTTCTGTGATTATTGGCAGACATTTCAACTTCCTGACATACATATGTGCACAAGCACACACACACACACACACAGCCCCAAATATATCTGAACATTTATTAGCCTATTCTGTGTATGCATATACCAGAGCAATAAACATAGGAAGCTTACTCTTTACTGTTGGTTTTATTATTATTTTAGTTTATATATTTGATAGCCTTCAAATAAGAATATTTTTGTTTCACTGCCAAATATGTATTTCCTGGGTGATTTAAGTGATTTAAGTCAAATTCCTAAATGTTCAAGAAAAATATTTTTAGTAGATAACTTAGTACAGATTTAAAGACCTTGAGAGATATTTGAGTCTATCCTTACTTTTTTCTTTCAACACAATAAAGTGTCTCCACACACACAAAAAAAATACTGTTTCATAGTGTCACTCTCATTTCCTGTGGTTTTTGTTGCAAAGTTACAAATCTTATGAATTTAGGAGAAAACTGGATTCATTACTTCAGAATCAGGATTCTTACGCTAAGTCATCTCTCTGATGGAAACACCCACAGGGTGATCCTTACATGCCTTTGAACTCTCTGTTCTAAGTGGAAAGTGGCACAATTTCTAAAATGTTCACTGAATGTTTCTCAGTAGAGTTTTTAATGAGCTGATACCTGTCCAAGCCTTTGAGCAGTTCAAACCAGGGTTCTTTATATTAAAAAGTAGATGTGTAAAAGTAAAAGGCAAGTGAGTAAAAAGCATAGTAGACCATGTGAGTACTAATTTTAAGAGATAGGACTAGGATACAATATAATAGCTTTAAGGAAAAACTAGAAATTGAAGACATTATTACCATTATAAATGCACTGAATAATGGCAGACTGTCCTGGAAAAGTCATGAAATGCTGTCCTAAAAATGTTAGTAGTCATACAGTGTTTCTAAGGTGTATGTTCTTAATGATAAATAGGTTAACTGAAAAGTGCTTTAATTGTGGAGACAAGGTTTAAATTATTAGCTCCTCTCTTTCTTGATATAGATTACTTTTTCACATTGTTTTCATACTCTGGACCTTAGTACACTCTCCAATACCTTATTTATTCAGCTCTTTGAAAGACAAGAATACATTCTGCAAAGTAAATACCTATTAATTAGTAATGAATTCCTGGAAGTCAATACACAAAGTAAATCTCCCAATAATGCACCGCTGTTATGTCTTGTCAGCTGTTTGAATATAAGACCTAGATAATTTAGTTGGGATGCTGGTGTTTTATGATCAATATATCAAGTATTAACAATAGTGAAAAATAAATTTTACTTTCTGGAGATTCCTTAGTCAGCCTGTATTTTTGTTTTGTTTGTTTTTTAAGCAATACTTTGCAGTAATCTCTGGACCGGAAATGCCGGGGTTCCTAACCAGCCTCTGAGATTTTGTATCCAGTTACCTCACTTCTCTGGTACTTAGTTTCCTCACCTACATAATGGAGCTCATAATAGTACGGGTATAAGTGATTGTAGTGAAAATTAAATAAAATATCAGGGAGAAACTTGGCAAATAGTGAGCATTCTATAAATGATTGCTGCTATTATTTACTAGTTTCTTTTTTGAGATGGAAAAAATACATAGTGATCCTCCCTGTGTTACAAAAGGAAAATAAAATATGTTTCAGGTTCTGGATTATACAAAGAAAAATTATAAAATCAAAAAGAATTGAGCTATAACACATTTCCCTTTGTTCTGCTAGCTACTAACCTTGACAAGAGTGCTGATGTTTTGGAGACATAGACTTTTTGGTGAATCTTACCATTTCTTTGTTCTTGTTTTTGGCATTTACTGTTTCAAGCAACAATCTAAGTGAAACCACACAAACAATGGTGTCCAAAAATGGGGCAAAAGGTGACAATGTGATTTGAGTAATAGAAAAGGATTTGAAAATTCAGCATTTTGTTTCCATGTATATCACTGACTGAGACTAGAAAGAAACAAATTATAATCATAATTGAGTCAAGACATTTTCAGATGTGCTCAGGTTTAACATTCTCTTCAGTGCTAGCCAAAGGACCCAATGGATTTGAGAGAGTCTTGGTCCAAGCCAACAACTGTCTTTTAAAATTCATGCTTATTATTCTAGCTTCATGATTATGGATTGTCTTTCTTCAGCCAATGCCAACTCTGGAATTGTTTATTAAGTGTCTATATCATTAATACTTCCAAGAGGCCCCTTGACCTCAGAGTATCCTTATTGGCACAGGCGCTTGCACTCTCAACACTTCGCGGCTGGCAGTGTGAAGTCAAATATTTTCCATGTAATGTCTGAAAAATATTCTGGGATGTGTTGTCTGGCGTGAAATCGCCTAGCCTATTGAAGAGTGCTTTGGGGATGGTGCAATTAGGCACAATTTTGTTGGAAAAGAGGGACACTAAAAGTGAAAACAAGATTAAATAGCAATTAAAGTAAAGTAAAACAGCAATTAAAGTCATAGACGTGGTGGAATGGAACCTATGCGGTACCTCGGGTTTCCCTGGTCAGCACATTTCTCTGCGACGTTTTCTGGTTTTACTTCTTTCAGGCCTTTTGGTCACTCATATTTGTGACCTGTGGTAATAATAAAATCAGAACATCATGTTACTCTCTGCTGAAGGACTTAAAACACATAAAGATTATAATAACACTGCTATTCTATTTACAAATGTCACAAACTCAAGGAAAATTTCTATGAAGTTGGGGAGCCTCTTTCTCAGGAGATAACCTGAAATGTGAGAGTTCATCAGTTATGCAATTAGTGGGGGTTTTTCCCATACTTTCCTTAAGATTTTCTTCACAGACTATCATGCAATCTGTGAATAAAGACAGTTTTAAGTATTTCTTGCTAATCTTACTTTTCTCTGCCAAATTTTGTCAATTTTTTCCTGTTTCTCTTCTGCAGTTTTAGGTTCAGATGCATCTCTTGGTGTATTTCTTCCCTCTATGTTTGTTTTCCCTGTGTTCCTTTTTACGTCTAATGGCTTTCACTTCCTTAAAGTCTCTTTCGTCTGACATGAGTAGAGCTACTCCAATTCTTTTATGCAACTATTTCCTTATTATATTTTCTTCCACCTTTCACTTCCAACTGATTTTTAGTTTTGAATTTAAAGTGGATTTCTTATAAAGAGCATATAATTGAATCTTCTTTTTTTTTTGTAAATCCAATCTGCCAGACTGATGTAGGTTTGGAGTATTCATTTGTTATGTTCATCCACAATTAATGTAAAAGTCAGTATGTTTGGATTTAGGTGTGTTATTTGATATTTGTTATAAATTTGTCTGAATAGTCCTTTTGTCCTTTCATTTCTCCTTTAATCTTTTCTGGTTTTGTTACACAATTAGCTTAACACAATAGTTTGTATATATACTAACTAGTTAGTCATTTTGATTCCTCTATTGACATTTTAAGTCCTCTATTGATTTTTTAAATTATTCCTGTTACTTTTTGTTTTCTGTAGTGATTTCAGGGTGCATCTATAACTTACTAAAATCTACTTCAGATTGATCCTGAATTTCTTCTGGTAAATCATTTTTTTTTAAATTTCATAAGCATAGTTTTCCCTCTCCCCTAGGTTATTATTGTCATATATATTATATCATATATGGCTTAAAAAAAATATAGAGTCTTATATTTATTTTATCTCATGTGACTTTTAATTTTATAAAAAGTATATTTCTGAATAATAACAGAATGGGAAAAAAGCTAAAATTGTGAGGCTCACTCTGTTATATTTGCCATTTCAGCTTTTAAATACCACATATTTTTCAAAGTTGTCATCAGAAAATTAAAATGACATATTCTCTAATTATTATGAGAGGTATATAATTTTTGTAAAGTAAATCATGCTTGTAGGAATTCCAAATTCAATGTTATTACAGTATCAACTTCAGCTTGAGCGATTTAGTAGTTTGATATTGTAAGTGCACACACACAGACAAACACATTCTAAGAATTAACATTTCATATTGCTTTTCATTTTACTAAGCGTTTCAACATGCCATTCCTCATTTGTTTATATTTGATGATGACTCAGCAGTAAAAAGAATCTGCCTGCAATGCAGGAGCTCCGAATTTGATTACTGGGTCATCGGGAAGACCCCCTGGAGAAGAGAATGCCAACCCACTCCAATATTCTTGCCTAGGGAATCCCATGGATGGAGGAGCCTGGTTGGCTACAGTCCACAGAGTCACAAAGATTCAGACATAACTTAGCAACTAAATAACAACAACTGTTACAGAATATTGTATGTGAGATAGCTATGTTCTGAGAGGTTATTTTCTCAGCCACAAATTATACAGTCAGATTATAAATTCTGTCAAATTGAGTCACCTTCATCAACATAAAAGTATTAGTATATGGTCAATTTTTGAGCCTATATAAAAAGCTACACTTCAGATTTTTAAAGTAGTTTCTTATCAATATTTTTGTTTCATTTTATTTTATGGTGACACTCAAAGTTTATGACTAATTTTTTTATGTTAACTATGGGCCATGAACATCACATGGGAACATTTTCTTCAAGCGATGGGAGATCTTGAATAGAGTGAGAATCAATGCTGATGTAATGCAAAGCAATTTATAATGTGTTTATCAGAGATCCAAAGCACACTGGTGGTAGAGTGAAAGCTCCTGGAAAGAAATTATAAAAGAACACAAATGAAGATACACATTTTCATGACGTGCCTCATTTCCGGAGCCTGGTGATAGTCCTGCTGTTCTCAGCTTGCTGCACAATGATGACCTCATTGGTAACATAAGACACATTCAGCTATCTGGCACCTCGACGGCAGCCTACAAAATATAAACACAAGGTCTTCAAATGGACCATAAAGCCTGACTAAAATCTACAAATTAGTAATAGGAATACGTGTTACATCATTTAAGTATAAATGATGTAATGATATAAATTACTCCCTGATGTATATATTAAGAAAAATATTTTATATGTCTGTGTAATTTTTTTTTCTTATTTTACTTTATGTTTGTTAAAATGCAATATCTTATGACAAGAGAGTACGCCCACAAAGGTAGACCTAAACTGGACAGCTCTGAGGACCATGCTTTGATTGTTTCAGCCATATTGCATAGACATTTGGAATAAGAGCCACAGTTCAGAACTCAGTGGACAGAACGCTTCAGTGCACCTTTAGGAATTAATAAAAGCTTTTCTGTCCTGTGGATGATAGTGACTCACATAAATATGTTACCATTGATCTGTTTTATCTATGACATTTTATTTTGTTTTAGGAGAATCTTACCTAAGGTTGAATGAATATCACTATATCTTTTGATTTAAGTTACTTGCAACCTTTGAAGAGACTTTTCTTAAAAAAGAAATGCAGTTCTGTCATCTTAAACCATCTAAGCCTTAGCAGTGCAGGCAGAATCCCTTTTCTTCAGGACTTACTCTGGATCCACCTTACAAATAGTTTCATGGAGAGAAGTCATTGATGCTAAGATGGTAATAGGTGCCAGCAAGTCTAATTGTGATAGATGAAGCATGGTTTCAAATAAAGATTTATTCTCATTTCAGAACTTCATATTCTAGCTGACATTATTCCTTGAGCATACAAACCTGGGTCACAGGTCTCCTAAACTATCTCTAAAACGTTATTGTCGTAAGAAAAATGTACCCACCAAGGTGTTGTCAGTTAAGGGACAGCTTGAGTGGAGTGTCTGTCAAATGAAATATGAGGCACAAAGAATGAATGAGTCATCATTTTGTGCCCACTTGAAATGCCTTTCTTGATAGTTAAAGTACATGTAAGAGGTAGTCCTTGAAAGGAATCACACTGAAACAGAAGTCCTCTTATAGCCTAATTCTTGCCTGGGGAGATGCAAGGAGGAAACCATTCATCAGCATTAACTGTTTCTAACACCAGAGCTGGCACGAAAGTAAGCACAGGAGGAGAAAATCATCCTGAATTACGGATATTATGTGCTCGTTTCACGGCACCAGGTGGGAACGTTAACACTTAATCAGTCTCTCTGGCATTATTTCCCGTCCGTACTGCCAACTTTATCACCATGAAAGATGCTTTGATCCTCATCTGTGGTGTCAAGAACAACAGGCCACAGCGTCAGTGACATTCCAATCGGTGGGGTATCATTTCCCATTAGTTGTTATCAGATATGATATTTCACGAATGCATTTTGACACCATGGCACAATACCAGGTGCCTCTCTGATAGATAAAGAGAGAGACATAGACCTAGATATAGATCTTAACATGGAGATTAACCACAAAGCACTTTTTTCTCACTGTTCTAGATTTTGAAAACAGTAGACAGTATTCTCTTAAAATGTGCTGCTGCTCTTGCCTTGATAGGGCTTAATGCTCTTTTACAGAAAATGAATGTTCCTCAGTTTTGCACACAATAGTTACTTTATGTTAAAACAATGCCAACAATGAAATCCTAAGAATCAGAAAATGTTGCTATTTCACACAAATACTGTTGTGAACAACACCTTATATAATAATAAAAGCTCGTTTTCTAGTTAAGTGCCTGTTCTCTTGGTCGTTTTAGTTTTCACCACCACTCCGAGGCAAACGTTTTTGTACTCAGCATGCAAGTGAGTTCAAAAAATTTGAATACCTTCTCCAAGATTGCTTAGAAAGAGGCAAAGCCCTGGTTCTCCCTGAGATGCCACTTCACCATACCCAAGTACTCTCTACTGCCAATCAAGGCCCTTTTAATATCTATTTATCCAAATTATTCTAAAAATAGAAAATTTTAACAGTAATTAAAGTGTTGCAGTCTGATATAAAATGATGGTCAAAGAAAGATTGAAATGGTTTAAAATATCTCCACAATTAGATTTTCTTTTTGGAATTCTCATTTTTTTTCTGGTAGATAATCAGTTAAGAGATGAGATGGTTAGACAGCATCACCCACTCAATGGGCGTGACTTTGAGCAAACTCTGGGAGACAGTGGAAGACAGAGGAGGCTGGTGTGCTTCAGTCCATGGGGTCACAAAGAATCAGACACAACTTAGTGACTGCACAACAATAAATCAGTTAAGTAAACTAGGGGGATATCATACTAGTGTTTTCCACTAGCAGGAAGAGAAAGAAAGAACTAATAAATATGAATGTTATAGATCCAAGGCAGATCTGATGCATAGGAAAATTTCAGAGCTGCTGCTGCTAAGTCGCTTCAGTCGTGTCCAACTCTGTGCAACCCCATAGACGGCAGCCCACCAGGCTCCGCCGTCCCTGGGATTCTCCAGGCAAGAACACTGGAGTGGGTTGCCATTTCCTTCTCCAATGCATGAAAGTGAAAAGTGAAAGTGAAGTTGCTCAGTCGTGTCCAACTCTTTGTGACCCCATGGACTGCAGCCCACCAGACTTCTCCATCCATGGGATTTTCCAAGCAAGAGTACTGGAGTGGGGTGCCATTGCCTTCTCCGAATTTCAGAGCTAGCTGTGTTCAAATCAAGTCCCATATTACAACTAAGAAGATCAGGCCATTATTGGCAACAGGGATCTAGAAGTTTAGGTGTAAAGACAGTTGAAGAGAAGTAACAAAATACCATAAAAAAACAACCCACCCATTGATTCCAGGAAAACAAGATCAGTTGTAATTGCTATATATATAGTATAATATCTGTCTGTCTATGTATATATATAAACATATATATATCTGTAAAGTCAGAATTATGAGATATCTTAGATAGAAAGCAATCATTTTTGCATTGTAACATCAAGAAAATGTGAAGGCTTCCAAATTCCCTCTCCAAAATGTACACAACTTTTATTTTTAATAATGCAAGCTCTTCATATGCATGGTTCTACCGGCTTCGTGTGTAAAAGACAGAGTAGACACTTTCCTAAGATTATTTTTACAACTAAAAAAGTTACAGAAAGAACATTTTGTATCAGACCAAAAATAATTCAAGTAGATGAGGTAATGCATTCTTTTGCATCACTTCTACAAGAGCAATATTCTTTGAGGTTTCTAAGTATCTTAAAAGGCGATTTTATAGGTTGAAATATTGTCCTTCCTAGCTTTATGGCTAGAGCAAAACAGTACTTGTCTAGAATGCATATAATATTGCACATGGGGTTAATTAGGTTAAGGATGAATTAATTTGTAACAATTTCCGTTATTTGACAGACATCAATAATATAGTATATTACTTGCATTCCAGACATCAGCACACTGCCATGACCCAGTCAGATTCAATTTGGGAAAATCTTGGATCATATGAATATTTTATTATTGATTTTTTAACATCATATTTTACAGTGAGGCCTGGTTATGAAACACCATAATAACTTGAGGAGATATTTTAGAAACCCATGTTGTTGGTGAATGGAAATCATTCTTTCTGTCGCAAAATGAAAGCTTACTGTTCTCTTCCTGGAATGAGATGTTAGAGTGTAATTTTGTACATTATTAGCAGCTATTAAGGAAGCTCCTTTTTTTAAGACTTTTTCCATTTTTTGATTGGATGTTTGTCTTGGGGTTAGAGAGGAGTATGATGATAGTTTATTTAACTTGGTTATCCTGGCTTCTTTTCAAGTCCTTTCCATTTCAGACTATTTTTGATTAAGTAATTTGACTTCTTCTAAAAATCCTTCTATATTCCCGGTCCCCATTCCTTTGCACACAATAATCAGACAAAATATCTGATTTTGCACATAAGTGATCGGATGTCAGGCTGCTTTGATACAAATGGGTTATGTTGATGGTGCCTACATGAGTGCTACATTGCTTCAGTTGTGTCTGACTCTTTGCAACCCCATGGACTGTGTTCTTCTCTGTCTGTGGGATTCTCCAGGCAAGAATACTGGAGTAAGTTGCCACGCCCTTCTCCAGGGGATCTTCCTGACTCAGGGATTCAACCCACACCTCTTACATCTCCTGCATTGGCAGGTGGGTTCTTTCGCATAAGCATCACCTGGGAAGCCCTGTGTTGATGGTACCTATGGTTAAATACATTCTATATCCAAAGAAGAGCTTACATTCATCAAAAACATAATTGCAGAAAATTTTGGTTATGGAAATGCTAAAGCAAATCTGCTCACGATATGTAAACGTACAAAAATGGCACCACTAAAGACTGACAGAAAGCACAAGAATTGCTGCTAAGTAATACGTTCTCTCGTGTATATATTAGAAAAGGTATAACACCTTACACAAAAGTTTATACTGTGTTTATTATATACAAGTAGTTTTGGGGAATTAGAATTAAACACACACACACACATATATACACACAAATACTGGCATTCATATCTCCCAAAAAAAAATGACAAGTTTTGATGTTCCTTATCCTCAGAGTTGCTCAATCCACACTTCTTTTCAAAAAAAAAAAAGAAAGAAAGAAAAGTGAAGTCGCTCAGTCTTGTCCAACTCTTTGCGACCCCATGGACACCAGGCTCCTCCGTCCATGGGATTTTCTAGGCAAGAGTACTGGAGTGGGTTGCCGTTTCCTTCTCCAGGGAACTTCCCGACCCAGGGATCGAACCCAGGTCTCCCATATTGTAGACAGATGCTTTCCATCTGAGCCAACTTTTCATATTTTATTCAGAATATTTTACTCTTGCACATTCTTTTGCTGAAATTATCCAACCCTATTATCCATATTGGTCTTCCTTAGTGGCTCAGTTGGCAGTGAATCTACCTGCAATACAGGAGACCCGGGTTTGGTCTCTGGGTCAGGAAGTTTCCCTGGAGAAGGGAATGGCTATCCACTCTGGTATTCTTGACTGAAGAATTCCATGGACAGAGGAGCCTAGTCGGCTACAGTCCATGGGGTCACAAAGAGCTGGACACAACTAAGTGACTGACACTTTCACTTTTTCATGATCCATATGTCCCATTCATTACTCCCGATACCTCCATCCCAGGATCATTTGCTCTTTCTCTACGTTCTAAAATGTAGACATTTTTTTCTAAATTTCTGTCCATAAATGTCATTTATCTTTTGTCTCTATTCTTTTTTCCTATAGAATCTGAGAGTTTTTGTGTGAAGAGGTTGAGTAGGATGGAAGAGCAGAGCTAATACTGTGGCATGTCATGAATACTATCTAGTATAAATACACACACGTACACACACACTACATATGCGCAGGCAAGCGTGTATGTATGTATATATTAGAGTGAGTTTATTTCAATAACATTAGCTATCAGTTTCGCATGGGGGAGTGTTAGGATACCTAATATTCTAAAATACATAGGATATAGCTCCTCTTCTCATTGAATTTTCCATGTAAGAAGGCTGAGAGCCCCACAAAGAGATAATGAGAGTATAATATGTTAAGAACCATAAGCAGGTGTTACATTACAACCAGGAGAACTACATAGTCGATGCACCAGTCAAGATGATGAGAAAACCAAAATTTGTAGAGACTAAGCACAATGGCGCTATTCATCAAAACACCATCCGGAGGCCAGGACTTGCCCCTGACTTGTTCTGTAGGGACACAGGCTTATCCTTGGGTGAAAATGGGGACCTCAGATTGTGTAAACTCATGCCATAAAATGTTGAAATAGCTTCTCTCTCTTTTAATGTTAAGCTGCCATGTGAATTCCCTATTTAAAAAGAGTAGCACCTTTTCAATTGAGGCTCATGGTGTGACACCTTGCTTTGCTTTGGATATGCTACCTCTAAGTATCCATAGAAATGAAGTTAAGAAATTCTTAGTTTGTCTCTACAAATAATGGTATACACATAGATATACGTACAACATTTATAAACAGCAGTTTGTCCTATTACCATAAAAATAAGCAATGGCTGTGTTCAAAGTGTTCAGAATTCTGAACACTAGAAATTTCTGATATTGAAAGAACTGCATACTTCTTAGAAGGGTGACTGATTGTTTTATGTGTATTACTCTACCACTCATTTTGTTTGGTAATATTTAGGAGAACTGTAGGCATACATGCCTGTACAAAGAATTCAAATAGAAAAAAAATGGGGAAATCAGATGCAAGTGCCAACTCCCTCCCATGGTGCCTAAGCCTTTCACTTCGTCTGGAGCAGCAGCGTTTCAGTGGTCTCCAGCTGTGGTCAGAATAGTGTTCATCTCCAGTCATTCCCTAGTGTCCCTAAGGTGTTTAATTTTCAAGTTAGAGTTAACATGGACGAATGGAAATTCAGCAAATGAAAGAGTAACTTGTGATAAGGAATGAGAGGTGACTAGTGGGATGTTATCTTTGCTTTAGGGAAACATATTCTCCAATGTAATCATTAAAACATCTTGTGTAATCTTCTAATCCTGGGAGACCAATGCTAAACAGGCGAGGAAGCTGATTTATTCAAGGGTATGGGATTTTAAATAAAACAATCCTGTCAACTTTTGTAAAGCCATGGAGCTTTGTAGCATGAGTTTTTGATGCTTGTTTCAACCTAATTATATGCTTATTTAGGATCATGATTAGCAAAAATTAGTTATTAGGTTACCAGTAATGAATAGAGAGATACAACATCACAGAATGTATTAGAAAGTCTTTTACAACTTCTGAAAAACCATTAATAGAATATTCAAATATGGTATTATTGACCAAAATTACTTTACTCATGTGGTAAGTAATAACCTATCTCAATGAAGAGTTACTATAAATTTTTCTATAAAGTAAAATTTGAAGAGAAATTTCTAAAGCAGAATCAAAAGTTGGCTTAAAACTCAACATTCAGAAAACGAAGATCATGGCATCCGGTTACATCACTTCATGGCAAATAGATGGGGAAACAATGGAAACAGTGACAGGCTTTATTTTGGGGGGTTCCAAAATCACTGCAGATGGTGACTGCAGCCATGAAATTAAAAGACGCTTGCTCCTTGGAAGAAAAGTTATGACCAACCTAGGCAGCATATTCAAAAGCAGAGACATTACTTTGCCGACAAAGATCTGTCTAGTCAAAGCTATGGTTTTCCCAGTAGTCATGTATGGATGTGAGAGTTGGACTATAAAGAAAGCTGAGTGCAAAGAATTGATGCTTTTGAACTGTGGTGTTGGAGAAGATTCTTGAGAGTCCCTTGGACTGCAAGGAGATCCAACCAGTCCATCCTAAAGGAAATCAGCCCCGAATATTCATTGAAAGGACTGATGTTGAAGCTGAAACTCCAATACTTTGGCCACCTGATGAGACGGACTGACTCATTTGAAAAGACCCTGATGCTGGGAAAGATTGAAGGTGGGAGGAGAAGGGGACAACAGAGGATGAGATGGTTGGATGGCATCACCGACTCATGGACATGAGTTTTAGTAAGCTCAGGGAGTTGGTGATGAATGGGGAGGCCTGGCCTGCTGCAGTCCATGGGGTTGCAGAGTCCAACACGACTGAGCAACTGAACTGAGCTATTGAAAAGTCAATTTTGTACCAATAATAATTGATGGAGGAAGGAATAATAGGTAATATAAATTTATGAAGCAATGTTTGTTTTATTTCCCTTTCTCTATGAGGAAGTTCCCACCACTGACTTGGTGTATCAAACTACTCCCAGAATCCAGTATAGAAACATGTAAAATATATTATCTTGTAAATATGTAAAATATATTGACTACTGAATAAAATACATTATCAAAAATTCATGCATTCCAGGTTAAATTGACCCAAAATAAATGTGTTATTAGGGCTTCCCTGGTGACTCAGACAGTAAAGAATCTGCCTCCAATGCAAGAGACCCAGGTTCGACCTGTGGGTCAGGAAGATCCATTGGAGTAGGAAATAGCAACCCACTCCAGTATTCTTGCCTGGAGAATTCCATGGACAGAGGAACCTGGCAGGCTACAGTCCATGAGATCACAAAGAGTTGGACACGACCGAGCGATTAAAACATTCACTTTCACTTTTCTAATTTGTTATTTGCTCTGTTATTTGATTTATGCTATGAACACAGTGGAAGTAGCACATGATTTGGAAGAAGACTTGGTAGTATGAGGTCCACCAACACCAACCACTGAGGCTGGGACCCACCATTGGATCTGGGACAAATTCCTTCAATATAAGACAGCACCCAGCTAGACAGGGCAGGTCAAGACTAGAACACAGGTTGATTACCTTCCAAACCAAGTCTGTTCTTCATGAGTTGAATAAGAAAGTTGTACTCATAGCTGTACTTATAGTTCAAACTAAAATACTAAGTTAAAATAGGTAAATATTAATATAAAATTAGTTAAATTATTTGATGCTGTAAGAAATGTTCTGAAACCACTTCATTAAATGAGCAATTCCTTTTAATTTCTGTTATCCCATTAGAAGACCCATTGTATTTTATTCATTTATTTATTGCTTGATTGATTGATTCCGAGAAATGTTTAATTTATTATCAAGTATGAGTAAACAGAAAGAGGTTAGAGAGAAACAGAAAGTAGTAACATAGAGCCTTATAAATCAGCTTGGGCAAGGGAGCAGACTTAGAAGTTTCAGTTCATTTCAGTTCGGTTGCTCAGTCATGTTCAACTCTTTGTGACCCCATGAATCGCAGCACGCCAGGCCTCCCTGTCCATCACCAACTCCTGTAGTTCACTCAGACTCGCATCCATCGAGTCAGTGATGCCATCCAGCCATCACATTCTCAGTCATCTCCTTCTTCTCCTGCCGCCAATCCCTCCCAGCATCAGAGTCTTTTCCAATGAGTCCACTCTTCGCATGAGGTGGCCAAAGTACTGGAGTTTCAGCTTTAGTATCATTCCTTCCAAAGAAATCCCAGGGTTGATCTTCAGAATGGACTAGTTGGATCTCCTTGCAGTCCAAGGGACTCTCAAGAGTCTTCTCCAACACCACAGTTCAAAAGCATCAATTATTGGGCACTCAGCCTTCTTCACAGTCCAACTCTCAACCATTAAATTCCTAAATATTCAATTAATTAATGCCTTAACAGAAATATACTCCATATTGTGCTACTTTTGAAAATTCAAGAGAATTATAAAGAGTTAAAAAAGGATTCTGCAAATGTATTAACTTCCTGAAGGAATATAATTTATGAGGCTGATCTGCTGATCCTAGGGCTATGATATTTGGACATGTAAAAGATGGCTTCTGTTAATTTAAATCTATAATACTTTATGCAGTGTAGAATTGAAGTATCTTATTTCTGAGGTTTCACTTGCCATGGAGTAAGTCAAGAATTTTGGTAGAATTATATAAATTCTGGCATAAACTATTCAAGTGAATCTGCTTCATTGGAAAAGTACCTGAGGGGAGAGGAAAAACTGTACACACACACACACACACACACACACACACACACACACGGGGGAAAAGAAAAAAAAACAGTATTTACTTATTCAGGAGAGTTTCCTATTTGGCACCAGGGAATTATTCAAGTATCCATTGGATCTTTGGAAATAATTCTGTGATCACCTAAAAGAGCCTGCCAATTATTGCCATATGTGAATGTGGTTTTTGCAATCTGGACGCTTATCCCCTAGGATTTGGACTAATAGCTCTAGCCTTTTACTTCTCATTAACTGTCAGAAAAGCTATCAGACAGAGGAGACATCGGTCAATGCCAGCATGATACAGATTTGGACAAGCGACTGAAAGTTGAAAAGATCATATCACCTTAGTCTGTACTTATGAAGAAATGTCTCACGAAAGCTAGAATTTCAAAGTCAAATATGTTTTAAAACTCAGTAAAAGAAGGCTCCTTCAAGAAGTGAGGACAAGACGTGGAGGGAAGTCAGCCAAGTTTGTAAGTGTTTGCTAGTACATATGGACGCCAAAAAAAAAAAAATTGCTAAGTACTCAGGAGTAGAAAGAATGAATCTATATAAAGAAGCAAAGAGACTTTGAGCATAAAGTCAGAGGTAATTTTTTCAACTACCCATGAGGAGACCTATTCAGCACCTTCCACCAGTACATACAAGCATTGCAAAGTAGAGTGAAGGCAATAGTCATGTGTGATGGGATGGACTGGCATATTAACCAGGAACCAAGGACAAAACATCTCTCTGGTTTGTCTGTATTAAATAAAAAATGTTATATAGACATAGTATATATATGGAAATCTCCAGGGTCACAAAGAAATAGTTGGAAGTATTGGGAACAGAGAAGTACTGGCCAAACATCTATCGATAATTTACTTCACCTAAAGGGCACTGTGTTGTGATATATTTTTGTGTATCCTCTGAAAAATTATAATTTTAACAGAGAAGGGTATTGCAGCAATATTCCAAAGAGAAGCAAATACCTAATACATTTCAAAAAGTAGAAAATTAAGAAAAGACAGATGAGGTTTAATATTGTTCAAATATACTGAAAAATCTATTGATTTTTATCATAGATTTTAGAAATGTTTGTATACATTATGTAAACATTTAATTACTTATATGTGTGTATAGTAATATTAATTTCTAATATGTATTTGAAACATTATACTTTAATTCTTAGGAAATCTTGGTAGGTTTCTTTTACTATCCCTATTATGGACACAGAGAAACTGAAAAATGAAGAGCATTTATATTAAAACTTGTTTAGCTGCAATAGATCATTCAGTTCAGTTCAGTCGCTCAGTTGTGTCCGACTCCATGTGTTGCGACCCCATGAATTGCAGCACGCCAGGCCTCCCTGTCCATCACCAACTCCCGGAGTTCACTCAGACTCACGTCCATAGAGTCGGTGATGCCATCCAGCCATCTCATCCTCGGTTGTCCCCTTCTTCTCCTGCCCCTAGTCCCTCCCAGCATCAGAGTCTTTTCCAAGGAGTCAACTCTTCGCATGAGGTGGCCGAAGTACTGGAGTTTCAGCTTTAGCATCACTCCTTCCAAAGAAATCCCAGGGTTGATCTCCTTCAGAATGGACTGGTTGGATCTCCTTGCAGTCCAAGGGACTCTCAAGAGTCTTCTCCAACACCACAGTTCAAAAGCATCCATTCTTCTGCACTAAGCCTTCTTCACAGTTCAACTCTCACATCCATACATGACCACAGGGAAAACCATAGCCTTGACTAGACGGACCTTAGTCAGCAAAGTAATGTCTTTGCTTTTGAATATACTATCTAGATTGGTCATAACTTTTCTTCCAAGGAGTAAGCATCTTTTAATTATTGCACATATATGTTATGTCATATGATATTTGTCTTTCCCTGTCTGATTTAGGCGTCTTTTCTGAAGTGCATTAAATCTACTGCCAAAGTTTAGGGGAAGGTGCTATTTTGTTTCACTCTTGTTGATATACTAAGTATTTACTCTTCAGTAGATATTTTGAAGAACTCCAAATGCAATGTTAATTTTTTTTTACTGAAAATCACCTATATGATATTTACAGTTGAATATTTTATTTTTCTAGGTTACCTGAGATTTCTTAATGTCTAATGGACTACTAAATCCCACAGAAAAGTAGAATTGCTTAGCCTTTTTCATTTTTGATTGGAAGCTGTTAGGTTGGTACAAAAGTAAATGCAATTTCTGACTATGAATTTTAAATCATTATAACTAGGATCAAACACATCTTTAGTAATAAAAATAGGAACCATTACAATCAGCACATTTCTTGCCAATGAGAAATAAGTTTGTTTATTTCTGTAGTGTAAAAGTCCATGCTTCAGGATTCCATGAAATCTTGGACAGCATTTTCTGCCTCCTGCTGGTTGTGAAAGCATTTTGCCTGTAAAAAGTTGTCAAGATGCTTGAAGAAGTGGTAGTCAGTTGGGGAGAGGTCAGGTGAATAATGGTAGGCGAGGTAAAACTTCACAGCCCAATTCATTCAACTTTTGAAGCACTGGTTGTACAACATGTGGTTGGGTGTTGTCATGGAGAAGATTTGGGCACTTTCTATTGACCAATGCCAACTCTCAGGGGTTGCAGTTTTCAGTGCACCTCATCAATTTGTTGAGCATACTTCTCTATGTAATGGTTTCACCAGGATTCAGAAAGCTGTAGTGAATCAGACCAGCAACAGACCACCAGTGACCATGACCTTTTTTTGGTGTGAGTTTGGCATTTGGAAGTGCTTTTGAGCTTCTTGATCTAACCACCAAGCTGATCATCTCCAGTTGTTTAAAATCCACTTTTCATCACACGTCACAATCTAATCAAGAAATAGGATTGTTGTTGTTGCATAGAATAAGAGAAGATGACACTTCAAAACAACGGTATTTTTTGGTTTGTGGTCAGCTCAGAAATGGCAACCCACTCCAGTGTTCTTGCCTGGAGAATCCCAGGGACGGGGAGCCTGGTAGGCTGCCATCTATGGGGTCGCACAGAGTCGGACACGACTGAAGCGCAGGCAGCAGCAGCAGGCACCAACTTATTGAGCTTTTTCACCTTTCCAATTTGCTTCAAATGCTGAACAGCTACAAAACGATCAAGTTGAGTTATTTGGCAACAACTCACAGGGAGGCCTGGCATGCTGCGATTCATGGGGTCGCAAAGAGTCGGACACGACTGAGCAACTGAACTGAACTGAACTGAACAAGTAGTTGTAAGAGGATCAGCTTCAATGATTGCTCTCAATTGGTTGTTGTCAATTTCCAATGGCCAGCCACCGTACTCTCATCTTCAAGGATCTTGTCTCCTTTGCAAAATTTCTTAAACCACAACTGCATTGCACGTTTGTTAGCAGTTCCGGGGCCAAATGTGTTGCTGATATTGCAAGTTGTCTCCACTGTTTTACGATCTATTTTGAACTCAAATTTTAAAAATCACTTAAATTTGCATTTTGTTGAACATCATTTCCATAGTCTGAAATAAATATAAAATAAACTGCAAGTAATAAGTCATTGGCAAAAAAAGTGCATTAAAATGATTTATGCCATAACCATATTTATTTAAGAATATATTCCAATACCAAATAACAAAAGTCAATAATACAAAACTGCAATTACTTTTGCACCTACCTAAATATTTATGGTATGCTTTTCTGCCACTTCAAAATAAAGCTCCTTGTTTCAGCTGGTAACAAAGTAGAAAACCCATTCTATTCTAAGCAGGCAGATTCCTCTGCACAGAAATCTAGCTCACAAATACCTTTCCAGAAGACCTACAACAGTTAAGCATTCTTTGTTCATTATGAATAGAATTTCCCTCCACTAGAGTCATTCATCTTGCTAGACATAGGCTTAAGATATTGTTGAAAATAATTACTATTGGCAAACAGTTACTGCAAGAAAATGAGGTAATCAATTTTCCTTGTGCCCAGTAAGATCCATCTCATATTTTTACAGTCATAATATATAAATTTGCTATATTAATTTTAGGGTGATGGATCCATTGTCAGTTTTTTATTTGTATTCACTTTTAAGCTTTACAGGATGAGAAGACCATGGATACAAAAACACATACATCTGTTTCTAGCAGTCCCTCAGATTGGGGTATAATTTCTGGTTACAACATTTGAAATAGCGGGATAAGCAAGCCTCAATCATCACCTCAGGAAAAATAGATAATACCTGGCTCACATGATTTTTATGAGTGCAGAGGTGAAACCCAAGTGCCATGCTAGACATGGAGGAGATTTTCAGTAAATGGTACTTATGATATCCCCTAGGGGTGAGGTGTTCTCTTCAGGTAATTAGATCTAGGGAAGGTAATGCAAACAGGTAATACAATCTGCCCGGCTTTTCAAAGGTTACTAGGATAAGATATGCCTCAATGTCCCGTTTCCTGCCCAGCCTCTCACCCCCTAACCTCATGTACAAGATCTAACCCCTAACTTCGCAGAGTATAAGACAAACAATCATCCTGAATGAATTTTCCAAGTCAATTAACAAAATGGTAAACAGTTATTCCTGTCCGACTCAATGGACATGAGTTTGAGCAAACTCCGGGAGTTGGTGATGGACAGGGAGGCCTGACGTGCTGCAGTCCATGGGGTCACAAAGAGTCGGACACAACCGAGCAACTGAACTGAACTGAACTGAACTGAACTGAACTGAAACAGTTATTCCAGAGAGTAGATGGAATTTGTAATGATCTCTGCCCTGAAGAAATACTTGCAGAATGCATCCAGTGGTCTAAAGTAGAGAAACACACACCTGCAGACATACACACTAGATGCGGGTATTCTAAGACAAATACAAACTCATTCCTTTTTCCCTTCCTCTCCCTCCTCTCTCCATCCTTTCTCTCTCTCTCTCTCTCTCTCTCCCCTCTCCTGCTACTCCAAGGGTAGCAACACTGAGCACAGATTACCAAATCTGAAGCTCTGTGAAATGACCGGAGTGATAAAAACACCAAACATTCTCCTACTGTCATTTTTCCTCCTTATATTCCAAACTCTTGGGGCCTAGTTATTTGTATTAAAAGAGTAATATATGTTTGCCAATTATAAGCAACATATTTTAAAAGTTCCTCTATGTTTTCTCCCATTCTTTCTGCCCTTTAATTCTCTCCTCCTCCTTGATGGATTTAACCTTTTCAGTCTTTTTGTTGCAACACATCTGTCTCCCAAGTTGAATGCAACATTCTAGGGTAACTGTCATAACTATGAAAAACTGTCCATCTCTATATTTAGGAATTAATCATTTTAAGGTAGTCAAGCCTGTTGCATTTTATTTTCATAACACCACTCAGTACTACTATCTATTTTTGTGAGAACTGCCCATGCGACTCCTCTATTTACTTTGAGAAGTTTCTTTCCACCTTAATTGGTGGGGATGAAGAGATATTTTGTATTTTTGATATACAAATGTAAATAGCTGGACATTTGAAACTTTATAGAGAAAAGTTTTTCTCTGAAAAACTTCATATTCTTATGCAAATAGGAAAAACTTTTTTCCTGAATAGAATTAATTTTATAATATGCTTATAAATTAACTCAAATTTATAAACAAACTATTCTATACAATTATGAATGTTTGTGTCTTCTTTATAGTTTGAATGGGCTTCCCTGGTGGCTCAGACAGTGTCTGCCTGCAATGCAGAAGACCTGAGTTCAATCCCTGGGTTGGGAAGATCCCCTGGAGAAGGAAATGGCAACCCACTCCAGTACCCTTGCTGGGAAAATTCCATGGACTGAGAAGCCTGGTAGGCTACAGTCCATGGGATCACAAAGAGCTGGACATGACTGACTTCACTTTCACTTTTTATAGTTTTAAAATCAGTGATTGGTTTCAGGTTTTTTGGAACACCCATTCAGCTAATGATTTTGCTGATCCCATGAGCATCTAATTTAATAGTTTCTATATTTTCCTTTGAAATCCATCCTTACACATTTGAGGAAGTGAATTTCAGAATGGTTTGACTATAAATCCCCTTTCTATTTTGGAGCAAATATTTACCAAAAGCATAAAAATAAATTTTAAAAGACCTTAGATTTATATTAGCTTATTTTATTATTTTCAAATCATCTTATAGATTGCTGTTAGTCATGAGCTAGCTCAAAGCAAATATTGAATGCTTTAAAATTGCAGACTTCTCCTAGTTGGTAATATGTTGTGATCATAAAGTGAATGTTCAATGTATAAATGACACATTATAGGCTTATTTTAAATTTATTTTCTTTCTAACCAGAATATTATCAAGCAGTCATTTTCATAAATTTCAAACAATAAAACTGAAATAGAAAAATATATAAGAATTGTTAAGGAATACATTTGAAAGTTGCAGAGGTATTTCCTCAGAATAGAAAATTACATTCTTTCAAAATAAACTTGCCTGAAAAATAAAGCCTATTTAAAGATCTTTTTATTAAATACAACAATGTCATCATTCCTCAAATTTCTAGGTGGCTGTCTTCTTTGAGAGAGTCATTAGCAATATAACTAAGTGAGTAAATATTTTTTGAAATGTGTCTTGCAGTGTTCACAGAATTTTTCCCATCATTTATAGGTTTTCATTTAAATCCTGAATTTTTAAAGTTGTGCTATTTTCTATGTAAATTTTCCCAAGTGGAGATATATTACTTGAGATCAAAAGTGTGAAATTAACATTAGTGGGGTTATCAACATTTGCAGTTAACCATAATTTTCCCCTAGGTTGCTTTTTTAAGAGAGTGAAAGAAAAAAAATGAAAATGAAACTCCTTGATCAGTATAATAGAAGCAAGAGCTAATCAAAACTGTGAGGTGTATATGGATGTGTGTGTATGTGCAGGCAAAAGCAAAAAGAGTGACAGAGAGTAATGCAGATATGTAGACTTAAGTTTCACAGGTAGTACATGTTAGTTTTGCACTTTACGTGATATACGCTATATGTCAAATTATACACACACAATATGTTCATTAAAAAGCTTTGATTTTTGTGTGTATGTATATCATGCTTTTAATCCTAAGACTTTAATATATTTTTGTTTTTCATTAGATAAGTGATAATGTTAATAAAATATAAACATTGGAAGCAGGATTGCATATATATTATATAATTCTGCTTTTTTTACCATTAAATATCTATCTGAGTGAGGCTTATTGTATCATAAACACATGAGAATAGTATAATTTAGATATGAAATTGTATAAACATCACCTGATTTAACCACCTTTCTAATTTGAAGTAGTTTGTTCTTTCTAATTTGCCATTATGTTCTTTCTAATTTTTTTAATATATCTTTGTGTAGATAAACATACAGAAGCCTTAGTTGTTCTATGTACTTTCTTGTACAATAGATCTTTGGAAATAGCATTGAAAAGTTTTCATGACTTGTACCTCAAACTCCTAATCTGGGTGACTACAAATCTATAATGGCAATTCTGTTCTTTCAAAATTGACTTTTAAAGATGGATATTGGACTACTGACCTCTTCAAGCTCTGGCTGTTAGTTCCAATGAAACCTGGAAAATGCTAATCCATAGTGGGGCTTATTTAGACAAGGAAGTGATTTATCGCCTCCAAAATCCTTTCCTAGGAATGGTTTTCTTAGACGTTCCAATGCTGTTCTGCTCTAAAGAAAACGTATGGCACTATTCTGAAAAGCTTTTCCAAGCTGTCTCTCAATGGATCCTGAATATAAATTTGTGCATTTTACTTTCACCACAGTAACATCCCATAAAAGTGATTTTCTGTTTCATTCTCTGCCTCTGTCACTGTCTGTCTCTGTCTCCCCTCTCTCTCTTTCCCTCTCCCTCCCTCCCTGTGTTTAGAATGTACCTGCTTATACATATTCCTATGAGTTTCTACATTTTATTAATGGGTCTCTTTCTCTGGGCATTGACAAGAAAGAAAAACTCAACTAGTGCTACTCCTAAAGCACACAGTTCTTCCTTGTAAGTAGAAGACAACTGAAAAGCTGATAAAACACAGCTCCCTTAGGACCAGAGTCTCCTCGCGTTCTCTTTGCAGTGAACGTGCATTCAGGATATATTTCAGTGTTACTGGCACCTGTCTTGCTAAATCTGATGGAACAACAACAAACACAATAAAGTCTTGTTACTAAGCCATCTCTGAGCCACGCTAGATTGTGATTGATTCTGCTGTGTTTAATGGTATGGTGGCATTTTGCCTTAGGCTTTATTATTGAACAGTGGAGGGGACAGAAGAAGGAAACACTTGATCACTTTGTAAATGCTGCACATTGCAGGGTTTAATGACTTGAACATAGCCACTTCCAGTGTATTGAAATGCCTCCGCCTCGCCTCGAAGCATTGTACCTCTATTCAAATGGCAAAGAATAGAGTTCCTGTAAGATTGTGGAGTGCAGCTCATTTTGGGAATAAACAGTTGCTTTGACCTTGTACTGGCAAATAGACCCTGTCAGGCCTGGAATTGCAAGGCCAGGAAATCATCTGTTTAGTCAGTGTTGGTTCTGGTCATTAGTTTGTGTTTATGGCTGGGAATTGATAATATAGTCCTGTGTGTACAGGGCTCAGGTCTGAATACTAAAAGGACCCTATTTACCAACAGCTTTATTTTTTAATTTAAAGGTAATTCAAATTGAAATGAGCCTTTTAACCCTCAATTAGGACCATGTTTTCTCTTAAAAGTCAACCACATTAGTCAACTGCAGACAAAATTCACTTTGCAATTGAAAAGCTACTTTCTTTCAACAGTAGCCACCATGGTTTACTAAATGCATTTGTTTTCCTTTCACTATGTAACTTTACCCATTCTCTGTATCAGCATAACTCAAACCCATCAATTACATCTTAGAGGGAAAGTGTGCTATGTGCTTTGGGAATGAGGCCAAGTTTCTATCTGGAAGGTTTTTTTAAAAATAATTATTATTCATTGTATAGCTAGTACTCATAATACTCCCTATTTCACACTTTTTAAAAATTCTTTCCGAAGCTGGTAGTTTGTTATTTTACCCCACTACTGACCCATAGTATTCAGTTCCTGTTTTACTATTGCCTCTTTAAAAATACAGAATCAGCAGATTTCCAAAATATTTCTAATTCATCTATTACAAATTCATATTAGTTTGGCTTCTTTTATTATACGGATATTTTTAGTGCTTCTCAATAGAAAATTAGCATTGGTAAGAACATCATTTTTGTTTCACTGTGACCCATCCTGGGGTTTTGTTTTGTTTTGTTTTTTCAGTAAGTTTTGGGGTTTGCTTGGTAAATAAACTTGCTTACTCTCAGTATCTGGGCATTTAAAATAGGGGAACTAAAAGCTAGATTAACAAGAAAAAGTCAAATAAAACCTCACTGCAGATCAATAGAAAGAAAATATCTCTTTTAAACTGTGTTTTCAGTATCATGCTAGTTTTCTCTACCGTTAAAAGAGAAAAAAAATCACATCTTCTTACATTTTAAAAAATTAAAAATAATTAATATCAATATTTTAATTTAAATGTATTCGTATAAAATTTCCCAGCTTCTCAATATTCTACTCAATCTAAAATATACATAAGAGGAAGAATATAATGAAATTAGTTTTATTATGCTGTTGAGTAAGATTAAAATATAATAACAGGGAATTATTTACTTGGCAGTGAATTTATCTTTCAATCTATCTAATGAAATCCACATGCTCTTTGAATACATAATACTCTGATACAGATAAAACACTTTCAGGGCAAAAACCCGTCATTTCTTGATTCAAGCTTATTTCTTTTAAACCAGAAAAGAACCTCTATCTTTTATATCCTGTTGCCCTATGTGATTTTTGTAATTTCAATAGCTAATTTTAATACTTAAAGCAGGAATGAAAGTGAAGATACTTTTTGAAAGCTTATAGTGACTGAAGAAGAAGATTTAGCTTTGGGATCAGGGACTAAGCTTAATCACCCAGAGCTTTTGTGTGATAGAAGTTTTATTACAGTGGAAAAGGACCAGAGAGAGCTTCTGACATAGAAGGGGGATGGAGAGTGCCCCACTGGCTAGTCTAATCAAGAACTTACATAATTTTACCAGACCCACTCACAATATACATCTTATAATAACAAGATTAGAACAATAGAAAGGTCTTACCAGACCCATTCCCACAACATATGTTTCAAGATAAGATTAATCAGTTCAGTTCATTTCACTCACTCAGTTGTGTCCCACTCTTTGCAACCCCATGAACTGCAGCACGCCAGGCCTTCCTGTCACACATCACCAACTCCTGGAGTTTACTCAAACTCATGTCCACTGAGTCGATAATGCCATCCAACCACCTCACCTCTGTCATCCCCTCTCCTCCCGCCTTCAATCTTTGCCAGCATCAGGGTCTTTTCAAATGAGTCACTCCTTTGCCTCAGGTGGCCAAAGGAGTAGAGCTTTAGCTTCAACATCAGTCCTTCCAGTGAATATTCAGGACTGATCTTCTTTAGGATGGACTGGTTAGATCTCCTTGTGGCCCAAGGGACTCTCAAGAGCCTTCTTCAACACCACAGTTCAAAAGCATCAATTCTTTGGCACTCAACTTTCTTTATGGTCCAACTCTCACATCCACACATAACTACTGGAAAAATCATAGCCTTGACTAGATGGACACTTGCTTTTAAAGTAATGTCTCTACTTTTTAATATCCTGTCTAGGTTGGTCATAATTTTTCTTCCAAGGAGTAAGCGTCTTTTAATTTCATCTGTGACCATCTGCAGTGATTTTGGACCCCCGAAAAATAAAGTCTGTCACTGTTTCCCCATCTATTTGCTATGAAGTCATGGAAACAGATGCCATGATCTTAGTTTTCAGAATGTTGAGCTTTAAGCCAACTCTTACACTCTCCTCTTTCACTTTCATCAAGAGACTCTTTAGTTCTTCTTCGCTTTCTGCCATAAGGGTGGTATCATCTGCATATCTGAGGTTATTTATATTTCTCCTGACAGTCTTGATTCCAGCTTGTGCTTCCTCCAGCCCAGCATTTCTCATGATGTACTCTGCATATAAGTTAAACAAGCAGGGTGACAATATACAGCCTTGAGGTACTCCTTTCCCTATATGGAACCAGTCTGTTGTTCCATGTCCAGTTCTAACTGTTGCTTCCTGACCTGCATACAGATTTCTCAGGAGGCAGGTCAGGTGTTGTGATATTCCCATCTCTTTCAGAATTTTCCACAGTTTATGGTGATCCACACAGTCAAAGGCTTTGGTATAGTCAATAAAGTAGAAATAGATGTTTTTCTGGAACTCTCTTGCTTTTTCCATGATCCAGCAGATGTTGGCAATTTGATCGCTGGTTCCTCTGCCTTTTCTAAAGCAAGCTTGAACATCTGGAAGTTCACAGTTCATATACTGTTGAAGCCTGGCTTGGAGAATTTTGAGCATTACTTTACTAGCATGCGAGATGAGTGAGACTAGTCAGAAGGTTCTTGTTAAGAAGGAGAAACATGTCCTGTAGCAAGATGCATCATTATTATATAATCATTAGTACAGAGCTTAAACAAGAGTCCACAATGCAGTACTTGGATGCAATCTCAAAAACAACAGAATGATCTTTGTTCGTTTCCAAGGCAAACCATTCAATATCACAGTAATGCAAGTCTATGCCCTAACCACTAATGCTGAAGAAGCTGAAGTTGAACGGTTCTATGAAGACCTACAAGACCTTCTAGAACTAACACCCTAAAAGATGTCCTTTTCATCATAGGGGACTGGAATGCAAAAGTAGGAAGTCAAGAAACACCTGGAGTAATGGGCAAATTTGGTCTTGGACTACAAAATGGAGCAAGGCAAAGGCTAGTAGAGTTTTGCCAAGGAACACACTGGTCATAGCAAACACCCTTTTCCAACAACACAAGAGAAGACTCTACACATGGACATCACCAGATGGTCAATACCAAAATCAGATTGATTATATTCTTTGTAGCCGAAGATGGAGAAGCTCTATAGAGTCAGTAAAAACAAGACTGGGAGCTGACTGAGGCTCAGATCATGAACTCCTTATTGCCAAATTCAGACTGAAGTTGAAGAAAGTAGGGAAAACCACTAGACCATTCAGGTATGACCTAAATCAAATCCCTTATAATTATACAGTGGAAGTAACAGATAGATTCAAGGGATTAGGTCTGATAGAGTGCCTGAAGAACCATGGATGGAGATTCATGACATTGTACAAGAAGCAGTGATAAAGACCATACTCAAGAAAAAGAAATGCAAAAAGGCAAAATGGTTGTCTGAGGAGGCCTAACAAACAGCTGAGAAAAGAAAAGAAGTGATAGGCAAAGGAGAAAAGGAAAGATGTACCCATTTGAATGCAACCGAAGAAAAGCAAGGAGAGATAAGAAAGCCTTTCTCAGTGTACAATGCAAAGAAATAGAGGAAAATAGTAGAATGGGAAAGACTAGAGATCTCTCCAAGAAAATTAGAGATACCAAGGGAAATTTTCATGCAAAGATGGGCACGATAAAGAACAGAAACAGTACAGACCTGAAAGAAGCAGAAGATATTAAGAGGTGGCAAGAATACACAGAAGAACTGTACAAAAAAGATCTTAATGATCCAGAAAATCACAATGGTGTGATCACTCACCTAGAGCCAGACATCCTGCAGTCTGAAGTCAAATGGGCCTTAGGAAGCATCACTATGAACAAAGCTAGTGGAGGTGATGGAATTCCAATTGACCTATTTCAAAGCCTACAAGATGATGCTGTGAACGTGCTGCACTCAATATGCCAGCAAATTTGGAAAACTCAGCAGTGGCCACAGGATTTGAAAAGAGAACTAAGATCATGGCATCTGATCCCATCACTTCATGACAAATAGATTGGGAAACAATGGAAACAGTGACAGAGTTTATTTTGGGGGGTTCCCAAATCACTGCAGATGGTGACTGCAGCCATGAAATTAAAAGACGCTTGCTCTGTTTCTTGTAAGAAAAGCTATGGCCAACCTAGACAGTATATTATAAAGCAGAGACATTACTTTGCCAACAAAGGTCCATCTAGTCAAAGCTAGTTTTTCCACTAGTTGTATATGGATATGAGAGTTAGACTATAAAGAAAGCAGAGCCTGAAAGAATTGATGCTTTTGAACTGTGGTGTTGGAGAAGACTTGAGAGTCTCTTGGACTGCAACAAAATCCAACCAGTCAATCCTAAAGGAAATCAGTCCTGAATATTCACTGGAAGGACTGTTGCTGAAGCTGAAACTCCAATACTTTGGCCATCTTATGCGAAGAACTTACTCATTGGTAAAGACTCTGATGCTGGGAAAGATTGAAAGCAGCAGAAGGGGATGACAGGAAGAGATGGTTGGATGGCATCTCCGATTCAATGGACATGAGTTTTAGTAAGCTCTGCGAGTTGATGATGGACAGGGAAGCCTGGCGTGCTGCAGTCTAAGGGGTCACACAGAGTTTGACACAACTGAGCAACTGAACTGAACAAAGCTTAACGAAAAATATACCCTTGAGCAAGTTGGTTGTTTTGTTGCCTAATCATTAGCTCTGGGCTTAAAGAAAGTTAAAGACTTATAACAACTCAGAGTTTAAGAAAATCTTATGTGACGAAGACAAAGCAATGTAGAAAAAAAGTCTGTCCTTTTCTCCTCCTAGAGAGCCTTAGACCCCTGTCTCCTCCTTGATGGCCCTGGATCCATTCCAGGCCCTCCTTGAGGGCCCCAGAATCCTTACTAACCTACCTAAGAATTAACTCTTTCACTTTATTCTGTTTTTCTTTTTTTCTACATGGGAAGTCCTAGGAATCCTACAAATTTTGGTATGTGAAGTATTAACTTTTTAAAGTGTCTCACCTGAAGAGTTTTTAGTGAAGTGAAGTCACTCAGTCGTGTCCGACTCTTTGTGACCCCATGGACTGTAGCCTATCAGGTTCCTCCGTCCATAGGATTTTCCAGGCAAGAGTGCTGGAGTGGATTGCCATTTCCTTCTCCAGGGGATCTTCCCGACCCAGGAATCGAACCCAGGTCTCCCGCATTGCAGGCAGACGCTTTACTGTCTGAGCCACCAGGGAAGCCCGAAGAGTTTTTAGAAGATAGTTAATACCCATCATTTGATAATTAAAGAAATTGAAGCCCAGAGAGGACAACTGTTTACAAGTTAATTATTTACTTAAAAATGTATTTCACCAGCAGCTAGCTGAGAGGCAATACGTTAGACACTGGGCATGTAAAATGAGTAGGAAATCACTCTTGTCTACGTATTGCTCAGGGTCTAACTGGGAACAGACAATAAATTACTAAAGATGGAATTTCCAACTTATTTTAGAAGAGGAAGTGACCATCCCAACTACCTCATCAATCTTGGAGATGCCTGGTCAATAACTTTGAGATAATACCTATTGAGAAGAAAAGACGAGATTAAAACCTACATTTCCTCTGCCAGTCTAGTGGTCTTACTGAAAAATTGCTGAAAAGACCTTGAAGTGTTGGGATATAAAAGCATAAAATCAGGGAGTTTCTTGGTGAGAATAACTTAAAAATGCTGTGTTGCAAAGTGTTTTAGCACTTACACTCTTTAATTCTCAAGTGAGAAGACTCATTTCTAAAACGATAGTGCCGCGTGGAATTAATAGGTCTCCTCTTTAAAGCTAGGATTGTGAATTTTATCACTGTGACTGGACACAATAGAGTATCTAGGTCATCTTAGGAGATCAATACATGTTTGTTTTTAGAAAGTGAATAAATGAAATCCAAACATTATGTGAACAAGTCTGATTCCTGGTAAATCCATCATGATATCTAGTAGGATTTGAGGAGGTGCTACATCCCATTTTTAATGACTAATTTAGCTTCATGGATCATCCTACTTTGCTTCATCAAAGCCAAGGGTTCCTGCCCACAATTACCTAGTTCAAAAATTTCCATTACAAGGAGATCAAACATCTTTGGGACGAAAAAAAAAAAAAAGGTCAGCAGTTTGCCTCAACTTAAAAGATTTTACACTGTTTAATCACTCTGGTTTTTACCACCCTGAGGCAGAAATCTATGAATAATTTTACCCATGTTTGCCTAACGAGAACATGTAGTACTGGGTTATCTGAGGAAAAATGTAAATCAGGTTTCTGTCATTTTGGCAGCAGGCTTTGTATATGTGTATTTCCACTTCAGTTAAGTGTTACTTTAGTAGCTGGCCAACACAGGGAAGGCCTTAAGTGTACCACAGAAGTTTTTATTTTTTTATTTTTTTTAATTTAAAGCTTAAAATTGGATAAACCTGAATTCATATTAATTTTTTACCATTAATTTACCATTAGTGTGTGTACTCTGTTCTTCGATATTATGTAATAAGTTGACCAAGATGTCCTTTGAATAAGAAAGGTAAATAAAACACATTAACATATCTACTTCATTCTTTCCACTTCTTATTTCTATGTGGTGGCTCAGTGGTAAAGAATCCGCCTGCGATGCAAGAGACACAGGTTCTTTCCTGGATTAGGAAGATCCCCTGGAGAAGGAAATGGCAACCCACTCCTGTATTCTTGCCTCGGAAATCCCATGGACAGAGGAGCCTAGCAAGCTACAGTCTGTGGGGTTGCAAAGAATCAGACAAAACTTAGTGACTAAACCACAACTATCCCCACCACTTCTTACCTGGGTTTTATTTGTTTGAACACCGAACCTTCTCAGTTTCTAAAGTAATGCATAGTGGGAGAAACGTGCACATCGTTGCATTAGCGATTTTACATTCAAGGAACACAGGAGACACTTTTAAATTACAGCCATTGTTTTCCCTACCATAAGCAAAGATAATAAAACGTAAGTATTCATCCCCTTTAGAGGTAATTTCAAATTTTTCCATGAGGATTTAAGAATGAAGAAGGTTTATTAGAAACATTGGTATTCAAGCACAAGTTGATTTCTTACAAGGGAGGGAAAAAGTCTGAAGTAAGTATATTTTATAAAGAATTTCCCCTTATATATTTAAAAATAATGGTTGTTACGAGTATAATAATTTTATTAGTGAATATAAGCTTTTCAATCATACTCTCAAATTTGCTGAACAACCTGAGCGAAGGATTTAGAGATTCTTTTTGTACCAATAAAAGGAAAATTTAATTGTATGCCTCCCACATATCGTGGATCACCATGTTCTTAAAGTTGGCAGTCAACATCTGCCCTTTCATCAAAAGCACAATTGCTCATCTGCCCATAGTAATGTTACACTTCAATTAGATAGAAAATCCTGGAGAACAAGAGAACATCAGCCTTTCTGAAATGAGGTCTTACTAACAATATATGACAAAAGACCTGCATTTGTTTAACTAAATATTTTGCATTAAACTTTTTAGATGACTGTTCAATGTCATACCACCAGCCTAAATTGATCAGAAAATAATTTGCTTTAATGAGTGATTTACATAAAATTAAAAGCAGATTTCTCTTGCTTGTTCAGACTATCACTGAATTTCTTTTCTATCTTGGGCATGCTATTATTTCTGTTTGCCCTTCATTTGTTTATTCTGTAAAATAAGATTAATATCTACTTTGATTATTTCAATAGAACTGTTGTGTGATTCAGTTGAGATGGTACATTTGAAAGTTCTTCATAAAGAGAAACAGTATCTACATTTAGGTTGTTACTGTAGAACCTATCTTTGTGCTCAGGATAGAATTATCATTCAATGAATATCCATAAATAGATGATTAAATCCTGTCACCTATTAAATCCAGGTAGCTACCAAGTTCCAGAAGATGCAGAGTAGAGTCTATCCCACCAAACATCCTGGATTTTCAGATGTAAAACACAGAGACTGACCATTGTACTTTCTTAGGATCTTTTTAGTTCCATTAAGCTATGGTTCCAGAGAAGGCGATGGCACCTCACTCCAGTAGTCTTGCCTGGAAAAATCCCATGGACGGAGGAGCCTGGTGGGCTGCAGTCCATGGGGCCGCTAAGAGTCGGACACGACTGAGTGACTTCCCTTTCACTTTTCACTTTCATGCATTGGAGAAGGAAGTGGCAACCCACTCCAGTGTTCTTGCCTGGGGAATCCCAGGGTTGGGGGAGCCTAATGGGCTGCCATCCATGGGGTCCCACAGAGTCGGACATGACTGAAGCGACTTAGCAGCAGTAGCAGCAAGCTATGATTCTGTGTAATTAATACATCTCAACAGAATTCTCTTTGTCTTTTTTATCATGTACAAATGCTTTCTGCTGCAAGAAAAAGAGAACTTGACCACAATGACAACAAACAGGGTGTTACTTTTCAGACATTATAAGACATTTTGAGATTGGTGCTTGCTTGGTCAGCAAAAGCAGTGTATGCATCTCTCTAAGTTTCTTGGCCTATAACTTAGTGTCTCCTGTAACCATTATGCCCATAATCAAAACTAGAATAATGTAGATTAGGTGGTTTCAGTGCATCTGAATCATCTTGCTGGAAAAGAAACTGAAAACTTTCATCCGAGTTTTGTTTGTATCTCTTTGGCCATAACTTTGGCCATCCACCCCAATTTGCAATGAAATCTGAGTTAGGGAGTAGTACTTGGCAGAATGCAGTTCTGAAAAAAATCAGGATTCTATTAACAAGGAGAAACAGGATTGGGATACTGAGTACCTAACCAACAGCGCCCATCATGTTCCTCTGCTTAAGAGTTTATCTTTTCATGTTGATCCATTTGTGTATTAAATCATGCTACTTATAGACCAGCTGCTACTGTCTTTTCATAATCTTTCTCAAATAGGATTTCTTCTGTGTATTTCTTCCAACAGTTCAATCAGAATGAAATATTTGCTCCAGGTTGCCTGCATTCTGTAAATTTCTGTTGCCTGCTTTCACATAGCAAAAGCATTTTTGGGATGGACAAAATTAGGGACATTAGTATCTTCAAGACTAAGAAGGAGCCTGGACAAAAGTTGATGACTGACAGATATATATTAAACTGTACTGGCTCAGATGGTAAAGCATCTATCTGCAATGCAGGAGTCCTGGGTTTCATCCCTGGGGTGGGAATATCCCCTGGAGAAAGGAATGGCACCCCGGCCCAGTATTCTTGCCTGGAGAATTCCATGGACAGAGGAACCTGGGCTTCCCTGGTGGCTCAGAGGGTAAAGCATCTGCCTGTGATGTGGAAGACCCAAGTTCGATCCCTGGGTTGGGAAGATCCCCTGGAGGAGGGTATGGCAACCCACTCCAGTATTCTTGCCTGGAGAATCCCATGGACAGAGGAGCCTGGTGGGCTACAGTCCATGGGGTCGCAAAGAGTTAGACATGACTGAACAACTACACTTACTTACTTACTTTCAATACTACCAGAAATTCTGTGTTGTGGTGCTGTAGCTAAGAAGTGATTAGATGACTGTCTTGTCTTTTCTTTACGTATCATATACATAGCCATTTATAATATTAACAAAAAATGATTGAGTGTTTAGTGAATACCTTTATGCTAAATGTTGTAAAACCATAAAAGACTCAAACAAAAACAAAGAGATAAATTTACAAGCAAACAAAATAACAAAGTACTTGGAACACTGCAACTTAATCGTTTAGAGACTCAGCAATGTCCTCTTGCAAATTCAAATGCACTTCAGTGATGAGCTAAATTGAAACCAGAAGTTAAATGCATAATTTGTTTAGACTTTATATCATTTCCCCCTGAGGCAATATGACACAAGATATGAGGGGACCTTCCTAATCAGTATTTAAGGACAATGTTCAAAGTTTATAATCCTAATCTAAGTTTGGTTAAGGCTTCTTCTGTGGTCAGCTGGTAAAGAATCCGCCTGCAATGTGGGAGACCGGGGTTTGATCCTTGGGTTGGGAAGATCCCCTGGAGAAGGGAACAGCTACCCACTCCAGTGTTCTGGCCTGGAGAATTCCATGGACTGTATAGTCCATGGGGTCGCAAAGGGTTGGACACAACTGAGCAACTTTCACTTCACGCACTCAAGTTTGGTTAAGGCAATAGAAATTGAGTGGCTCTCAATATAGAACCAAAAGTTACTCAATTTAATGTAATATGATCCTAGAGCAGCCATTCTTAGTAGGAATTTGAAAACAGTAAGACTAGATTAATGATTACTGTCATTTTGTTGTTTGTTGTTTAATTGCTAAGTCATGTCTGACCTCATGGACTGTAGCCCACCAGGCTCCTCTGTCCGTGGGATTCTCCAAGCAAGAATACTGGAGTAGGTTGCCATTTCCTCTCCAAGGGATCTTCTCTACCCAAGGACTATTATTTTAAGTTAATCTAATTTTTTGCCTTGTCAATGTATTTTCCTCAGCAGTGCTATCTCCCAAGAAGTGTTCAATAGGAAGATACACTATTATATGGCATGTTATCTTTCAATATGCATTTAGTGATTATAAAAGTTAAGATTTATTCATACAGGTTTAATTTAAATGTAGATAACCTCTTATTCACAATATGAAGTGATATTAACAATTTGGAATTCAATCATAAAGATAGTCTATAGGGTCTATTATCTAAATGCTTTAAGCCATCAAATCTCAGTGTAGCTTTGAAACTGAGTTTTAGAGACTTAAGAAATTACTGGCTTCCAAAGATAATCTAGAAGAAATTAAAGTTAAAGATACTGAATTTCTTCTTCAGAGGAATGTGAAGGGATTTTTGTTAGAATTTTCTCTATGATTTCAGTTCTCACTGTAATTATGAAAATGGACCAAAGGAAACAGTATATTTTAAATTTTATATCAGATTAAATCAAAAGACTATAATGGAGACATTTCTGCAAAAGTTGTAAATAAATGGTGAATTCTAAATGGACAGCTGAAATCAATATCTGGTAACCAATTCATAGAGCTAAAAAAAGAAAAGAAAGAAACACACATCATTCAGAGATACTACCAGGAAGAAAGATAACATGATTATTTTAAAAAGCTTTAATCTAGTAAATATTCACATGTACATTAGTCTAAATATAAATTATACCTCCCTATGTATTTGAGATACAAATAAGGAAATATATTAAAATCTTTATCTTCGGCCATTACCTGAGAAGTTAAGGAATGACACTGTCAAGAGAGACCAAAAATGTCATCGCTCAGGAGATCTGTATATAAGAACCTTAAAATATAGACAAAGCCATAATTTCTTCCTTCAGTTTACAATTTGTGAGAATAAAATTGTTTACACATAAACTGATTGGAAAACAAGTGGGAATGTAACACAGGGCTAACGGCAGAGGAGAGACTGTGCGCGTTGCATCATGTTTAAAAAGGAAATGGCTGCATGATGACATGGCTTTGCTTTATTTTCTCCACAAATGGTCCAATGCCAAGTAAAGCTGTGAAAACATGAACTGGAAATTTCATCACACTCTAGTGCCAAAATAATCTAACTCTTGTGGGTCCCCCCCGACACTTTTAACATTTGGTGCAAATACAAACATATACATGGAGAAACTATATTGGGCCACATTATTTGCTTCTGTGATTTCTGGGAGGAAAACAAAAAGGATTTTATTCATGATAAATGCATGCCCTAGCCTCCTGAAATCTGTTTGATGTATTTTCAAGGATGCACTTTCAAATTTATCACAGAATTTTAAAAGAGTCATTTTGTTTGTAGCTTGTCGACCGGGTTTCTACAAGGCTTCAGATGGTAATATGAAGTGTGCTAAGTGTCCACCTCACAGTTCTACTCACGAAGATGGTTCAGTGAACTGCAGGTGTGAAAATAATTACTTCCGAGCAGACAAAGACCCTCCATCCATGGCTTGTACCCGTGAGTAGTTTTGCTGCAGCCCATGCCTCCATGTTTGCTTAATTTACTTTTTTCTTCTTGTTATTGTGTTTTTTTGTTTTTAGCATTTGGCCCATTTCCTTCTGTTATCCATGTGCAAATTAAAAGCTTTCTCTGCTTCACTCTCCATGCTTGGCTCACCACAAATGCAACATTTATCATACAGAATGAATTAGTTTTTAAATCACTTCCTACAACAGGACCCCTATAAAGAAAAAAAAATTCTATATCTTGCTTTAGATCTTGCATTATTTTGACAGGGTAGGGGAGGTTATAGGCATGGGATTTGTGTTTTTACTTCTATTCCCTCTTGTTATGTGTTGGTCATAGGTCACAGGGAAAATGAACCAAGATTTATAAAACTAATACTAAGGTTTTCATAACTATTCACAAGGGCATTGAATTTAGTGGTAGATTCCTTCCTTGGACTTCGTGAATGCATCTTCAACCTGGAGTCCAAACTCCCCCATTCATAGACTGGGGAGGACAGTCCTCTGGAATCCATGTGTCTATAATCTCCCGGATCCTCTAAGGACGAATTAAAAGTATAAAATAAAAGACAAGAAGGTTATTTACCTGTTTCAGTTCCATTGTAAATTATCTATTTCCCTTGTAGTAGAAAACCAATGTGAGGCTCATTAATCTTTGTTGAACTACTTTGCAGGACCTCCGTCTGCACCGAGAAATGTGATATCTAATATAAACGAGACCTCGGTTATCCTGGACTGGAGTTGGCCCCTGGACACAGGAGGCCGGAAGGATGTTACCTTCAACATCATATGTAAAAAATGTGGGTGGAATGTAAAACAGTGTGAGCCGTGCAGTCCAAATGTCCGCTTCCTCCCTCGACAGTTTGGACTCACCAATACCACGGTGACAGTGACAGACCTCCTGGCACACACTAACTACACCTTTGAGATCGATGCCATTAACGGGGTGTCAGAGCTGAGCTCACCACCAAGACAGTTTGCTGCAGTCAGCATCACAACTAACCAGGCTGGTGAGTACATGCTTGGTGCTTCCTCTTTTGCCATCTCAAGCCAAGTAACAGTTTCAACAGGAAAGAGTGGAAGAAAGGGCAGGTGAAAAAAGATGTGAAAAAGATATTTTCTTCTATCACTTTTGGACAGTTAAGGTACATTAACTAGCTCCATTTCATTCTTTAGAGTGAAAATAAATCATATTTGTTAGATGATTTTAAACTAGTTTAATCTATTGCTTAACAATTTGAAAGCTTTTTAAATATTTGGGGCTCTGGAGATAGTTCTTGTGGGGCTCCTTGCAACATTTCCATATTTTCAAGAATTACACAGAACATTGGCTCAAGCTTGGAAAAGCATGTACAGGATATTTAAAGCTATAAATATCTTTACCTTAGTTATAATTTTATCTGTGTATAGTTGATCAGTTATTTTATGCTCCCAGAAGCTCTGAGTAGTATAGCTCAGACAGTTAAAACTCTCTGATTAATTAAAAAGAAGAAAATAAATCCATTTTATTTAATAGGCACAATTTGTATCCTAAAATTAAAAATACAGAATTTGAGGAGAAACTTGTAAAAAGAGATCTTGCTGGAAAACAGTTTTAATCGTTGATATAAAAAATTTCCAGGTATACATTTTTTTGGTGATTTCACCAACTATATTTTCCTCTGACAATCTTTTCCTAATCAAAAAGAAAAGCTATACTGCCCTATCATAAGCAAAAACCTTTCATGTAGAATGGAAAAATTAAACACACAAATGTCTCACTTTTTCCTTACATTCACAACATTTCTCTTTTCTTTACAGTTAGTAAATCCTGTAAATTTACTCTTTAAATCTTTGATCACTCTTTAAATCTTCTTTTTGTGATTTACTTATTATGTTTTTTTTTTTAACAGTTTGGTGTCCAGAACTGTTGATGGGGTTTTAGTTGCGATTCTCTCAAACATATTGAAGAGTTGCAGTTTGTAGAGTATACAGAGACTTACCAGTGATATCCCTTTAAAATAAGGCAATCATTTTTCAAAGGTGATAACTAGGATGAATGAATAAAATGAAATCAACAAAGCTCATGCAAAATTAAGCTGATAGATATTTATTGTGCATAACTATTCCTATAAGATAGCATAATTAGAGATACATTTCAAGCAATTCAATTCAGAGATATTATTGTATAATTTTTATGCAAGCAAAGAAACATTGGAGCCAAAAAGGGAGAAAAGGAAGAAAAGGGTGGCACTCTGAGGATGCTTCAACTGGAACTACAGACCCTCATGTCTGCTCCCAGGGGCATGCTCCCCGAGCTGGAAGTTAGGATTGAAAGTAAACTCAGCTTCTTTTCTGCATTTGGTTTAAATTATGGAAGTCCCCCAGCTCTCAAGCAAAATTTGTTCTTTGCTTTGAAGATATGAATACTGAATGTCAGAAGGAAAGAGAAAGGAAAGATGACTGCATTTTATCAGCTAGAAGAAGTCTTAGAGCAGCCAAATAACTAGCCAGGGAACTCATCACTTTCTTTCACTTGTCTGACTCAGGGAATTTAGTTAAACTACCAAAGTACAAAAGTAGTATATCATCAGGATTAATATCCAGCAAGTATGCATGAGTATAACTTTTCTGGTTGGTAAAATTGTGTACTTATTTCCACACTGGTTAAAAGTAAGTACAGTTACTTCTGCAGGTGAGCATAGAAATGTACTGTACTTGATAATTCCTCAAGTACCCTGAGAGGGCCCCTAAACCCCATATATCAGGTCCCCCATTTTCTTCTCCCATAGTCTAGCAATCAAGGGATAAATCTTGGCATTAGAGGCATTTCTATATCAGTACCTCAGGTCCCCCTTCTTCCTCTCCCTTAATCCAGCAACCAAAATGATAAATCCTGGCATCAGAGGGGTCTCTAGATCCCTGTGCTGGAACTCTTCCAACTTGAAGCCTCCATGTCCCTGCCATGCCAGTTGATATGTGTTTTGAATATAACCCCTGGCAGAATCCATGCTTAAATGTGTCTCTTTCTGATTCTAAACCCCTCTTTTGTTCCCACATTTTTTCTAGTCTCCTATATTGATGAAATTCTTATAATACTACTTGTCTCATGGTGATAAATAAAGTTTATTTGTGGAAAAGACATGACTTTTTAATGAAGTACACTGAATCATTATTTAATCTTCCTTACTGAATCTGTAATCTCTCCCACTAGAAGGTAGATCTCAGATCAAGCAACATATGCTTTTGTTTTGCTTCAGTTAATGATATTTAAACTTTGTAACTAATAATATTTAAAGACTTGTAACTTAGGTTTATTTAACTGTCTTCCATGAAAGAAAAAAAAAAAAGATGAGTAATGTTGTTGCTATGTATCACATGATTACAGCTTCTCATATTCATTGAATGCAGGAATTTTAAGAAATTATAATTATGTGGCAAATGGCTTTCCTGAATCTCATATTTTACTCTGATTTACTACCTTGTTTAAAATAGGAGCATTAATCTGCATTACAATTATCTCCCAAGTCAAACAGAAACATATAAAAACAAGCAAGCTCTCCTTGCTTCCTATCTTATCACTGACCTCTGGCTTTCTGACAATGCATTTATCAGGAAGCTAATAGTTCCAGATATATACAGTGAATGAATCTAGGTAAAGTGGCAACCAAGAGAAGACCAAGACTTTAAAAAATAAATGGGGTTGATACTTTGGCCCTCCCAGTTGCAAATCACTGGGTAAGACAAAGATTCAACAGGAATGATATCGGTTACTTTTCCTAACTCCACTCTCATATTTCAGAAAAATCACAAATATGTCTACAACATGTACCATGAGGCATTTTATACATTTATTTCAGGGAGTCTGTGTCACTTTTGTGCCTGGGGAAGAAGAGGTCTTTGTTCCATCTTTAAATCCCTACGGTGAGATAAATAAGCAAGATTAGAAGCAATGCCAGTTCTCCAGAGTGTTTCATTGTTTTGCTTTATTTTTGCTCTTGTGAAGGTTAATGGACTTGTAGCCTTGAGAAATGAGCTCCTTAACTCTAGAAAGATATGGCTATGACAGCTATGATGCCTGGTGTTTAAATTCCTCCTATCCTCTCTATCTCTGACATGGCTATAAAGGGGAAACATGAATGTGTCCTTTTTAATTTAGTTTGTGAGATTGAATTGGTTGATTTTTCTCTTGATTACATTGTAAACGCCATGTGATGACCACACGATAAGGCACCTTCTAAATTGTAGAGGATTATGTTGTAAATTCGAGTGTTAGTTCCCAGCTCTTAATACTTTCACAAAGTATGTCAGTGAGATAAAAAGCACCGTCTCTACATAAAGATTATATCCATGAATCCATCACTCAAACAGGTACAGAAAGAACTGCAGATTCAGAACGAAAACCTGTAAAGTTATACCTTGGGGTAAATTGCTACTTCTTGTTTATTTCTTTGAATGATTATGTTTACCTTTCAGTTCTGGAAAAGTCATTCCACTAGTGGAATATTTGTCTGTTTATTCTCAACTTGCATCATAGAATCTGCCCTTTCCCCACTATCCTATAGCACATAACAATCTCAGACAAGAAGAGGGGACACTAAAGAGAATATACTGGCTTTCAAGTTTTGAGATCCACCTTACCCTTTTTTTAAAAACTGAGATCCAAGAAGCTTTTTCAATTTTTTAATCAAATTATCAAACTTCTACTTAAGGCTCCCAAATCCAACTCCAGTTTCAACTTCATTCTCATGTTCTTTCTGTCATTCTATAATTCATGCCATATAGCTACAAAAAGGAATGCTGTCTGAGATAGAGGGGGACTTTCCTAGGAAAATCTGCCATGACCTATGCCACCTACAATAAACTTAGTCTTTGCTTCTCAGTCACTTATCACAGAGTTTCTTAGGGTTATTCTGCAACAGATCTTCTTTATCATCTCCACTCTTCCCCAAATTTAACCTTATCCCTTATTCCCTCATTCTACACAGATGATTTTCCCTCTGAGACATTGTGATTTACAGCAAGAAATATATATTTGTTCTTGGTCCCAATTTATGGCACAGTGCTCCTAAAACTCAGGGAATTTCCTAAGTGATAAGAGCAATAAAGGGTATTTTGTTATACATTAAAAACCCCTTTCAGTCATAGTTGAGTTTACCTTAATAAGGTGAAATTTGGAAGTTCACTTTGGAAAGCCCCTAAGGATGGTGGCTATTTGCCAGGGGAACTGACCATGTGATTAGAGAGTTGGAACTTTTAGCCACTCCATTCCTCAACTTTGTCTCCGAGGAGGGGGGAGAGTCTTGTTGTTGTTGTTGTTCAGTTGCTAGGTCATGTCCAACTCTTTGGACTGTCACACCCCATGAATTGTAACATGCCAGCTCTTCTGTCCTCCACCATCTCCTGGAGTTTGTTCAAATTCATATCCATTGAGTCGGTGATGCTACCTGACCATCTCATCCTCTGCCTCCCTCTTCTCCTTTTGCCTTCAGTCTTTCCCAGGAGTGAGATCTTTTCCAATAAGTTGGATCTTCACATCAGGTGGCCAAAGTATTGGAGCTTCAGCTTCAGCATCAGTCCTTCCAATGAATATTCAGTGTTGATTTCCTTGAGGATTGACTGGTTTTCTCTCTGTTGCAGTCCAAGGGAGGGCCAGAAATAGAGTTTAGTCATCACTGCTCAATGAGGTAATCAATCATGCCTATGTAATGAAGCTTTCTTAAAAACTCAAAGGACATGATCCAGAGAGTTTCTGGGTAGATGTGTTATTAGGTAATGTGTCTGGAGAAAATTTTGAAATTCTCTGCCCAGTACCTTGCCCTGTTCATCTCTTCATCTGGTGTTTCCCAAGTTATTCTTTTATATAATAAAGTATAAACTAGTAGGTAAAATGTTTTCCTAATTTCTATGAGCTGTTCTAGTAAATTAATTGAACATTAATAGCAGGTTGTGGAAACCTCTGATTTATACCTGGTGGGCTAAAAGCACAATAAAACCTAGACTTGAGATTAGTATCTGAAAGGGGGTTTGGGGAGGTCTTGAGGAACTAGAGCCCTTAACCTGTGAGATTTGATGCAAACTCCAGGTATTTAGTATCAGAATTGAATTAAATCGTAGGACACCCAACTGGTGTTGCAAGATTGCTTGGTGTGGAGAAAATCCCCACACATTCAGTAGCCACAAGTGAAGTATTGTGTGCAAGAGACACACAGGAGTGTGTTTTTCACCTTACACTGCCTAACTTACCAAGACCATAAAGTTTAAGAGGGAAAAGAAAATGCTATCTTACTGGCTTTTCTAAATCTTATCCCTCCTGTTGCTACGCACTAACTCCCATTGACTCCTGATTCTAAAGCGTATCCTCTCAAGCAAATCACTTCCCCTGCTAACATCTTAGACAAACATTCTTCTGGCTCTTTGTCTTTGCCTTTAATGTTGCACAAGTCTTTTTCATCTTAGAGGAAGATACCAATAATTCCCTAAGCATCTGCAACAACAATAAACACACACTCAAACACACACCTACACACATGGGTGCACATTCCAAATTGTTTTACTCTTCGTGATTTTATCCTATTTTCTCCTATTTTTTCAAACTAAGTTTAGATATTTCCTTCTGTCTTGGTCTCTCATTCAGAGTCCAGTCTGGTTTCTGTCCTCACTCTACAGAAGTGCCTTCCTGAGAATCAGTTATAATTTCCTATTTACATCTTTCTGTTAAAGTGAATGCAATTGTTAGGAAAAGTGTGGATTTCATAAAGGCCTGGACTTTGTCTTGGGATTTCCTGGTGGCTCAGCTGGTAAAGAATGTGCTTGCCAGTGCAGGATATGCAGAAGACGTGAGTTCGATCCCTGGGTCAGAAAGACCCCCTGGAGAAGGAAATGGCAACCCACTCCAGTGTTCTTGCCTGGGAAATTCCATGAACAGAGGAGCCTGGCTGGCTACGGTCCATGTGGTCGCAAAGTGTTGGACACGACTGAGTGCACATGCCTTGGACCTTGCCTCATATTCCCATTTGTGATTCTCAGACTTCAGACAGGGCCTTCGATCGCCTTGTGTTCACTCAAATGTTTATTGATGAATGAGTGATTGATTACCAGAAATGTCCACCATCCAACAATGAAAACATTGAATCTCAAACCACTCTCTCGCCTTAATTTTTTTTGCTCTGTTAATGGGACTGCCATTTTCCTCAGTTTACCAGTTTCTAACACTTTTTCAAGTGTCAACTTTGGTTCATCTTCTACATTTAACATTTAAGAAGCACTCACATGCTACTGATTTTTCCTGTGAATTGTTTTGGATATTCATACTTTTCTCCACACTTAGTGTAAGATTTTAAGGTTCTTTGTCATAATGTTTATAAATAAACAATACCATGAAATATAATAGTCCTCCTTTAATTATTTTGAGATTCCAAAATAAAAGGGAATTTGACTTAACTATGCTAATTAAAATCAGAATATCGTGTTGCTCAGCAACCTCTCTCCACTGAGCAAATTTATAAAAAGGGTTAATGGATCAATAAATATATTTCAATGCAGAAGATACTATATAATGAAATGAGTTAACAGGTGGTGATTAAAGGATTTTAGGAAAATTTTGGAGAAAACAATTTAGATATACTTTGAAAAATAGAAGTAAATCAAATAAAGGACATGTATATATATATATTGGCGGAGAAGGCAATGGCACCCCACTCCAGTACTCCTGCCTGGAAAATCCCATGGATGGAGGAGCCTGGAAGACTGCAGTCCATGGGGTCGCTAAGAGTCAACACAACTGAGCGACTTCACTTTCACTTTTCACTTTCATGCACTGGAGAAGGAAGTGGCAACCTACTCCAGTGTTCTTGCCTGGAGAATCCCAGGGACGGGGGAGCCTGGTGGGCTGCCGTCTATGGGGTTGCACAGAGTTGGACACGACTAAAACGACATAGCAGCATATATATATTGGAATTGAGTTTCCTGGGTAGTAGGAAGTCTAGACTGAGACGAGGAGATGGATCTTGTTAAAGGATAAAAGGATATCAGGTTGAATATGCAATGAAGGCCCAGCAACTGGTATGTAGGTAGTGAGATAGTGAATGGAAACATATTATGAGTGAAGAGTAACCTCATTCAATCTGTTTTAAGAAGCTTAATTTTAAAAAGAACAGGGAAAAATTGTCTTCCACGAAGCTGGTCTCTGGTGCCAAAAAGGTTGGGAATCGGTACCTTAAGCCAGATTTCCTAAAAATTAATATTTTACCACATTTGCTCTATCATACTCTCCCCCCATCACCTTCTGTGTAAATAGATACTTATTTCTAATCCACTTGAGGGTAGATTGCAGATATCATGCCCCTTTACTCCTAGATACTTCACTGTGAACTTCCTAGAGTAATAACCTCAATAAATTTGTCAAAAATCAGAACATTCATTTCCATCCATATCATGATCTTATCTGCAGATATTAATCAATTTTTGTCAGTTCTCCCATGATGTCGCTTTGGCAAAAATAAACTGATGTTTTGTTTACCTTCAGTTTCTATCTATAACATAGTTCTTATCTACAGTAATGAATAAATTAGCCATTTTCTGTAAATTAAGCCAGATACAAAAAATAAGATGGGAAAAGGAATCAGTACTTATGGGTAGGACTTTTTCAGGTGCTTGATGTCTCTCTAGGAGTTTCATTGTTGCCACCCCAGTGAAAATTGACTGGTAAACCATATTATTAAAAAACAGAAGGGTTGACTCAATTTTATTTAAATTTCCTGTTGAAGGACCATTACTTTATGTAAAGAAGGGTAGCATCTAAGAAACTTCCTGATATAAGGAAAACATTCTTAGCCTTGGCTCAAAACAGAATAACCTCTATCATCCACTTAATATGCTTAGTTGCTCAGTTCAGTTCAGTCACTCAGTCATGTCTAAATCTTTGCAACCCCATGGACTGCAGCACCCCAGGCCTTCCTGAACATCACCAACTCCTGGAGCTTACTCAAACTCATGTCCATCAAGTCGGTGATGCCATCCAACTATCTTATCCTCTGTCATCCGCTTCACTTCCTGCCTTCAATCGTTCCCAGAATCAGGTCTTTTCCAGTGGGTCAGTTCTTCGCATCAGGTGGCCAAAGTATTGGAGTTTCAAGCTTCAACATCAGTCCTTCCAATGAGCATTCAGGGTTGATTGCCTTTGGAATGGATTGGTTTGATCTTGCAGTCCAAGGGACTCTCAAAAGTCTTCAACACCACACTTCAAAAGCATTAATTCTTCGGCGCTCAGCTTTCTTTATAGTCCAAACTCTCACATCCATATATGACTACTAGAAAAGCTGTAGCTTTGACTGGATGGATATTTGCTGGCAAAATAATGTCTCTGCTTTTTAATATGCTGTCTAGGTTGGTCATAACTTTTCTTCCAAGAGCAAGTATTTTTTAATTTCATGGCTGCTGTCACCATCTGCAGTGATTTTGGAGCCCCAAAATATAAAGCCTGTCACTGTTTCCACTGTTTCCCCATCTATTTGCCATGAAGTGATGGGATCAGATGCCATGATCTTCGTTTTCTGAAGGTTGAGTTTTAAGCCAACATTTTCACTCTCCTCTTTTACTTTCATCAAAAGGCTCTTTAGTTCTTCTTTGCTTTCTGCCATAAGGGTGGTGTCATCTGCATATCTGAGGTCACTCTGTCAGGTCCAGCTCTTTGTGATGCCAGGGCCTGTAGCTTGTCAGACTCCTTTGTCCATGGGGATTTTCCAGACAAGAATACTAGAGTAGAATTCCATTTCCTTCTCCAGGGGATCTTGCCAAACTAGGGATCAAACCTAGGTCTCCTGCATTGCAGGCAGATTCTTTACTATCTGAGCCACCGGGGAAGCCCACTTAATTTAATGATCAAAGGCAAATGTCTTTTTTTTTTTTCCAGTTAAAAATTATTATCCATCATATAAAGGGATTGAGCTGGAAATCCACTCATAAATTTTCTGTTTTATTTACTTTTTGTGATTCTCGGACTATAGTTTAGAACTTTGTTACCGGTACAATTTAAATCAGCCAATACATTTTTTGACCTTTAAGCGCATATATCAGCTTACTTCCTTTAAAGGTCTTTAAAGCTTACTAGCTTATGTTTGTTACCTGCTATTTCACAGAACAAGGTAACAGCACCTATGAATAAGAGAAATAGTTTAATATATCTTGAATAAATAATGCACATTTCAGAAATGAGCACTTTGGCTACATTTAGAAGCTAGTCAAATTTTTATTTGTTGATAAAGCAGATATTTTAAAATCTTCTTTATTCTGGAGTTTACTTCCACTCTCCACGTTGTTGTTCTATTGGGATTTAGAAGAAGCATTTATAGATATGACAGAGGAATATCTGGTGTCAAAGACAGCTTAGCAGGCTTTAGAAGTGCTGAAGAAGCAAACATTTCAAAATAAAAGTGGAAAAAGCTTACAGCTTGGATCTGCTATTAAAGTATGAACATATATCAATATAGCCTCTATAGCAACGTATTTGGCCATGCAGTTATGTACCCTGGAAGTAGATATCAGACCATCTAAATGCTTTCTGTCTGAGCATGAAGGAAGGTGTTATATAGCATCAGTATAGTAAATTAGAAAGCCAAAATATACTGAAAATCAGCTACTAAGTAGAGGAAATAAGATTCCAGTAATGAACTCTGATGAATCCTCCTCTTGTTGCTTCATGTGTGTGATTAATAAACCCTAAGAATTGAAGCCTTACCTTTTATTTCTCACAACAAACAAGTGAGGTCTGAATTGAGCCCAGAGATAACAAGTGAATATATGCATTGTAATTTCCATTGTGCATTTTGCTTGTGTGGTAGCTTGGCTTCTCTTTCTGATTTGAAATCAAGGCAGAGACCTGTGCATCTGGGAATATCATTCTGCCATGATGTGTCCTAGTGTGCCTGAAACCTTCCACATCATTTAACACATTAATGATGCCTTTCAGCCATCACACCCTGGTATGGAGGCATATTATGTATCTGCAGCATGAACAATAAGCTGAACAAAAGCACAGCCATATATTGTCCTGACAGTTATTCAGAACCTTTATGTGAGCTTAAAGTCACAACTGTAGGGAAAATGAGCAAATGGAGACAGTCTGGGGGCTTCCAGGATCTATATTGAAATCTCATCCCATTTTCATTTCTGATCTTTAATACAATTACAGTGAATGAAGCAGACTTATGTCTAGAGAATTATGGTTACTCTTTTCCTGCTGACTTCTAAAAAGTGTTCATAAGAACAGAAATAACAACCAGCCAGAGAAGAAAACATGGTATTAACTAAAGTACTTAGCATTAACAAAGTATGGTATGAGAACTATACACAATATCTTGAAATAACCTATAATAGAAAAGGAATGTGAAAAAGAATCCATACACACAGAGACATATATATATATGTATATACCTCCCTGTTCGTCACCTACTCCCAGAGTTTGCTCAAATTCATGTCCTTTGAGTCAGTGATGCCATCCAGCCATCTCATCCTCTTTTGTCCCCTTCTCCTCCTGCCCCAATCCCTCCCAGCATCAGAGTCTTTTCCAATGAGTCAACTCTTCACATGAGGTGGCCAAAGTCCTGGAGTTTCAGCTTTAGCATCAGTCCTTCCAAAGAACACCAGGGCTGATCTTCTTTCGAATGGACTGGTTGGATCTCCTTGCAGTCCAAAGGACTCTTAAGAGTATTCTCCAACATCACAGTTAAAAAGCATCAATTCTTCGGCTCTCAGCTTTCTTTATAGTCCAACTCTCATACCCATACATGACTACTGGAAAAACCATAGTTTGACTAGATGGATTTTGTTGGAAAGGTAACATCTCTGCTTTTTAGTATGCTGTCTAGGTTGGTCATAGCTTTTCTTCCAAGGAGCAAGCATCTTTTAATTTTATTGCTTCAGTCACCATCTGCAGTGATTTTGGAACCCCCAGAATAAAGTCTGCCACTATTTCCACTGTTTCCCCATCTATTTGCCATGAAGTGATGGGAACAAATGCCATGATCTTAGTTTTCTGAATGTTGAGTCTTAAGCCAACTTTTTCACTCTCCTCTTCCATTTTCATCAAGAGGTTCTTTAGTTCCTCTTCACTTTCTGCCATAAGGGTGGTATCATCTGCATATCTGAGGTTATGGATATTTCTCCTGGCAATCTTGATTCCAGCTTGTGTTTCATCCAGCTCAGTGTTTCTCATGATGTACTCTGCATAAAAATTAAATAAGCAAGGTGACAATATACCGCCTTGATATATTCCTGTCCTGATTTGGAACCAGTCTGTTGTTCCATGTTCAGTTCTAACTGTTGCTTCTTGACCTGCATACAGATTTCTCAGGAGGCAGATCAGGTGGTCTGCTCTTTAAGATTTTTCCACATATATTTGTGATCTACACAATTGAAAGCTTTTGCATAGTCAATAAACCAGAAATAGATGTTTTTCTGGAACTCTCTTGGTTTTTCAATGATCCAGCGGATGTTGACAATTTGATCTCTGGTTTCTCTGCCTTTTCTAAAACCAGCTTGAACATCAGGAAGTTCATGGTTCATGTACTGTTGAAGCCTGGTTTGGAGAATTTTGAGCATTAATTTGCTAGCATGTGAGATGCGTGCAATTGTGTGGTAGTTTGAACATTCTTTTGCATTTCCTTTCTTTGGGATTGGAATGAAAACTTACCTTTTCCAGTCTTGTGGCCACTGCTGAGTTTTCCAAATTTGCTGGCATATGGAGCGCAGTACTTTCACAGCATCATCTTTCAGGATTTGAAACAGCTCAACTGGAATTCCATTACCTCCACTAGTTTTGTTCATAGTGATGCTTTCTAAGGCCCACTTGACTTCACATTCCAGGATGTCTGGCTCTAAGTGAGTGATCACACCATCATGATTATCTTCCTCGTGAAGATCTTTTTTGTATAGTTCTGTGTATTCTTCTTAATATCTTCTGCTTCTGTTAGGTCCATACCATTTCTGTCCTTTATCAAGTCCATCTTTGCATGAATTGTTCCCTTGGTGTTCTAATTTTCTTGACGAGATCTCTAGTGTTTCCCATTCTATTGTTTTCCTCTCTTTCTTTGCAGTGATCACTGAGGAAGGCTTTCTTATCTCTTCTTGCTATTCTTTGGAACTCTGCATTCAAATGGTATATCTTTCCTTTTCTCCTTAGCCTTTAGCTTCTCTTCTCTTTTCAGCTATTTGTAAGGCCTTCTCAGACAACCATTTTGCCTTTTTGCAGTATGTGTGTGTGTGTGTGTGTGTGTGTGTGTATGTATGTACACATGAACCATTACAAGTCAACTATACTTTAGTTAAAAAATAAAAATTGAGAGCTTACCTGATGGCTCAGTGGTAAAGAATCTGCCTACTGATGCAGGAGATGCAAGTTCAGTCTCTGGGTTGGGAAGATCCCCTGAAGAAGGAAATGGCAGCCCATTCCAGTATGCTTGCCTGGAGAATCCCTTTGACAGAGGAGCCTGGTGGGTTATAGTCCATGGAGTTGCAAAAGTTTGGATATGACTTAGCAAGTAAACACACACACACCCACATAAATAAATAAATTGATTCAAATTATTTTTTAAAATTGCAAAAGAGGAAATAACCGTTAATGCTAACTTTGTATTCACTGAATCTTTCTCAGAGCTAAAAAAAAAAAAAATTGTATTTGATAGAAATTTTCTATTGTTGTTGTTCCCCCAAAATAAGAATTTCTAGCATCAAAACACACTGAAGATAATAATTTATCTTTAAATATATTCTACCCCTCTAGAGTTAAGCTAAATATAGAAGATCCTTTGGGAATAATTGCAATATGTGCAAATAATTGAGAAATTGAATAAATGCAAATACTTAGAAGAAAAAGATGCTCTGATGTTCAAAGCAAAAATCCTACCACCACTAGTCAAACTCTTTCTTTATAAACTCTTAATTATATTTCAGTATCTTCAAAAATGATCTTCCTGTTAATGACTATAATGTAGCCCAGCATTCTCACTTTATAATCCTATCCATACAGCACCATTGTCCAAATTGGAAAAAAATCACCCCTTCCTCAGGGGACTATATCACCATCTGCTATAAAATTGCCATGATAAGTATTCAATTAAAAGAATTATTATGTATGGCATCCCCATGTACTGGGGCCCTGAAACTCTATAATACTCACACTAAACCAAACAATGCTGAGGCCAAAATATGGGAAACTCATATTTTCTACCTCATTTCACCAGTAATAATTGCTGATCTAAATCCTCTTGATATGATTAACACTGCACTATAGTCTATTACATAATTATCTGATTTAATCCTGATAACAATTTTATGACTATAAGAGGTTAAATGTCTTGCCCACAATTTTACATCTCCAAAGTTCCTTCTCTTAAGTGTTAGGATTTTTTTTCCCTATGGCTTTGCATAATTAAGACTGAAAAAATAAATCTGTAAAGATAGTTACCATATTATTACAATTCATGAGTACCTGAAACATAGAAAGTTTGATTGTTTTTCTTTGAAATCAAAATTTCGTGTAATTTGAACAATCTTGATAAGAAATTAAATCTGAATTCTTATTGAAAAGCTATTTATCCAAATCTCTCTTGCCAAAACCAAACAATAAAACTCTTCTAAAGTAGCTTTGAGAGATTACATTTACTACCAGTCAATGTTAATTTAAAATCATTTATCTTGACTTTGTTATCAAGAAGTAACCTCAAGCTAGTTTTCATTTTCATTCCAGTAGGAAAAAAATAATTATAACAAACCTTCGAAGAGAAAATCTGTGTCTTGTCACAGTTTTGTCCAAGAAATCGCTTTAAAGTGGAGCTCTGTGTCAGGGCAGGAAGAGTTCTAGAACGTCTGTCAATAGAGGTGAATACGCCTCTCTGCTCCCACTCTTGTTTGGGCCACTGAGTAGGTCACTTTTATCAGTGCTATTGTTTTCTCTCTTTCCTGAAACTCAACAGGTGGACTGGATAACTTCTAAGTTTCTTTCCAGTTGTATAATCTAGGGAACTAAATTGATGCAAAATATATCATGTTTTCATGGGGAAAATGTCCAGTACTTGCTTACAATTGAAACAAATATGATTTTCAAAAAATGCAGTATGTTAAGAGCAGAGTGTTGCAGGACAGTTTCAAAAATCCAGTTGTAAATGCAGGTGTTGCCACTTTATAGTGAGGTGAGTACATTTTTTAAATTCTTAAATTTGGTTTGTTTGTGCATTCACTCCAATATTGCTTTAAAATGAATTTAAGGCAGGGACTGGACTAATGTGAAGTCTTTACATCCTTTTCGACATGGATACATTAATACACATATGGATTGTTGTGAGGACTAAATAAAATGAGAGGGAGTGTCATAGTTGAACCTGAAATATATTGCTTAATATAAAATCAACTCCTAGAAAAGGACTAAAATTTAAAATATAACAAGAATGTTTCTCAATTTGAATTAATATAGTAGAAGAATTGGTTTAAAGTCCTTATTTCTGAAAAGTTTAAAAACGAATCTCATCGAAAGTTATTTGAGATATGTTTCCATTCTAAGCTATTTTCATAAATTCTTATTATTACAGATAGAAGACAGATATTTATTAAAGTCCCAATATAAAACAGCCAGGTAAAGAACTAGGTTTTGCAACAACTTATTGTTTTGTTTGTATGTGTGTGCTTTTGTGTTTATATGTTTATGTGTGTATACATATCTCAAGAAGAATATAAAGTTCTAGAAAGAGTAAGTTCTGAAAAATGTGTGAGATCTAACAGATCTGAGAGAAAAAAGTCATTTTTTTTCTGAATCATTTAAACTTAGATAGTTTTACTCTTAACTATGTTATGTATTAAATAAGGATTATGCCTCCATGGAGATGAAGTAAAGACAAGAATAATTCCCCACATAAGCACTTACAGTGCTTGGTACGTATAACTGATCAACACTTGGTAGTAATATCATGAATGAACTTTTGCAACATTTAGCAACAAATGTACTTCTATAGATCAAAATAACTTTTAGCTAACTCCTGGTTTTCTTTGGCAGTTCATAATACATTTAATGACTAAACTGCTCTTTTTCAGTTCCCTAAATATTGACTGAGCACTTGTTATGAGGCAGGGACTGTGCTGAATGCACTGTGGATAAAATGATGATTAAGATGTGGCTACTATCTTCGAGGAGCTCTCAGTTTAGTAGGAGATCTTAAAGGTTTTAAGAAACCAGCATGAAATTGATTAGTTTGGCCAAGAAAAGGGAGGCAAGGCCAACTGCCAAGAGACTTCAGTAAGCATTAGCAGCTCAGTGAAACCACCCAAGGACACATTTATTTTGAATTCACACATAATACCAAATTACCTGCAATAGCTTCATCTTTTTTATCACTAGAAGATACATTTTTAAAACCCTATGATTGTTTTTTGTTATGTGATGCCCCCCTCGCAAGAAAAACAGTACCCTATCCCAAATATTTCTACTCAAAGAAGAAAAAGAAATAAAATACTTTATATTCAAATTAAATGACAGTTGTATGTGTAGTTTAATTGTATCTCATTTGAATATGCCTGGTTTGCGTAGGGGCTTCCCTGACGGCTCAGATGATATAGACTCTGCCTATAGTGCACCCCTGGGTTTGATCCCTGAGCAACTGAGCAAAGTACAACACGCAGTGAAAGTTAAAGTTACTACTCACTCTCTATTAAAAAGTTAAAAACATGATTTTTTAAATAATTACAGATATTTCAAATTAAATTGTAAAATTCTAAAAGTTATCAAATATTCAGTTCAGATCAGTTGAGTCGCTCAGTCATGTCCGACTCTTTGTGACCCCATGAATTGCAGCACGCCAGGCCTCCCCGTACATCACCAACTCCCGGTGTTTACTCAAACTCATGTCCATCGAGTCGGTGATGACATCTAGCCATCTCATCCTCTGTGGTCCCCTTCTCCTCCTGCGCATCAATCCCTCCCAACATCAGAATCTTTTCGAATGATTCAGCTCTTCGCATGAGGTGGCCAAAGTATTGGAGTTTCAGCTTCAGCATCATTCCTTCCAATGAACACCCAGGACTGATCTCCTTTAGAATGGACTGGTTTAGAATGATCTCCTTGCAGTCCAAGGGACTCTCAAGAGTCTTCTCCAACACCACAGTTCAAAAGCATCAATTCTTCGGCGCTCAGCCTTCTTCACAGTCCAACTCTCACATCCATACATGACCACAGGAAAAACCATAGCCTTGACTAGTTTCAAAAAAAGAATCTACTAGAGGAAGTACATATAAAGAAACAATCCACCATTCTTCATCCAGGTCAGTCTTCATATACACTGTTGGAAGATTGTCTTCTTGGAACATACTTAAGAAAATTCAAAAATTTATATGCATTTCACAGGTAATGCTGGTATTTAAATAACTATTTGCTGTTAGTTTTAGTATACTGAATGAGATCTTAAGAAGCATTTTACATATTTTTAAACAAGAAACATTTTTCTACTGTCAGTAGTTATTTCTTACTTAAATGAACTGAGGGGACTTCCCAGGTGGTGCAAGTGATAAAGAACCCACTTGCCAATGCAGGGGATATAAGCAACGCGGGTTCAATCCCTGAGTCTGGAAGATCCCCTGGAAAAGGGCATGACAACCCACTCCAGTATTCTTCCTGCAGAATCCCATGGACAGAGGAGCCTGGTGGGCTACAGTCCATAGGGTCGCAAAGGGTCAGACATGACTGAAGCAACTTAGCACATGTGGTGGGCATTAGATGTTTCGTATTTGTGCATACCTTTGGGTTGCTATAGTAGCCCCAAGAACTGTTGAATAGGCACAAAATTATGTTTATTATTTAAAGTAGCAACCAAATATGGAGAACCAGGTTCTTGCCAAATACCGTATTGTATATTTTATGGGCAACACTTAAGCTTTAAAGCAACCCTGTAATTTGAGCAATATTACCCTTATTTATAGAAGAATAAAGTGTTTATAAGAATTTAGTTAACTGTTCTCATTTATCTAACTTAAGTGGCTAAAGAGAATTTGAACCCAGGTCTTTTCAATACTACAGAATTTCCCAGTTTTCAGTAAATAACTGCATGCTCCCAGGGATTTCGCTTCAACCACATACTACTTGAACTGTCAAAATTTAGCAATATACTCAATTGAATGAAGGCTCATTTTTTATTTTACTTAAAATATATTTGAAAAGAGAACTTTACTTCTGTATGTAGAAAGATAATATCATTTACTAAATATTTGTCCATATAGCACCTAAGATTCTTTTTCAAACCACCGAGGGGAAATTTGTAATCTTTTGAGTAATATACTGCTGCCCATCAGTGCTATATGCCTGGCAATGGTGACTATGAAATCAGTAAGTCAAAGGCCTCCCATTTCAGGTAATGACAACTCTATCCTTCCATGTTATCAGATTAAAGCTGTTGAAGTTATCTTTGACTCCTCTCAGTCACACCTTACAACTGATCCATCAGCATATTCTATAAATATGCCCTCACATTATGGCGAGAAGCAGACCACGTTTTACCATATCCATTGCCACAACGCTGGTTCCTTCATATCCTGCCTGCGTACCCACATGCTAAATCGCTTCAGTAATGTCTGACCCCTTGCTATGCTATGGACTGTAGCCCTCCAGGCTCCTCTGTTCGTAGGATTCTCCAGGCAAGAATACTAGAGTGGGTTGTGTCCTCCTTCGGGGGATCTTCCTGACCTAGGGATCAAACCCTTGTCTCTTATGTCTCCTGCGTTAGCAGGTGGGTTCTTTAACCACTAACACCACCTGGGAAGCCCAACACATCCAGCCTAGATTGTATAAAATAACCCTTAACTGGATCTCTGCCTTCCAACCATGTCTTCTCTACAAAAACTAATCTATATTAACTACACTGGGGCTTTCCCAAAGACTCAGCAGGTAAAGAATCTACCTACAAAGCAAGAGACACAGGAGTCATGGGATCGATCCCTGGGTTGAGGTGATCCCCTGGAATAAGAAATGGCAACCCACTCCACTATTCTTGCCTAGAAAACCCCACGGACAGAGGAGCCTGGCAGACTACAGTCCAAAGTGTTGCAAAGAATTGGACATGACTGAGCATGAGCATGGATGAACTACACTAATATTCATTATTATTATTTCATAAATATATCAGTTTTATGTATTTTTTTCTAAAATGTTTTATAACTGGTTATATTTCCTAGTTATTTCAAATGTTTATTCCCTTCCCTTGTTTCTTTTTAAAGGAGATGCATGTTATATTTTATTTGACATTGGAAAAATGAAAGAAATAGCTTCTAATATGACCAGATAAGTTTATTTCCCTTTTAAAAAGGCTCCAGCAGGAATCGCTGCTCTTAATTGTGTGTTCTTAAGTGCTGATTCATGATTTTGATAACTTAATATCAATAGTTTGACATTTCTTTCCTCACTTAAATCTCATATATAAAATATTCACCTACAGCATCTTACCAAGAGTGCATGTATGGTTTCAAACCCAAAATAATATACTAAAACAATAGAAAAGGTGCCATTTGTGTTACCTATGGCACAACCACAGCATTCCTGTATCCTTTTTCTTTTGGAATAAAGACTTAAGAGTTCCTGATCTGTACTTTTTTGTTAATCTCCATTTTTAAAAGTCTGTTGTACATAGCCTAAGATATAAGCTTGAAAGTTGATATGAGTGGTGCTTTGTGACAGCACCACAGATGTTCAGTACATGATATATTTATTTTTTACCCCAGTGGCCCTTATAAAAAGGACTAGAAGATTGGCTTATAACAAGTCAGCTAATGACATGATATAGAGAGCCCCCTGGTTCAGTGGCTGTTATTACAGCTGTGTCCCATTACATATTATATACCTAGAACATGGTTGCATTCCGAATAGCATTTATCTTTTGAATTTCAAACATTCCTGCCATAAATAAGGATTTTATGCTTTTCAAAAATGTTTCACAGTTTAGTCTAGGGGATACTGAAAGGTTATTTTACTTAATGAAATTCCCTCTTTAAGGGTCCCTGGAGCTAAGATGAGCATTTTTGTTTTTGTTTTTGTGTTTGTGTTTTGTTGTTTTTTTTGCGCACTCACCTCTGCAGACCTGTGTCATTTCCCTCTCTGCCCATTCCCTGCTATCCCCTTCTCCTGGAGAGGTGATAATAACTTGACTTTCACAAAACTAAGAGTGTGGAGACCATGTGAGAGTTGGCCTTTGATCCTGGTTTAATAATTCTCTTTGTTACTCCTTCCAATAAGGGGTATCTGAATCTATCATAGAATGATGATCTATCTCGGTGCTACAAGGAAAGCAAGATTTTTATATGTGTTTTGTTCCCAAAGCAAACACTATGTTTTAAATATATTCTAAGCAAAAGTGTGAAGAGTGAGAACTCCCTCCTTCCCCAAGATCCTGATTATAATATGAAGAACAAAAGACTCCTGCATTTAAAGCATAGCAGTATAAAACCTTGAGAATAACTATGTGAGATGACCCCACTCCAGAAATAATAGCCACAATTATTCCTTTCAAAAATAATTATAATGATCCATCTCATCTTTTTGAAGTGGAACTAGCTGCTATTAATCAACTGTACGTTCCTTTCTTCCGAGATGTACATTCTCCTGTCTTGAGGAATGAACCATGTAGAGAAGGAAATTCATTATGTGTGTCCTTGATTTAGGGAGGAACTCGGTCATTTTCCTTTTGTTCTCCAAATAATTGTTGGGGTGGTGGGAGACTAGCCTCGGAAGCTATGGCTGGTGTAACAACTGCTGCCTAGGAGGGAGCTCTGCTCCACCTCGATGGAAAGAAAGCAGCTGCCTTTCTGCTGCAGTTGGTACCCAGCAGCTGCTTTTATTGTCTGTATTTCTTTACAGGGCCTCTCATCCTAGCTGTAGTCACCTGCACACAGTCTACAGTTTTTTGGGTTTTTTTTAGTCACAACGGCTACAACCAGAGAACTTTATATGACCTCTGTAATGAGCAATGCAGAAAGTATAGTGGAAAGAAAGACATTTTCTTGGAACACTGTGTATATGTGTGTGAGGTGGGGAGGTATTGGGAAAATGGGGCAAGGGGAAAGTGCTTGATATGTGTGATTGAGTGTTTGTGAAAAGCACCAGATTGACAGATGGTAGGATGTATGCAACATGGCAGCGATGGCAGGGAAGCCTCATCAGCCTTTGCCTTGCAAAGAATTGCCACTACAATATGAACCAAAAATATGCCAGATGAACGAGGGTTTACCTTTATTCACAGTTTAAAGAAAATGTTCTCATTTACTGGGATTATATTTATCAACACAAATGAAAAGTTTTGTCTGGTGTCATTTCAACTTCCATTTTCCCCCTCTAGTTTAGTAAGAGGATTTATACAAGTCTAAACTGTCAGGAGATTTGTAAGATAGTTGGCTGTGGCACCAAATAAAACAGTTCTATCAGTTTATCCTAAGCAAAACTGTGTAACTTTGCTTTTTACATAGTTTTTGATCATAGAACTATTTTTGGAAAGGGTTTACTGAATTGTATTAGACCCTGTATTAGTTAAGAAACAGAACCAATAGGATGTGTATCTGTCTGTATATCTATTTATTGAACTAGGTAGCTAGCCAGACCGGAGAAGGCAATGGCACCCCACTCCAGTACTCCTGCCTGGAAAATCCCATAGACGGAGGAGCCTGGTGGGCTGCAGTCCATGGGGTCGCTAAGAGTCGGACATGACTGAGCGACTTCACTCTCACTTTTCACTTTCCTGCATTGGAGAAGGAAATGGCAACCCACTCCAGTGTTCTTGCCCGGAGAATCCCAGGGATGGGGGAGCCTGGTGGGCTGCCATCTATGGGGTCACACAGAGTCGAACACGACTGAAGTGACTTAGCAGCAGCGGCTAGCCATAAAGAGAAAGGGAAAGAGTGATCTGTTTTAAAGAATTGAATCACATGGTTGCTACAAGTCCACAATGTACAGAGTACTCTGGGAGGTTGGAAACCCCGGAAAAGTTGATGTTGCAGCTGTGTCTGAAGGCAGAATTCCCTCTCTTGAGAGAAAAACCTCAGTGTTTTTAAGGCCTTCAAGTGATTGAATGAGATGTAGCTACATTATGGAATACTATTTGCTTTCCTTATATCCACTAATTTAAATGTTAATGTCATTTGAAAAACACCTTCAGAGTGACTTTGACACTAGCTACATTGGCATAAAATTAACCATCATAGTATTCCATGGCAGTGGGGTGTGTGTGTGTGTGTGTGTGTGTGTGTGTGTGTGTGTGATTGCAATCTTTCTTTTGAATAATATCTAGACCATACATTTAAGGGGAATGCCAGGATAATTTGTTACACAGACAATAATAATCTTTGCATTTCACATCCCCTTCATATTGAAATTCTCTGTTGTTGAATTTTGATTCTACTTTGGGTGATTCCTTCTTAGGTTTGTCTTGAAATACAACATCTAGTGCATCAGAAAATGTTTCCTCCCCTAATTCTATCCCAAATATGTCAAGTTTCAAGACTCCTTTTGGATGAACACTCATCGATAGCAGTGCAATTTCTAGAAAAATCACATTATACTGTTTTTTATAGATAAATATTTTCACGTCTACATTTTACTTTTGGCGATCACGTTCTCATGTGCTTATCTTGGATGGAATTTCCAGAACAGTGTCTCTCCTTATGAGACACACATCTTCCCCTTATCATCCTTTGAGGGACATGTCTATGTCCAGGACAGTATTGTGACTGCCACTAGCACCACTCAGACAGCTTGTTCATCGTCTCTGGGTAGTGACATCAATGAAAACCCTTAGCTTAATGATTATGAAACATGAAATTATTGAAAAAATCACTCAGAAGCTTTTCAACACACCAATACATACCCATTTCAAGCCAAACCTACAGGTTCAAAGCCTCTGAAATGAAGGGTGGGATTGCTTAGCCTTAAAGCTGAATCTGGTCCTCAGGCATTTGCAAGTTCTTGGAAAGAAACTGTTTTCCCAACTGCAAGGCTGCAAACAGGCAACAAGTCTACAGCTTTCTCAATATTTGTTGTCTCAGCTCAGTTTGAGCTTAGATGAAGTGCTTGGCCCGAAATCAAGCACATTGAATCTGTCAAAATGGTATCTTGTTCTCAAAAGACAACACTTATTTTTCTAGACTTTATGAAAATGTACTAGATTGCCATTATTTTGTCAGCATTTCTTGAATCCATTTAATTCTGAAGAATTTTAACATCCATTTGTGCTCAATTTTCCCCAAATCTGTTGTAGAGTAGGGCTAAGTTAATCAATGTAACATATAGATTCTACCCTGAAACATGCATTAATTAGTGTTGAGCTGTGTTCTGCATTGCAGTCTTTGCTTCTTTTAAAGAAACATTCTTTAAATTCACTTCATAAAGTGACTACTCTTTCATAACAATTAAATATTTTATCTATTCAATTCAATCTCAGAAATATATATTGAGTATTACAATGTAACTAACATTGTACTATGTATTAGGGGGATATAATGATAATTAACACATGCTTGCAGTCTTTAAGAAAAGTATAAGTACTTCAACAATTAATCAAATAAATATAATTTGTTCAATAAAAATGTATCAGAATTAAAAAAGAAGGATTATTTCCCTTTGGGAATTAAGGAAGATTTTATTGAAGCAGTAGGGCTTGAGATGGATCAGTTCATTTCAGTTCAGTCACTCAGTCATGTCCAACTCTTTGTGACCCCATGGACTGCAGCACACCAAGCTTCCCTGTCCATCACCAACTCCTGGAGCTTGCTCAAACTCTGGCAGCAAGCTGGATAATGAAAGATAAATAAGAATTTGATAGGTACAAAACAGAGCAAAAGCTTTAGGGACTGGGAAAAGAAGCAGAGAGGACAGGTAATTGTCTCTCCTGCCAAGCTCAGCTTAAGTGTGGGAGAGAAGGTTGAGTGAGGGATGGAAAAGTGATGTGCAGTCTGTACTATTCCAAGGATGTTCAGTTTGACTGAAATAGACGCACACTCACCTGCATTTCCAAACATATTTGGTCAAAAATACAGAAGTTAACTGAAGTGTCAATAGCAGCATAGATGAACCTGCGTGCATGCTGTCACTTCAGTCGTGTCTGACTCTTTTCAACCCTATGAGCTATAACCCACCAACTCCTCTGTCCATGGGATTTCCCAGGCAAGATTGCTGGAGTGGGTTGCCATTTCCTTCTCTAGGGAATATTCCCAACCCAGGGATAGAATCCACGCCTCTTATGTCTCCAGCATTTGCAGGCATGTTCTTTACCGCTAGCACCACCCGGGAAGCCCTTAGATGAAGTATTAACTGCAACATGAATGAACCTAGAGATTATCCTATTGATATTAAATGAAGTAAACAGACACAGACAAATACCATATGATGTCACTTATATGTGAGATCTCAGAAAAAAAGACAAATTAACAAAACAGAGTTAGACCTGCAGACATAGAAAATAAACTTTAATAGTTACCAAAGGTGAAAGGGAAGGGAGAGAGATAAATTAGGAGGATAGGATTAACATATACACACTATTATACATGAAACTGAAAATCAATAAGGACCTATTATGTAGCACAAGGAATTATACTCAATATTTTGCAATAAACAAAAAATAATCTGAAAAGAATATATATGTATATGGGGCTTCCCAGGTGGCCCAGATGATTCCTAGTTTTATGAGACATGCTGAAGGGAAACTATTTTCTTGTGTGTATTGATGCAGGTGAGTGGGTGTTTCTGCATTAAGCTTTGTTATCCAATGAAGTGACTGTCCATAGTCAGGGTTGACTGAGATGTTAGAATATAAAGCATTTTCTTATTTAGTTAAACTTTTTTTCCTTAATCAGAATGAAACTTATTAAAATCAAAACATATTTACTAATATTTGTATTTAGAATTTTTAAAACTTTTTAATTTTAAAGTGTAATGTATTGTAGAGAAAAATGTAAAGGAATACAAGCACTTTGGTATAAATCTAAAATAAAAATTTGAGATTTAAAAAAAAAAAAAGAATTTGCCTGCAAAGCAAGAGACCAGGGTTTGATCCCTAGGTCAGGAAGATCCTCTGGAGAAGGGAATGGCTACCCGCTCTTGTATTCTTGTCTGGAGAATTCTTTGGACAGAGAAGCCTAAAGGGCTATAGACCATGGGGTCACAAAGAATAAGCTGTCTCCGCTCCTGTGTCTATAGCTCCCTTACTTCATTTCTTTTTTTTTAAATTGGATTATAGTTGACTTTCAATTTCATATTAGTTTCAGATATACAGCACAATGATTCAGTTATAGATATATATGTAAAAGTTTATATATTTATAAAATTATGTGTATAACATATGTATATACATATACATAACTATAGGATAAGGAAATGGCAACCCACTCCAATATTCCTGCCTAGAAAATCCCACGGACAGAGGAGCCTGGGGGCTACAGTCCATGAAGTTGCAGAGAGTCAGATAGGACTGAGCACACACCCACAAACACACACACATACATACCCTTACATATAAACTTTATAAATATATATATATATAAAACTGAATCATTGCACTGTATATCTTAAACTAATATGAAATTATAAATCAACTGTATTCCAATTTACAAAAAATGAACTGTAAGTGAAGTAAAAGAGCTATAGACACAAGAGCACAGACAGCTTACCTTGGCTCAGCAGACTCCTAGTCTTCTAGAATCCCGACAGAGAGGCAGCCTTGGGTGACTCTGCAGCAAACATCCTGCCAGACTTGGAGACACACACTAGTCTTGCTGTACCCTGGCTCTTAATACTCAATTCTGTAGTGTGCATTGTGGAAAAAAAGCACCATGAATTTATGCTCTTCAGTTTAGGAGAATATTTGCAAATATTGAACCCTTTCAGTTCAATTGCTGAACCAGCTCAGCAACAATACCAACAGACACAGGCACAGGGGCCAAAGCAGAGACTGTCTTTGCACAGTATCTTTGCTGCCCACTTTCCTGTGACATAGAAAGGCTGTCTCCCTGCAGAGCCTGCCATGCGACTCCTTGCATGTCAAGCATGCATGGGAACTTTTCTTCATGTTATATGTAGCAGCGCTTGTATATGCTATAGATGATTGGGGATGGAATGGGGAGAAAGGCATGTAGGTTTTTATGGAGGAGAATGTTGTAATCTGGCCTTTGATTTAGGGAAAGAAATGAAGTTGCAAGGGGGACTGAGTGACAAACTAACAATAATCCAAAAGGAAGACAGCAGGGTCTGAACTAAATTTGAGAAAAAGAAGATGACATTGTAAGAAATTAAAACCAGAATGTACGAATTGAGCAGGTGTAAATTTAAGAGCAATGGGGAGTGGCAGGTCACTCAATGTGAAAATAACCTTAAAAGTATGGCGTAAAGCATGGTGAAGCCCTTGATCAAGAGTGGAAGGAGAAAAACACATCTAAGAGCATCTTAGAATTGATGAGGTAAGACAACATTACGGTTGTTCATACAAGTGGTCTTACAGCTTTAAGCTGTTGACTCTTAAAATTTGATTCTTGGGGAAAAAAAAACTTACATATGAATCATATATTTGGAAATCATGAGAGTTGAAAAGAAGTCTATATAGAACACAGAATTAAAAAAAATAAGGCCAAGGATGTTAGGGACTATAGCAGAAAATTTTGAGCATAGGAAAAGGACCTAGCTCAGGGATTTAAGTTCAGACTTAAGGAAATAATCATATGCAATGGTCACTTATGAAATCTTATTCTCTTTTCACTGCCTCACTTAGTCCTCCTCAAGAAATATATGCTTTAAGGCAAAGAGTTTTTGTCCACTTATGTTCACTGGTGGACTGTTGGTGTATTTCTTCACAGTTTGTATAAAGTGGTGGTTTAGTTGCTAACTTATATCTGACTCTTTGTGACCCCATGGACAGAGGAGGCTCCTCTGTCCATGGGACTTTTCAGGCAAGAATACTGGAGTGATTTGCCATTTCCTTCTCCATGGTATAATGTAGTGGGTATTAAAGAAATGTCTATCAAATGGCTCTATAATCAGTAATGCGCTGTTGATTCCACCAGCACAACTCTCCTTATTTCCATGACATCCTTTCTGTCTTCGCTGATATTTCTAACTTTAGGTCCTTACCATCTTTCATCTGGACTATTAAAATAGCCACTAGTCTGGAGTTACTCTTTTCACCTCATCTGTTTTATAAAGCACCTTCAATCTGAGTGCTTTTCTGTGGCTTAAAAGTTCCCCATGACCTGCTCCATACCCACTTGCCATTCAATATCTTTCCACTTTATGCTCTATGAATATAATTTCTTATAATCTTCATAAACTCTCTACGGTTTCAGGCCATTTCAAACGTGTTCGTTATTTTCACTTATGGGAAATTATGTGTTCCTCCTTTGCCTATTCATTTCTTATCTATCAAAAATTAGTTCATGCATCACCTTTTGCAGGAACTTTTTTATTGTTCAAGTGGAGTAAGCCAGCCTCCCTTGGACCCCCAAGGGGTCTGTTTATAGCTCTGTCACTGCTCCTAGCCCATGCTGTAACTCCTCAAAAGCAGGCACTTGGTCTTATCCATGTCTGCTGAACTGTAATGAAATCATAGTGGAATTAATCCTATTAAATACAGTTTTGATCATGTTGCTTACTTGTTCTAAAAGCTTTAATGGCTCCCCATAATTCAGGAAAAATCAGACTTTTAGCCTGGAAATTAAGACCTTAAACACCTGTAGCCTTTATAAAAATTTCTGATCATAATCAAAAATAAATTTCACGGTTTCTTTTCTCCAGGAAGTTTTGCAAATTTGGTGACCTTCACCTAAAATACACTTATTCAATATTTATATATCTAAATGTCTTCCATCCTGCAAGGTTCAGATTAAATGCCAGCACCTCCATTAATTTTCTTTAATTCTTCCCAGCTAGCAGTAATTGTGCTTTCATCTGAACTCCCACGGCACTACATTATCAGTTATTGGCATCTCTTCTGGTACTCCTCTATTCTAATTTACATTAGAATGATATTTTATATGCATTTAATCTTCCCTACTATACTCTAAGTTCCTTGAGGGTGTGATCCAGGCATAGCCCACATTTGTCTCCTTCATAACAGCTAGATTGGTCATTATCCAAATTGGTAATTTTAGATACTTTTTAAGTGTAAAGAGATATAAGAAAAAGGGAGGGATGAGCAGAGGATTAAACTATTAGAGGTTTCACAGATGAAGATCACAATATAGAAGCTACTAGTTTTAGTAGTTGGAGAGGTAAGCTACTACTTGAGACAACTTAGAGTGGAATTTGGGGACAGAGATTGGGTTGCAAATGTTAAAGCGCACACTATGGCAGATGGCAGGCACTGTGCTAATTGTCTTCTGTACATTATTTAATTCAGTCTTCATTAAGAAAAAATCCTATAGAGTAGAAACTGTTATTTTCCTAGTTTTTCAGTGAGAAACCGAGAAAAGCATGTTAGGTAACATACTTAAGTCCGCGCAGATGTTGCTAAATCACAGTTTGAACTGGAGTAATCTGACAGCAGTGCCTACATTCCTCTTTTAACTTGATGAATTATTTATTTATTTTTGGCTGTGCTGGGTCTTTGCTGCTGTGCGGGCTCTTCTCTAGCTGCAGCAAGCAGGGGCTGCTCTCTAGTTGCAGTACGAAGGTTTCTTACTGTGGCGGTTTTCCCTGGTTGCAGAGCACAGGCTCTTGGGCACACAGGCTTCAGTAGCTGTGGCTTCCAGGCTTTACAACACAGGCTCATTAGTTGTGGTGCACAGATTGAGTTGCTCCACGGTATGTGGGATCTTCCAGCACTAGGGATCAAACCTGTGTCACCTCATTGGTAGGTGGCTTCTTTACAACTGAGCCACCAGGAAGGCCCCGGCAGTGCCTACCTTCTTAATCATGACTTTCCCCTCTGCTAAAGCTTGCTGTTGAAGGTCAGAAGAATATGGATTAGCAATGTAATGGCAAGGTCAGCAGGGTTTTTGAGGATTCTAGTAATGATAAGAAGGAATGTAATCAATGGGAGGTATTAGGCATGAAAAGAAATAGGAAAATCTGTTTCTCTTAGCATGAGGAAGAAAGAAGGAAGAGATAGATGAATTGGATTAGAAGTTGCTAAACCACAGAGTAAAAATGTGATGTGCCCTTTTAAACTGATACTGCTACTGATATTCATCTCCTTTGTGTATCTAGACAATCTCCTGCAACTCACTAGTGAGTATAAAGTAAAAAAGTAACAGAACTATTAAGGACTTAAGGAAGTCAATATGGAAATTTTATTACATCTGCTCTTAAACTGGATAAAAATGAATATTTCAGGATAGTCCTCAGTAAAATCAGTTTTTGTGCTGTTATCGTTCTGTTTAGGAAAAAAAAAAAGTCATGTTAGTTCACCTAGTATTTTATTCTAGTGATTTGGTTGTTGTTACTTGCCTTTGGCTAATGATTTTGATACATTGTAGTTTGTACTATGACCACAATTTTCACCGCCTTCTATTTATGTACTTTTTTCTATCTGTTTACATGTCTTTAAGTTTCCCTGGAAGATTAGCTTCCCCAATTATTCAATGAAGAGTACTTGAATTAATATTCTCTTTTTGTGCTCATCTTATACAAGAATCTTGTTATCCTAGGCCCACTTCTAGCCACATAAACTGAGAAACAGTCCATTAGGTGAGCTGGTATCTTATGTATGGAGTTTCCCTAAATACTGTCAGCTATTCTCACTTTTAAAGTGAGAATGTTAAAGTGCACACTATGCCTTGGAGAAGGAAATGGTAACCCACTCCAGTGTTTTTGCCTGGAGAATCCCAGGGACAGCAGAGCCTGGTGGGCTGCTGACTATGGGGTCACACAGAGTTGGACACGACTATGGACATCACCAGATGGTCAACAACGAAATCAGGTTGATTATATTTTATGCAGCCAAAGATGGAGAAGCTCTATACAGTCAACAAAAACAAGACCAGGAGCTGACTGTGGCTCAGATCATGAACTCCTTATTACCAAATTCAGACTCAAATTGAAGAAAGTAGGGAAAACCACTAGACCATTCAGGTATGACCTAAATCAAATCCCTTATGATTATACAGTGGAAGAGAGAAATAGATTTAAGGGCCTAGATCTGATAGATAGAGTGCCTGATGAACTATGGAATGAGGTTCATGACATTGTACAGGAGACAGGGATCAAGACCATCGCCATGGAAAAGAAATGCAAAAAAGCAAAATGGCTGTCTGGGGAGGACTTACAAATAGCTGTGAAAAGAAGAGAGGCAAAAAGCAAAGGAGAAAAGGAAAGATATAAGCATCTGAATGCAGAGTTCCAAAGAAAAGCAAGAAGAGATAAGAAAGATTTCTTCAGCAATCAATGCAAAGAAATCGAGGAAAACAACAGAATGGGAAAGACTGGAGATCTCTTCAAGAAATTAGAGATACCAAGGGAACATTTCATGCAAAGATGGGCTCGATAAAGGACAGAAATGGTCTGGACCTAACAGAAGCAGAAGATATCAAGAAGAGGTGGCAAAAATATACAGAAGAACTGTACAAAAAAGATTTTCATTACCCAGATAATCATGATGATGTGATCACTAATCTAGAGCCAGACATCTTGAAATGTGAAGTCAAGTGGGTCTTAGAAAGCATCACTACGAACAAAGCTAGTGGAGGTGATGGAATTCCAGTTGAGCTATTTCAAATCCTGAAAGATGATGCTGTGAAAGGGCTGCACTCAATATGCCAGCAAATTTGGAAAACTCAGCAGTGGCCACAGGACTGGAAAAGGTCAGTTTTCATTTCAATTCCAAAGAAAGGCAATGCCAAAGAATGCTCAAACTACCGCACAATTGCACTCATCTCACATGCTAGTAAAGTAATGCTCAAAATTCTCCAAGCCAGCCTTCAGCAACACGTGAACCTGAACTCCCTGATGTCCAAGCTGGTTTTAGAAAAGGCAGAGGAACCAGAGATCAAATTGCCAACATCTGCTGGATCAGGGAAAAAGCAAGAGAGTTCCAGAAAAACATCTATTTCTGCTTTATTGACTATGCCAAAGCCTTTGACTGTGTGGATCCCAATCAACTGTGGAAAATTCTGAAAGAGATGGGAATACCAGAGCACCTGACCTGCCTCTTGAGAAATCTGTATGCAGGCCAGGAAGCAACAGTTAGAACTGGACATGGAACAACAGACTGGTTCCAAATAGGAAAAGGAGTACATCAAAACAGTATATTGTCAGCCTGCTTATTTAACTTATATGCAAAGTACATCATGAGAAACACTGGATTGGAAGAAACACAAGCTGGAATCAAGATTGCCGGGAGAAATATCAATAACCTCAGATATGCAGATGACACCACCCTTATGGCAGAAAGTGAAGAGGAACTAAAAAGCCTCTTGATGAAAGTGAAAGAGGAGAGTGAAAAAGTTGGCTTGAAGCTCAACATTCAGAAAACGAAGATCATGGCATCTGGTCCCATCACTTCATGGGAAATAGATGGGGAAACAACAGTGTCAGACTTTGTGTTTTTAGGCTCCAAAACCACTGCAGATGGTGACTGCAGCCATGAAATTAAAAGACACTTACTCCTTGGAAGAAAAGTTATGACCAACCTAGATAGTATATTCAAAAGCAGAGACATTACTTTGCCGACTAAGGTCTGTCTAGTCAAGGCTATGGTTTTTCCTGTGGTCATGTATGGATGTGAGAGTTGGACTGTGAAGAAGGCTGAGCACGAAGAATTGATGCTTTTGAACTGTGGTGTTGGAAAAGACTCCTGAGAGTCCCTTGGACTGCAAGGAGATCCAACCAGTCCATTCTGAAGGAGATCAGCCCTGGGATTTCTTTGGAAGGAATAATGCTAAAGCTGAAACTCCAGTACTTTGGCCACCTCATGCGAAGAGTTGACTCATTGGAAAAGACTCTGATGCTGGGAGGGATTGGGGGCAGGAGGAGAAGGAGACGACAGAGGATGAGATGGCTGGATGGCATCACCGACTTGATGGACGTGAGTCTGAGTGAACTCCAGGAGTTGGTGATGGACAGGGAGTCCTGGCGTGCTGCGATTCATGGGGTCGCAAAGAGTCAGACACAACTGAGCCACTGAACTGAACTGACGCAACTTAGCAGCAGCAGCAGCAGTGTCTTCTTTAGTTCAGTAATCTACAGCTGTCCAGTCTGTCTCATTCAGAATTTTTAGAGGAAGTCTCTAGATGGGCAGTTTGTTCTAGTCTATATTCTTCAACCTAGTTTCACAGTGATAGGAAAGAAAAAAGACTGAAACTGACATGTAACAAAATTTCAAGACTAGGAAAAACCAATGTCTTTTCTAAAAACTTTTCATATCCTGATCATCCTTAATTACCTATGATGAAGAGAAACGGTATTAAAATAATTCAACATTTGGAGAGTTACTAGAATGTGTCTCATGGTGGGCTTTAGCATCAACTTCACTGTCTCTACAGTACAATTCTCTGTGATTCACTTTTAGCTTGGGAAGTTATCTAAAAGCTTTGTCCTGTTCTAAAAATGTAAAACCATTGTGACATGGAGAGGTAGGGAGAAAATGTTATCATACGTTTCTACATAATTAATAATCAATCTGTTCTGAAATATTTAAATCAAGTTGGGATTGACTTTTGCCCACCTTAGACCTGAAGATCTATTCATCTGAAGTTTCTTGAGTCAGTCATTCCCAGCAGACACTGCACAGAAGACAGAATGTATCAATAGTACTCCTAAAACAACTCATAATTTCTCTAGTCATGACCTAGAAGTTGAAGAGATTTGAGATACAAATTTGGGCCTCAGTGTCTCTTCAGTATGTTGAAGCACGTTAACTATTTCTGACAATCCCCTTGTCACTCTCATACTTAGCTCAAACTTCTGTATTCCAAGATGTTTTTTTTAAAGAAAAAATACATACAATAGTTTTTATTCATATCTAGCCCAGACTTTTTATTTCTTCTAATTGCAAAGAGCTGAATCACTGGCATATATGCCACTTCCAGGAACACTCTTAACCACTTTGTCAGACATGGCACTGTCTAGATATTGGTTTTGATTGCCAACTTATGAAAGAAGGAAAATCACTAAAGAGAAAATTAACAAGTGTGCACAGTTCCAAAATGTGTTCTACCAATGTGTTTTAAATCAAATGAATCATCCTTTGGCACAAGCTATTCACTTTATGGTCATTCATTTGAAAGGCTTAGGTTCTGTCTCCCGAAGACTGTGGTTAGTGTTATTATTGATGAATGAGACAGTTACCTTAAATCATAAATAAAACAAATAGAATAATTTACCATTTGACTTTCAGAAGAAAGTATGTTATCTCACTTTGCACTGGCAATATATTTTAAAGAGAAATATTCAGAAAATCAGCTTAAACCACAAAAGGATCAAGGATGTGTCTGCATAGAACTGCTGCATGAAAAAAGTAATTTGATCCAAGAAATGTATCTTGATTAAGAAAATATGTGGTCCTGCAAAGTATTTTATCACTTTGCTTTTCTAGTCTTTTTACTACATAAAAGTTGTTTCAATTCTTACTCTTGTAACTTTTGAATTTGATTAAAGGTCTCTGGCACTAAATAAAATTCTTACTGAGGACTACTTATATTTATTCTCAAAATCAATTTTATAAATTAATGTCAAGGCTTTGGAAGGGTAAAGACTTATTACAAAGGTAAATAATACTATGTAAATAGTAACCCTCTGAGAGATAAATGGAGCTTTTTTCCCCCTCTTATTTAACCTTTACTTTTAAAGAAATTGTGTTGCTCATTTATAGTTTTTTCAAGATCATGTTTTAAAATATTGGCTCCTCAGACAAGCAGAAACTTAACAAGTGTGTCTAATATTTTCTTCATCACATGTTGGCTATCTGTAGATAAGCCTTGTATTTCTGCCTTTCTGTCTAGCATCTGTCTTATATTACAAAACAAAGCTATTTTGTTTTGCATTAATTGTGAGAATTAATCAGGAGTACTAATTGTGAAATGGCAATGTTATTTCAGAATGGTCTTACAGCAGCAAGTAGGAACTGAGGAAGTAAGAACTGAAGAGATTTCTGAGTCAACTTGTTTCAGTTCCTATGTGACAGGTATCTCTTCTGGTGAAGGCTGCTAGAAGTGGGATACCATGATATCATCACCCTGCTGTGAAGGAGTCTCTCCCACAGGGGACTTGCTTATCTGCCTCTTTCTCTGATTCCTGCTGAACTCTAATTTTCACTCACCATGTGAATTGACAGAAGGATTTATTCAGAGATATATTTTACTTCACTTTCAATCTGGACAGAGGCTTCTGTTTGTGGTTTTCTGTAACATGTTACCCCAATACAAAGTTAAATTACATTCTGTTAGGTTTTGAGAAGTGTAGGATGGAGAAGGTGTCGTTATTTGGTTTTATTCATCCTGGGTTCAAGAACTTAACTTTAAGATTAGTTAGAGGCATTTAATGTAATTATTATGTTATGAGTATTATACACAATACTATATATTTGTATCTTTTCAGCTTTAATTAAGACAACAAAAGCATTTTTTAAATGATTTTACAAAATCAAAGCTAAAATAGTACAATTATACATACTATACATACACACACACATATATGTAGTTATATATAAGATATTCAGCAAGATATTTTTCTGTTGCTTGGAAATTAGCAAATAAGAAACAATAGGACAAAAATGTACCAAGTCTACTACATTCAAAAGAGAACTGCAAGCAGCTGGGGCCAGATTTCTTGAAGGTGTTTTAAATGGTTCAACATGGGTCCCTGCAGTGTAAAGACCTACAGAGGCCTCTGAAAAAGTCACAAGTGCTTATAGGGAGCCAGCAGACAATTCCAAAGGCTGGTATCAGCCAAGAAAACAGTGAACTCAACAAATACAGTGCGATCATGTGCTCAGTAAATAGAAACTTTTTCATTTTTTTACAACCTCCTCACAGTATCCCCAACATCAGAAGAGAGAAAGAAGAAATAAAAGTGCAAAGCTTTTTCTCTCTCACCCAGGAAATTGCTGTTTTATATTGGTGTACACTGGGCATTAATAACTGGAAGTGAACAAGAAGCTATGAGATATTTTAGCAATGTCGTCAAAGAACAGGAAAGCAAGTTTCAACAGATCAGAGGAACTCTTTCTTCTGTATTCCACTTTTAAAAAGTCATGCTTCCAATGTGCATTGGGATGCCTACTCCCTGTTTGAGGACTCCTTTTCATGATACATCTTGGTATTTCCCTGTGAATATCAAAGAAAATAATAAGGCACCTCTGCTTTTCTAACTTGGTGATGCTGTATTCTGAGAATAGAATGGTAAGATTAAAAAAAAAAAAAAGGAACAAAACACAATGAAACCAAAAAACAAAAAAACTAACCATTTGGTCTAAAAGAGTCAGTTTTACCTAGAGTAGATAGAAAAATAGAGACCTAATAGAACAAAAAATGATGCCAATAAAGTTCTACATCTAATATAACACCACAAACTGTCTTTTTACTCCACTGGAGCAACTGTATTCCTCTTACTCAAGTAATTTCTAATGTCTGTCTTATCACTTCCAACTCTCCAGAGTGAGCGTGAGGTATTGATGATGCTGGACTAGGGATGTGTGTGTGTATGTGTTGGCTATGGGTATCTGCACTTCTTATATCAGTGTGTGTGTCTCTGTTTGATTTGCCTAAGCACAGACCCAATGGATGCCAAGACTTCCTAATGATAGTGCTTGCCGTTAACTAGAATAAAAATGAACTGTGCAAGTGTCTTGAAAATCTAAACAGAGTTCAAAATGTTCTCAAGCTCTCATCAATATCTTCAGAGACCAGTGTGTCTTAGTTTGCCTTTCTATACAGGGAGGGGTGCGTGAAAATGAAACACGGAAAGAAAGGCAACTGATGAAGTGTCAGGTATTGGTCAAATAACCCTGTGGAAGGCTGAAATTTAGTTCTGCTGCTGAACAGCAAGAGCCAGTGTAGAACATTTGCTTCAGAGTCATCCTATTCAATAGAAGATAGAGTTTGGGTATTTATACCTAGATGCCTTATCCTAGTCCTTATACCTAGTCCTTTGTTGAGACTGTCCCAAGAATGATAGCTAATTGAAGGACTATTAATTCATAGAACTCACAACCTGAAGTGATTGGGCAGAGCTGGCTCCAGAGCTGGCTCCAGTGGTCAAAGACGGCCCTCAGTCAGATGGAGTAAGATACTGGCGGCTTAAAAGAGAAAAGTTACCCTACAATAGTAAATATCCAAGGGATATTGTTAAGAGACCAAATAAAAATGCCCATTGAGTGAAATGAAGTTGCTCAGTCGTGTCCGACTCTTTGCAACCCCATAGACTGTATGTAGCCTACCAGGCTTCTCCGTCCATGGGATTCTCCAGGCAAGAATACTGGAGTGGGTTACCATTTCCTTCTCCAGGGGACCTTCCTGACCCAGGGATCGAACTAGGGTCTCCTGCATTGGAGGCAGACGCTTTAACCTCTGAGCCACAAGGAAGCCCCTAAAAATGCCCATTAGGTACCTTGAATAGGTTGGAGTACTTCAAGCCGGTTAGTTTTTAATGGCGATGATAGGTTCCATATGCATTTAGGGGATCATGAGATATGGGGAATAATTTGTAAATAAATCCAACTATAGTGATGAGAGGGTTTCTCTCATAGTTCAGTTGGTAAAGAATCTGCCTGCAATGCAAGAGACCTCAGTTCCATTCCTGTGTCTGAAGATCCCCTGGTGAAGGGACAGGCTACCCACTTCAGTATTCTTGGAGGACCCTTGTGGCTCAGCTGGTAAAGAATCTGCCTGCAATGCGGGAGACCTGGGTTTGATCCTTGGGTTAGGAAGATCCCCTGGAGAAGAGAAAGGCTTCCCATTCCAATATTCTGGCCTAGACAATTCCATGAACTATATAGTCCACGGAGCAGCAAAGAGTCAGACACGACTGAGCAACTTTCACTTTCACTAGTGATGAGAATGTTTTCAGTCTCTATAAAGGTGGATTCATCTGCCTTTTACACTGCTTGAACCCTTATGGCAGAAAGTGAAAAACTAAAGAGCCTCTTGATGAAATTGAAAGAGGAGAGTGAAAAAGTTTGCTTAAAGCTCAACATTCAGAAAACAAAGAACATGGCATCCGGCCCCATCACTTCATGGCAAATAGATGGAGAAACAGAGGCTGATTATTTATTTGGAGGGGCTCCAAAATCACTGCAGATGGTGATTGCAGCCATGAAATAAAAAGGTGCTTACTCCTTGGAAGAAAAAATATGACCAAACTAGACAGGATATTAAAAAGCAGAGACGTTACTTTGCCAACAAAGGTCTGTCTAGTCAAGGCTATGGTTTTTCCAGTGGTCATGTATGGATGTGAGAGTTGAAACTAAAACTGCAATATTTTGGCCACCTGATGCGAAGAGGTGACTCATTTGAAAAGACCCTAGTGCTGGGAAAGATTGACGGCAGGAGGAAAAGGGGATGACAGATGAGATGATTGGATGGCATCACCGACTCAATGGACATGAGTTTGGGTAAACTCTGGGGATTGTTGATGGCAGGGAGGCCTGGCATGCTGCAGTCCACTGGGTCGCAAAGAGTCGGACACGAATGAGCAAATAAACTGAACTGAACTGAACCACTGTGTGCTGCTTTATACATTCCACCATGTCTGGTAGTTAATGAATCCACAACCTCCTCTGGAATGAAATCATAAAAAGCAAGAGGGTTCTGGAAAAACATCTATTTCCACTTTATTGACTATGCCAAAGCCTTTGGCTGTGTGGATCACAATAAACTGAGGAAAATTTTGAAAAAGATGGGAATACCAGATCACCTGACCTGCCTCTTGAGAAACTTGTATGCAGGTCAGGAAGCAACAGTTAGAACTGGATATGGAATAATAGACTGGTTTCAAACAGGAAAACGAGTACGTCAAGGCTGTATACTGTCACCCTGCTTTTTTAACTTATACGCAGAGTAGATCATGAGAAATGCTGGGCTGGAAGAAGCACAAGCTGGAATCAAGATTGCCAGGAGAAATATCAATAACCTCAGATAGGCAGATGACACCACACTTATGGCAGAAAGTGAAGAGGAACTAAATAGCCTCTTGATGAAAGAGGAGAGTGAAAAAATTGGCTTAAAATTCAACATTCAGAAAACGAAGATCATGGTATCTGGCCCCATCAATTCATGGGAAATAGATGGGCAAACAGTGGAAACAGTGGCTGGATTATTTTGAGGGGCTCCAAAATCACTGCAGATGGTGATTGCACCTATTAACTTAAAAAGTGCTTACTCCTTAGAAGGAAAGTTATGACCAACCTAGATAGCATAATAAAAAGCAAGGACATTACTTTGTCAACAAAGGTCCATCTAGTCAAAGCTATGGTTTTTCCAGTAATCATGTATGGATGTGAAAGTTGGACTATAAAGAAAGCTGAGTGCTGAAGAATTGATGCTTTTGAACTGTGGTGTTAGAAGGCTCTTGAGAGTCCCTTGGACTGCAAGAAGATCCAACCAGTCCATAAAGGAGATCAGCCCTGGGTGTTCATTGGTAGGACTGATGTTGAAGCTGAAACTCCAATATTTTGGCCCCCTGATGTGAAGAGCTGACTCATTTGAAAAGACCCTGATGTTGGGAAAGATTGAAGACAGGAGGAAAAGGGGACGGCAGAGGATGAGATCATTGGATGGCATCACGGATCAATGGACATGAGTTTGGGTAAACTCTGGGAGTTGGTGATGGACAGGGAGGCCTGGCGTGCTGAGGTTCATGAGGTCACAAGGAGTCGGACACAACTGAGTGACTGAACTGAACTAAACTGAACTGAATGATTTTTCACTAAGGAATTAGGGGCTACCAGATGGCTCAGTTGGAGAAGGCAATGGCAACCCTCTCCAGTACTCTTGCCTAGAAAATCCTATGGGCGGAGGAGCCTGGTAGGCTGCAGTCCATGGGGTCGCTAAGAGTCGGACATGACTGAAGCGACTTAGCAGCAGCCGCAGCAGCAGCAGCAGATGGCTTAGTGATGAAGAACCCAGTTACCAATGCAGGAGACCGAAGAGATGTGGGTTCAATCCCTGGGTTGGGAAGTTGCCCTGGAGGAGGGCATGGCAACGCACTCCAGTAGTCTTGCCTGGAGAATCCCATTGGCAGAGGAGCCTGGCAGGCTACAGTCCATAAGGTAGCAAAGAGTTGGACACAACTGAAGCGACTTAGCACTCACACATGCACTAAGTAATTAATCAAATATATGCAAAAGGAACAAGTAAAACATAAGATTTATTATGTTATTAATTTAGAAAGCACCTTAGAATCATGGTAAAGAGAGCTATCAGACCAACTAGGATTGTTGTTTTATTAAATGGTTTATTAAACATGTTGTCTCAAGTGTGCTTCTGAAGAATGACTTGAATATCTTTAGTCTTCTTCTAGTAGGATAGTAAGAAAGGGAAAGAATATGGGATTAAATACTAACCAGTAACCTTTTCATTTAAAAATGTACTATTTTTGTCTCCTATAAAATTGCAATAGAAATGATCTCATTGCTTATATTACAAAGTGTAACTGGAAAGTATGAATTCAAATGAGAGAAGTCTGTGAAAATGAATGAGAGGACCACCATTTGGTAAATGTTTAGTTGAGCTTCTCGATAATTTTAAGAAATAAGTTTCCTTCATTTTTTTTAAATCGGAAAAAGAATTTCCATCCTTAAGATTGCTGTTAGAAATAAATAAAATAATATGTGAATCTAATATATAAAATGATCAGTAATTGATCTTTACATGGGCTATGTGTACATACATATACATACTTATGATAATAGATATATCATATAGAGAGTTTTTGTGTTGGATTTCTAAAACTAGTATGTTCAGTTTTTAAATTTCATCAGCTTCGTTCCTTTAAATATCAACTATGTGTAGATAACTTTTTCACTGGTATTAGATCTGATGATTCATATGATTTAAAGAATTCATGTTCAAGTATGGAGATTCCTTAAAAAACTGGAAATAGAACTGCCATATGACCCAGCAATCCCACTGCTGGGCATACACACCAAGGAAACCAGAATTGAAAGAGACACATGTACCCTAATGTTCATTGCAGCACTGTTTATAATAGCCAGGACATGGAAGCAACCTAGATGTCCATCAGCAGATGAATGGATAAGAAAGCTGTGGTACATATACACAATGGAGTATTACTCAGCCATTAAAAAGAATACATTTGAATCAGTTCTGATGAGATGGATGAAACTGGAGCCAATTAAGCAGAGTGAAGTAAGCCAGAAAAAAAACACTGATACAGTATACTAATGCATATATATGGAATTTAGAAAGATGGTAATGATAACCCTGTATGCCAGACAGCAAAAGAGACACATGTATAGAATGGTCTTTTGGGCTCTGTGGAGAGAGCAAGGGTGGGATGATTTGGGAGAATGGCATTGAAACATGTATATTATCATATGTGAAATGAATCGCCAGTCCAGGTTCAATGCATGAGACAGGGTGGTTGGGGCTGGTGCACTGGGATGACCCAGAGGGATGGGATGGGACGGGGGGGAGGTGGGAGGGGGGTTCAGGATAGGGAACACATGTACACCCGTGGGAGATTCATATCAACATATGGCAAAACCACTACAATACTGTAAAGTAATTAGCCTCCAATTAAAATTAATTTATATTAAAAAAAGAATACATGTTCAAATTTAATAAAATATTTTTAATAATTTTATACTCATAGTTAATAGTATAAGCATAGTCTCCTCTATATTGCATATCCTCCACCTTTATTGGGATTAAAAGGTATTGATTTAAGATTTCAAAGTTACCAATAAAGTTGACATTGAATATTTAGGCGCCAAGTTTTGCAACAACCACTCTTGGGATAGTTTGTCATCAATGTGATTTGTCATTTCCTTAAATGAACGTTTCTAGTTAGCAACTTGTAGTCCATAGAGCCTTTTAATTTGTCTTCAAAAATTGACTTTGAACATATGTTATTTTGTTAAATTATAGATGTTAACTGAATAAATTCTTTGGTTGCATGTTTTCTTTCTACAGTCACTTAGTCATTGCTTCTCGTAAAACCCTGCTGACTTTCCATGGAATGTATTGGAAATTTTTTCTCACAAGTTTCCTTCTGTGTTTTTCTTTCCTGTAGTTACTTCTCTTATTATAAGCTTAATTGCTATAAGTCTTGTAATAAGAACATGTTCATCTGTTCAAAACTTGTTTTACTCGGGTTGATTTTTTTTCTTATCTGATTTCATGATACACCATTTCACAAGAAAGCTAGTGGTAAATTACCCAAAGTACTTCTCAACCTATTGCTGTACATTTTTAAAAATATATGAATGAAGAGAACACAGACATTATATTGATAATTTGCAATTGTCTATGCATTGAATGCTTTATATAAACATAAATGTTAATGGAATATTCATTCCACGTGTACCTACTTATAAACTCTATACATTGTTTAGAACCCAGCGTCTGGTCTTAGAGGATTCTTATTTCAGGATCCTCTTTCAGAGAACTAAACCAGGCCATTAGAACCCAAAGTCAGTTTGACAGTCAGTTATTCCTAAGGTTAACAAAGAGTAGAAGTACCATACTTTAGCCATTCAAGAACGCAAGATGTGTATATAAATCCATAAACACATATATGAAAACCAACTGTGAGTCACCGTAGAATGTAACAAGGGTAGGAAAACTCAGTTGTGTTTGGAGAATGGACTGCCAGATTTCTCAACCTCAAATTTACTTTGCCTCTAGCATTTTTCCCTCATATTTTTCTAGCTAGGTGTGTTTTGAAGTAAATTTAACTTGAAAAGCATGTTTCTAAAGCTAAACCACAGACTGTGCAATGTGAATAATAATGATCCTTGGCTTACTGTTTTTCGGTTCCAGAAGAAACTGACAGACCAGGCCCGTTATCCTGTCTGTATAATAATTGATACAGGTTTTTTTTTTTTTTTCAACAAACAAGTCTAAAAATTTGACAAAATATATGGAATACAGTAAAAGTTCAAAATCATTCAAAGCCATACAATTAATTTAAGCACCTCTCTATGCAACAACAACATATACTACTTTATATTTCTGGTTATTCTTTTTTATATAACTTTATTGAAATATATTTTACAACTCATGAAATCTACTCACTTCAAGTATACTGTTCAGTAATTTGTAATAATTTTACTGACTGATGCAACTATCACCATAAATCCATTTAAGAATATTTTTATTCCCTCCAATAAATAATGATGATGAACTCATCTCTGCATTTTAACTCAGTTTTTAAATATAATTCTAATCAACAACAAAATGACGTAAGTCCAGTTTATAAGCTTGAGAATAAGTGTTTAGAATGTTTCCACATCTTAGTTAAAATGAAATTTCTCTCCCATAAAATTGAGACTTAATGCAGCATTATCTGACAACTCTAGTGCATAAGCTAAAGATAATTTTTTGTCAGCTACTGGGAATTTGAAATGCAGAAACCTAAATATAAATGTTGAAATATAAGCGAGAATCTTAAAGGAAATAAGTATATTTGTATCTGCATAATTTTTTTGCTTTTCTTATGCAATCCAAAAATGAAACAACTTAAGGCTATTTTTTTCTGATGTGCTAAAGTTTTTATGGTGCATGTAACAATTAATCTGCTCCAGCTCTCAGAGTTCTAAGGTCAAATATGTGAGGTTTGCGTGATTGCAAAGGCATGTATTGATGCATTTTCCGTATTTGGATGGACTTGAGAATTAGCATTACTCCGAAATTCATAGCTAGCTAAAAAGGTATTTGACAAAAATTTTTTAAATAAATTAATCGTATGCCTGGAACCAAAGAGGTCAGACCACAGGCATGGTGGAAATTAAGCAGCAGGTAGCCTACCTCTAGGGAATTTCCTCTTTGTTTTCTGCTTACAGTTTTAAAAATCTCTGTGAGAAATGAAATATTATTTAGTGCAACTAAATGTTTGCGTTTCTTAAGTGATATGGGACAAGAAGGAGGGAATTTGTAGTGGGACAAAAAGAGATGGGGAGTTTCTTAGTGAATGCAAGCATGGACAATGACAATTTTACAGCCAAAATAGAAATTTTGCAGGCGTGATTGCTTTTGGAGACTCTGTAATTCTCTGTTGATGTGCATTTTGCTTGTATAAATATGCAAAAATACTCAAATTGGCATATTCCCTACCCGTATCTTACAGACAGCTAGAATAGAAAAAATCAGTAAACATGACTTCTTTTATTAATTAATTTGTTAAATTTTAATTGATCATGGGTTTGGGATGATGCAGAAGTGAAAATTGGGCTTCGTGGAATTGTCAAGTGTATTTAGCCTTTTCCTATTGCTTCAAAAATTTTAGGTGATTTCTTTTGAATTAATAAAGACTTTTGTGCTCCTGTCTGTATTATATGATATATAAACTCCTAGCATAAAGGTAACATGGAAGTAGGGCTACTCAGAAAGATAATTTTACTGTCATCAAAATACTTTACATTCTAAATAATGACCCATCAAAAATGTTCTGTTTTCTGAAATGCTCCCTGTTCCCATTTTTTCAAGTCAGTGGATATTTCTATATGCTAGGAAACTGGACTTCCGTCTATGGGGTCGCACAGAGTCGGACATGACTGAAGCGACTTAGCAGCAGCAGCAGCAGTAAACTGGATAGCTCTGAGCTAATTCGAAAACGAAATGTTTAATCAAATTGTGCAGATTTCCTGTTATGGGAGGTTTGGGAATTTAGTTTCTTAAGGGAAGGGTTCAACCTACATGATTTCTAAAACGGAACCCCCTCCCTGCATCAGTTAGTCTGTGTTGCACTCAGGGTAGAATTGCTAGGCATATGGGCCGGGCCTGCACACGCCATATGCTAAGCAGAATTTCTCAACTTTTTTTTCTCCTTTCATACACAAGATCAACACTATTTAGATGCAACATATACTTCTATGGTGTACATTTATGGAGGGATAATGCACTATATTGGAAAAGACTCTGATGCTGGGAGAGATTGGGGGCAGGAGGAGAAGGGGACGACAGAGGATGAGATGGCTGGATGGCATCACCGACTCGATGGACGTGAGTTTGAGTGAACTCTGGGAGTTGGTGATGGACAGGTAGACCTGGCATGCTGCGATTCACGGGGTTGCAAAGAGTCAGATGCGACTGAGTGACTGAACTGAACGCACTATAAAAATTCATGATTCATACAACAATGAAGAGTAAAGTAATTGTTGCTCATTGTCATTCCTTCAGGAGTAAATCCAATTCTCACTCAACCAAGAACATATACACATGAGAGTGAGTTTATTGCAAGACTGCACTTGATTTTACACAAATGCATGCATACATTAGTCTGTGTGTATATTATGTGTTTCAAATTCAGTACCTCAGTTTGTTAGCTATGTATTACTAATAGCTAATATCTCAACTAAGCCTACTACAAGAGGGTTTATATGTGATGCCTTGAAGAATTCTGTACTGACACAACTGTGGTAACATTTTTTTCATCTTCTATTCTTACTTGTAAAAATGAAAGGATCAAGCAAAGAATAAACAGATTTACCTTGGGCGTCAATGATACCAACTAGGAATAGGTTCAAACAAGGATGTCAGCTTATGATTTAGTATCTAGTATCTAACAATGTAATATGACTAAAATCATGAGTTTGATGAACAGATCCACAGGTATTCAACAGATTATAATTGCACAAGTATCTCTCTTAAATAGCATAATAGATTAAAAATGTGTTTTATCAAAATTTCTATAGGTAGGTTTTAAACCTGAATGTTTGTTAGACATCAAAGAGAGTGCATCATGGCAGAGTCTGGATTTGAATAAAGCAAGAAAAAATGATGACTATAAGACTGTGTGTGCACCAGTCATTTCCTTAAATACCTCACTGCCTATCTATAAAGAAAATGCCTTTTACCTTTTTGAAAAAAATTCTAGATGATATTCCACCACTGTGGTTAATTAGAATGGTGTTGTTCTTGTTGTTCAGTTGCTCAATCATGTCCAGCTCTTTTCGACTACATGTACTGAAGCATGCCAGGCTTCCTACACTATGTCCCAGATTTTGCTCAAACTCATGCCCATTGAGTTGATGATGCCATTCAACCATATCATCCTCTGTCATCCCCTTCTACCCATGCTCTCAATCTTTCCCAGCATCAGGTCTTTTCAAATGACTTGGCTCTTCTTATCAGGTGGCCATAGTATTAGAGCTTCAGCATCAGTCTTCCAATGAATACTCAGGGTTGATTTCCTTCAGGATAGACTGGTTTGATCACCTCACTGTCCAAGGGACTCTCAAGAGTCTTCTCTAACACCACAGTTCTAAAGCATCAGTTCTTTGGCACTCATCTTTCTTTATGGTCCAGCTCTCACATCCATACATGACTACTGGAAAAACCATAGCTTTTACTATAGGGACTTTTGTCAGCAAAGTAGTATCTGTGATGTTTAATCTGTTGTCTAGGTTTGTCATAGCTTTTCTTCCAAGGAGCAAGTTTCTTTAAATTTCATGGCTACTGTCACTGTCTGCAGTGATTTTTGAGCCCAGAAAATAAAGTCTGTCATCATTTCCACTTGTTCCCCTTCTATTCGCCGTGAAATGATGGGACCAGAAGCCATGATCTTCGTTTTTTTAATGTTGAGTTTTAAGCCAGCGTTTTCTCTGTCCTCTTTCACTTTCATCAAGAGGTTCTTTAGTTCTTCTTTGCTTTCTTCCATAAGGGTGGTGTCATCTGTGTATCTGATGTTATTGATATTTCTCCTGGCAATCTTGATTTCAGCTTGTGCTTCAGCCAGGCTGGCATTTTGTATGATGTACTCTGCGTATAAGTTAAATAAGCAGGGTGACAATACGCAGCTTTGACATACTCCTTTCTCAATTTTGAACCAGTCCATTGTTCCATGTGTGGTTCTAACTGTTGCTTCTTGATCTGCATACAGGCTTCTCAGGAGGCAGGTAATGTGGTATTTCCATTTCTTGAAGATCCACAGTTTGTTGTGATACACAGAAAGGCTTTAGCATAGTTAATAAAATTGATTTTTTTCTGGAATGCTGTTGCGTTTTCTATGGTCCAACAGATGTTGACAACTTGATCTCTGGTTCCTCTGCCTTTTGTAAATCCAGCTTGTACCTCTGGAAGTTCTTGGTTCATGTACTGTTGAAATCTAGTTGGAGAATTTTGAGCGATACCTTGCTAGCCTGTGAAATGAGTGTAACTGTGCAGCAGTTTGAACATTCTTTGGCATTGCTTTCCTTGGGGTTGGAATGAAAACTGACCTTTTCCAGTCCTGTGGCCACTGCTGATTTTTCCAAATTTGCTGGCATATCAAGTGCAGTACTTTCATAGCATCATTTTTTAGGATTTCAAATAGTTCAGCTGGAATTCCATCATGTCCCCTAACTTTGTTGTAGTGATGCTTCCTAAGGCCCACTTGACTTCACACTCCAGGATTTCTGGGTCTAGGTGAGTGGACACAGCATCATGGTTATCTGGGCCATGAAGAACTATTTTGAACAGTTCTATATATTCTCATTACCTCTTCTTAATATCTTCTGCTTCTGTTAAGTCCACACCATTTCTGTCCTTTACTATGACCATCTTTGCATGAAATGTTCCCTTGCTATCTCTAATTTTCTTGAAGGGATCTCTAGTCTTTATTGTTTTCCTCTACTTCTTTGCGTTGATCGCTTAGGATGGTTTTCTTATCTTTCCTTACTATTCTTTGTAACTGTATTCAAATGAGTATATCTTTCCTTTTCTCCTTCGCCTTTTGCTACTCTTCTTTTTCTGCTATTTGTAAGGCCTTCTCAGACAACCGTTTTGATTTTTTGCATTTCTTTTTCTGGGGGATGGTTTTGGTCACCGCCTCCTGTACAGTGTTATAAATCTCCATCCATAGTTCTTCAGGCACTCTATCATATCTAATACCTTGAATCAATTTGCCACTTCCACTGTATAATTGTAAGGGATTCAATTTAGGTCATACCTGAATGATCTAGTGGTTTTCCCTCCTTTCTTCAATTTAAGTCTGAATTTTGCAATAAAGACTCTTGAGAGTCCCTTGGACTGCAAGGAGATCCAACCAGTCCATTCTGAAGGAGATCAGCCCTAGGATTTCTTTGGAAGGAATGATGCTAAAGCTGAAGCTCCAGTACTTTGGCCACCTCATGCGAAGAGTTGACTCATTGGAAAAGACTCTGATGCTGGGAGGGATTGGGGGCAGGAGGAGAAGGGGACGACCGAGGATGAGATGGCTGGATGGCATCACAGACTCGATGGACATGAGTCTAAGCGAACTCCAGGAGATGGTGATGGACAGGGAGGCCTGGAGCGCTGCAATTCATGGGGTTGCAAAGAGTCGGACATGACTGAGCAACTGGACTGAACTGAACTGAACTGGATCCGAGCTACAGTCAGCTCTTGGTCTGTTTTTGTTGACTGTATAGAGTTTCTGTATGTTCAGTGGCAATATAATATAATCAATCTGAATATAATCAATCCAATTTCAGTGTTGACCGTCTGGTAATGTCCATGTATGGAGACATCTCTTGTGTTATTGGAAGAGGATGTTTGCTATGACCAGTACATTCTCTTTGCAAAACTCTGTTGCCTTTGCCTTGCTTCATTTTGTACTCCAACATCAACATTGCCTGTTTCTCCAGGTATCTCTTGACTTCCTACTTTTCATTTCAGTCCGCTTGATGAAAAGGGATTTTTTTTTTTTTTTGGTGTTAGTTCTGGAAGGTATTGTAAGTATTCATAGAGCCATTCAACTTCAGGATCTTTGGCATTAGTGGCTGAAGCATAGACTTGAATTTTTTATTATTATTCAGGTATGGTGAGGCCAACAGATTAATAAAATAATTGCTATTGAAAATGTAGTTTGCTGTTTACAACTCCCAGGAGAAAGGGACATATCACACCATGGAGGACCACACCAGAGTTAGTCAGGAAGTAGAAGCAACAAGGAAAATGTAGGAGCAAGAGCCTATTTTGAGGTATTTAAAGAAAGGCAAGGCTAAGCAAGATAAGGCAAGTATACTAAAGACTGGCTAGTTTGAGTAATTTCAGTAGTAGTCTCTGAGGTATAAAGACCTCCTCTAGTTGTCTGGTACCTGGCCTTAGGATGACTGGGGCAGAGGAACAGTGCCTGCTAGAGTCTAAGAACAAGACACAGAAGACACTAGATTGATTAGTTTGCAATGTGAGAGGCATACTCTTGGGCCAGTCTTTGCTGTTTCTAGAATTGGCTAACCCTAGGAGAGGCAGCCTAAAGTCAGTCAGCATGCTCATGCAGGAGCATCAAGAATATGGAAAAGGAGAAAAATATAGTTAACAATATGACATACTAAGATTTAATTATACAAATCATATATTTTACTTCTTTTTAAACTGAGGTAACATTTATATATAATAAATTGCATTAAGTGTAAGTAAAATGAAATGATGTCTAACAAACACACCTACCCCTGTGAAAACATAGAATATTTTTATCAATGTCTCTATCCTTTTATAATTATAGTTTGTAAATAAAAGTTGAATGTACTTAAAATCAATATATGTTTTTCTAGTTTCTAAATACATAGCATATTGTAAATTTTTTCCTCCTTTCTATTCTGCTTGAACACATGAAACAAGCAACCCAAGATCCAAGAGTGGAGACATCAGATTAGCTCTCTTGCCATTTTCTGTAAAATGGAAGCTGGGTAAATGGCAGACCTCTTTTGCCCTAAGAGTGTGTTAAAGTTGTATCTGTCTACTCCTGCTCACAATTAGAAGACAGCAGGCCTTTTGTCAAAAACTCTAGAGACAATATCACCACAGTCCAGATTTACTTGCGTCCATCCTATGCTGGGTGTTCCCCTGGTGGCTCAGACAGTGAAGAATCTGCCTGCAGTGAGGAGACCCAGGCTCAACACTTAGGTCAAAAAGATTCCCCGGAGAAGGGAATGGCAGCTCACTCCAGTATTCTTGCCTGGAGAATCCCATAGAAAGAGGAGCCTGGCAAGCTAAAGTCCACGGGGTCGCAAAGAGTCGGACACGACTGAGCGGCTAAGCATGCACGCGTGTCCTGTGCTGAGATGTAGTAACTATCCCTGAAGGACTCTGACTCAGAATCAGACCTATAACTTCAGCAGTTCTTTAAAACAAACACAGCCTCACAGTGTGGTTAGCCTAGTTCTCTGAAATGTTCTCTTCATTCATCTGGGCTTTATCTTGTACCATCACCATTTTCCCACTACCGCATGGCTATTAGCTACATTCAACAGCTGCTCCTAATCAAACTTTGGAGTCATCTATACTAAAATAATTTTGTCTATACTAAAAGTTGTGTAAGATATCATTTGATTTTGCCCAAGAGACCATAATTAGTATTTAAAATTTAATGATTAACTTTGGTGTTGGCATTTCTAGTCTATTGTCTTTATTTTGTAGATGCCACTGCGTTAAGACAACACTCTTAAAATCCTACATTGGATAGGAACTTGGAATATTAAAATCCTATTAAGGCAGATTTTCTAAATAGAATAGCTAGAAAATTTATCCAGGGAGAAAGTTGAAAAAATCTGAATTAAGATATATTGCTGCTTCCAAAGCCAAGTTGTATCTTCTGGAAATTTTAAGATATTCAGAAATCTCATGAAGTGAGGAATTTCTCAGACAACTTGCAGCTCTCTGGGAGGGAAGATTCTATCCTTTTAATGTAGATTGTTTGTATTATCTCTGGAATGCACTTTTCTAAATTTAGGCTCAGGCCTTAGAAGTGTGAGGTTTGGATTTTCAGAAATGATGTAAAGGATATTGCATATTTAAAAATAATGTATACATAGCTAAAGGTCTGTCTGTCATGGGATTTTGAGAGTATTTTACACTTCTTGTGTAACTGATGAAGAAAAAGAATGCTCTAAATGTAACTGAATTTTAGTTGTCTCATATAAAATGACAATCAGACCCTCCATGAGCATCACATTATATGTGTAAAGAAAGAACCTTAGGCTAAACACACACACACACACACACACACACAAACACACGTATATTTAAATAAATAAACCACCTGTCATTTTCATTGCTTTGTACGACAGTGTGTGATGTTATTGATTAGGGCTCACTGAACTTTGAGACTGCAGACATGTTGACAATATCCACAGCTCTCCAGAGAACTTTAAGGGAGACAAATACTGTAGAATATCTCAGCAAATCCAAAGGACATTATTTTGTTTGCAAAATGTACTGTTGCTATAAATGTAGATAATGTCTCTCAGAATCTCAATATTTTATAACAAGTTTGCTTGCATACTGCATTTTTCAAAGACAACCAATTTTAAAACAAATCTTTATTTGCTCTACTTTTGTTACTTCCTACCTACATGATATTTTTATTTCAGAATTATGGATAATAAAACCATAATAATAGCAATGTATCAATATTAACCTCTTTCATAATGAAAATTATGATTACCCTCAAAGATTTGCAAAGTCTTATCACATATGTAAAATAATAGAAAATATTTTCATTAGTCTCTGTCTCCTGTTTCTGGCACAGAACTCCTAAAACTCATAATATCCTAAGTGATAAGAGTACTAGGAATATCTTTTGTCCTTTTGTTTTCTACTCCAGTTCCTAACACAGGCCTCTGAAGTCCTTGCAATTGTTTGAGTGACTGGAGTGTGTTGTTCTAGTGAGGAGACCCTAGATAGACTCCTGAAAGGCTTCTGGAGGAGGGCTGTTCACCAGAAAGACCAAGCCTTTATTAGACACCTGAAATTTTCCGTCCACCCAATAACGATCCTTGATGCCTACATGATAGAGCTTCCATAAAAACCCCAATAGTATGGGGTTTTTAGGTCTTCCATGTCAGTGAACACACCCCAACTCATAGAGACAAGCTCCTGCACTTAAGACCTTCCCAGACCTTGCCCTATGTCTCTTCACCTGACTGTTCTTCTGTACTCTTTACCATATTCTTTAATAAACTGGTAAATATGTTTCCCTGAGTTCTGTGAGTCAATCTAACAAATTAATTGAACTAGCACAGAGGGTCATGGGAACCCCTAATTTATAGGCAAGTCATACAGAAGTTGTGAGTAACCTGGAAAGCTTCTAATGATAATTGACATCTGAGATGGGGAGCAGTGTTGTGAGGGTCAGCTTTTAACTCATGGAATATAACATTATCTTCAAGTGGAAGTGTTAGTTGCTCAGTTGAGTTCAATTCTTTGCGATCCCATGGATTGGGGTCCACCAGGTTCCTCTGTCCATGGTATTCTCCAGGTAAGAATACTGTCATGGGTAACCATTCCCTTCTCAAGTCAGATTGTAGGAAACCAATTCAGAACTGATTAGTGTGGGGGAACCCACACGTTTGGTGACTAGAAGTGTCAGAGTGTGGTGAGTGTGATAGTAGTGAGAATAAAGGAGAAATACAAGAAGAACTCGATTTTTTAAAACAATATATTGAAGACTGATCCAATTCTATGAGGATATTGAATGGTATTAAAAGGAGAACATGATGTTAAAAAATAAATGTAAAGATCAGTTTTAAAAATCAAAACCAGCATCTTTCAATGAATTCATGCAATAAACACCTATGAAATAAACTGTTCTATTAATACAGATTTTTTCTCTTTTATTGCTCCATGCTGAAATGGGAATGAGATTATGTATTTTAACTGCATTGTCCACTCTAAAACTACTGTGAGTTATTCAAAACTCAATAATTAATATTTTAGAGTCTTTTAGACATTTAGAACAGAGAAGCCTAACCTTTTTACTAGAATTTTCCCCTCAATATACTCCATTAACAAAATGTTAAGTGGAGAGATCCTCAAAATTTACTTTCGATGTATATGTTTTGGAATGTTTTTCTCCCAGCACTATTGAGTCAGTTTAAATTTTTTTTTCTCTTTACTATAGAAAATAGATGGGATAATTTTATAGGAAAAGACATCTCTGTTTAACATACTACAATTTTAATTTTTATTTGAATTTTGTTATTTTAATATTAAGTCAGGAGCTAAATATGATTATCTTTCAAAGGAACTAATCACAAAGTATATTGTATATCTTACTGCAAAGCTAACCAAACTGAATAACTAGATTTATACACATTTAATGTTGTGCTAGGCACTAAAGACTCTAAGGAACCTAAAATCTGATGGGAAGACATGGGGATAACCAAATGATATAATTGCAACACAATGTGATTGGCTAAATAACAAGAGAATTAACAACTATACAATATATCAGAACAGAGGACGGAGCTGATCAACTATTGTCTGAGGGACCCAGAAAAAGCTTTGCAGGGGAATTAAGTTAGCAATGGATTTCTAAAGATGATGAGTAGAAGAGATTTTTCCAATGGAAAGGGAAGAGAAAGAGTGTTTCAGACAGGGAAGGTATGGCAAGTACAGTTGTAGGCAGATGGCCAAAGGAATTGTCTTCAAAATTTTACTTTGAAAGGAGAACAATAAATGGTAAAGCTGGTACATATTTATCATTGCAGTCTAATGAAGAATCTTAAATAATAATGTAATTATTTCAAATTACATATCCTATGGTACTCCAGAATTTCCCAAATGTGTGATCTTAAAAGTTTTCTGACATCAAATTCTTCAAAACTGAGATTTCTATACCTTTCCATTGAAGCTTATTTTTTAGTTAAGTTTAGGAAAACTGCTTTGAAATTATGAGATTTTGAAGGGGGGCTTAATGTTTCATTTGCTTTATAAATGATAGATCATCAAAAATGTATAGAAAATTGAAGGAAGTTCTGTAAATATTGAGATGAAAGTACAAAATCCAGTGCACATGAAAAATGGCAAGGGTTTAAGCTGAAGCAGGGCTGGAAAATAACTGAGTAGAGAGAAGAACCGAGTAGAGAGAAAATTTATCGACTTTCTGATGCTGAAGCTGACTGGCATGCAATGTTATTGGTGAGGGGGAATATATGAAGTATAACTGAAATTCAAACTGGTTAGACTGTAAAAATGGTGAGTCCTGGGACCAAAACAGGAAATTCCAGAGAACAACAACTTGGGAAAATCATGACAGGGGTGGTGAAATGGAAAACATTAAGCTATGAATGATTATGTTCATTCAAACTCAAGAGTTATTCTGGATTTAATAGAAATGTTCACTTCTGAAAAAACTAAGAAGGAAATGTTCTTAAGTAGGCATTGTAATGAATGGTACAAAAAAATAAGAGAGTAACGCGTTTAAAGGCATGCCTGATTCAAAGGAAAAAATCTTTCAACCATTTTCTAAATGATATTTTCCCATGGAGATAATTTTTAAAAGCTTTGGCTCGCTTAGAAAAACTGAGCCTTTTTTGTTATTACTTTAACTTGTCCAATCTCTAAACCACAGAGATACCTCAGAGGTTCATTAGAAATTCCCAAACCCAGAAAGAGGAAAGTCCCAATAAAAACAAACGAACCAAACCAGATCCTTTAGGAATTGAATTTTGAGGTTTTGACTTCCTGATTCTAAGTATGGATCATATTTTAGTTGCAGAATAGTGGTAAATGTAGCTTAAAAACACCATAGTTAAAATAATGAAGCCCTTCCATGTCTGTCAGTATATTTGACCTGTGCAAGTGTTGTGTGATTAAAATGCAAATTGTCAATTACACAGGCCCCATCTCTAACCAGATCTCTTTACAAAGAATCCTTTCTTAGCCTAATATCTTTGCTTCCCTGTTGTAATTTGTTTTGTTTGTTTGTTTGTTTCTATTATTTCATTAGATGCAGTCAATGGCTCAGGGTAGGCTGGTATTGAAAGAAAATCTTACCAGTCCACTATAAATAAATAATTAATGTTCAATTATGAACTATTAAGGGTTGCTCATCTCTGTCTCTCTTCTGGACTAGTCATTGATGTGATTCAAGAGATGGCCATCACAGTGGCCTGCAAATAGAAAAGAAAATACTCAGGGAATAATTCAGCCCTTGGTTCCCAGAAAGGTATGTCTCCTTAGTACAGAAGTATTTTGATACTAGCTTTCACAAAACACATAGTACTGGATAATATGGGGTGAAACATCTGTTGAGTCTTATATCATGATCTGGTAACATTTTAAAAGAATGAATTGAAAGAGCCATGAGCAAAGTCACTATGACACCACACGTTAAGAAATTTTTCAGTATTCAGAGTATTCAAAACTTTTCAGTGGTGCAGAGTAACTTCAGAAAAACTTCATGGAAGATGATTAACTGTTTGATTTATTGGTCTTTTCTTTCCTCCCAACCTTCACTATTTTTCTCTTTATTTGTATTCTTTTAAGAAATATTTTATTTAAAAATAAATTTTACTTTATTTTAGTTAAAAATAAATTTTTACTTTGAAAAATAAAAAAAAATTTCATTAAGTAAATTTAACCAAGTATATCATATCTCCTTTCTTTATTTTCCAAAGAGCACATATATTCAGTTATACCCAGATTAGCAAAAACAAAGGATCAAAAATTTTCTCCCCCTCAAACACAACAAAAATGTGTGTTACAACCAAGATATTATTTTAAAAAGTCATCGACTTACCGGAAATTTTTACCTTCCTACTGTCTTAATTTTTCTTCTTACCAATTTCTTCCTTTTTTTCCTCTACAAAATTATTCATTTACTACACTGTGTAAATTCCTGGGCGTGTTTCATAGCAGCCTACTTTGTCATCAACTTCTTCCTATTAATAAGAGAATCCTTGTAATTATGTATCATTTAAGGTGTATAAGCAAGTCAGCAGAATAAATCTCTTAACCTTGGACTGTTGGGGGGTTCATCAGTAATTCCTGTTTTAGCTTATACACCAGCACTTTGCTAGGGAAAAACCTATGCTTCCTCCTCCTCCTGGGTAACTTTTCACTCTCCTTCCAAGCATTTCTCTAATCTTAGGACTTTTTCTCATCCAATTATTACCCACCATTCTTTCAAATCACAAATTAAGAAAGAAAAAAAAAAAAACACGAAAAACAGAGGAATGAGAAGAAGTCAAACGTATGATATACATTGCAGTGTGTGTGTTCAGTTGCTTGGTCTTATTCAACTCTCTGCAACTCCATGCACTGTAGCCCCGCAAACTCCTCTTTCCATGGGATTTTCTGGGCAAGAATACTGGAATGGGTTGCCATTTCCTACTCCAGGTGATCTTCCCAACCCAGGGACTGAACCTGCGTCTCCTGTCTCCTGAACTGGCAGGCAGGTTCTTTACCACTGAGCCACCTGGGAATACTATGGTTCTTTTATATAGAAGAATAAGGATTTCTATGAATTGCCACCCTTATGGCAGAAAGGGAAGAAGAACTAAAGAGCCTCTTGATGAAAGTGAAAGAAGAGAGTGAAAAAGGTGGCTTAACGTTCAACATTCAGAAACCTGAGATCATGGCATCCGGTCCCATCACTTCATGGCAAATAGATGAAGAAACAATGGAAACAGTAAGAGACTTTATTTTGGGGGCTCCAATATCACTGCAGATGGTGATTGCAGCCATGAAATTAAAAGACGCTAACTCCTTGGAAGGAAAGTTATGACCAACCTAGACAGAATATTAAAAAGCAGAGACATTACTTTGTCAACAAAGATCCATCTAGTCAAGGCTACGGCTTTTCGTGTAGTCACGAATGGATGTGAGAGCTGGATAAAGAAAGCTGAGCGCCGAAGAATTGATGCTTTTGAACTGTGGTATTGGAGAAGACTCTTGAGAGTCCCTTGGACTGCAAGGAAATCCAACCAGTCCATCCTAAAGGAGAACAGTCCTGGATGTTCATTGGAAGGACTGATGTTGAAGCTGAAACTCCAATCCTTCGGCCACCTTATGTGAACAACTGACTCATTTGAAAAGACCCTGATACTGGGAAAGATTGAAGGCAGGAGGAGAAGGGGATGACAGAGGATGAGATGGTTGAATGGCATCACCGACTCAATGGACGTGAGTTTGAGTGAACTCCGGGAGTTGGTGATGGACAGGGAGGCCTGGTGTGCTGCCGTTCATGGGGTCGCAAAAAGTCCGACACGACTGAGTGACTGAAATGAACTGATGAATTTGGAAAATTACTTTGAACAAATCACTCTTCGATACCTGAAAACTAACCAAAAAAAGTATAATCCATATTACTGTTTCTCATTAATATTACAAATTGTATTACAACACATGAGCAAGTATGGGTAAATTATACTTTAAGACATGAATTTAAAACTGTTCTAGGAAACCATTTAGAAAGCATGGATACAGTGGGGTGCTCATGGAATTTGTCTCTTCCTACAGTATACTTTATTATGTCTTAAAATTATTTACTAGGGGATAGAAAAGCAGATTTTTTTAATTATTTATTAATATTAAAATGTTGATGAGCATTACCTAAACATAATGGGATTTTAGCTGGTGCACTGTACTGAAACTACTGAAACACAGCCAACACAAGGGGCGTGTATTAAAAGAGCAGGACAAATGACTTAACAGAGGCCTGAAAGCAGCAATCAGAAAGGGTTCATTTAACTTAGAGATGGCACAAGCTTCGAGCAATTGCTTCTACTTAAGTAAGTGTGGAATTACAAAAGGCTATTTATTACAATCCAGCAGGGCCCTGCAGCTTGCTCAAAGACCTTTGAAGAATTTCAACAGTTATAAAGCCTTGCACGGTGCAGAAGCAGTAAACTTAGGCAGATCCCCAACAGAGCCTGGAAAGCATTCACGAAGAAGTTTATTTGATAATCTTCACAATTGTTCTTAGAAACAAATTATTTTCTCTTTCTTCTTTTTTAAGAAGAGATGCTATACCTGGTAATTTTCAAAACTTCTTTTATATATATATAATATATTTTAACTGTTAAGGAAAATAAACCAGTTTCAAGAGATATGAAATTAAATAGGGAGGGTCTCCATGGGTTTAATAGGATAGAGTTCCAACAGTCTAGTTCTTTGAAATACTCTGTAAGCATGCATTAGAAGTCATTCTATTAATGGATTTACTTCAGGAGGAAATTTGTTGAAATTTCTCCATTTTTTTGTAGAAAAAAAAGCAAAATTATTAGCAATGATATTGGGACTGAAATTATTCTAGTAATGATAAAATATTAAATTGTTTTTTCTAAATATTAAATATAAAGAAATTAATTGTTAAAAATTTAACATACCTGCTATTTATTTCTAACTCATTGACATGATTATAAATTTTGAATAAGTTTATAAAATTTCAACTAAATATGTGTAAAATAACTTATCCTTAACGTAAAATCAATTTCAGAGCAGCAAACTGCCTCAGTGTTAGGGTTGGAGATACTGTGAGGCAACTTTGAAAAATAAAATAATATTGAATAGACAAAAGGTAAATGGTATCAGTTACATGAAGGCATGCGTGCGTGCATGCCTGCTCAGTTGCTTCAGTAGTGTATGACTTTTTGCAACTCTATGGATTGTAGATCGCCATAGAGTTTTGTCCATGGGAATCTCCTCCAAGAATACTGGAGTGGGTTGCCATGCCCTTCTCCAGGGGATCTTCCTGACCCACGGATCCAACCCACATCTCCTGTATTGCAGGCAGGTTCTCTACCAACTGAACCACCAGGGAAGGCCACGTGAAAGTATATTAATTGTTAATGGGTACAAAATGTGATAAAAAAGATGATTTTACTTTTCCATCATAAAAGCAACACTTACATTTTACTTTGGAAAAAAATTAAGTGATCATCCCCTGGCCATTAAAATAATGAGACTTTAATAACAAAAATTCATAGGATATTACATATAGTAGAAATAAGAAGATGGAAAATTTGCTGTAATAAATGTTTTGTTTAAGTTTACACTTTGTAAAGAAGTGTCACAAGGCAAGTTTAATGAAAGCTCTATTTTTAAGTGAAGAATAAAATAAAAGGTATTTATAGATAGGGATAATTTGGATGACAGTTTGGATGCAAAAGCTGGCAAAATAATCATAATAATGTTAATAATAATAATGATAGCTGATAATCATAGAAACAGCAAATCCACATATAGGAAACATCTATTGCTAGCTCTTATAGGAAATGCAAATACATGGGATTCTAATAATCCTTGATTTGAGAAAAATCTATAAAATATATGTCCTTTAGTAATGAAAGCAATTCAACAGTGTTCCTGAGAACTCTTGATTTTTGTTTGTTTCATGTTTGTAATTTATTTTACTGCATTCCATTAGGGAAGAATGCTGCTGACCTTCACAGTGAGGATTTTGGTTGGCCAGTGTACCAAGACTGAGATTTGAAACCAAGAGTGCATTGATGGATAGTATGCATTTTTCTTTTTAATGGAAGCATTTGAAGTATGATATCACTTAAAACATATTTAATCTTCCATTGGAAAATATGGTGACACTGTGATATCTGATCCAGACAGATGTTTTTTATTTATTCATATTTATATTTTTGATAATGCATAGGAAAAACATAACAAAGAGTCACCCCCCAATAAGAGCCTCAAAATATATCTAGAGAATTGTGACACAAAGAGCACCCACTTCCTCAGTACTTCTTATTAAATATACTTTTTTAAGAAATGGAAATGTAAAAGTAGAGATATTGTATCCTGGTATATATATTTTTATTCATGAGAGCTTTTTTTTCAGAAGTCAAGATCTATTTTACTATGTCCTAAATCCTATCTATTTTACAATACACTAAATATTATTATTACCTATGGATACCATGGGACTCCTTGTGCATAATGGATTCCAGTCCTCTTACAGAGCTGCATATGAAAATGTTATCAATGAGCTGAAGACTCTGGCATTCATAACTTTGCAACATTATAACAAATAGGTAGTCTTAATGTTTTTTTTTCTTTTTTAATATATCAAATATATTTCATTGCTTACATTATAGTAGCAGATTGAAAACATCTGCTCACTTGCCACTAGTCCACCAGCAGCTGAAAATCTCAGCTCATTTTCCATAGGCCTGTATGTACCAGGGCTATAATCCAGCTGCTGAGGCTTGATATGGGGCCAGATTAATACTCAAGAGCCTTTGAAATGGAAATAGTGCTTTCTTGCCAAGATTAGGACAATGATAGGCTCCATTTGCTTGTCCCCTTCCCTCTCTGCTCTTCTTTACTGCCCTTCCCAATCCAATTAATTTTCCTTCTCCCGTCATATACTCCCATCCTCTTTTTACAGCTCCATCACCTGTCATGACGATTAAGAAAGATCGGACATCCAGAAACAGCATTTCTTTATCCTGGCAAGAACCTGAACACCCTAATGGGATCATATTGGACTATGAGGTCAAATACTACGAAAAGGTGGGGAGATAATGTGAAAAGAGTTGAGTTGTGTCAGGAAAGAGGTTATTTTCTCATGAGTATACTCTTGCAAAGAAACTAATGACACTGCTAGCTAGTGAAAGAGCTCTATTTAGAACTCTGGTCATGTGCTACCTTTGATTTCTAGGTAGGGGAGGGTTCAGAAATTATTGTGTTGAATATCCCCCATTCTACAGCAATAAGCCATAGCAAAGATGTTACCATCGAATGTAAACCATCTAGTTATGATATTAGAGATGACATTTGTGTCTTCCACAGGAGACCCCTGTTCTAAACAACCATTATATAGCAATTCCTTTATCTTTTGATGAACTCTTCCCAAGTTCATTGCATTAAGCATCATTTCCTGACCTTCACATTCACATGAATTTTACTCAATACCGATAAGAATGTTGAAATGATAACAAAACCATTATACTATTGAGCTGATGATGAAAGCTTTCTTTACTTTGTTCAGAACAAGGAGATTAGAAGATGGGAATATGTGTGCCTCATATGATAAAATTGTGTTCGGTAATACAATTATAAAAAATAGGTACATGATTGTTTATAAGTATAATTCAGGCCATGATATTTCATCACTCTAAGTACCACTTATTTCTCCCTGGTTATAAATTATGGTGAGGTTTGAAAACAAGATGTATTCAAACCTTATCAATAGAGCTGGTTAGTTTCATAGCTACTAATATGAACACAACATACTCATTTATCTGCTGCAGTTTACAAAGTATTTTAAAATGAATTGTGTATTGATAGCTTCTATTTACAGAACACTTCTACATACATTATTTTGAGTTGTTTGATAATCTGACGAGAGTGAGTAAATAGGTTCCTTTACAATTGCAAAAACTGAGAGTCAGTGACATTTGAATGTCTCACAGCCTCATGGGTAATAAACATTAGTTCTCTGTTTTGAATTCTGACAGTCATCACTCCTCATGTAATATGTTTTCCCCTGTATTGCATATCTTCTTCTAAATGAAAATGGATCATTAAGAGACGTGAGAATTAGTGGTATGGTCAGTTATGCAAAAAAATATCTAATGTATAAGCATTTCTCTGCACTATGTAGTTATGCTGTTTTTTGAAGTTAAAGTATTTCAGAAGTATGATGCCATTTTCTTCATACTGCCCCCTATAGGGAAAAGGCTATGTCTCTTTGACTGAGAGAAAGTGAGACCTAATAAACCTTATTGTACCAAAATCGTAGTATGAATAAATTACCTCCTAGCTTTCAGTGATCCACTGTGTTACTGTCAAATACCCATTTGATCATAATCTTCTATTTTTAAAAATATGACAAGACAACAAATATAAGAATCCATGTTTTATAGATGATACAACACAACTAAAAGGTAATTAATGATGTGCCTCAGTTCAGACTAGATAGCAGAATCAGGGAACACCCAACTTTTCTGTAGAGTTGATTCAAAAATACTGCTAACCTACATTCATATCTTCTACAAACATAAATCATTTTCTGAACTTATTTGAAAAAAAGCATAAAACAATATTTTGAAACAATATCAACTAGCATAGGAAAAAGTGACTGAACCTATTTTTATTATCTAAGCATTTTAAAGTCAATGTATACTTATGTGTAATATTATTTTAAATATACTTTATACAAATATTTAAAGCACATATTCATAAATTTTGAACTTAAAAATTTTTTCCAAATATTTACATATGATACTTAGAAATATTTTGAATGTTTCACTAAGATTTAAGCCCTACAAGATCTAACTTTGACTAGACTTGACTAGTCAAGGTCTTGACTATTTACTTAATTAACAATTATGAACACAACCATGTTCTAGATATATGCTTAATAAACTTTTTAACACATAGAATAATGATTTCTGTAAAGTAAATACATTCAGCCTTCTTCATTATTTAATATACTAACTCAAATGCTATCTGATACATAACCAGCATCTTTAGCTAAGAAATATATGTAATGCATGACTTTTTTTTCTGTAATGTTCTATTTAGTTTGGGTTGAGGATATGCATTGTTCTATATCTCCCATTCCAGGCCCCACCCCAGGTGCCAGAGACATTCCACCATTACTTGAACTTAGGTACTTATATACTAATGTATGTTAAAGGAAAAACACAATTCTATGTAAAGTCAATTTTGATAAACAAGGCTTGACACAAAAAGCCTTTACAATTCATGTGCAATGTGAACCTCCTAATGTACAATGTGAATTATTTGGGGAAATATTTCTAGACATTTATCTGAAGATTTTTATCTCTGCTAAACCACAGTGACTTAGATTAAACACATTGCAAATATAGTTGATACTAAAGAAGTTATTAATGTAGAATTGTTTAAAAGGTCCATAAAACTTGGACCTTTTAAAATTTAATAGTTTACAGTTAATAGAAATATTTCTGAGATGCCTGTTAAGCTTAATTCAAGGGATGTTTTCCTTTTTGAAAGTTTATTCTTAAAATTAGACTGAAGCTTTCATTCAGCTTTGGCTTTGAAGATAACTTATTTTCATCCACATATTCATTAACTGGCAAAAATGAAGACTAATTTTTTCCGCATTATTTGCTGGGAACAGATTATTTTATCCAAGATAGCTTAAAAATGCCTCTATTACATTCAGAGAGTTAAACAGTTGTCATATCTTATCCATCATATGAGCTGTGTTAAATCTAAAAGAACTGGTTTAGAGGGGTTCAGCTTTTTACTATCTGACATGACTAGGAAGATTCGGTTTTAACATGATTTTTCTTACCTCAAAGCAGGAACAAGAAACAAGTTATACGATTCTCAGGGCACGAGGCACTAATGTTACCATCAGTAGCCTCAAGCCTGATACTACATATGTATTCCAAATCCGAGCCCGGACCGCAGCTGGATATGGGACCAACAGTCGCAAGTTTGAGTTTGAAACTAGTCCAGACTGTACGTATTTTCTTCAATATAGTGTATGAGGGAAAGGCTGTTGCAAAGATGTCTGATAATTCATTCTCACAATCAGTTTTAGTTAAATATGTGATACATTGGAAGTATATCGCTTCTTGTTGTTGTTCAGTCGTTAAGTTGTGTCTGACTCTTTGCTACCCCACGCACCGCTGCATGCCAGGCTCCCCTGTCCTTCAATATTGCTTGGGAAACATTGAATAATTTTGCATAGCATTGTATATGTATACTTGTGCTTGTGAAAGTGTATATCTTTTTTTTTTTTTTCTCTTTTATAAATGGAACATATTCTAATGCCTGGAATGCTTCTAATCTTTTATTGGACATAAATTTCTTTGAGGAACATTACATAGTATGGCAATATTTTATTAAAGTTCCTCTTAATTCAGATATTCCAGGTTCATTGCATGGTTCAATGAACTATAAAAAAAGAAACGATGATCCATGAGGAACTTAATATTGTTTTAACTCTCATGGATCTAAAATCATTTGGAGATTAAGGATATCTAAACTTCATTCATCACCTCATTCACATTCACAAGTAATTTGGATAGCCTTGTGTGTCTGACTCTAAATTTATAAAATTGGCAAACATTTTCCCAATAGCATTCTGCTTTTCTTCAAATGCATTTGCTTCATATTAGAAAAAACCTCAACTAAAATATACTTTTTAAAAGATAAAATCATGGCTACAACATTAATTAAAATGAACACAGACTAAAGATTTAATTTACCTTATTAATGAAGAAGGTAGTAACAAATTAAACAGATTTAAAGGGAAATATGAAGAACAAATGCATATATAGATATACATACATATTTGTATGTTTGTGTCTGTGTGTATGAGTGCAGACCATCAGGAAAATTTACATAAACTGGTTAATCCAAATCTGGTTAATATACTATAGGATAATAAATATAATGATTGAGGTCATCTTTTCTAACATAAACCAGTCATATCTCTAGATAATGAATCATTCTAATTGTAATGAGAAAAATTATATACTATATATAACTATTCTTAGTTTTTTACTTAGAACTAATTTCACAGTTGTAAAACAGGCTAGAAAGACAAAGATGAACACTCTTTAGAAACAGATTATCAAGGGAGAGTCTGACAATGCCCAGCATACAACTGAAATGAAACCCAGTAATCTCTTTTGACAGTTCCAAAGTGCCTTTTCTCTCCATATCTATATTTCCTATTTTGTAAATATTTGATTCATGATACAAAGTTACATTGTTATTGGTATGGTAGTATTTTATGCCCAAATTTCATGTTTCATAGAAATATTCAAGATTAACAAAAATTATAAAAGCTGTTTAAGTTAACATGATAAAACAAATATTTTATGGCACACTTTTTGTCAGACAATTAGAAATGCTACTTATAATAACTAGCTCTACCTTCTGCAAGGTATGAGAACCTAGCATTAGAATTCATGAGCTCACAGCTGAAACATGACAATTCCTCTACTCAAAGGGGTGCTGCCATCCTCAAAAACATAAATCTACACAGTTGGCCCTCAAGATCGATGGGTTCCACATTCACAGATCCAAACAACCTTGAATCAAAAGTGTACAAAAGGAGAAAGTCAAGGGATATCTGGAGTAGCAGGCAAGTTTGGCCTTGAAGTACAAAATGAAGCAGGACAAAGGGAAACTGAGTTTTGCCAAGAAAATACACTGGTCATAGCAAATACCCTCTTCAAAAAACACAAGAGATGACTGTACACATGAATATCACCAGATGGTCAATACTGAAATCAGATTAATTATAGTCTATGCAGCCAAAAATAGGAAAGCTCTGTATAATCTGCAAAAACAAGACCAGGAGTGACTGTGGCTTAGATCATAAACTCCTAGTTGCAAAATTCAGACTTAAATTGAAAAACATAGGGAAAACCAATAGGCCATTCAGCTATAAACTAAATCAAATCCCTTATGATTATATAGTGGAAGTGACAAATTGATTCAAGGGATTAGGTCTGATAGACACAGTGCCTGAAGAACTATGGGCTGAGGTTCGTGACATAGAACAGGAGGCCATCCCCATCCCCAAGAACAGAAATGCAAAAAGACACAGTGGTTGTCTCAGGAGGACTTACAAATAGCTGAGAAAAGAAGAGAAGCTAAAGGCAAAGGAAAAAAGGAAAGATATATCCATTTGAAAGCAAAGTTCGAGAGAAGAGCAAGGAGAGATAAGAAAGCCTTCCTAAATGAACAATGCAAAGGAAAAGATGAAAACAATAGAGTGGGAAACACTAGGGATCTCTTCAAGAAAATTAGAGATGCCAAGGGAGCATTTCATGCAAAGATAGGCCCAATAAAGGACAGAAACAGTGTGGACCTAACAGAAGCAGAAGATATTAAGAAGAGGTCACAAGAATACCCAGAAGAAATATACAAAAAAGATCTTAATGACCCAGATAGCCACAATGGTGTGGTCGCTCACACACAGCCAGACATCCTGGAGTGTGAAGTCAAGTGGGCCTTAGGAAGCAATACTGCTAGCAAAATTAGTGAAGTGATGGAATTCCAGCCGAGCTACTTCAAAACCTAGCAGATGATGCTGTGAAAGTGCTGCACTCAATATGCCAGCAAATTTGAAAAACTCAGCAGTGGCCGCAGGACTGGAAAATATGTTTTCATTCCAATCCCAAGGAAGGGCAATGTCAAAGAACGTTCAAACTACCACACAATTGCAATTATTTACAATTGACGGGTTCCAAATTGAGAAAGGGGTACGTCAAGGCTATATATTGTCACCGTGCTTATTTAACTTACATGCACAGTAAATCATGTGAAATGCCAGGCTTGATGAAGCACAAACTGGAATAACGACTAAAGGGAGAAATATCAATAACTTCAGATATGCAGATGACACCACCATTATGGCAGAAAGCAAAGAGGAATTAAAGAGCCTCTTGCTGAAGATGAACAAGGAAGTAAAACGCTGGCTTAAAACTCAGCATTTAAAAAATGAAGATCATGGCAACTGGTCCCATTACTTCATGGCAAATAGATGGGGAAAAACTGGAAGCAGAGACAGACTTTATTTTCTGGGGTTCCAAAATCACTGTGAACAGTGACTGCAACCATGAAATTAAAAACGCTCTTTGTAAGAAAAGCAATGAGAAGCCTAGACAGTGAATTAAAAAGCAGAGACATTACTTTGCCTATAAGTTCCATATAGTCAAAGCTATGGTTTTTCCAGTAGTCATGTATGTCTGTGAGAGTGGGGCAATAAAAAAGGCTGAGTGCCAAAGAATTGATGCCTTTGAACTGTGGTATTGGAGAAGACTCTTGAGAGTCCCAGGGACTGCAAGGAGATCCAACCAGTCAATCCTAAAGGAATTCAACCCTGAATATTCATTGGAAGGACTGATGCTGAAGCTGAACTCCAACACTTTGGCCAGCTTATGAGAAGAACCAACTCATTGAAAAAGGCCCTGATTCTGGGAAAGATTGAAGGCACAAGGAGAAGGGGATGACAAAGGATGAGATGCGGGGATGACAAAGGATGAGATGGTTGGATGACATCACCGACTCAGTGGACATGAGCTTGAGCAAGCTCCAGGAATGGTGAAGGACAGGGAAGCCTGGCCTGCTGCAGTCCATGGGGTCACAAAACACTGGACAAGACTGAGCAACTGAACAATAACAGCAGCAATATTTAATATTCTGTGATAAACCATAGTGGAATAGAATAGGAAAGAATTTGAAAAAGAATATATATGTATAACTGTCACTTTGTTGTACAGCAGAAATTAATTAATACAGCATTATAAATCCACTAGACTGTACTTCAATAAAAATTTTTATATAACATATATATATATATACAAAAAATTTCCAGAAAATTCCAAAAAGCACAACTTTAATTTATGGCAATCCAGGAGCCATTTACATTGCATTAATTTTTATTACCTATTATTAGTAATCTAGAGATGCTTCAATGTATAAGGCAGGATGTGTTTAAGTTATATGTAAATACTACACCAATTTATAAAAGGGACTTTAGCATACTTAAATTTTGGTATCTATAGAAGGTCCTGGAACCAATCCCCCTTGGGTAGCAAAGGGGATTCAAGTCTCAGTTATGGAGTCTGTACGTTGCTGCTGCTAAGTCGCTTCAGTTGTGTCTAACTCTGTGCGACCCCATAGACGGCAGCCCACCAGGCTCTACCATCCCTGGGATTCACCAGGCAAGAACACTGGAGTGGGTTGCCATTTCCTTCTCCAATGCATGAAAGTGAAAAGTGAAAGTGAGGTCACTCAGTCGTGTCTGACTCTTCGTGACCCCATGGACTGCAGCCTACCAGGCTCCTCCATCCATGGGATTTTCCAGGCAAGAGTACTGGAGTGGGGTGCCATCGCCTTCTCCAGTCTGTATGGTAGACCTCGCCTAATCTTCCTGTGATGGAATAAACACAGAGAAATCACCCTTTGAGAACATAAAAACAAGGTGATGCAAAATACCATGGAAGTCCAAACCTCCATGAAGAGGTTTAAAACAAATTTAAAATTTTAGATGCCACAATAATAAAATATAATTGCAATTTAAAATTTGCAGTTCTAAATCTTTTTATAAATTGTAAATGCCACAAAGTAAGTTCCTCATTTTGAAATGATTGTAGATTGAATTTTTTCAAACTTTTAAACAGTTATTGGCATTAACAACATCAAAATGAATATTTGCTTTAACAAGAGAGATCACAAATCACAAAACTATAAAAGTCAAATATTTATTATATAGTGTGTTACAAACTAGGCATATTGAGGAGCAGGAGGTGCAGAACACCATTAGATAAATATGTATTATATTAATGCGTAGTTTGGAACACCAGTCTAACCTCACACATTCTTAATTAGCAGTTAACCCTATCTGATAAGCAAATTTGCAAAACCAACCACAAATTCTGCAATTGTAATGTGATTCCAAATGTACCACAGATAGAGCTGTGGTCATGTTATGCGTGATCTTCTAATGAGGCATCAGTGTCTGAGGTTTAAGAAATATCCCATTTAAAAATGAGATTCTTAGAACTTTTGCAAACAAGTTTTATATTTGCTATATTTCCATTGATTGATAGATCAGATGAAAAGAAGATAGAAAGAGATCTTTTTTAATACCCTCCACCATTTATAAAAATCTTTCAATTGCACAGTTTGATTTTTTTTAATCCATTCACTCTTACTATTTTACTATAGATTTATTCCAGAGTTTAAAAATAAGTAAATATAAATTTAAACATTACCTTTTGTCTTAGGGAAAAAAAGATAAAAAATCAAAACTCTCACTTCATTTTTTAAATCAAAATGATATCTTCATAAGAACTCTAAGGATTTTTCTTTTTATTATAGATTGATATTTAGAAGATATAAAAAATGTCTCCTGCTTGAAATTAACAGTATATTGCTTATTCTAGTTTTTATTATTTTTAATTATAAGGTTTTACTCATAAGACATGTAAATGTTTCTTAGTAGAACATAGTGTACTTTTACCTGGAATTTAGTATTTTTTTATCTTGGTTTACCATAACCATACAGAGGCTCAGCAGAGCATATATTTTCCTAAGTGCTTAGTTCTTACTATCAGGTCAAAGAATCTGCCTGCAATGGGGCAGACCCTGGTTCAGTCCCTGGGTTGGAAAGATCCTTGGAGAAGGGAATAGCTACTCCACTCCCGTATTCTTGCCTGGAGAATTCCACAAACGAAGGAGGTTGGATGGCTGTAGTCCATGGGGTCACAAAGTCAGACAAGACTGAGCAACTAACACACATTATTTATGTATGGGGAGCCTGGTGGGCTGCCGTCTATAGGGTCGCACAGAGTCAGACACGACTGAAGCGACTTAGCAGCAGCAGCAGCTTTACATTTATTATCATCATTTTGCAGAAGAGAAAACTGAGGTTTAGAGAAGTTAAGTAAGTTTTCTAAAGTTACACAATTGGTAAATTATAGGTCTGATTCTAGACCCACCTATTTTTCTGACAGTATGTAAAGCATTCTCATAAACATGCGATTTGATACCATTCTATAAGCTATTCAGATACTATTATTTATTTTTATCTGTGGTCTAGGACACAGAGTTCATTTTTTTTTTCCTCCTAAGATTACATAGCTAGTAAGTAAAGTCAATGAGCCTAGAGTCTCCAGATTTTGGAGTACTAATCCAGTGTTGCTATTGCACATTAAGAAGAAAGAAAGTTATGCTAAGATCCACAGAAAACTTAGAGTATATGTGAGTAAAAGAACTTTCATAGAACAAAGGTAGCATCCACCAAAGCAAGACGTCTAGACATTATGAAACAGTGCGGCATGTTTGAGAACACTGACAGTCTAATATTTTAGAAACTCTGTGGGCAGAAACTGAACCTAGAGTGTGTGCTTTGTGACTAAGAAAGGAAGGCACAGTGCAGGCGTTAAGAAAAAGGACCCTGGAGTAAACTGACACACATTAGGATGCCCTCAACACGCCACTTCAGTTTTCAATGTCTTTGTTTCCCTGTCTGAAAACTGGGAAAGATCACTGTGCATGACTCCATATGGTTTTTATATTAAGTTAATTGATGTTTATCAAGTACTTAAAATATCACCTGGTATAGCAGTATAGCAGGCACTGTGTGTTGTGTTTAAATGTATAGTACGTAATTTGAACATCCACGGAATTTGTGAAACAAAAATCTGTGGGATAAAGCTGAGTTTTGGCATTGGAGGATCTTACTGGATATTACTATTCAAGAAAATTGGCCTAGGGACAATTCAGTCAGCACTGCTAAATGCTTCATACTGTCTTTTCGTTGTTTCTAATGAATGGGTATGCAGCAACTTTAATCTCTTGGACCCTATTTTTAGGGGTTATTAAGAACGCCTGATAAAAGTAGAGTGGAACCATTATATAAAGAACTTTGTATATCAAAATTAGACTGTCATATGTAATTTTGTAAGATATGGAGTACTTTTTCCAGTTCTTCACAAGGAAAATGAAATAACAAAAATAGATTTATTAAATCCTTATTATGTGTTTAGCACTGTTCCAGTATTTAACTTGTATTAACTCCTTTAATCCTTACAACAATGATATTACATCACGTAGCAAATTGGTGCAAAGCTGGGCATTCAGGCTCTTGAGAATGTACTCCTCACCAGTCTTCCTTGGGGAAAGACAGTGGACAGCGTGTGCAGGATGGACGAAAATGGGAAGAGACTAGAAACAGGGGGAGCAGGTTGCTGTCAGAAACATAGTCAAACTAAATTTCTAAGAATTATAATAGAGATAGATTGTTGACAGTATGCCACATAAAATTATTAGACAACTCTATCACACACATTTGATCAATATTATTCTTTCAAATGTTTGCCAATTTCCAGCACAAAAATAATCCAATTTGGTTATGCACTTTCAGATAGTCTCTGGGATTTCTCTACATTGAGAACTGGAGGGAATTGTAGAGGGGTCAAGTTTAATCCTGTCTTTGGTGGAAAGAAAATTCTTTTTTTCTGTCATGTTTACTCTCCCAGCTTCACCGACCTTTATTTTATAAACTGGATAAAATTTACCAAAGCATGAGATAAAGTGATTGTTATATGTTCATGGAACATTATTGAATTACAAGGTTAAGTTATTTTACAAATGACTCATGATGTATAGCCAATGGATAGGGAGGCATCAGTTCAGGTTTTCTGGAAAGCAGATACTAAGGTAGAATTACAAGAGCTTCAGGGAGGGAAGGGAAGGGAAACAGATAAAAAAATAGAACAGGAGGAGCAGATATGGCCAAGCAGAGCCTCAGACTGAGATGTAGGTCAGCCATCTATGAGGACACAGAGAAAGCAGAGAGTTCAGGATAATGAGCCTCAGAAAGCAACGCAGCTCCGAGAGTCTCACTAAGCTAATGGTGGGCCCAGAATGAAGATCACCCTTTGCAGGAGTCACGCATGGGGCACAAGCAGCCTGGCTCCAGTACCCTTGCCATGTTTAGTCACTGAGGAGAGTGTGACTACAGTGAATACTGAAGGTGCAGCAGCTGGAGGCTGTCTGCCCACTGCAGGCTTGGCAGTAGAGAGACCCTAGCAGGCACTCCCACGACTGCCATGGAAGTATAAACAATAGTTTTCTGGTTGCAAAGAATAAAGTGCTTGCAACAGTTTATATTATGAGTATACCATCCTACCACACTCAGTTCTTTTTTTTTTTTCCAAATGTTTAGAAAACTTCTAATAGTCTATCTGCCACATTATTTTTTTTTTAATTTGCATCATTTAACTATTTCCTAAATTGAAGTATTTTGGAGAAAATCTTCCAGCCTTAGATTTTCATCAGGCTCAAGATGTGACCTTGGCTTCTGAAGAGGTGATAATACAACTTAACCTCTCTTCTAAGCTCTTCTTTTGATACCCAACTCATTTATTTGTTTAATCAGCATTTATGAATATAAAAACAATAAACATTTAAGTATGAGTCTATGAGAGGGAATGTTCCAGGAAGGGTGCATATTTTAGAAAGTATAGAGATTAGAATGTTTATGGATTTTGTTAGCAGATAAGGCTAAGGATTTAGACAGAGAACAGATCCTAAATGGAATACACACATTTTATCCAGAAAGTGACAAAGAGCCCTGCAAAACTTTTATGCATAAGAATGACATAATCAAACTCATGGTTTAGCAGGAATACTCTGGTGGCCAGCTAATATAGGCAGGGCCTGCAAATAGAGATCAGTTGGGAATTTTTTTATTGTTATCCAGAAGAGAAATGAAGACAGAAACTAAAATATTTAAAAGAATTTCATGATTAATTGGATGCAGAATAATCAGGAGAGGGAGAGGACAGGTGACTTTATATTTATGGCCTACATCTTGGTTACTTAAAATGTTGTGGTCTAAAATCAGCAGCATCAGCATTACTAGGAGCTCATAAGATATGCACAGTTTCAGTCCCCACTCCAGACCACCTGAAACTGCTTTCTTCAAAAGATCCTCAAGTGATTTATGTGAATAAGTTAGAGAGCAAACCCTGGGAGATAGTGAAGGACAGAGAAGTCTGGTGTGCTGCAGTCCATGGAGTCACAAAGAGTTGGACACAATAGCAAATGAATAACAAAGTTAGAGAAGCATTGGTTTAGTCAAGGGTCAGTAAACTTTTTCTGTAAGAGGCTAGAAAATAAATATTTTAGGCTTAGTGTACATACAGTCTCTGTTGTTCCTATACAACTTCACTAATTTTAGCATATAAGCTGCCATACACAATGAACAAATAAATGAATGTGGCTGTACTCCAATGCAGTTTTATTTATGGACACCGAAGTTTGAATTTCATATAATTTTCTCATATCACAAAATCTTCTCTTGACCTGTTACAACCATTAAAAAAATATAAGTTGTTCTGAGTTTCTGAGCTATACAAAAACTGATGGCAGGCCAGATTTGGCTCCTGGAGAACATGTGCTAATACCTGGTGTTGGTGAGTGAATGAGTGATGGGCCATTTGCTAAGGTAGGAAATACAGGGACAGGAACAATTTGTTGGTGAGGACAAATTGTTGGGTCCATAGGACAGGTATCATACCATCTTTTAAATAAATACAGATGTTAGAGACTAAGCAAACTAATGAGAAAGTTTTTATAATTTCATTCTGGGAAACTTGAACTATCCCCTGGATTTCTCTGATGATTTCTGTTTATCTGATGAGCCTCTTGCCAATGAGTATAGAGAAAACTAGTTCACATGTTTCGTGCAGTAGGTGCTCAACTAGTTGTGAGCATTTCATACCATGAAAACAGAGTATTTATTCTTATCAATCAGAAACTTCAAGTAAAATTATACAAAATGTCTATCATTTTACACTAAATGAAGAATTCTTTTTACGTTGTATTAGACAGCAAGCCATCTTTTATGTAAAAGCAGAATAAATATGACTTAAATGATCAACTTTTTCAGGAAAGGTTAGTTATGCTCTGTCAATGCCCAGTTTTTTCTTATTGTTTTCTCTCCCACCTCACAGCTTTCTCCATCTCTGGTGAAAATAGCCAAGTGGTAATGATTGCCATTTCAGCGGCGGCAGCAATTATTCTTCTCACAGTCGTCACCTATGTTTTGATTGGGAGGTGCGTTCACAATCTGTTCTACAACTTACTCTCATTACTGCATTGCTTGTTCCCCTCAATTGCCACTAAACTCTGAAGAGTTTGCTCAGTAAGTTATTTTAACAAATAAGAATGTCTCCACTTGTATTCTAGATCTTTCTTTTTTCTCCCTTTCTTTTGATTCTCCACCTTTAGTTTTGAGTTGTTTTTTTTCCTCATTAATTTCTTGGCCCACTCTCCAAAACATACCGTTTCTCCTCTCTCTTCTGACCTCACTCTTAGTTTTTACTTTCTTTTTCCAATTATCACTTCTCTCATCAAATACACCCCAGATTTCCCTGACGCTTTCTCACCCAGAACACTGGTAACACTGCACAGCACTAATCACTAACAATGGAAACTTTACCCTCCATTCATTCTAACAGCAGTTGTTTTAAAAAAATACTATAAACACTTGCTAGGGCCATTATAAAAACTGAACTGAAGGAGTCTGCACAGTGGGGAAGCTACTCTCCATATCTCCTCATTAGGCAGCTTTCCAGGATCCCCAGAGAAAGAAGCTTTCTCTAGAGGATTTAGAAAATATGAAGTCATTAAACTTTCACTAAAGCATTTAATTGTTCATAGAAAATGCTTTTTGTGTGTGTGCTTTGCACATTCTGAACATAGATCATTGTTTTCAGTATATTTATTTTTCTGTGTTCTTTTCCTTTGATTCACCTCTAGGTTCTGTGGCTATCATAAGTCGAAACATGGTGCAGATGAAAAAAGACTTCATTTTGGGAATGGACACTGTAAGTTTCTGAACTATGTTTGGTGACTTGGTTTTAACCATTTCAGTTTTAGCAGTTGTTGACTTAAAACTGGATAACTTCCCCCTGACAGAGAGAATTCAGAAGGTTGAGCAAGTTACATTTATTTTAAATGGAGAAAGGAATCCACGGCTATGCATTAAGTAATTTTTACGTGGCTGTATTGCAGCATGCTTAAACTAACATGAAGGGTAACTGGTGGTTTATATTCAAATAATGCTCATGATGGGAAGTACATAACTATAGTCAGCTCTGCATGGCTGAAAGGCAAAGCGTATCTTCAATTTCCTTATTACTAGTTATTTGCTGAAATCTAAATAGGAATCTTTTTTCCTTTCTTAACTGCCAAGTAAATATAAACAACCTTTGTTTATGTGAAATGCCTGACTCCATTTTGTCAACCAACCAGGAGAAAGCCTTTAGAATAAACTTTACTTTGGAGTTATATGATATCCAATTGGTAAGGAAGTCAATGCTTTCCCCTCTTATTTTAATATCAAACAATTTAGTCTCTTTTTAATATTCTTTAAAAGAAATACTCTTTTAAGAAACAAAGTATTTATATCTAATAAAAAGACTTTTTTTTTTTCCCCTGTGGTGAAACAAATCATTCCAGGTGTTTTGCTTTTCCAAACTACGGCTCAGTTTATTGTGGCAATTACTAATCAGTGGCATGTCCTCCTGGAAATTAGTACAAAGATTATACTCATTCTTATATGTTCTCCAATAATCTCACTGGAACTAATGTAGTCTTGTAAGCATTACTTTCTTTGGCATTCACTGTTGCCTTCTATAAATGCTTTCAGTTCAACGTGATACTTCCTATCAGTCATTGAACTTCCATCTAAAGGTTGTAACTTTACAGTAAAAACGTGATGACCTGTTGTTACCATGCAGGAAGCATATAGTAGATTAAAAAAAAGAATTGTTTTCCAAAACGTAAGTTAAAGTAGGATGGACAGAAAGGCAGAGTTCACAGAGAGCATTGTTTGATTTTTCTATCTCATTATAGAATAATTCACAAAAAAACCAATATCAATAATATAACATCAATATCTCAATCCAGAGTAGTTAGGTTTGCAACTCAAAGGTTTTTAAAGAGCACGTGAACAAGTTGCAGGATATTTATCTAGCTTTTCCTTCATGATCCCACAAAACACTGCATCACATTCACCATGCATAGATTAGTCCAAGCAGCTGCATTCCTGTGGAGTAGGTCGATCTTCATCTGAGTTGGACAATGGATGTAAATGCTGTCTTTAGAGCAGGCCATACTGATCTGGCTCTTTATATAGGAATTATAAATCTCATAAACTTGAAGCATTGGTAAATTTCTGTGTGCCAGTTTTAAGCAGGTTCCTCTATGACTCCAATCTGCTTTAGCTGTTGGTTTTTATGGTGGAGTTTGCTGAAGCTTTAATTTTCTTCAAATGCACAATATACTTATGATAGCCAAACAAAAACGAAATGTGTTTTGCCCTAGCTTTAAGGACATAAAGTAACTTATATGCCTGTCATAAACTTTCTGTGTCTTAATGCTACAGCTGGTTTATTTCAGACCATTTATTTGGTATTACTTTGAAAAGCTCTAGCTATGAACCATTCCCTCCAGCCTTGTTACAAATCCTATAATATTGCTTCAAAAGGAAAGAAATGTGTTTCACCTCCTAAGATCCTGTCCCCTTGCCCTCTCTGCCTGGGCCTTTTTACTGTTTTGCTATCCTTAGGGCAACTCATGCTGGTAAAATGGAAATGTAAATTACTGTGTTTGCACAGAACGAGCTGTAAAGTAGTGCAGCTTAACACGTGTGCATGTGTTTATTATCTGGTTTTCTTGACACAGCCCAGTTACTCTGTGTGTTGCCCTTAATTATTGGTGTGAAGGGATTATGCGCTTGCATCCTGAATCCCCTGATTCTTGAAACCTCTGGGGATGGCAGTTAAAAATCAGCAGCCAGAGCTCCCACGGTGAACAGGCCATTTTTCTTGGAGATGCGTGTGTATGTGTTTATATTTGTATTGTTTCTCTAAATGTCACGTGGATAGAAAAGCCATTTACTTGATTTTAATCAATCACGAAGAATTTGACTGATTTTATATAGGAATGACTATTTAATTTTTAGATTATTTAGTAATATGGATACTCTCTAGGGTTGACAGGAATGGAATGGTAACTCTAAAGCACACTTTCAAGACTGTTTAAAGCTGGTGCTTATTTAAAATGTTTGAGACATGCTTCCTAACAATTCATTTTAAAATCTTCTTTGTAATTCCGTCTTTAAATTTATCTCTAGTTGATTTACAATATTAATTTCACATGTGCAGCATAGTTATTCAGGATTTTTACAGATCATATGCCATTAAAAGTTACTATGAGTAAATGGCCATAACTATGTTTCTGTGCTAAACAATATATTTTTGTTGCTTACCTAATTCATATGCAGTAATTTGTATCCCTTAGCCCCATATCCATATTTTGCCAGTAAATATCTCCCAAGTTGATTTCCTTAAATTCAGCAAGATGGAATATTTGTAACTGTTTACTAGAAAGAAAAATATTTTTCATGTAATTTTTAAAAATGCTACCATTTCCCTTGAAAGGGAATGCCAGATTTTCTTACTTTACTAGTCCCCAAACTTAAAATGACTAGCGGGAAAATCAAAACGGGATGGTCACATATTCTAGCCTCCATTTAATGTGTCTTCTTTAAAATGTAACCAAAATGACTATACAGAAAGTTTCTAAGAAGACTTCATTTCCTGACATCTTTTACTAAATCTTTGGTTACTTTTACTGTTTTCCTTACCCCAAAGCAAGAAAATCCATTTGCTTGTTTTAACAGTAAAATGTTTCAGTATTGATCATGTAGAAATAGTTCTAGTGTAATAATAAATAATAGTAGACCACTGTACTAAAGAGTGTCTATTTTTATAGGAAGCAATAATGTTTATAATAACAGCAGAAGCATGCAAGCTGATGTGTGAGCTCCAAAGAAATGGGCGTTTTTGAGTTCAAATTCTGTCTCCAGGAAACCAAAGGATATTTCTATCTGTGAATAAATCTTCTTAACATGAAGTTACTAATAATGGCAATAGGCTCTGTCATTTCCTGGGAAATAACTACGATCACAGGCACTCAATGCTAGGCACTTGAAAAGCATATTTTTCAGAGCTTTCCTCCTCTTATGCCTCGTATGTTCTTCGTACTGCAGAAAAGCAGAGTTCTTACTTCAAAGCAACTCCACTCACAGTTTGCCCAGAGCAAGGGCAAAAAACTTACTATTTCTCCTTTTTTGTGAATGTTGACTCCCTAGCTATGAGTGTCATCTCGATTATCAGCACTCTGCCCCTGGATGGAGAGTGGTTGCCCTTTTCCAGCGGTGGGGTCAACACCAGGCAGAGGAAGGAGGGTCACTAACCCGTCTTCTGCTCAATTCTCCATGTGCTCCCTCACCTTTCATACCTATCCTGTTGCTTCAACAGCATCTGAAGAAGAGGCTGAGGAAAATAGTTTTTACCTCCAATCTCTCCCAGTCACCAGTCCTCTTATAATCCATTTATTCTTATGCCTTATATTTCTTTACTCAAAATGTCTATGAAAGTTTCCCAGGAACATAAATTATTATGTGATATAACATGGCCTTCACAGAGTCATCCTGTAGATTAGAAACTAATCATTTCTTAACCTTAATTCTGAAATCCTGGACTCATTGGCTGAACGGCCATTGTGCTGAAGGCTCTCTGGAACAATTGCTCTCATGACAGTCCCTACACCTGTTTCATGTGGACTACCAAACTGACTCAAAGAAACCTTCAGAAATTCCAGAATGTTCAGGCGTGATTTTGCCATTAAGACTTTTCTATTAAAAAGTGGTATCATAAAAGACAATGTCTGATTTTATTAGCTAATTTAGGATGTTAAAAAAATCTTTCAATAATATAGTGTGATAAGAGAAAAAGTGTCCACTTTCCTAGCTAAAATAATTTTACCAATGTTACTAAAATTAAAATCAAAATCAGTTATATTGGTTCATAAAGTGTGGGAGTTTATTATATTATTATTTAATGTTAAAGCATTAGTGTTATGTACTTTAATAGATTTTAGGCTTCCATTTTAGAGAAAGTTTTCAGAGAAAGTTTCTTGAACATTCCAAATTGTTTCTAATGTGAATTATTTTTCTAAATGATAGAAGTTTCATTAAAATTAAATCAAATTCAAAATGATTCCCCTGTATCTTTTGTCTGTGCAATTTTAATTTGGAACATTGTGAATATTTTCTACCTTCAAAATGATTGAACTATGAAGAAAGTTTATATTTGATAAGCTATAAGTATGATTTATGTTTGGAATTTAGCTCTTTGGCACCATTATTAAACTTATAGACAATAATTGTATTGCCTCTAACTATATTGAAAAGCTGGGTGGTCACCTCCCCAGGTGACCCTAGTGGTAAAGAACCCGCCTGCCAGTTAAGGAAAACTTAGAGATGTGGGTTTGATTCCTGGGTCAGGAAGATCCCCTTGAGGAGGACGTGGCAACCCACTCCAGTGTTCTTGCTTGGAGAACCCCATGGATAGAGGAGCCTGCTGGGCTATGATCCGTAGGGTCGCAAACAATCGGACACAACTGAAGTGACTTAGCATAGACGCATGTTGAAAAGCTCCACACAGTAAGATTTCAGTTAACTGATGCTCTATCTCTTGTGTACTCAGTCATGTCTGACTCTGTGACCCCATGGACTGTAGCCCTCCAAGCTCCTCTATCCATGGGATTTTCCAGGCAAGAATACTAGAGTGGGTTGACATTTCTTCTTCCAGGGATCTTCTCCATTCAGGGATTGAACCCATGGTCTCCTGTGTCTCCTGCATTGGCAAGCGGATTCTTTACCATTGACCCACCAAGGAAGCCCATATATACACATACTCACAGTTTAATTTAGATCTATAATTGAAGTGGAGAATTTTGAATGACAGTAACAGCAGAACAGTGTCAGACAAAAAACATGTTATTTTATATCCTCTAATTAATTTATCTATAATTACAGCAGCTATCCCACCTTATGAAAGTATTTCACAAACTTTCCTTTATTGCCACATGTAATACTATAATAAATATTTGGTTATTTCACTTTGTTGAATCAGACATGTGTGATAGTGTGAAGGCATTCACTCACTCTTGTTATAGGTAGTCATTGCTGGGCAGACTAAATTCTAAACCATTCGTCTCTTCTTAAGAACCCCCTCATTTTCCTTCTACTGATTTTAAAGAGAAAACTCCTCTCTCTGTTTCATTACAAGGAACTTTTTTCTTAAAGTGTTCAACTTATTTAATCTAAATTTTCTGTCTGATAATGTCTGTGAATAAATCAAAGGTTGATGAAATTTAATGTCATGGGAATTTTTTTAAACTAATAATGTTATGATAATACTTTCTCAGTAAAGGTTTTAAATATCTAGCTACAGTAATGCCTTTCTTCCTTTCTTTAAACAGTAAAACTTCCAGGTCTCAGGACTTATGTTGACCCACACACATATGAGGACCCTACCCAAGCAGTTCATGAGTTTGCTAAGGAATTGGATGCCACCAACATATCCATTGACAAAGTTGTTGGAGCAGGTAAGCACCCCAGTAATCCTCATGCCAACCTAGTATGTTAATTACAACTTTACAGCTATGCATAAGAATGCTGCCTGAGATTGATTGCTCACACTCTCAGGTCCATGCATATTGCTTTGAAAAGGGACATTTTCTGATTTCATGATGAAAGGCAAGCAGTAAATAAATGCAGGAGTATTTAATGGAATGTAATGATTTCGAAGGTACCAGACTTACAGGTTACGGCCAGCTTTTTATTTATTGAGTTTCAGAGGCAGCAGCCACAGCAGCTCAGTCTCCCCATGGCTATGCTGATTATGTGTCACGAAGTCTATTTGGCTAAATGAGAAGCATGGGATAAAAGTGTGTCTTTCTTTAAACTAGCTTACTAAGTGAAAAATTTTGATTTGTAGGAAAAAAAGTAATTCTTGACTCTTCTTTGGAATCAGGCAACACAAAATAAAATTTAAAAATGATGTATTTTATGTAAATTCCATCAAAACTGTATTGACAGAATAGTATAAATAATATGAAGTGCTCCATTTTAATACCTGCCTTTGACACGATATAGTCGTAAATTATTTGTGTTGAAGTTTGTTTCTATATAGATATATTTTTGTTCTAATTATTAATTTGCTCAATCATAAATTCATTAACACCTATGGAGTAATTATTAATTGCAGCTTGCTGCTGCTGCTAAGTCGCTTCAGTCGTGTCCGACTCTGTGCGACCCCACAGACGGCAGCCCACAGACCAAGCTCCCCGGTCCCTGGGATTCTCCAGGCAAGAACACTGGAGTGGGTTGCCATTTCCTCCAAATTGCAGCTTCATATATTCAAAAATTATAGATATTTATGAAATAACAATGTTTTATACAGTTATATATAAATTTATGGCATTCATAGTATATGCAGTGTCTATTTGAATAAAACTAGTACTCAGAAGAAAAATAAACAACACTGTACAATAATTACACACATCACCTCATTCTCCAATATTACTTTAAAAACAAACTAGTTATGTTGATGTGGGAAATAGAGTGAAAGACTGAGAAAAGGAATTCTCTGAATTATGCATACCATATCAGATCACATTTTCTGCAAGTGCTATATATGACTGATGCTTTTTTGTACACATGTAAATACAATTTTCTCTGTTTCTTTTTCTCTGCACTGAAGAAATATTTAGAATTCAAATAGTATTTATTATTCAGGCAGGATAATCTGAGTGATTCACATATTATCTAAATAAACAAATAATTTAGTAAATGTCTCTTCTATTTTTTTTTAATGTTATACACTCCTAAAACTCACATGTGTGGGTAGTAGGAAACCATCAGTTCATAAAAGGAAACAAGAGTAAGTACTTCTTTTTTCACAATCTAAGACTTGAGAGCATACACACTCACTGTACATCTATGTTAATCCAGCCAAAATTAATCCAGATATATATTTATTACTCTCTTTCATTTGTATAGTTCTGCTTCTCCAACTGCTCCATAGTGCAGAGGGGTTTTGTCCTGCTGGTTTTAATGTTGCCCCACAAGAGTGCACTGTTCTCCAGCATGGAAGCTGCAATAGCATATGAAGCACCCTCCGCTGGAGAACGTGATGAGAGAAGGCAGATCTACTCATGGTCAGCCAATGTCCATAAGGCCAGACATACTGCAGCCTTGAGATTTGGGGCCTTCTGCATTGACAGAAACTTATATATACAGATGTTATTGACAAAGTCAGATATCTAGAACACAATGTGTGCCTGTGATAGTCACTCAGCCGTGTTCGACTCTTTCCAACCCCATGGACTGTAGCCCGTCAGGATCTTCCATCCATGGCATTCTCCAGGCATGAATACTAGAGTGGGTTGCCATTCCCTTCTCCTGGGGATCTTCTTGACCCAGAGATCGAACACAGGTCTCCCATATTGCAGGCAAATTCTTTACCATCTGAGCCACCAAGGAATCCTATATACATACAAGTATTATTGACAAAGCTAGATACCTAGAACACGGTAGGGTGAGATAAAACATACTCATTAAAAATGGTCTCTGATCAATAAGACAAACGGAAAGGCTATCTGTACTGAATCACTTAATAATCTCTGATGCTCATTAAAGATTAAAGAAAATCTTCTTTGATTCCTCTTCAAGCATATTTGCAAAAAATTAGAGATATATCCCATTTTCAGTATTTTGCACCCAATAGTCTCATTTGCCACATAAGGGCTATAAAACTGTTTTGTTTGCAAATATATATATATCTTCAAGGTATATTATGCTTCTCCTGGAAGATTTCTTTATAATATACACTCTGAATTCTAGTCTGTCTTGATTAGGCTTTAAATGATTTGTCATTACCAAAATAGAATATGAAACCAAGATCTTGAAAGCTATAATGTTTAAAATATTTTGTTTCATAATATTTTAAATGTCTACATAGATGAAATTGTATAATGGTATAATGAACCTGAAGTGAAAGTGTTAGTCACTCAGTCTTTTCTGACTCTTTGTGACCCCACGGACTATGGCTCACCAGGCTCCTCTGTCCATGGAACTCTCCAGGCAAAACTAATGGAGTGGGTTGCCATTCCCTTCTCCAGGGGATCTTTCCTACTCAGGGATCGAACCCAGGCCTTCTGCATTGCAGGCAGACTCTTTATTGTCTGAGCCACCAGGGAAGCCCACCATAATGAACCTGCACATACCCATTTCTGCAACAACTTCACTTATGACCAATCTCCTTTCATCTATACTCTAAACCACTTTCTATACCTTTCTAAATTTTTAAAATAATGCTGCTCACAAAAATTAGTAATCATGATAGATGGATTTAGCAGCTATCTTCCACTATTAAAGAGCTGAATATATTATTCAATCAAAGAATTTTTATAGTCAGTTAAATATACAGGAAGGCTATGTGGACAAATTCTAGTTTGGGGTCAAGAATTTTATACAAAGAAATAGATTTAATAGAAACTTTCATTTATGCATTTAATAGCCAGAAGAATTATAACCATATTGCAAATTACAAAATTAAAACTGAGGCATAAGTTAATTTTCTCAAAGTAGTATAATTTTTTTAGTGAGGAATTTATAATGACTAGAATTCCTAATTTTATCCCTCAATCCAAAGTTTTCTATAGGTTGAAAATATATAATTCCTCCAGTACTCTTGCCTGGAAAATCCCATGGACAGAGGAGCCTGTTAGGCTGCAGTCCATGGGGTCGCTACTAGTCGGACACGACTGAGCGACTTCACTTTCACTTTTCACTTTCATGCATTGGAGAAGGAAATGGCAACCCACTCCAGTGTTCTTGCCTGGAGAATCCCAGGGATGAGGGAGCCTGGTGGGCCGCCGTCTATGGGGTCACACAGAGTTGGACACGACGGAGGTGACTTAGCAGCAGCAGCAGCATACTGTGTTAGGCATTCACATGGTTTAATTTTATTAGACTTTTAAATAGATATTATTATTACCATTTCACCAGATGAGGAAACAGAAGCTGAAAATTTGAATGGCCCAGGGTCACATTAATTGGGAAACCAAAATTTGAATCTTGTACTTTTCAACTTCAAAGTCTATGCTAGACACTGCTGCTAAGTCGCTTCAGTCATGTCCGACTCTCTGCAACCCCATAGATGGCAGCCCACCAGGCTCCCCAGTCCCTGGGATTCTCCAGGCAAGAACACTGGAGTGGGTTGCCATTTCCTTCTCCAATGCATGAAAGTGAAAAGTGAAGTTGCTCAGTCGTGTCTGACTCTTCAGGACCCCATGGACTGCAACCTACCAGGCTCCTCCACCCATGGGATTTTCCAGGCAAGAGTACTGGAGTGGGGTGCCATTGCCTTCTCCTATGCTAGACACTACTGATCACAATAGTGCCTTCTAAGAATTTTTGTTTAACTGAGATAATTCATGTATAGTGTTTAGCTTATATAATAGTATTGTTCAATATGTATTTTTATTATGTTTTTATTAAAACAATGGAAGGAGAATGGCTTTTGAGGTAATGCAGAGGGTCTTTTTGCTTAAACACAAGTACATTTTTTCCTGTTTTAAATGAAATTAGTATAAGAAATTTCATGTTGAGCAATTGTGCATTGTGCACCTTAATCAAAATACAGTCTGTGCATTCTCTTAAAATATATTTTATTTTAAAGAGCAAATACACAGTGATGCACTTAATTGATATTTTGAGAAATCAAGAGTATCTTCTCAAATATTCTTTTAGCTGTGTTTTTATTTAGAAATGATATAATCTACTTTTTTTTCTTCCTTATGGGTACAAATCTATTTGAATAAGATCGTGTAAAACTTGATTAGATGGAAAAATCAGGCATTTATTCCATTTGCCCAGTCTTTGTTGATTTTTCCAACACTATTCTTTCAAGAACAGTTCTTATAAAGAGAATTGAATTAAAATTTAACATTTCTATGTCTAGTGTGGGCTTTCCTGGTGGCTCAGAATGTAAAGAATCTGCCTGCCATGCAGGAGATCTGGGTTCAGTCTCTGAGTTGGGAAGATCCCCTGGAGAAGGAAATGGCAACCCAATCCACTCCAATATTCTTGCCCGGAGAATTCCATGCATCCAGAAGAGCCTGGTGAGCTACAGTCCATAGGGTTGCAAAGAGCCGGGCACGACTGAGTGACTAACACACACATGTGTATACTGTATTTGTCACAGCTTCTGGTATTCATCAGGTGAAATAAGCACATTTCTAAATTTTATGATTTTTTTTAAATACTAGCACTACTGAAACACCACTTTCTGGATTTTGAAGTCCAGATAGTGTCCACATGTCCAGCCTTCCCATTAACAAGGGAAAAAAGACTAATTGGGCCTCTTGAAATTCAGTCTTCCCCTCTGACTTCCCTAGTGAGGTACTTTCAGAATATACGTTTCTTTACAAATACTTGTCCAATAGGACATTAAACATGTTATCACCATCATCATCACAACCATCTCTTCTTACATTAACAGAATTTGACATTTTAAAAAGAACTTTTATATTTATTCCTCACTTTGAGTTAACTCTTAAGAGATAGATGATTCATCTTTCTTATACTATGTTTGTACTCAAAGAAGAAATAGTAAACAACACTCAGATGGCACTTATGTTTCTGTCTCCCTCCTAAGTGCTTTTCATATTTTCATTCCTTTAACTGTACCAAAATTTTATGAAGTAGAAAATAATTGGCGCCCCTATGTTACAGATAAAGAGACAAAGGCATAGAATCACAGTCACTCAAAATCACGCAGATAGTAAGTGACAGATGCAAAATTAGACCCTAGACAATCTGGCTTCAGAATGCATAGTCTATGTTACAGTTCTGTACTATCCGTCCTATCAAGTAAGTGTCTTGTCATTTAAAATAAACAATCATGATATCCAAATTTAAAACACGATCCATGACACCATGTTGATACATGATAATGGCAGAACTTTATTTCAGAATGTGAAAATTCATTATGAATGTCTCCGTATTGTTTATCCAAAATTAATGTTTATAAAAAGTGCGTGGGAGTTAGCAATGTTCTAAATAAAGAAACTCTTCCTGACTTCTCCTAATGTTCACGCATCTATAACAGCACGTTCTTCCTCTGATTTAAAAAAGATCATTGAATGTTCTCAAGTTCTGCCCAACTCTCCCTATGATCCTAAAAACACCCTAGCTGCAGATATTGCTATTTTCTGTATGCTTGCTTGAGGGAAAGAAATTAGATCTGCCTTTATTAGCATTATAGCTATGTGTTTTTCATAGTTTCTGTCACACTGTTGCCAACTGATGAGTATTTATTAAATAAATGTATGAATAACTGCTTTTGGACATTAACTGACTTTAACAAGTTACAGCCTAAGTCATTGGTTTGAAAACAGTTGGCAAGACTGGATTCCTGAGCAAGATTCAAATCTGGGGAAGTCATTTTTAGGGATGTGGTTGGTAAATCAATAGGACAGCCTGCTGCTTTGTGGAGAGAAGGATTTACTTGGATGAAAAATAGAGAAGAAGCATCTCACTTCTTGACACCTTGGGCTTGTGTAAAAACTCACAGCAAGAGGGCTGGACCAAAAATGTTTTTCCATTCCACAAAAGGCCTAAAAATTGATCATGTAATTTTCCTCTTCAGAAAAATATCTCATTTGCTATTAAAAATCACTTTTAATGTTGTACGAAACCCATCTAGTTACACAACATTAGGATTTCTTTTACGAACCAGACACATTCCATATCTGACACTATTTAGTGGCCATCACTGTGGAAGCCTTGTTGTTGCTGTTCAGTCACTAACACATGTCCGACTCTTTGCAACAGCACAGAATGCAGCATGCCAGCTTCCCTTTTCTTCACAATCTTCCAGAGTTTTCTCAAACTCATGTCCGTAGAGTTGGTGATGCCATCCAACCATGTTATCCTCTGTTGCTCCTTCTTTCAGAAAGCAGAAATATGTAGTTAAATTGGTCCTCTTGGTGAAAACAAAATGGCGAGAAACATCTCAAATTTAATCAAGTGCTCAACTCATTATATTGGTGCTGCTCTGTTGATTATTTTGAGGCTATGAGAATAAGGAGTGAAAGTCTAATAGACACAGCTTCCAACTTCCTTCTTATCCTTTCATATTTCATTATTCACAATGTAGTACTTCAGAAGACACGAAGCTTATCACAAGGTTCATTTATCACCAGGATGTGGATGGACTAGGGTTTTTAGGGAGTCTCAGATTACCGTCTTCCAAAATAATTTGGAAGTCTATGAGTGTACATCTTGCAGGTCAAGGGTGTAAATATTTTGAATTGAATTGTTGAGAGAAAACAGTTGCTCTCTACTAATGATTTTTGTAATATCATTCCTTGCCTTTTCTTGTTGTTTTCTTCTGCATTCTAACAGGTGAATTTGGAGAGGTGTGCAGCGGCCGTTTAAAACTTCCTTCAAAAAAAGAGATTTCAGTGGCCATCAAGACCCTAAAAGTGGGCTACACAGAAAAGCAAAGGAGAGACTTCTTAGGCGAAGCAAGCATTATGGGACAATTTGACCATCCCAATATTATTCGACTGGAGGGAGTTGTTACTAAAAGTAAGTGAAGTCATAAAACTGATTATGTATATGTTGACCAGAGGTCATTTAAACCCAAAGCCCTAATAATTTAAGATTTGGGGTCTTATTTTCATTAGTCTCTGTTAGTCTTGACAATAAAAACAGAACAGTTTAGGATTAACACATAGACAAGAGATCAAATATATTTAACTAGTATTATATTGACAGTGCTATTCTAGAGCTTAAAAAGCTTTAAAAAGTTTAGGAGCTAAACCTTGGGCTATATTAAGACATGTGGGTTAAAAAAATAGTTAAGTGAATTGTGTGGAACCTTGCGTTATGTGGAGTAGCAGGGAAAACTAATGACTCAGTTTTGACAGAAATTGCTGGGAACTCCCAGATAGCTGCCTTTTCTATTATTGTTCACCAGTTTCATTTAAGCTTCCAAATCTTTACCCCCCTGGCTTTGGAAAAATTATGAGAGTTTGGGGAATGCTTCTGAGCTGTAAAGATTGGGATCACATTAGACCCAAGCCCTTTTCTCTGTTCTCTATGGATTTCAAATAATTCTGATCTACAGTCCCAGATGGATTCTTGACTGCTCTGGCTCACAGCTTGTGATGGAGACCTGAACTTATTTCCATGATAGCTTCTCCAGCCAGGCTCAAAAGGGATCCCTTGAGGCAGATATGTGATTTTTGGCTGCAATCCCAATGAAAATCTCTTGAGAATGATCTGGAATTTATTTTTTTCTCCAGATTTTGGAGCACACAATGAAGAATGAATTAAATTGGCAACAAACTTCTTAAAGTGAAAGACAGCATATGGCAGAGAATTTGGCATCCTTTAGGGGGTTATTCATTGGCACCGTATTTACATATTCTATGGTTACCAACAGACATTACAAATTACAATTTTCATGATGATATTTTTCTTTAACATTACATGGAACACTTTTCAAATGGCACTAATACCTAGTCTCATTTTAGTGTGACTAAAAAGGCAATTCCTTATTCACAAGAGCATGGTATAATTGAAATATACCTTGATTTCCTTTAGAGTTTGTTAATATAGTAAGCAGGGTTAAGAACTTAACAATGTAGAAGAACTAAGTCATAAACTATAAGCCCATATTGTCTTATTAGAAGCATATTTTTCCTTCTGTACTCATAAAAACAAGGCTACATTAGTTGTAACACTAAAACATTTTCTGATGAAAACATCTCTTTTAATTTTTAAAAATTAGTAATGAAAATACTGTTCGTAGTACTAAGGATTGGAAAACTCTATTAAGTATTCTTTTCTTCAGGGCAAGACCATATCTATAGAATACCCTACTTAATATTAGAATTATATAATCATGTCTCACTGGGGTTTTAGTAGTTGATTAACCTTTTTTTTTTTCTGATTTTTTTTTAATTTTTATTTATTTTTTTATTTTTTAAATTTTAAAATCTTTAATTCTTACATGCGTTCCCAAACATGAACCCCCTCCCACCTCCCTCCCTACAACATCCCTCTGGGTCATCCCCGTGCACCAGCTCCAAGCATGCTGTATCCTGCATCAGACATAGACTGGCGATTCAATTCTTACATGATAGTATACATGTTAGAATGTCATTCTCCCAAATCATCCCACCCTCTCCCTCCCTCTGAGTCCAAAAGTCCATTATACACATCTGTGTCTCTTTCCCTGTCTTGCATACAGGGTCATCATTGCCATCTTCCTAAATTCCATATATATGTGTTAGTATACTGTATTGGTGTTTTTCTTTCTGGCTTACTTCACTCTGTATAATCGGCTCCAGTTTCATCCATCTCATCAGAACTGATTCAAATGAATTCTTTTTTACGGCTGAGTAATACTCCATTGTGTATATGTACCACAGCTTTCTTATCCATTCATCTGCTGATGGACATCTAGGTTGTTTCCATGTCCTAGCTATTATAAACAGTGCTGCGATGAACATTGGGGTACATGTGTCTCTTTCAATTCTGGTTTCCTCGGTGTGTATGCCCAGAAGTGGGATTGCTGGGTCATAAGGTAGTTCTATTTGCAATTTTTTAAGGAATCTCCACACTGTTCTCCATAGTGGCTGTACTAGTTTGCATTCCCACCAACAGTGTAGAAGGGTTCCCTTTTCTCCACACCCTCTCCAGCATTTATTGCTTGCAGATTTTTGGATCGCAGCCATTCTGACTGGTGTGAAGTGGTACATCATTGTGGTTTTGATTTGCATTTCTCTAATAATGAGTGATGTTGAGCATCTTTTCATGTGTTTGTTAGCCATGCGTATGTCTTCTTTGGAGAAATGTCTATTTAGTTCTTTGGCCCATTTTTTGATTGGGTCGTTTATTTTTCTGGAATTGAGCTGCAGAAGTTGTTTGTATATTTTTGAGATTAGTTGTTTGTCAGTTGCTTCATTTGCTATTATTTTCTCCCATTCAGAAGGCTGTCTTTTCACCTTGCTTATATTTTCCTTTGTTGTGCAGAAGCTTTTAATTTTAATTAGATCCCATTTGTTTATTTTTGCTTTTATTTCCAGAATTCTGGGAGGTGGATCATAGAGGATCCTGCTGTGATTTATGTCTGAGAGTGTTTTGCCTATGTTCTCCTCTAGGAGTTTTATAGTTTCTGGTCTTACATTTAGATCTTTAATCCATTTTGAGTTTATTTTTGTGTGGGGTGTTAGAAAGTGATCTAGTTTCATTCTTTTACAAGTGGTTGACCAGTTTTCCCAGCACCACTTGTTAAAGAGATTGTCTTTACTCCATTGTATATTCTTGCCTCCTTTGTCAAAGATAAGGTGTCCATATGTGTGTGGATTTATCTCTGGGCTTTCTATTTTGTTCCATTGATCTATATGTCTGTCTTTGTGCCAGTACCATACTGTCTTGATGACTGTGGCTTTGTAGTAGAGCCTGAAGTCAGGCAAGTTGATTCCTCCAGTTCCATTCTTCTTTCTCAAGATTGCTTTGGCTATTCGAGGTTTTTTGTATTTCCATACAAATCTTGAAATTATTTGTTCTAGTTCTGTGAAAAATGTTGCTGGTAGCTTGATAGGGATTGCATTGAATTTGTAAATTGCTTTGGGTAGTATACTCATTTTCACTATATTGATTCTTCCGATCCATGCACATGGTATATTTCTCCATCTATTAGTGTCCTCTTTGATTTCTTTCATCAGTGTTTTATAGTTTTCTATATATAGGTCTTTAGTTTCTTTAGGTAGATATATTCCTAAGTATTTTATTCTTTTCGTTGCAATAGTGAATGGAATTGTTTCCTTAATTTCTTTTTCTACTTTCTCATTATTCGTGTATAGGAATGCAAGGGATTTCTGTGTGTTGATTTTATATCCTGCAACTTTACTATATTCATTGATTAGCTCTAGTAATTTTCTGGTGGAGTCTTTAGGGTTTTCCATGTAGAGGATCATGTCATCTGCAAACAGTGAGAGTTTTACTTCTTCTTTTCCAATTTGGATTCCTTTTATTTCTTTTTCTGCTCTAATTGCTGTGGCCAAAACTTCCAGAACTATGTTGAATAGTAGCGGTGAAAGTGGACACCCTTGTCTTGTTCCTGACTTTAGAGGAAATAAAAAAGTCAAATAAATAACCTAACTCTACAACTAAAGCAACTAGAAAAGGAAGAGTTGGAGAACCCCAGAGTTAGTAGAAGGAAAGAAATCTTAAAAATTAGGGCAGAAATAAATGCAAAAGAAACAAAAGAGACCATAGCAAAAATCAACAAAGCCAAAAGCTGGTTCTTTGAAAGGATAAATAAAATTGACAAACCATTAGCCAGACTCATCAAGAAGCAAAGAGAGAAAAATCAAATCAATAAAATTAGAAATGAAAATGGAGAGATCACAACAGACAACACAGAAATACAAAGGATCATAAGAGACTACTATCAGCAATTGTATGCCAATAAAATGGACAACGTGGAAGAAATGGACAAATTCTTAGAAAAGTACAATTTTCCAAAACTGAACCAGGAAGAAATAGAAAATCTTAACAGACCCATCACAAGCACGGAAATTGAAACTGTAATCAGAAATCTTCCAGCAAACAAAAGCCCAGGTCCAGACGGCTTCACAGCTGAATTCTACCAAAAATGTAGAGAAGAGCTAACACCTATCCTCCTCAAACTCTTCCAGAAAATTGCAGAGGAAGGTAAACTTCCAAACTCATTCTATGAGGCCACCATCACCCTAATACCAAAACCTGACAAAGATGTCACAAAAAAAGAAAACTACAGGCCAATATCACTGATGAACATAGATGCAAAAATCCTCAACAAAATTCTAGCAATCAGAATCCAACAACACATTAAAAAGATCATACACCATGACCAAGTGGACTTTATCCCAGGGATGCAAGGATTCTTCAATATCTGCAAATCAATCAATGTAATTCACCACATTAACAAATTGAAAAATAAAAACCATATGATTATCTCAATAGATGCAGAGAAGGCCTTTGACAAAATTCAACATCCATTTATGATAAAAACTCTCCAGAAAGCAGGAATAGAAGGAACATGCCTCAACATAATAAAAGCTATCTATGACAAACCCACAGCAAACATTATCCTCAATGGTGATTAACCTTTTAAATCTCCCATATCATTCTCACCAAGCGGTTGTCCTTCAGATTTTGAGACCATTGTGAGAAGAAACTCACTGGTATTAAACTACATACTTATATACCCATTTTTCTTTTCACTCTCAATTTTCAAAATTCTCAGTTTTTTTGTTTCCAGTGTGCTGCTACTGCTGCTAAGTCATTTCAGTCGTGTCCGACTCTGTGCGACCCCATAGACGACAGCCCACCAGGCTCCCCAGTCCCTGGGATTCTCCAGGCAAGAACACTGGAGTGGGTTGCCATTTCCTTCTCCAATGTATGAAAGTGAAAAGTGAAAGTGAAGTCAGTCAGTCGTATCTGACTCTTCATGACCCCATGGACTGTAGCCTACCAGGCTCCTCCATCCATGGGATTTTCCAAGCAAGAGTACTGGAGTGGGGTGCCATTCCAGTATAATAAGTTACTATTATACTGTTTTGTTTTGCTAGCTGTTGTCTACAAGTTTATTTACTGAATGATAAGCAAAATTAAACCATAATTATTGTGGAAGGTTTTCTTATATAAAAATATAATAATCAAATATGAATTATGGTCATCTGGCAAAGAAACCATTAAAAAAACCCAAGATTGAAATACAAGAAAAAATGCATTTAAAAATTGACCTTAAAAAATTGCAGGTATTATACATTAAACATTTTATTCAAGTAAGAGTCTGTAATATTCTAATATGAATTACAACTGCCTTATTCTTAGAGTGAAAGTTCTAAATTTGATAGATCTCCTTGGTCAAATATGCATGCAAGAGACTGCCAAATCTAACTATATAAATCCCAATCATCTCATATAGTGCAAACATAAGAGAGTTGCAAACCTAGAATTAGATTTTGAACTCCTTTAGTGGCATATTTAAAAGCTGTAAGTCTGGTGCCCTATTACAACTGAGGGGAAATAGAAATAATAAGGCAGTTTTGTCACTGAAAGAAAGTATTTAATCCACTCCTATCATTTTCTTTGTTTCCCAAGAATATATAATTGCTAAAACAATCTATTTGCAAAGTTTAAAAACATACGTACAACTAGAAATACAGAGTTTATAATTTAGTGAACATATTGTATTTCAAGAAGAAAAGAAAGCATATTGGTATCTGGATTAAGAATCAGGGAGTGAGAGATCAAGCTCTGATTCAGCTCTCCTGATCTGTGAGATTTCTGACAAATCAAAACACTCCAACAGACTCCCTCTGTTCACTTGTAACACAGAATTAGCAGTCCTGCCTTACTATTTCCACGTCCTTTTAAGATCAAATGAGATTCCATAGGAATATATTGTTAAGTGGAATACAGCTATGCAAATCTAAATGATCACTTCTGGTTGAGTTTGAAAAGATTTTACTAGTTCATCTGGGAGTGTAGAAGAAAATTATTGAGAGCAATTCCTTTCTTTGCTCAAAGATGATTTTTATTATGACTATTAGTTATATGCTTTAAATCTAATGTATCATTTTCAAGTTAGAGAAAGCCCTTTATTCAATCATTTTATTTTCATTTATTTGAATTGAGCTATAAACAATTTTAATGGTGTGGTTTTGAGCCTGATGATCTTAAACAAGAGAAGGTGAGAGAGTCTCTGATCTTTAAAGTAGCAGAAAGCTGGGGGCACAGTCTTGCTTAGAACTTTGTACTAACATGTGTTATCAATTTCAGTCAACGTTCAAAATGATGGAAGTTGTTTTTAGCAAATGTTTGATATTTCTGCCATCACACCATTATTCAAAAGATGTTCAGATTGCATCCAAGAAGACTTTCCATTGGCCACTTTTCACATAGTGAAATAGAAGGAATTATGTTGGATGAATTGGAGAAGGAAATGGCAACCCACTCCAGTGTTCTTGCCTAAAGAATCCCAGGGATGGGGGAACCTGGTGGGCTGCTGTCTATGGGGTCATCCAGAGTTGGACACGACTGAAGTGACTTAGCAGCAGCAGCAGCAGCATGTTGGATGACATGTGTTTTATGTTGTTATTTGCGGATGGATTATTTTCTAAAATTTAAAAAGTAATAAAGCAACTTAACTGTTCAGTTCAGTTCAGTCACTCAGTTGTGTCCGAGTCTTTGCGACCCCATGAATTGCAGCATGCCAGGCCCCCCTGTCCATCACCAACTCCCGGAGTTCACTCAGACTCACGTCCATCGAGTCGGTGATGCCATCCAACCATCTCATCCTCTGTCGTCCCCTTCTCCTCCTGCCCCCAATCCCTCCCAGCATCAGAGTCTTTTCCAATGAGTCAACTCTTCGCATGAGGTGGCCAGAGTACTGGAGTTTCAGCTTTAGCATCATTCCTTCCAAAGAAATCCCAGGGCTGATCTCCTTCAGAATGGACTGGTTGGATCTCCTTGCAGTCCAAGGGACTCTCAAGAGTCTTCTCCAATACCACAGTTCAAAAGCATCAATTCTTCTGTGCTCAGCTTTCTTCACAGTCCAACTCTCACATCCATACATGACTACTGGAAAAACCATAGCCTTGACTAAATAGACCTTAATGTCTCTGCTTTTGAATATGCCATCTAGTTGGTCATAACTTTTCTTCCAAGGAGTAAGCGTCTTTTAATTTCATGGCTGCAGTCACCATCTGCAGTGATTTTGGAGCCCAGAAAAATAAAGTCTGACACTGTTTTCACTGTTTCCCCATCTATTTGCCATGAAGTGATGGGCCCAGATGCCATGATCTTCATTTTCTGAATGTTGAGCTTTAAGCCAACTTTTCCACTCTCCTCTTTTGCTTTCATCAAGAGGCTTTTTAGTTCCTCTTCACCTTCTGCCATAAGGGTGGTGTCATCTGCATATCTGAGGTTATTGAGATTTCTTCTGGCAATCTTGATTCCAGCTTGTGCTTCTTCCAGCCCAGCATTTCTCATGATGTACTCTGCATGTAAGTTAAATAAGCAGGGTGACAATATACAGCCTTGACATACTCCTTTTCCTATTTGGAACCAGTCTGTTGTTCCATGTTCAGTTCTAACTGTTGCTTTCTGACCTGCATATAGGTTTCTCAAGAGGCAGGTCAGGCTGTAACCTTGTATTATTGAGGAAAGTCTTAGGCAGAAGATTAAGAGGATTTCTCATATTGAAAAGACTTCTATATTGGTCTGGGTGTCCACTGGACACCAAAAGCTCAATCATTTGCTTGCATTTTCTGTACATATGGTAATGAAATATTACTGGAATTAGTTGTCATTCTTTAGTAACTATGCCATATTATTTCTATTTCTTGTTTCCCTCTGCTAAAACTTCTTTGGCACTTGTCTCAAGGACACTGCTCTCCTTGCCATAGTTTTAATAGACTATGTATAGTTTATATATTTTGTATTAATAATTTGTAAAAGCAATTTGTTACCATAAATTTTAGAAACTGATGAATCAAGTTATGCATTTGTGACTATAATTTGATATATGAGTTGAAAACATCTCTAAGTGGCCATATCAACCAAGCTAAGAAAATCTATAATCAATATATCAGAAGAAAAATAAGTAACACAGGGAATCTTATTTTTACATGTCTAAAAAATTTCCCTATATGCTCAACAGTGTGCACTCATGTCTCTCTATTGAATTGGCCACAATTATAAAATAATATGTTGCTGTGTATTTCCCCCAATCATTTAGATAGGATAGGCTTTGATGTTTTTGAAAGATTATATTTAGTTTACAAAATTTGTTAGAGCATGAGTTGAATGTGCTCATATTGCCTCTTTCAGAGTGCTAGTTTAAATCTTCAATATCTCTCCTAAAGGAAGAAGAAATATAACTGTACACTTGTTTCACAACTGAGTAATTCTAGTCTTGCACAAATTCTTGCAGAAAGGGAAAAAAATGTACACATAAAGATAGTGATATCTTGATTTCAAACCATACAGGAATATTATCAGAGAAGAAAATAAGAGATTAGTATAACACATGAACCAAACTTTAATAACACTGGAATAATTATGAAACCATAACTAGCAATGTATTAAGTAAAGATATCTTATCATGCTCAAGGTTAGTTTATTTCAAGAATGCAACATTAATAGAAAAAGCCAGTCTCCATAGATGCAAAAATAAGCATTTTAATTTAAGTTTTTTTCTTAACATATTATGCATAGAAATACTCATGCCTGATAAATGTATATAAACCCCTCCAAAACAAAGAAAACAAGCCTACAAACACCATGAAACCAAGAAAACATTTCTTTCAAAGTAGAAACAAGACCTCTATCACCGTTTCAGTTTATCATTTGATCTAATGTCTTAATTTTTGAAATTAGACAAGAAAATAAGTAAAATGTAGAAAGTTTGAAAAAGGGGGAAAAAACTAAGCTGAATTTATCAAATGAAACTGAGAATATTCCAGTTATTATTTTCATTAATCATTATTCTACTTGACAAATCAGCTCTAAATGGAATAAGGAAGAGTAGAAATATTGGTCTTGTTCTTAAAAGTATTAAATTTCATTTCACATTAAGCATAAATACATTAAAATTTTTAATCAGCTGAATGTAAAGTTTTTGAGGTGTGAAGAGTAGAATTGGTTAAGGAAGAGTTGGAGAAAGTACTCGTTAGCCTGATTTTGAAGAGAGAGACTATCCTTAGCTGAAATAATAGGTCTGGTGTGATCAGTTCTATCTGGAACTCTTATTTAGGACTATAGACAAAATAGAGTTGGTCCCTGCAATGGTTAACTCAGACCGTTGGGTGTAATAGAGATCATTCTTAATGTAAATAATATCTTGATTAAAATGGAATTTGGAAAAGATTGTCATGTGTGTTTATATGATTTAATGGTAAACCTGTAGAAAAGTATTCTAATTCAGTTCATTACAATATTTCTATCAGTTGGTTAGTTATAGTATATGGAAATCTATAACCAAAACATTTTCTTTCTAATCAAAGGTGGTTCAAATCATCCTTTCTAAGAATGCTGAGGCATAGTTTGTCAATTTTCTTCAATTTTCTTTCTCCTGTTTATGCTCGTTTGCTTCCACTCTGATTCTAATTACATGAATACTGAATACTGACTGCTAAGGTCACAGACTTTGATATTATGAATCACATGTATGTGTTGGAGTGTGTATAAGTCTTGAAAGCAAGACAGAGTTTGTAAGACACAATTACTTTTAATAGTAATTAATCACATTTCCTATGGAAATGAATTAAATTTTAATAATTTGTAATATGTAAATCATTTATACATGCTCTTTATGTTTGATTGAAACTATTTTAGTCTAAAGCCACATTTAGTTGATAACTACAATAAAAAGTCTGTGTCTGGCTATATATTTATCACATTATCCTGCTGCCTTTTTGTAGAATATTTGATTAAGAAGGTGGTGAAATAGATAGTGCTGAACTTGAAATTCTTAGACATTTTGAATTACATTTCTTTTGTCAGCAAACAAAATTATTAGTAATATCTCTGAGCCACTGGGGAAATGAACTCATTGTTGTGCTTCTCTTAACCCTTTAATTATGAAAGATCATGACTTTATACTCATGTCAGTTGAAGAACAAAAGCAAAATTCCACTGCACGTTTCATTTTGCTGATTCTTAATGGAGTTTCATTTCAGCCAAACAACAATAATTTTATTGATTTTTTTATGTGTATTCAGATCTTATTAAGGATCTCTGAGGGAAGTTAATGACAGTGGCTTTTGAAGAAGCTGGTAATGTCATTTCTAAACTAAAATACACATGAAAGAATGTGGAAACTTTGATTGAAATACATTGAATAATGTGCAGATGAGCTGGTATTTTATAAATAATATTAAACTACTTTTAACACATGTTAGAACTAGTTCTTAACATTATTGCATTTCTTTTCCTTTTACTCTGTTTATCATAATCAAAATCAAAGAAAAGTAAGTGAGGATACTGCTTTCCAAGGTAGAATATTTGTGATTCTGTTTACTTTTTGTCTGTACATTTGGGTTTGCTGAATCTTTGAACTTAATGCAAAGCACATTTTCAGACTTGCCCAACTTAACTGATGTGTTTACAAATACCTAAATTACAGACCTAAATGCAGCCTGATCTGATTTCTGAATGGTCATGGGGCTTTGGCTTAATTGACTGGTTTGATTTTTCAGCTACTTTTATTTCCCTTGCCAAACATTTTACCAGACATGCCAACAAGAAATGAAATGGTCATAGGGCTGGCAGCCAGAAGGAAAAGAGTGATAAGCAGAGGTCTGGAGAATACACAAATATAGTAACTGGCCACTGTAATTGAGAGTTTACTGTAAGAAGCAATATATCTGTGACTATGTTCAAGAGCTGCATTCAGTTTCATGAGCATGTTATTCATCTAAGAATTTGTTAGGGAAGAAACATAGAAACTTACTGTGAAGTAGGGAAAACATGCATGTGCAGGGTTTCATTCATTTGATTGTTCATTTATTTCACTTCAGGTTAGTTCTCTGGAATCAGTCCTTAGATATTTGACTTACCAGTTCAGGAGAGAGAGAAGTTTCCAAGAAACTGTTGAATTTTCTCTTTCTTCCTAAATATTGTTAAATCAAAGTTTAGTTAAAATTTTGAAGAAGCAAGACTGGAGACTCACGGTTTTGACTAAAATAACTTTTCAGGCATTATGAGGTTGTTTCTTGTTGTTGAAAGTGTGGAAAATCTTATTAATATTTAGCTTAAAAAACTTTATATCAGTGGTACACCAAGAGATGTATAATATGTCTGATATGTTACCCAAAATACATGACCAAATCAGTCTTAATTGACAACAAATCACTGTGTCAGTTGATTTGTATATGTATGAAAATCTAACAAATTTTACAGAATTTAAATAATTTCCTCACCTCTAAATAAATAAGACATACAGCTTGGGACATATTCACATACTAAATGTAGTAAGTATAATTTTCCTGATACTGAGCCATACTTCACAACCAGTATGAATTAAGAGTTTCACTAGTGAAAGGAAAAGCAAGGAAAGATAGCTATTTTCTGGCATCAATATGGCAAACAAACCATGATGAAGAAGAAACACATGAAAAAAATTATGCATGCTCTACAATTATGTGTACATGAAAGTTTGTTAAAAATCTATTCTGTGTTCAAGGTCTCTCATGCTTAGTCAAAACTTAACTCAGGTCTTCTGGACTTGGAAAATAAGTGAGATTTTTTTTTTTTGTAACATGCCAGATTTATATTTAAAGCAGTATATAAAGAAAGCAACAATAAAGGAAGTGAATTATGCTGTGGTAATACGGGTAGGTTTTGAAACTGGAGTTACGTTTTACTGTAATAATTTCTTTTAAGTGCTATAGTCTTCAGTTATTCTTTTAATTCAGAATGATCCGTAGAACTGACACGCAACAATTGCCTCAATTATTACCTATAGTTGAAGATTTATTCTATTTGTAGATCTAAGTATCAGCATACTTAGCACTTCTGTGCATTTGTCTAGTGCTTTTTCATATATTCAATGTTTTCCTCAGTGTACATTTCCAACAGTAACAGCATAATTAATATATTCAAGTTGCAACTTCTGGTTTTATAACTTATTAGCTGTGAGACATTAAATTAATTACCTTCTATATATTTCAGGGTGTTTTTTCATGTAAAAAGTGAGAATGATGATAATTAGTGTCAGTATATATAAAATAGTGAAACTAGCACTTTATACAAATGAAGTATGTATAAAGATATTTAAATGCTTGTTAAAATGTTTAATGGTGTTTAAGACCCATATTTCTAAAATGGTTATTATAAGGTACTACCAACAGCAATTTTAATTTTATTTTTCTTTTAAAGGTAGTGTGGGATTTTATAACTGTTAATGTGTTAATTGAATATGGATTAAAATGATTATAATTATTAGTCTGAATTGTTTTGCCAATTTACATGTAAGATCCATGAATGTAGGGACTTTGATTTACTTGCTTCTGAATAACCAGCCCAAGAGAAAACACCTAGTATATAGCTCTGTACAAATCTGTATAAAGTGTAAATAATTGTGGAATTTTTGGTTCTAATTGGGCTTAGAGACAGAAATACTTGATTTTGTATATCAGCTAAAATAATATGCAATTAGGGTAAAGAAAGTGTCATTTGATTTGAGGAAAACCATGTCAAATAAGCTAATTTACATATCATATAGGTTATAGGCCCTTTTTCTGGAAATAAATCTTTCTCCAATTTTTGTTTCATTTTCTACTGAAAACTAGTTTTCTTTTTAATTGCAACTTTGCAAATTTTGGAGGACAGAGAAAAATTTATGTTTTTTAATTAATCAGGTATATCAAAATGTATTATGTGTGTTCATTGCATGATATTTGTTGAACTCTACTGATGATTATGCATTTATTATTTATCTAAACCTAGGTAAACCTGTTATGATTGTCACAGAATACATGGAGAATGGTTCCTTGGACAGTTTCTTACGTGTAAGTAGATATTTTACATACATTTACATAACTCCACCTTATCTTTATCTATGTACAAACATATATAAATATGGAATAAATTGCTGAAAATGATAGTGACAACCTCTATTATGATGCTTGTTAGATAATCAAAGTTGTAAGAAAACTGACTTTGTTGGGACTAAATAGTAAAAGGAAGATTGTAAAATTACATCTTTATCTGGTAGCATCCAAATGTTGATGGTTTATATTTTTAAAATAAGTTTGTGTAACTTTCTTCAGTGTTTTTTTTTTATTCAGACAAGATTCACATTAGTTAAAACAAAAATTTAAAGGTTCTAACGTGAGACGTAAATAAAATTGGTATAAGACAGAAACACTCATTTCTTTATTTAAAGCAACCTCCATCGACTCTAAGACAAAACACCTTCTCTCTCTTACATAGTACTGTCCTCTCAGAAGCTAAGCATGTGATATAATGCCTAAGGATTCTCAATCCAGAGATACCATTCCTTAACTTTTATAGATACATATATACATGTATAACATATGTACATATACATTTCAGCTGTTTATATTTATAAAAATTGTTTTAATAACTTCAACACATATTATATTCAAAGAAATTCAGAAGTTATGTGGAATACAAGACACTGTCAATCATCAGTCACTACAAGGATGAAAAAAAATAAAAAATCAAGACATAGACCCTATTCTCAGGGTTCTTTCAGCACTATGTAGATAAGGATAGATAGATAGATAGGTAGGTAGGTAGATAAAACATGAACTATAATTCATAATCATGGAGAAAATTCTAATTTTTGTATGAATGAGAAATTATATTCTTTATTTTAATACTTGTGAGGCAAATAAAGATTTTAGTAGCAATTATTTTCACAGACATATTTCAAAAACAAACATTTTACAACTCAGGTAAATAAAATATTTAATAAGTATTCTTTTAAAGTATAATAAATATTCCTTTTAAATCATTATTTGCTTAAATATTACTAGACATTAAATTTTTATATATCTATGTATATATGCATGCATCTATCTAGCTATCATCTATCTATTGTATACACTGTATAGTTCTATTTTAATCCAGACAGATTAGAAACTTTTCTAAATCTAGTACTCTGAATTTATCTCCTATTGCTTTCAATTTTATGACCTAAAACTTGAGGTCGGGTAGAAAAACATATACTCAGTAAATATTTTTGACTAATTTTCAACTATTTTTTATGATGAAAGATTTAAAGTTACCTTATTTGAAGTAATTAAAAAAACACATGAAAGTGAAGTGAAGTGAAGTCGCTCAGTCGTGCCCGACTCTTTGCAACCCCATGGACTGTAGCTCTCCAGGCTTCTCCGTCCATGGGATTCTCCAGGCAAGAATACTAGAGTGGGTTGCCATTTCCTTCTCCAGGGGATCTTCCCGACCCAGGGATCAAACCCAGGTCTTCTGCATTGCAGGCAGACGCTTTAACATCTGAGCCACCAGGGAAGCCGCCTTATTTGAAATAATTAACAAAACACATGAAAACAGAAAGAATAAACATTCAATCAAGCCAATAAACACGAGAAACAGCCAGACGATCCATTTTGTTTCATTATTCTTGGCCTTAAAGTTTCTGAGGAGTTTGTCTCCTCAAAAGACCAGCAAAGTTCTGGTTTTGAACCTGAAATTGAAGAATATTAGGCAACTTCTTGCTACAAAGTGTTGTAGCTACTATACTGTTTTGCTTTACTCTTGTATATCTTGTTAGGCTTGTGTACTTAAAACCAGGATGTATAGGCTCTATAATTCAGTAAATGAAAATGTAATCAAAATATGTCTTAGGAAATAGAAACAAGTCTTAACTGTACATTTGAACTATTTCTCAGAAACATGATGCCCAGTTTACGGTTATCCAGCTGGTAGGGATGCTTCGAGGCATAGCATCTGGCATGAAGTATCTCTCAGACATGGGCTATGTTCACCGAGACCTTGCTGCCCGCAACATCTTGATCAACAGTAATTTGGTGTGTAAGGTTTCTGATTTTGGACTTTCACGGGTTCTAGAAGATGACCCAGAAGCTGCTTACACAACAAGAGTGAGTAACTTGTTTTCTTTTTTTATTCTTTTATATTTAACAACTTGCATTATGTTGACTAACAAATAAATAGAAGTCACATCCCAAAATGCTTTGTCAACTATGTGTGCCTGCATACCTGCTCAGTCATTTCAGTAGTGTTAGACTCTTTGCAAACCCATGGACTGTAGCCAGTCAGGTTCCTCTGTCCCTGGGACCCTCCAGGGAAGAATCCTGAAATGGGTTGCCATGCCCTGCTCCAGGGGATCTTCCCGACCTAGGGATGGAACCCATGTCTGCAGCATCTCCTGCATTGCCAGCAAATTCTTTACCCCTGAGCCACAGGGGAATCCCTTTGTCAACTGTATCTTCCCTCACATGAGATTTATCCTTTAAAAATAAAATATTGTTACTTATTCTGGGAAAATAGATGGTCACTGTCTATTAAGTGAGTAATGACATTAATTCTGAAATTTCATATGTTGGTTTAATGATTTTCCGCAAAAAGGCAGCAAGATTCTCATGCATCTAAATCTTATTTACTCATCTTTTCATCGTGGTTGTCTTTATATATGAAAATAAAAAGTGACAACAAGCTACATGAAAAGCAGTTAGGCAATTATTGTACCAAAATCTTCATTAGCCATGAGAATGAGAGGTTTTTTAAAAAAACACAGTCAACTTCTGCTGTTTTCTTCTTAATTCTAGAAGTTTATCCCTGATTAAACAAACAAAAAATTTTCATTCTTTTCAGGCGTCATGAATCTCAATAGCTATTAATATCTAAGGATGTCATATGGCAACTATATGTCACTCTAAGAAACAGTTTTCAATATGCAAGATTGAATTTCATCTACAAGTAAAACTAGAGTGATAGAACCACAGAAAGAAGCTGAGAGCCCCAGATATGTCCCTAGATGTGTTGATTTAGAAGTTAGAACTCTCCTAATAGCTTTCACCCTTGTTTGTATTTCCCATGTTCAGTTATGCTCTGTAGTAGATTACCTTTGTTCATGAATCTGTGTTTTTAGAAACTGCATTCTGCATAAAAATGTTGCTGTTCTTACTTCACTAGATTAAGAGCAAGAGAAATGTAAGAAAATTTTATATCTTGCAGCTAGTTGATTTGAGTTTAGAACAGTGACTTCTGCACAGCTCTGACAATGTGAAAAAATTACACATTTTGGGGGTGTAAGTATCTTAATAGTGTCTTTTAGTGCTCCTTCTTTGACCAGAAAAATTAATTAGCCAACATGCTGCAGCAAAGCATTTTTGTGACTAAATAATTATTATAGAGGACAACATATGCAGGGAACAATAATATATTTGCTATCCAGAGGAAAATGGTTTTTATTTTACTCGCTGCTACTCTGCATTCTGGGCTTCCCTGACATCTTAGTGGTAAAGAATCCACCTGCCAGTGCAAGAGATGTGGGTTCGATCCCTGGGCCAGGAAGGCCCCCTGGAGAAGGAAATGGCAACCCACTCTAGTGTTCTTGCCTGGGAAATCTCACAGACAGAGATTTAGCCCTGGTGGGCTAAAGACTATGGGGTGGCAAAGGAGTCAGATCTGACTTAGCGACTAAACAACAACAATAACTGTGCCTTCTACAGATACCCCTCATAATCTTTTGATTATACTATATGAGCTTTTAACATACTCCATGAAAAGTATCATTCTTGCTGGCATTATCCCAATTACAAAAATCTCCTTATCCAGAACATTTTTCCAGTTCTAATAAAGGCTATTTGTGAATAAAAGTCTTTGTCAGATGTTCTATTTTCTGGTAATTCATTTAGGTTCTAAACTGTATTCCATATCCCATTTTTAAATAAGAGCATTCTTATTCTCAATACTAGTCTTGATTTCCAGTGTTAGGGAGAAAGAATTTTTCTTACCCTTCAAAGCTTCTTTTAGCTGGTCTAATAATCAAATCAACATGAGACAGATTAACCAGAGAATAACAAATTGAATTTCATATGCATGGGAATCCCCCATATATGAGAGGGTCAAAGACAGAAAGGTACAATGAGGTATATATGCCTCCTTGAGCTAAGGGCAGCCTGGAACTTCAAAGGGAAGAACAGTAATTCACAAGGTTAAGAAGAGTAGATGCTGGGCAACTAGATGTTTGCTCTGCCATACATATGGGCCATGCAGATAAAATTTATCTCTGCTAACAAATCTCCTTCAAAGAAAGGACTCTCCTCCTGATATAAATTCTTTTGGGTAGCTAAGGGGCTTCCCTGGGGGCTCATCTGATAAAAAAATCCACCCACAATGTGGGAGACCTGGGTTCGATCCCTGGGTTGGGAAGATCCACTGGAGAAGGGAAGGGTAACCCACTCCAGTATTCTGGCCTGGAGAATTCTATGGACTGCATAGTCCATGGGGTCACAGAATTGGACACAACTGAGTGACTTTCACTCACTCACTCAGGTGAGAGGCAGAAGGTTCTCTTGAACTGGGAAGGCCTTGATTGCCTTTGGCTCAAAAACATTCACATCCCAAAGTGAAATGTTTTGGGGTGGTTGGTTCTGAAGTCTTGCACCAGGATACTCCAGGAAATAATTTCTCTCGTAGAAACTTGAAAGATTCATTCAAATCTAAATCATCTGCTCTCTGCAGACTACATCTTGTCAACTTTCAGAGCTTTATTTCTACTGATTGTTACTTTTTCAGAACCAAGGGGTCCTCAAGGTCACTTCTTCAAACTTGTTGCTGTGTCAAGGTTCCTCCCTAGTATTTGTGAAATAAAAATGCAGCAGGATCTTTGCATTGATGCTTCATGCCCAGAAGATTCTTCAAAATCACATCATCCAAATGGGCTCAATTCACTACCAATAAATGGTTACGTAGAGTTCTTCAGTGTTCATCCTTGTGTTTTCTTGAAACTCCTCAAAATATCTGTGGTGGTTCCGACTTCCCTCTGAGAAGCTGTAATTTGCATCTGCATTTCTGGAATCATTTGGACATCTTTGATTTAATTTCCCATAATAAGCATTGTTCAGTAAAATAATTTTATAATTTATGTAAAATATGAAGTATGATTATAAAGTAATAGGACTGCCATATTGTTTTTTCAACAAATACACTGAAGCAAGTAAATGAGTGTTGTCATACTAAGCTGTCTTTTTAGGAGTGTGTACTTACTGCAGGAAGACTGCTATTGCCCAAAATGTTTGAGGATTTTCTCCTTTGAAATTATCTTTATAACTAGAGTGTAAATTGTACTATCACTCAAAATTCTTTAAGCATATAGTATTTTGGGAAGCAGACTTGACTAAGATAAAATCTGTGGTTTCAGTAAGCTAATAGTTAATAAATAAGGAAAATAGTACTCTCTTGTAAAGTCTATTTTTTTTTCCTAACCGAAAACAGTGTTATTCAGCTTAGACATCTGCCATATTTATTAGATTTAGCATGCTATGATTATGGTTATTTCAGAAACACAAGTTCACCGTTTAAAATAGTGTGCCAAGGCATTCTTTTTGGATAAACACATTCTTGTTAATCTTTTTTACCAGTCACGTTACTTTAGTCACACTTAACACATTTCAGGAATTAGCATTCGGTGCCTCAGTGCAGTAAACCTTTCGACTGCTTCTCTGAAAATTATTGCCTTTAGGTAGAGACTGTAATTGCACTAAGAAATCTTTGAGACATTAGATTCAATGACACTGAATGGATGTAGGGTGTGTGCTGGTCTCATTTTCAAAAAGTCTTTGTAAAGAGAAATAGAAACTATATCCACTAATTCTATATTTAAAGATTCTTAAACTGAGGCTTCCGCAGTGGCTCAGTGGTAAGGAATATGCCCGCCAGTGCAGGAGATGCAGGTTCGATCCCTGGGTCAGGAAGAACCCCTAGAGAAGGAAATGGCACCCACTCCAGTATTCTTGCCTGATCCCATGGACAGAGGAGCCTGCAAGGCTACAGTCCATGTGGTTGCAAAGAGTCGGACACAACTGAGCACACGCACGCACACACACACACACACACACACACACACACACACACGAGGAAATATCTGAGAAGTTGAGAAAACCCTTAGTTTCACAACTTAAAAAAATGTATCAGACATTTGATATTGCTGCTTTTGATACTGCCTTAAGTATATCCTGAATTTTCCTTCCTTGTATCCTCAATAGTATGCTTAAAGGAAAGGGTCAGCTGAGATAATAATATACACTTTTATGTGTGTTTATCTTTTCCATAAGAATATTGGGTAGGAAATTGGACATTTTTTTAAATACACACTTCTAGTTATTTCTCTTTATTTCTCACTACTGACTTATGTGGAAATTCCAAACACAGACACTTTTATTTTACAATATTATTGTGCATCCTGTAACCTTTAAAAAATTTGACTCTACATTCATGAGATATGAGAATAAGAAAGACATAAAGTTTTAATATTACAATGAAAATAGTTCAGTTTGCAGACCCCCTGATATGAGGATACCCAGAAATTCTTGGATAACACTTTGAGAACCACTGTTATAGATTCTTTATGAGGAAAGTAGCACCTTAAAAAGTAAGTAAATATTTGAGTGGTTGTTAAATGATATAACATCTAACTTATGATATAGTATTAAATGCTACAGCATGTTTTGAAGAAAGGTCTCGAAGCTTATCTATGGTTGCATACCTAAGGTCGCAAACCATCTTAAAAGACCTGGATTTTACTTGGAATGAATATGATTAGAGTATTTAGCTCTACAAATTTAAAACATCAAAGTTTTTGTTACTGAGAAAAACAAATGAAAAAATGAATTGCCTCTCTTTAGTTACACATCATGTAACTTTCAGAGTATAATTATGCATTTTCCTACTTTTTGCACTGAACTAATAATTGCTCTTTTTATAATATCAGAAGTGGGGTGTTATTGGTGAGACTGTTTTTGAATGAATAATTTTTAATCTTTTTCATGTGAAATTTCACTTTAAATATTACACATATATCATATATGTGTGCACTTTAAATGCACACATGTATTATATTTTTATGTTGAGTTGATGGGATACAAAATTCCAAGATAATAGTGTTCAATTTGCTGTTTTAAGCAGGATTGTTAGGGAAAATATGGACTTTTATCTAATTTATAAACTGTGACGTGTAAAGTCAATCCAGTTCTGAAGTCCCCAAATTCATTTTAGTGGTATAATTACCATATAAACTGACTTGGGAAATGTGAGAAAACCAAATGATGTGTTCTTGGTTATATCCTTCATTAATTAGTTTTTTTCTTTTTATTTATGTTGTAGACATGGATACTGAATAATTACCAAGTGGATTATTATATTGAATGAAAAGTTTTGTCTTGTGTCATATTGCCCATGGCAAATTAACACTTATTTAATTTTTAGAAGATAAAACCAAATGAAAACTTATCTCAGGCATTGCGTGTTAAGGAATCTTATTTTACGTAATAATTTATTCTATATTTTTTCTCTGTGACTCTGCCAAGTTAATGCCAGAAATATTCTACTACCACTTTGTCTTATGTAATTGTATTTGCAAAACAAAAAAGAAAAAAGTGGCTAAAATGAACGATTAAAACCTAAGTGGTTGAATACTCTGGTTCAGGATAACCCTATTTGAATATAATATTCAATATTATAAATATAAATACTAGAAAACATGAGCTTTAGTTCTGTAGAATTCTCAAGGACTAAAAACTTTTGTGCAATAAAAAGATAATTATGTTGATAGGTAATATAAGTTATGTGTAATTTATATATGAATGAAAAAATAACTGAATATCTAATCAGTGTCCTTCATATAGTAATACAATATAAGCATGGGCTCAAATAATGTAGATATTTTTTATTCTCTTAAGATCAGTACATAGCTTATGTTTTATGTAGCTTCACAAAGTAAATGCTATATACTCAAAAATCAGAAAACTCTGGAAGGTTTTATAACCTCAGTTAATGTTACATCAAAGTTTAATGAACTGACACTTTCTAGCCACTCCTTTCAGACAGATGGGTAGTGCAACCATTTCCATATGTGAAAATAATCCATCCAGATTTATGTGAAGAAAAATCACAACTATGATTTTGGAGTGGCACACAGGAGTGAGGAGGTTCTGTGTAAATACATTACACATAGTCTCTAGCAGGAACTGTTTTCTCGATAATGCATCATTCATTCATTCAACAATTATTTGAGTGCATATATAACATACTAGGAACTGTTCGAAGACCTGAGGATCCAAAGTTGAAAGCAAAGCCCTGACTTCATGAGCTTACATTGTAGTGTGGAATTTCACTTAATAAAAAAACAGGTAAAGATTTAGCAAGGCATCTTGCTTGAGGAATGTGGACAGTACGGAGGAGCTGCTGCTTTAGACAGAGAGTTTCTCTGATAAAATGACAGGACAGAAAATTGATGAGAGTAAAGGAGAAAATGATCTAATATTGAGGTTACTAGGCGAGATTCATTTTGACCTAACTACTTTTCAGTTTAATGAAATAACTTTAATAATTTCTCTAATTCCAACAAGCTCACTTTGCAAGACAAATTTAAGTAATCAGATTAATGATATAACTCAGACTAAAAAACAAGTGAATAATGATTGAGCCAGTCTGTAGTGTCGGTGAGCTCTGGAAGCTTAGTAAAAATCAGTTTCTAAAACTTTTCCAGTTGATTTGTGAATATCCCCTATTTTCAGATTTGTGATGGCACATTGCCTGAGGCTTTTCCCATAGATGCTGAAGGCAGTGACCAGCCCCAACTACTTTGGCATAGGGAGGAATAGAAGTCGTGTTTGTCCCAAGCCAGTCCTATCACTTGATGCGTGGAATGGCTAATAATTAGACTCATTCCTGTCCTATGGCTCTTTTTCAGTCATAGTTGTATATGCCATGGTTCAAGTCCACTCTCGTTATTTTTTCCCTTTCATTTGCTAGCCATTGCTCTGTAACTGCCCACATATTTCAAGCAATCCATACCAAACATAGATGTACAAGAGAACCATTGTCTTGATGTCTTGTCAGAATTGTCTCAGCAGATAATGAGATTCTCAAACTATCTTTAATTTTTTAGGTATCAATATTAATAAAACCAAGGAAGCAAGCTTGCTAAAGTTATGTACTTTTTTCATTGATTTCTAATAGAATGAATTTAATACTTCTGTTTCCTTATTTTTATTGTAAATATGAAGTATTCCTAGTATATTGAATAAGTCTTTCTGACTTGTTTTCCTATTAATATGGCTTTTTTTGAAAATTGTGTTCCAAGTGTTAAAAATCACTTTCAAATGAATTTCTATAACCTTTAATAAATAAAGTAGGAATTCAGTAGATATAAAACACAAAGTTTAACATTTAAAATCTCTTTGAACATTGAAAAGACCTGTATCCATATTAGGATGTATATTTAGTCTTATCCCCCAATTTTTCATTGCTATGTTGAATATATACATCAGATAACCTAATTTTATATTGTATTATGTGAGTCTGAAAGTAACAAAAAAGTTATTTGTCTATACTTTATTTCCTGGATAGTCATAGAGTTGCTTGTTAATAGAATGCAAGGTGAATACTTTTAAGAAATTCTTGAGCATCTCACATAATATTGAAAAATTTCAAAAGTTCGTAGTCTTGATTTTTCCTACCTGAGAGATCATCTGTCTCTGATCTCTGGTGGCAATCAACATCTGCTGGAACAATTCTCTCAATGGCTTTTAGATTTGAACTACTGGGAATTCAAACAGATGCTTCCCCTGAGAGTCTTCTTGGATTGCCCTTCACCTTGTTGTCTCCTGTTGTCTGCAGTGAATGAAGTTTACTTCCTGACAATAGATAGATCCTAAATTCTTAAGTCAAGTGATTGATCTCTGTAGTTCCAATTCTAACCTGAGAAGCCAATATTCGCCTCCAGGTTAAGCACACAATTACTCGGGGTTTACTAAGATAAACTCTGCAAAGTCCTTTGTCACTCTAGGTATGACCTGAGAGAGCTTACAGGCAAGCATATGAAATATGGAGCAGCCAAGCATTTCCTAAACCAGTAAGGAGAGATTTGTGTATATAATTAGAGAAAAATTGGGGCTGACATAAGATTCTAGGCTTCAATGTCCATAGATTTCAGCAATTACATTCCTTTTCTTTAGAAATCAAGACTTGAAGCCCCCTAGCCCACAGTGAATGAGCTGACTTCAGCTAAGCATCTGAAAAATTCAGGGCTTTTAGCCAAATGTCTCATTTAAACTGTCTAAATTCATTAAACTGAGAGAACCAAATTGCAGACCTTCAAAGAACAGGTTTACTGCTTGAATCCTATTCTAACTGCTGTTTCTGGACAAAATGAACAAGGTTTTGGACTACTTTAATTCTGTATTAGAGTTCAGCAATTATATAATGCCTCTGCCCAGATCATCCTTAGTATCTTTACCTGTATCACTTTATTCTTCTTTTACTTTTCTGTAAACGTTCAATGAAAGCAAATTCAGATATTACAGCCAATAGGTATGCAATTTAGTCCAAAGTTAAGATCATCTTTAAGAGTCCAAATTAATTAATTTTAAAAATGTCACCATCCTTAGATGGAAATTTGAAAGTTGAAAAGCAAAAGTCTATAAGTTAGCATAGCTCCTAGAGACAGAACTTGATAGAGTCAAGTTTTATGTTTTCCATGAACCTTGGTTTAGGAATGATGAGATATCTGCAAGGAGAGGCTAAGACACTTAACAAAAATTAGATAATATGGTCAAAGCTAAGCCTAGAAATGACAACTCCTAATTCCTACTAAACTTAAGAATCCAAATGGAACAAGTGACCATAAGTTCCCCTGCAGGCCCAGTTACTAACTGTCATAGATGAGACATCGGCATGGCAGGAACTGGCTCTGGGTTCGGTATTGTAAATATGGGGAACAAGCGTTAACTTCTAATTCTGTTGAATTTGAACTGGAGGTTCCTCTGCAATTGAGGTTTTATACACAGTCCATATGCTATGCATCTGGGCTTGCTCCAGGCAACTGGAGACTTTTCTCAAATTCAGAAATATCTGAGGAACTTACATGTGGGTAGAAAGACCACCTTAAGTAAATGTTTCATTTTATGATTTGTTAAAATATTGTGAAAAAGTGCATCCTCGTAAATTACTTTTATAGAAACTATCTGGCACTTTACTTTTCTGAATGCCTAGTAGCATTTTACCAACCAAAACCTAAATTGCCAACTGATTTCAAAGTTTTAGCTCATTAATAACAGTTGCATTAGAAAGTTTTACTGTGTCAGGAAGGCAGTATGCCAAATGATGACATCATTTGTCTCATCAAATCCAAATTTGGGGATAGCTCACTGAAGGATGTGTTTGGTAAGCATCTAAAAATGTAAGATGTTCCCTTCATGTATAAACTGAAAAGGCAATTTCTTAATGTGAAAAAGAAGAAAAAAATAGAAGTCAAACAATGTGAGCTTAAATTTGTTGAAGTGGGAGGGGTTAAGGAAGAGGAATTGTGGTCCAATCAGAAGCAGGAATATAAATAAATTCTGCAATGCATTACTTATAGGAAATTTTGTTAGACTCTTGTATGTTAAATTAATTTTATTTTGATAGTCTCAGATCTACAGATGCTCAGCTTGAAGGCAGAGAGAGTTATCATGAAGTGTGACTAAATTAAAATTTATGGGCCGCAGCTTCTTCTTTAACCCTTTTTCAGAACCAAATTGAGCCCTCGAGGACTTTTATCCAATGTCTTACTATAGCAATGGCATTTATGTTTTGTAGCCATGGATAGTGCTTGCTTTTGTAGGAAAAACTTATTTATTACCAAAATTTTTCATATTGAGCCTCCATTTAACAAGAAATTGATGCTTAAAATGTTTTCCTAGCAATAGAAAGTTAGCTTCTTTTCAAAAAAATTAAAGAATGGAAACAAGACAGAAAAAAGAAAATAGAAAAATCTCAAGGGGATGCTATTATATTTACCAAGATCCACATATCAGAAAGTTAACTTTGATGCACTTGGCCCTTTTCTGGACTAGAACAGGAGTAAAAATATCTGTGAAATTTGTGCTAATGGTTAAAAAAAGAAAAAAAGAAAGGATATCACTTGGTCTACATAAAATCCAGTTAAATCCTGGATCTCATTTGAATCATTTTCCCTTGTTGATCGGATTTGTCACAAATAATCTAAAACAATAGTATTCCCATAAGGATGGCTTTGCTCTCCAGGGGATATTTGATATTTCGAAAGACATTTGGTTGTCGCAATTGAAAAGATATTGATGTAATCTAGTGATTAGAGGTCAAGGATGCTAGTAAACATACTACAATACACAGGACAGCCCCTACAGCAAAGAATTAATCTGGTGTAGAATGTCAAAATTGCTCCTATATATAGACTTTGATCTAAAGTTACCCAACATGTGTAAAGAATGTGTAAAGAATGAAAGCTGGGATCAAATATCTCTCTCAGATACTTTATAACTTCTCCTGTCCACACTAGACTGCAGGTTACAGGGGATAACGTGGAATATACTGCCATTTGTGAAAAACTATGCAACAACTAGCCATCTGCCATCAGGTTGCCTATAATGTTGAATTTTGATATATCACACATAGCTTAACAAATAGTACATCTTTTTATTCTTGTTAAATTTTATTCTCTGTTGCTTTTGATCTAACTGTTGAGAGTTAATTTTTTTTCCACTCAAAGCTTTAAATATTAAACATGACCATTTTACTTTTGATGTTTTGATTTCAATATGACCCAGAGAGATGTTATGGGGAGGGAGGTGGAGGGGGTTCATGTTTGGAATGCATGTAAGAATTAAAGATTTTAAAATTAAAAAATAAATAAATAAATAAATAAATAAATAAATAAAATAAAAGATACTATAGTCAAAAAATAAATAAATAAAATGCCATGGGTATAAACTCATAAATGATCATTCACCTACAGGTAAATATGTTGCATATTTTTAGTCAGCATTCAAATCTATCTTTTGCATAATTATTTTCATGTTTTAAGATTTTACTTAGCCTCATCCACAAAGGAATGAAATAATAATCATGTGCATATATTAAACATGCTTATTAAATTATTGGTGATATTTTTAGGATGGAAAAATTCCTACAACATTAATATTGAGACTGCTGATCTAGGATGTATAGTTTATAGAGTCAAATGAAAATCTTTATAACATTCTGAAAACTCTAAAATACTTAGTCCATACAACATCCTGTGAGACAATATTGCAGGAAGGGTGGCCCTTTCTAGGACTGGAGAGTAGGCTCTTGTCTAACACTCAGAAATGAATTGGCCAAGGAGACATACGTGTTGACAAAGCAAGAGACTTTATTGGGAAGGGACACCCAAGTGGGGAGCAGGAAGGTGAGGGAACCTGTGAGGACTGCTCTGCCATATGGCTTGCAGACTCAGGTTTTGTGGTGACGGGGTTAGCTTCTGGGTTGTGTTTGGCCAATGATTCTGCCTCAGGATCCTTCCTGGTGGCACACTCAACCAAGATGGGTTTGAGTGAGGAAGATTCTTTGAAGTTGATAAGGCACATGAAACTTTTGACCTTTCCCAAATTCTTTTAGTTGGCGGTTGCTTGTTAGTTCTATGTTCCTTACCAGGACCTTAGTCATAAAATAACTCTGGCAAATGGTTACTGTGGTGCCGGGCCAGGGTGAGCAATTTCAGTCTGTGTTTCCCCTAACAATAGTTTAATAATTTTATAGATACTGTGAAAAATTGATGCTCAGCAATTTGTATATTTCCTGTCATCATGAGACTAAAAGCATTATTAAACTGTAGATGAGAGAAAGAAGAGTACATCCAAAAATTGTGTAATTTTTTAAAACTATTATTATGTTATATATTTTCTCACTCATTTACATATGTTCTGGAAAAAATGAATTTTGTGTATTATTTTCTTAAAAGGAACTGCTTATTTTTTTAATTCTTAAAATTATCACAGACTCCAGTAAAATCTGCTACTCTAAATTCAAAAAGTGATTAATCCTAATCTGAGAGCTAACAAGTCAGACTCCTGTTTTAAGCTGTGGGGATGCAGAGAGGAAGGAGGAAAGGCAGTGACTCCTTTAGACATCCTGGTCTAGTCAGGGTAATTAAGTAGCAGAAGGATCACAGAAAATGGAGTCACCATCTTAGCCTAGAAGGTTCTGAAATGTTGCACCAATAAATTCACATTTTAGGCTGTTCAAACAAGAAGTCTTTGAGTTCTTAAAAAACAGGCAGAGCAAAAGATTCCCAAGAAAAAACAATAACATGTATTTAAGAAGCAGGGAATTTGATGCAAGTCAATGAGCATTCACTGAGTGCCTGTTTAAGATAATATCTAAAATAGTTGCTCTCAGCAGTTAGCACAGACTCGTGTGCCTTATGCTTATTATCTTTAGCTTTATAACCTGTTCAACTTTTCATAGGTTTATGATTTCAAATGATAGTTTGGTCACAATTTATTTATGGCAACATATGGGACAAGAGGCCTTACCTGGTGGCTCAGATGGTAAAGAATCTGCCTGCAGTGAGGGAGACCTGGGTTCTATCCCTGGGTCAGAAAGAGTCTCTGGAGAAGGGAGTGGCTACCACGGACAGAGGACCCTGGCAGGCTGTTGTACATGCGGTCACAAAGAACTGGACATGACCAAGCAACAAACACGCTTTCATAGGATAAAAGCTACTATTCAAATTTATTTTATTAATCTTGACTATAAAGTATTTGAAACTACAATGTTCAGTTTAAAGAGTTTGTAATAACAGGACACTCATCCTTCCTCAAACTCTACAATATTATGAGCTCAGAATTGCTCCTGTAGTTTGATTTCTAATTAAGTGTATACTATGAATATGTTGGCTTATTTTTCTCTCATTTGAAGACAGAGTGCCAAGTTGTTCACTGATCACGGAAAAAGTAAAAAATTTATAAAACTCTTCTTACTCTGTTGTATTTTTAGCAACAATAAAAACAAATGATAAATTTGACTAGTTTGTATTAATAGTTGGCAATAAGCTTTCCTTCATATATTCATTTATCAAATTCTTTAAACAAATTGTAAAAGTGTGCCATTTGAAGGGAATTGGAATGGAAGAAAGGGCAAAACAATTACTGAGTGCTCTATTAAAGATTAGACACTTTATTTGTTGCTTTATGTACATTATAAATCCATTGCCAATGACAAAAAGTCCCTGAATGCTAATCAATAATCCTTAATCATCTTCATTCTCTTCTTCATCCAGTAATGGCTGCCTAGGGGCAGGATGAGCATCTTGAATGTATGATTATCATTTCATTTTCAGGGCAAAACCAATCAGTCTAAAACACCTTGTTTATGGTTGTCATCAATCTATTGGTTTGGATTTTTTTTCTTTATGTCTGTATTTTTATTTCAAGAGATCTTGATAAGGTGATACATATCTGTTCCTTATATTTTCTTAATAGATACAAAGTTTTCAACATGGAAAGCTTTCTTTCTTTAGTGCAATTTTTGTGCTACTAGTAAATTGTTTTGGGCAAAGGAAAGGAAATGGCAAAGGGTCTGTAGCAAAGATTAGACTTTCAGCTGAGATTTTAAAATATTATCTTTTCTTTGCCCCATGAATACAATTTGTTTGACTTCTGTTAATTCTCAGAGTTCTTTAAAAGAGAAAGAATGTATGCCCTTTAATTCCTTTTGGCATCCTGAATAGATTCAGTTAAATGTCACATGTGTAGTTCTGTTTTTATCAAAATGATAGGATAGTATTTGAAATCTTGAATCCTTAAAAACCAAACTTGGTCTTGGCAGGTGCAAGTAAGTTAATTTCTTTTTTTAATGTTGTTATTATTATTAGCATTGAACGTATTGGCAGAGGAAGGGCAATATTAGACCCGGGGGAAAAAACCCTCCTAATTTAAATATAAAAAAGGATCTTTTACATTTTTGTTGAAAAGAATACAAACTATAAAAATGAGAATGAATAAATGAGTATAAGTGAGATGGAAAATAAAGGGGCAACTTCTAAGAAAATAAGCCCTTTTTAAAAAACTTTTTATTTTGAATTGGAGTGTAACCAGTTAGCCAACAATTTTGTGATAGTTTCAGGTGAACAGCGGAGGGACTTCTCCATAGTGTTTTCTATTTTGCTTTCTGGTTCTGGATCATCTTTACTCCAATGCACGCTGAGCTCTATAGTGTTTCTCACTAACTCCCAAAGCTCTCATAGTCCAGCCCCCATCTCTCCAACTTGATTTTACTGTACTGGTATAAATCATGGGCAACCCTGAGGCTGGAACCATCTCAAGAAGGCTGTGCTCAGTCCTCCTTTTTGTGCTCACTTCTCTCCAGTTGCATACATCCTTCAAAACCCCGTGTAAGCCTGACCTCCTTCAAAGACCTCCTGACACTACTCTTTGTGAACAGCTCTCTTGTGTGAAAATATCAAAGAAAAGTGTCAAGCAGTTTACTGAGCTAGTTCCAATCGCACATGCCACTCTCCTCTCAAGGACAGCACTTGCTCAATGTTGCTGTGATTAAAGCCAATCTGACCTTTTGCCATCCTCTCCTATTACATGTCTCCACATTTTCTGTAGTATTACCACACTGGAAACTGTTTTTCCAGAACATATATTTTCCTCCTCTGTGCTTTGATTTATGCCATTTCTCTAAAAGTATGGTAGTATTAAGCTAATGTTTCTTGAGGCTTTACTGTATGCCAGGAGCTATGCTAGAGATTTTACTGAAATTTGTCATTTAGCCTCACAATGATGCTATGAACTGTTAGTTTCCAAAATAACAGATGAGGAAATTCAAGCATAATGAGAGTTAATAACTTACCTCCCAAGTCACCAATTCATTTCTCCAAAGCAATATATTGTCACCCTCAAGCATTACTTAAGAAGCAGTGAAGTCCTGTGAGGTAAACGTCAATAGAACACACTTTGATGAATGTAGTATAATATTTTGATAATATGAATTCTTTGGAAAATCTATCCCTTTTTCCTGGTTATATAAAATTTGGTGCAATTTACAAGGCTCAATTCATATGCGACCGCCTCAATTTCTCTAGTGAGAAACTTGGCTCCATGTTCTGCATCACAGCCATTCCACTACTGTCCTCTTTCTCAAGGCAGGCAGGATCTGATTTCTAAAAAGCTCCCAAATCACCTGCAGATCCGGCCAACCCTCTGGAACTACTGAATCAGAATTTCTGTTTTAATCAGCATGAGCCCAAGACAATTCTATTGTAAAGTTTCAGGTGTGAAGCACTAGATACTTAATTCTCCCTGCATTAGTTATTCACAACAACTAATTTTCGTTGCTATTTGCTTGATATTTCCCAAACCGAAGGGCCAGTGTGTAATTTATGCTCGTCTCACCCAAAGTGACTACCGTAATACTTCCCATGTGGTTACTACTCAGCACATCTTTATTAAATGTATTTATTAAACTGAGAGCAAATTCCATGGGAGTTATACATTTATACCTCCCATAACTCATAGAAGCAATATCTGCTCTAGATTGTAGATTCTCAGATTGTAATCATTGTATCTTTCTAGCTCATATAGTGCCTACCTTGTACATGGAGGGTACTTCAGTGGCTAATGGTAGAGGGAGGCACTTAAATTAATTAAGATGATTGATATATTAAAGTGTTTTTAGATGTATAATTTTATTTGCAATGTATTTAATTAACAAATACCTACAAGAAATTGTGTGTAAATAAGTGATATAAATTCTTTACAAGTCAACATTAGCATTGTTTGTTCATGCATAAATCTATTAAATCAATAAATGTTGATTTGAGATACCTCAGTTAATAGACCTGGATTTGATCCCTGGGTTGGGAAAATCCCCTGGAGGAGAGCATGGCAACCCACTCCAATCTTCTTGCCTAGAGAACCTCCATGGACAAGAGGAGCCAGACGGGCTACAGTCCATGTGGTTGCAAAGAGTTGGACACCACTGATAACTAAGCACACACATCCACCTCAATTAATTCTAATATATGATATATCCTATCTACTTTAAATTGTTGTTACAGATGACTGATAAATGTTCCATAACTGATTTAAAAAAAGTCAGCATTTTAGCAATTTTCAAATGTTTTTCCCTTTGCCACTCACTCGTTGGTATTAGAATAGATGAATATCAAGATATATCAGAAGAAACCCACAGTCCATTTCATAAAACAAATGCCCCAACAAATTCAGTAAGATTTCAGATGATAATGTATATAGTATGTTTTAGTCATTGATTGTTTATGTATATATGATTGTATGTTCCAAGGGAGGGAAGATCCCAATCCGGTGGACGTCACCAGAAGCCATAGCCTACCGCAAATTCACATCAGCCAGCGATGTATGGAGTTATGGGATCGTTCTCTGGGAGGTGATGTCCTACGGAGAGAGACCATACTGGGAGATGTCCAATCAGGATGTAAGTATTTGTAGTCTATGAGTTATGGGTTCAGATTAAGAGATCAAGCTGTGCAAGGAAGTGGAGCATAATGAAACCAGGTGGCTCCCAGTTTGTGACATTGAAACAGAATACTTAGAAGAAACGAAATTCTTTCCAAATCTTATAAAGATATTAATTGAGTTGCTCTGACAGCTTCACATTTTTCCCTAAAGCAGGGGTTTAGAAGTGAGACAAAAGGAAAACATTTGTAATAAAATGTAATGAAATAAGTGCCTGACAAAACGGCCAATAGATATCAAGAAATGTTTGAATTATTTTTGCTACAAAATTGTCTCAGTGTAACATTAGTAAGATACACTCTGCCATCCTTTGTAGATTCAATTAATGCATCTGTGCCAACATTTTGTTTACTTAAATATAGCATTTCCCAAAGTCAGACAAAACAACCAATCTCTAACATGTTGTTTCTTATAATGTATTAAACTTGCACATGAAGTTAGTTATACAAATTGAAGTCTCGATATAGAGAAAATAATCGTTAACTTTCTATTACAACTGTGATATGATTTTTCAAAAGGTTTTTGTTTTTATAAGTCATGCTTTGCTAATGCTTAGTGCAAGGATGCTATTGGCATATGGATTCAGCACACAGAGAGTTTTCTTTATGCATAGCCAGAAACTGAGCATGATCTCAAAGACACATAAGAAGGAAAGCTGAGACGCTTTTAGTCATTTCCTACTCACCACATATAAAATTGCTTTTAATGTATTTGGATATGAAAACCTTTCTGAACTTCTTCAAACAAGCCACGTTTTATAATAACACTGGGAAAATCAGACTCACTTTTCCACGTCTCTTTTTTCCAAATTCTTTTTGTATCAGAGGATCTCAAAATGTGCTTTCTGGACCAGCAGCTTTAGCAAGGTCTGGGAATGGGTAAGGATGCAAATTCTCAGGACTTTCCCCAGAGTTATTGAATCAAAGATTAGCTATTTGTGCATTAAGTTCTCCAGATGATTCTGATACAGAGTAATGTTTGAAAATCATGACTTTACATGATTTAAAAATGCTGATTAACTAAGAGTCACTTAATTGTTCAAGCCATGGGCTTTTAACAAAGGAACTGACTATGATATGAGAGGTACCATTTGGACTGTGATATAACTAAAAATCTGTGGTATTTTTTCTGCATTCATCCATTTATATATCGTTTTCACAGAAATATGTATTACCACATAAGAGTTTCTTTATAGTTTTCTAAATTTCCCATATCATAGATCATTTCCTTTGATTTTAATCCAGAAAGTTACTGTACAAACTTTTCTTTCCTAAATCCACTTTCTCTGTCTCGATCTTATTTATATAACATTTTCAGACATGAAGAATATTTATTTAATAAGCTGTTATCCTTTTAAGAAATTTAAAATGAAAACCTTTCACTTTACTTTGAAATATACGTATAAGTGTGACCTGCCCAAAAAGAAGTATTACAATAAAAGAAATTCCACCTCTTTAAATCCCCGGAAACTTTGCATCTCACACAGGTAATTAAAGCTGTGGATGAAGGCTACCGACTGCCACCCCCCATGGACTGCCCAGCTGCGCTGTATCAGCTGATGCTAGACTGCTGGCAGAAAGACAGAAACAACAGACCCAAGTTTGAGCAGATTGTCAGCATTCTGGACAAGCTTATCCGGAACCCAGGCAGTCTGAAGATCATCACCAGTGCGGCAGCAAGGTGACACATTTGATTTTACATCCTGCTCTCTGAGATGACTGTTTTTTTATCTCCAAGCGTTTATTTTCTTATTCCACTCCCCCAACTGCGTACTTTGACACTTATATTCCTCAAGATTAGAAAGGCATGTTTGTTTGTTTGTTTGTTTGTTTGTTTTTTAACTTTCAGAAGGAAATCTCATTCTATTTCATGACACTGATAAAGTTCTGATATTTTTTAACTTGCATCTTACCTAGAAGCACGTTTACATTCAGGCTTCAGTATTTGCACAATAGAAACCATGAACAGATAGATTCTTTCCAATGTTACTTAAACAAACTTAAACATTCTTTCTCTGTTACTTAAACAAACAAACAAAAAAGGGATATGTAAAGTGTTGGGTAATTCTAGTGGTCTTGATTTAATCCTCATTTAAAATAAAATTACAAAAATAATAATAGTGCCACCATGCCATTGCACTGGCTAGCAGAATGCAATTTTCCCTTGATTAAACAAATCTTTGTTTAACCCATATTATGTATCAATTACTTTGTTAGATACTGTGAAGGATAAAGCTAAGAATATAATAATGTCAGTGTCCCTGGACAGCAACACAAATGTCAACACACTGTAGCCGTGAGGCAACCCTGAGGGCACAATGTCCATCAGACTTGATGCATAATCCTCCCAGCTGAGAATCACTGAGTTGTCCTAATGGTTTTGAGAAATGTCAATTATATGCTCATTGTACACATAAGTGAAAAACAGTTCTACATTTTGATAATGTGATCTTAAATTACAGGGTTTTAGTAAAAGAACTACACCTACTGTGCACAAAAATCCCCAATATTAATTAACATATATACATACTGCATAATGATGATTTACTGTGACTCATGTATAAAAAATTCAATATAATACCTTATAGGAAAGAATTTTCTTATTTTTGTGTACATCTGTTGTTTTCACTGACAGGTATTAAGAGTTGTGACTTTCAACTTGATAGAGTGCTTGCTAATGCACTTAGAGTATGTAATTTTTTACCTTAATGGAAACAATTATACCGAGCATATATGATCCAGCTTTTACATTACATTTGAATAAAATGAATAAAGAGAATTTGCATCAAAATTTAATGTAAGTATACAAGAGTCATAGATTATTTGTTAGAAATAACTTTTAGTAGATCAATACTATTGAATTTATTAATATATATCCAGTAGATAAAACTACTGATAACTTATCCTGCAAGGATGAGTCTCTGTCCTAAATTTCAGAATGAGACTGGAAATCCACCTGACAGTTTAACAACCAACAGGATAATAAACCTGCCTTTCCCTGAGCCATACGATCCTCATTTTATACCCTGAAGCCATTTTTTTTAACTTTACTCAATAGCAAAAAGAATACCTTTTCAACTATTTCCATATCATAAAAGAGCATTCAAGCCTTTCCATAGGGTCACTACCAATATAAAAACTAGCTCATATAATATTATCTAGATAGTAAAACCCAATTCTATATGTGAAATTAATCTTAATATCAGATCATATTATGTCATTGTATATTATCATATTCAAATTTTGTTAAATTCACTATTCCATTCTTATTAAAGTAACTGAACATTTTTATCCTAATATATATTATGTAATACTTTAATATATTCCATTTATTTTGTCACAAACTATGTAATTTTAGGGAACATATTTTTCTTAATTCACTATAAAAATTTTAGAAATTGTGCTTATGTTTTCTTATTGCCATTAAAATGCACAGCTGGGCAGATTATGCCTTTATAAATTTATTAATGACAACCTTATGTTGCCATGCAACAATGTCAAGATATCTTATTTTTCTTTAGAAAATTTTCTTTCCCACTTTTGACAATGATTATTTTATTCTTTTTCATAGCTGATTCCACATATTCCTCTTCCCATTTAATTTTCCAGTAATGCCCTTGCCACATGCTTTATTGAGAAAATACAAGCCATCAAATGGAAAATTCCAACAGCAAAACAAAAACACACTGGTGTTCTTCTTTCCTATAATTACAAGAGAGGAGAGTCCTTCTTTCCTGTAATTAGAAGAGAGAGAGGAAGTATGCTTCCAATGTCAGAGGCAAATGCCTTTCTCTCTCTCCTCTCCATCCCCTGTGTATCCAGCCTCTTTCCCTCTCTCCTGCATAAGCAGGCTCTTTATATCTGCAAGATTATTGCCATAAAAATATGTTCTGTGACATTGTTTCTCAAATTACCCTAGTAAAAGAATCACTAGAGGGAATTTATTAAATGTTCAAATATCCAGGTCTAACCCAAGCTACTAATTCAGAATCTGCAGGAAAGGAGAGTAGAATTTGGACATCTGATAAAAAAAATCTTCAGGTAATTTTTATCATCAAGGGAATTTAGAAAAGGCTATTTATCAACATCACCTCTGCTGATTCCACATCTCTTATCAACTACTTCCTTATTTTTCTACCACCTTTCAGAGCCAAACTCCTCCAATAAGGGTCTCAAAGACAGACATTTCAAAACTTAATATTCAAAATGTTATCCTTTTATGTACTCCTGATAATCTCATCCTCCCACTGCATTTTGAATTTAGTTCAATACACTAGCACCTATACATCTGCCCACTCAATATGAGAACCATTTTGGCCCCACTTTCTGGGCCTCCACACTTCAACCCAGGTGAGCACTGTGTCAACATGATTCATTTTGCTCCCTGTTCACTGCAAACACTCTCTCCTATGACTTTTTCTCCTTCTGACCTAGGGCACTGCAGTCGTCTCCTAATGTGTCCCCCGATTCCATGATTGTCCCACTTTGAGCATCTCTCACAGAGTCTTCAGAATTTTCCTATCAATCTCTCTATATTGATAAATATATATCAAGTTTTCCTGGTGATTCAGATGGTAAATACTCTGCCTGCAATGTAGGAGACCCAGATTCAATTCCTGGGTTAGGAAGATGCCCTGGAGAAGGGAATAACTACCCACTCATATATACATGCCTGGAGAATTCAATATACAATATAATTAGTCACCTCTTTATAACCGATTTTGAATTTCCATTATACTTGGAAAAAAATCAACATTCTTTTTGATGATTTAAATACCCCTGCTTCTCAAATGTCCTTTCTTTTATTGAAATATTAACTTCTTCATTTTTTAAACAATTATTTATTGTATGTTAATCTACTATGTGCCAGGCATGTGCAGATGCTGGAGAGCAGTGATGAAGACAAATATGTTTCTTACAGTCCTGGAGTTTACATTCTGTAAGATGAATAGACTTCTTCTATAATGTATACAAATAGACAATAGACTGGCATGGATTATAGGAAGGAAATAAATAAAAGGCTGTGATCGATCATTAAAGGGTGGTTGGGGGAAAAAAAAGAACTCTAGGTATGGTAAAAATAAACTGCAGATGAGTCTAAAGGGTTCTTGAAAATGGCAGAAGCACAGCATGATGGAAGGACAGAAGGGAAAGGAAGAGTCTGTCACAAGAAGGCAAACAGAAGCCAGAGTACTTGAGGCTACCCAGGTCATGGGGAGGACTTTGGAATTTTTTTGAAATGCATGAGGAACCCATTAAGGCATTTAAGGCAGAGACGTAAGGCTGTTTGATTTACACAACTGCTTTGTGGGGAGCATTTCAGCCTTTCAGCCTGAGCTCCTTTCACCTAAATAGTATGGTAGCCTGCCTCAGTGGCCAACTTCAGCTTCCTTCAGAAAGTCAAAGCATGTCAGACATAAGAACAGTAAGTAGCTCATGCTGTTCTCCTTGTCTTAAGATTCTTCTTTGTGTCCATTTCCCTTAGAAAGCAGTTTCTATGCCTTAATTGAGGCATTCTCTGGCAACAAGATTTAAAGGTCAACACTATTAATTGTTTTACAGGCCACTGCGTCCTTCTTCATCTCAACTGTAATTCAGTTGTATGCATTTTCTAAGTGTTCGTTCCTCCAATTAACTCTAAGACCAATGAGATCAGATGCTATGCTTCCCTGTATTACAAAGTTGATACTCGAAACTCAATAAATATCTGTTTCACACATGAGTATGTATTTGCTGAAATAATACTAAATTTCCATTTCAACAGACACACAATTTTTAGAAAAAACATTCCAGTTCTTTTTCCTATTCATTATATGGATTTCTACAGACATTAGTCATAAAGGTAAAAGCTTATAATTTTCTCCTAACCCTAATCCTACTGCTGCTGCTCCTGCTAAGTCGCGTCAGTTGTGTCCGACTCTGTGCGACCCCATAGACGGCAGCCCACCAGGCTCCCCTGTCCCTGGGATTCTCCAGGCAAGAACACTGGAGTGGGTTGCCATGTCCTTCTCCTAACCCTAACCCTAATTTTCTTTTATTTCTCCTAAGCATAAATCTTATGTTTCTCTTCCTCTTCAATACACTTGGAGACTGTCTCAATCTGAGTTTGTGGATGGCACCAAGGATTCAAATTTCTGAATGACTTAGTTATTTGGATCACTGTAAAGAATTATGTCTATAAGGTCTTTTAGGAAAAACAACATCATTCTATCAATTTTTATAGGGATATTGTTTTCCAGAGTCTTCCTGAGTCTAGTTAATTTTATAGCACATTTTATTTCATATACTGTTACAGAAATCTTACTATAATGCATTATTTTACTTTTCAACCTTCCTTAGAGTTGATGATTCATAGCAGAAACATTCCCAGAGAATCTTCCAGTGAGAGTGTCTTTGTGAATATCACTGCTGGAAGTAGGGAATGTGTTTAAGCAGATGGTCATGGTGTATCAGATTAAAAACTTACTTAGATGTTGCAAGAAGTGGTGAGAAAGGGAAGGAAGTTGGAGTAAATTTTATGTTTGTTCTCCAGTAACTGATTCATTTTCCTAAAAGGAGAGTAAATAGAGGAGACCTGAATACCTTTGAAGTTTTGACTGTGTATCAGTATGAAGATTTATTTAGCATTTGCTTTGTGTGAAGTGTTACACTGGGCCCTGAGAGCTTCCCAAGTGGCAGTTCATAGTAAAGAGCCTGCCCGCCAGTGCAGGGGACATAAGAGACACTGGTCAGAAGATGCCCTGGAGGAGGGCATGGCAACCCACTCCAGTATTCTTGCCTGGAGAATCCCATGGTCGGAAGAGCCTGGCAGGCTACAGTCCATAGGGTCCCAAAGAGTTGGACAGGACTGGAGCAACTTAGCACATGGTGATTATACAGGTAAAGAGACATTGACTCCACTTGCAACAGCTTGCCTTGAAAATAGGAGGAAATGTTCAGCAATACTATACAATTAACCCTTGAACAGCACCGGTTTGAATTGTAGGGGTCCATCCCTGGTGGCTCAGACTGTAAAGCGTCTGCCTCCAACACGGGAGACCTGGGTTCTATTCCTGGGTTGGGAAGATCCCCTAGAGAAGAAAATGGCAACCCACTCCAGCACTCTTGTCTGGAAAATCCCATGGATGGAGGAGCCTGATAGGCTATAGTCCATGGCGTCACAGTCAGACACAACTGAGCGACTTCACTTTCACTTCACTTTCACTTTCACTTTCATGGGTGTGTACCTGCTCCTTTTCTTTAGTCGTTTCTGACTCTTTGCGACCCCATGGACTATAGCCTGCGAGGCTTCTCTATCTGTGGGATTCTCCAGGCAAGAATACTGGAGTGGGTTGCCAAGCCCTCTGCCAGGGGATCTTCCCAATCCAGGGATCAAACTTGCATCACCTGAGGCTCCTACATTGCAGGCAGATTCTTTACTGCTGAGCCACTGGGGAAGCTTATAGGTGTCCATTTATACACAGATATTTTTCAGTAGCAAACACTACACTACTCCAGGGTTTGTGGTTGGTTGAATCTGGGGGTGCCAAGGAATCTCAGATAGGAGAAACTGCAATTAGGGAGGACAGACTAAATGAATTTCAGTGTTGTTCAAGGTCAAATGTAATATCCCTCAGATTAAGTAAATATTGGAGCAAAAAGACAAAGTGTTGAGGAATCATGCACAAAGAATGAATTTACTTTGAGCTTTGAGATTCTCTGGAAGTTGCAGAGAAATAATTTTTGGAACTGAGTGACTAGTGGATGACGGGTGAAATGTCTACCAGTATGAGATCATACCAGGCTGGAAGAACACTGTACAGAAAATCAAGACACAAAAATTTACAATACTTCAATTTACACTGCATAATCTATTTCTGGTATAATATAGGATTAAATAAGGAATTATGAGGAAGGAGCCACTAGATGATTTCACCAGATAGTGGAAGATTGCATGTTATCTCTAGAAATCTGGAATTTTGTCCATGAGGAAACAAGGAACCGTTGAAGACAGTTAAATGACATACCACACTTTGCCTGTGGAGCAGTTCTCTGCAAATATACCTAGAAGAGCTGGCGAGGAAGAGTGCATGATAAGGAGTAAGGAGGTGATCTCAACAGTCTTGGGAAGGACTTAGGCTAAAGAAGGGAAAATGTATAAAAATGATGTGAATTCGAACAGTTTTAAAGAAGTATTATAAGACATGGTGAGTAGTGAGCCATGCAGAGTGACTTGGAGTAGCAGAGAATACTTCAGGGTGAACAAGGAGGACTCTGAGGACAGTGCTGTCACTAAATGGGGTACCAAGTGCAGAAGGATGAACAGCTCTGTGAGGAAGATGAGCATTTTGGACACAATGAGACTGAGACTCATAAGACCATGGAAAGTTACATCTCAAGCTGGGGGAGAGACTAAACCTAAGCATCCAATTTCAAGCCTTCTGTCTGCAAAGACAATTTTTTCAAAAAAAAAAAACATCATTAGAAACACATTTAGAAGGTACAAGTCTCGATCTAGTCATGCTGATTTTTACCACAAGTATATCCATCTTTATTCTTCTACATAGTAATATAATGTCTACTTAAAGCTCTCATATCCCAAAGATTATAGGGAGACTGTAATCTGTGAATAGTGGAGGGTGTTTGTCTGCATGGGCTGACAGTGAGACACCCCTCTCCCAATCTCCCAGACTGGGAGCTTCTCCTTGCTGCTCTGGTGCTCCTTTGTGGTCAGTGGTATTTCTGAAGCCTCTAAATCCCTCCATCACTTAGTGTAGACCTCAAAAATCTATAAGAACCAAGAAACTGATTGAAATGAACGAATGCGTCCACAGTGCGTAACAGGGTATCACAATAGGTTATGGAGATTTCAGACTCCTTATAAGAGGACTACAGCGCCAATCAAGCCAGTAGGTGGCAATCCTAGAAGGAAAGTGTTTCCTAGAATCGTCCTAGAATGGAAAAGTGTTTCCATTAGCAATTATCTCAGAACACTAACCCACTGCACAGACTTCTATCCGGAAAGAAAGAAAATGGTCTCTGTCTAGAGCTTTGGAGAACAGCACCAATATCAGAGCAGAAGCATATGAACTGGTAGGTAGAAATAGGAACAAGACAGAGTTAAGAATGAAACTTAAACCATTAGAAAAACTACAGATCAAGGAATTTTCCAAAAGTGGATAGAATGAATTGTTTAATCAAAAGCTGCAAAAGAATGAGGCAAAGAAAGACAACAAAGGAAAACAGCCACTCTAAACAATGAGAAGGACATTGAGTTTTTTTTAGATAGTTGATTTGATTTTTTTAGAGATTTAGTTATAACTGGGATGATGAAAAAGAAAATACATTGCAAAAATAATGCTTTTGATAAATATAGAAAAATATAGTCATAATGCACATGTATAAAAGGGTAAAAATAGAGCTCTTCCTTTTATAAGAAATGGAAAAATCTTTCCTAAAGAAGTTCTTGATAGAAATTGCTGCTATAAAATTAAATAGAAAGTGGTCTTAGAAAGATAAATTTTCTCTTACTTTATCATACGTATTTGTTATTTGTTGTTCAGTTGCTAAGGCATATCTGATTCTTTGCAACCCCATGAACTACAGCATGCCAGGCTTCCCTGTCCTTCACTATCTCCTGGAGTTTTCTTCTGCTCATGTCCATTGAGTCGGTGGTGCTATATACCCATCTCATCCTCTGTCACCCGCTTCTCCTCTGCCCTCAGTCTTTGCCAGCATCAGGGTCTCTTCCAGTGAGTCAGCTCTTTGTTTTTGTTATACAGATTAAAAAGTAAGCAAAATTCACTTTTTAAAGAAACTATAGTGAAGATTAGTTTTATATTTTGTATATATATGTAATACATATTATATCATATTTATGTATCATATAAAAACAACTAATTTTACATGTATTAAATGTATGAAATATGGCACCTAGATTTAAATAAATTCATTGTATTAATTTTATAAATGTCGATAAATTTAAAAATTTTAAAGACTAAAAATAAAGAAACATGACAGACGAATTCATTCATTTCTATTCAGACAGAAGATACCTTTATTTTGGGATATTTATGTCTATAAAATGAAATAGAGAAATGACTTTTTCTTTAAATTCACAAAATTTTCAAATGCCATGTGATTGAATTCATCAATACAATCATAAATCTTAGAATATAAATTTTGGGGGTACAGAATGATATAATACATTCAATATTTTTAGAATGAGGTTCTACATGAAGGTAACCTGATTTATAGTCTAAAGACTTAACGATATATTTTAAATACTTAGAATAATATTCTTAAGAGTCAATTATACTTAGTTAATTTAATTGAAATGATTTAAAATATATTGTTTCATTGTGCTAATTCTTATTACTAACTTTGTAGGGGTTTATCTTCATTAAGTTGCAGAATAAATAAGAACAAAAATAAGCAGTACTTGTAATTTTTCCCTGTTAATGGCACTAAATTAACATTAACAAATGCTACTGATCTCTAAGAGAACAAATATATTTCTTTTAGAAAATGTCTACTTCTTTTTTAACAAATATTATATACTTTAGTAGAAGTCTAAGGACCAAAAAACAATCTATTTCTCAAAATGACTTTGACCTCTAATTCTGAAATTGACAGGTGACTTTCCTTACTGAACAAATATGATAAACATTTTAGGAGAAAACAAATATTCCAAATACTCAGGTGATCTCTCTTTTTTTTTAATCTTAAAAATCAAAGCAAGTAATTTTACCATTGGGAGAAATTAAACCAGATGTCATAGCTGTAACTGCTAAGATTTTGTCCTTAAGGTCTAGAGACAATTAAAATAAACACAATGACTTTACTCCTCTTTAATGTGTCATTTATATACTAGTCTCCTGTTGGGAACTATATGTACTCAAAATTATTTTTAGTTACTGATGACAAGTTAAATTTATTTAACCCTATTTGGAATTTCTTATATTAAGGATAAAAAGATGAAAATGATCATAAATTCACATTTAGAAATTTGGCAAATACACAATTTTTCCCTTGAAATACAATAAGACTCAAATATTAACAATAAATTATAAAAGGAATTGAAAAGTATATTACCATTTTCAGGCAATAATATCAACAAATATAGATATAATTAACATTTTGCTGCTGAGAAACTACTCACAACAACAGACAAAAAGCACATAATTATAGTGGGATAGAATACATCTTCAACATTACTAATATTTGCTTTTAGACTCAGTAGGCATCTACTTATTCACTCAAGAAATATATATAAATCATTATTTTTAATACATAAAAAATAAAGCCCTTTGTAAACCCAAAGGAGTCTCTCTATATTATAAAAGAATAACTTAACATTCAATTTTAGAGTTAGAATTCTAGTGCAATACCAAAATAAAATCATTATAAGAAGATATTCCTGGGACTAGCAGTTACTTATTGACATTTGTCCCAAGTATCTGGTGCTAATTGTTATGAGCATTTACAGATAAAGTAAGAGTTGGTGGGAAGAAAATATATGTGTACTTCTTTAAAGCAACAGTATGAAAATCCACAAAAGAATAATTCACAAACCAAAATCCAAGGAGGGAGAAAGAAAGGGAGGAAAGTTATTTTTTGCTTCCCCTGAGCAAACATGTAATTTCCATGATTTCTTTTTAATGACTGCAGTCTGCGGCCAGTAGGTACTGATTTATGAAAAGCTGTAAAAGATCAGGTGGAACTCTGCAGGACATCGTTTACAGCTGCACGGATTGAAACCTATCTAATTTGTCTAGTAAAAGTGTGAGCTCACAGTGCACATCACCCAGCCTATAAATTTCCCCTTCAGACCCAATGTCTGGGGCTAGGTCTAAAAAAACTCCAATGCTTGCAGCTGCTCAAAAAGCCTACATTCCCCTGGTGCGCATGAAGAGACATCACAGGCTCTTCACAGTGAGAGACAAATTCCTATCCATTGATAAACTCTCCAGATGTCCTCTCGGAGGAGGAAAAGAACCAATTTTTATTTGAATTCCCCAGAGAAATCCTGGAAGTGGAAAAATGATACTTTGCAGGGCTGGTTATTCTGAGGTCACTGGCATTAAAATTAGGTCATTCTTTGTCTTCCTTATACTTTGATCCAAGTAATAAACAGAAAGACTCAGTTGGGGTCACTCTAATCCCTAATCCACCCGTCCTGTTTTATTTCAATTTGTTTGTACTAATTTTTTCCAAATTCTTGTTGAGTCTGACTGTATTGTTGAGTTTAAAATACAAACCATTTTGAACTGTGAAAGAAAAACTCTGCATTTTGCTATTAGGCACACTTCGTAAATATTCTGAATAAATGTCCTGAGGTTTGATTCTTCATACCCACAAGCTCATAAATAAAAAAGGATTGCTATTCATGGGACCCGGAGTTGACAAAAGTCAACGTTAGCTTAGTCTGTGCTTCAGCTACTGTAGAAATCCAAGCTGCAGGGTGTGAGCGCATATGAGTGTGTGTGCATGCCCGTAGGTCGTCCAATATTTTATTGTCTCCTTTCTAGGTCTCACTCCATTTTGCTTAGGAAATTTCCCCACACCTGGTTTAATGCTGCACCTATCAATTTTGTTTACTGATTCCAAGTCTTATCCAATGGGTACAATATTATATCCAATGTTGGCCAGTGACCAAGGATATTTCATTCATGATGGTCATGCAAAACCACCCAAGAATATTATGCGTGTTTTGGAACCTGGATGTGTATCTATCTCTGTAATTTCTCAAATTCTTAAGAAAATAAAACACAGACAAGAAATTTCAATGATTTAAAAAATGAACTTTTTTCAGATTAGTGATTTAAAGAATCATAGAAAATTATTTATGTATATTCTCCAGAAGAGAATAACTTACAAAATACTATATTTATATTTTGTGATGTTCTAGATTTCCTAAAGGAAAGATAATGCTTTGTAAAATAATGCTTAATTTCTCATTCTTTGTTTTAGATGATCTGTGAGGGTTAGTTAAAACTAAACTGTAACACAGCAAAACAAATTACAAACTTCATAACTTTAATTTGGTTTCCCTGATAGCTCAGTTGGTAAAGAGTCCCCCTGCAATGCAGGAGACCCTTATTCAATTCCTAGGTTGGGAAGATCTGCTGGAGAAGGGATAGGCTACCCACTCCAGTCTTCTTGGGCTTCCCTGGTGGCTTAGATGGCAAAGAATCCACCTGCAATGAGGGATACCTGGGTTTGATCCCTGGGTTGGGAAGATCCCCTGGATAAGAGAATGGCTACCCACTCCAGTACTCTGGCCTGGAAAATTCCATGAACTGTATAGTCCATGGGGTCTCAAAGAGTCAGACACAACCCAGTGACTTTTACTTTAATTTTTTGTTTATAATTAAAACATTTGGGGTAAAGAGGATTGAAGTGGTTGATTTTAGTCTAATGGAAAGAAGGTTGAAAAATCCTCCACATTCAGCTGTCTCCATTTCATAAATCATGACAAGGAAGGAAGTTACTACTCATATGTATTTTCCACAGAGCCTACAAACACAGGTAGAACCAAACAGTCATGCTGTCGATGTTTTCTTAAACTCAGCCTTAAAATTGTATTAAATATCATTTTTATCAAATAAACTTATTTTTAATTAAAACTGTATCTTTGGCAGATAAATTTAATATCTCCCCATCAAAATCCAAACGAATTTACATGTCTCTCGTGTGTTTCCAACAGCAGCATGCAGATCTAGGACATGTTTGTTTAGATATCAGAATCTTGACCTCATGCATACACATGTCTCATACATTAGGGAGTGGAGCTGGAGAAATATCATCACTAGTAACAGAAATCTCCCAATTAAAAAATTCCTTTTAAATGTGGGCAGAACTCTGATTTGTCACTTAATTTTAGTTTCAGCTTCCACAAGAATTGTAGGGACATAGCATCAGTGTCTAACTAACATAAAGATTAAAGTCCTTCATATCTGTGTATTATGCTTAGTCTATGCCAGTATAGTCTCTGGCATATTGTTAGTGTTCATAATTGTTCAACATAATCATTATGGCTATTATTATTGTTCGTCTCAAAGCAAAAGTCTTCATAACTACTATTTGCTCAAGCACCCATACTAAGAGAAAAGAATAAAGATAAAGACAATCAAGTGTCTACCTCGTGACCAGTCCCAGTTCTATGAGTCAGGACAATTGAAGAGATCACTGAAAGCTGAAAAAACAACCCAAAGGCAGTTTACCAATAGGATGCTTCTCTTGGCTCCTCAGAGATGAAAACATGGTTTCCTCCATTTCTTTTTTATCCCTGTTGTTCCTTTGAGTCACCAGATCTTGCAGTTTGTCATAGACCTATAGTCAGACCTGTAATTATATAAGTCAATCCTAATGGTATGGACCTAACAGAAGCAGAAGATATTACGAAGAGTTGGCAAGAATACACAGGAGAACTTTTCCAAAAAGATCTTCATGACCCAGATAACCATGATGTTGTGATCACTCACCTAGAGCCAGACATCTTGGAATGTGAAGTCAAGTGGGCCTTAGGAAGCATCACTATGAACAAAACTAGTGGAGGTGATGGAATTCCAGCTGAGCTACTTCAAATTCTCAAAGATGATGCTGTAAAAGTGCTGCACTCCATATACCAGCAAATTTGGAAAACTCAGCAGTAGCCACAGGATTGGAAAAGGTCAGGTTTCATTCCAATTCTGAAAAAAGGCAATGCCAAAGAATGTTCAAACTACTGTACAATTGTACTTACCTCACATGCTAGTAAAGTAATGCTCAAAATTCTCCAAGCCAGGCTTCAACAGTATGTGAACTGAATTTCTAGATGTTCAAACTGGTTTTAGAAAAGGCAGAGGAACCAGAGATCAAATTGCCAACATTTGCTGGATCACCAAAAAAGCAAGAGAGTTCCAGAAAAACATCTACTTCTGCCTTATTGACTATGCCAAAGCCTTTGACTGTGCTGATCACAACAAACTGGAAAACTCTTCAAGAGATGGGAATACCAGACCCCATGACTTGCCTCTTGAGAAACCTATATACAGGTCAAGAAGCAACAGTTAGAACTGGACATGGAACCAAATCAGGAAAACATGGTTCCAAATTGGGAAAGGAGTACATCAAGGTAGTATATTGTGACCTTGCTTATTTAACTTATATGCAGAAAACATCACATGAAATGCCAGCCTGGATGAAGCACAAACTTGAATCAAGATTGCCGGGAGAAATATTGAGGCTATTGATAACCTCAAATATGCAGATGACACCACCCTTATGGCAGAAAGTGAAGAACTAAAGAGTCTCTTGATGAAAGTGAAAAAGGAGAGTGAAGAAGCTGACTTAAAACTGAACATCCAGAAAACTAAGATCATGGTATCCAGTCCCATGACTTCATGTCAGATGGGAAAACAATAGAAACAGTGACAGGTTTTATTTTCTTGGGCTCCAAAATCATTGCAGATGGTGACTGCAGCCATGGAATTAAAAGACACTTGCTCCTTGGAAGAAAAGCTATGACCAACTAGACAGCATATTAAAAAGCAGAGATGCTACTTTACCAAGAAAGGTCCACCTAGTCAAATCTATGGTTTTTCCATAGTCATGTATGGTGGTGAAAGTTGAACTATAAAGAAAGCTGAGCACCAAAGAACCAATGCTTTTGAACTATGGTGTTGGAGAAGACTCTTAAGAGTCCCTTGGACTGCAAGGAGATCCAGCCAGTCAATCTTAGAGGAAATCAGTCCTGAATATTCATTGGAAGGACTGATGCTGAAGCTGAAACTCTAAAACTTTGGCCACCTGATGCGAAGAACTAATTGGAAAAGACCCTGGTGCTGGGAAAGATTGAAGGTGGGAGGAGACGGTGATGACAGAGGATGAGATGTTTGGATGGCAGACCGACTCGATGACATGAGTTTGAATAAGCTCCGATAGTTGGTGATGGACAGGGAGGCCTGGCATGCTGCAAATCCATGGGGTCACAAAGAGTCAGACATGACTGAGTAATTGAACTGAAAAAATTCTGTTAATGCTGACTATGCTGTGCAATAAAAATCATAGTCACAATGTCTATCTATCATCTATCTTTGTATGTGTGTATGTATATATATATATATGTATATATATATTCATATTGTAAAATATATTTGTTGTTGTCCTAGTTGTTAGACTTTCACTTATTGTTACTCATCTACTGTTTTCTATTTCTTTTTAATTTTTTATTTTTCATGATATTTTGACATTAAATTTGTGCAAACTTTACATCCTGCTGTAATTATAGTCTACATTGTTCAAATTTTCCCTTAGACAGCAAGCTGTACAATGTCTGCAGATGAACATTCAGTAGGTAGGATTTAATATTGGAAACAAATCCATCCACCAAAGCAGACAACAGAGTGTTCAGAATGTCATGTCAGCTATAACTGCAACCGAAATTACCACCATCTTTGCTAATGGTTAAACAAATTAAATTATAGAAGTATGTATGGATATATTTATGCTCTTCACTGGCAAAGTTTCAGTAATTTAAAAAGCAGTCATGAGTAGAGAAGGGAGCACTGAGACAAGATGATTGGACAGTGTTCTTGCAAGCTGCCAGCTTGAGCAGATGAAGGCTTCATGGCAGATAAATTTTACAAATAAACAGGAGCGCCACATGAAGTCTGGAAGTTCCTGCTGATGTTGGTGTTGAATTTTGACACACAGCAACTCTGCTGACTCCTGATCTTTTTCTCTTTGGTATTTTATTTTCTTGCAGGCCCTCAAACCTTCTCCTGGACCAAAGTAACATCGACATTACTACCTTCCGCACAACAGGTGACTGGCTTAACGGTGTCCGAACAGCACAGTGCAAGGAAATCTTCACAGGCGTAGAGTACAGTTCTTGTGACACCATAGCCAAGATTTCTGCAGAGTAAGAATAAGTTTTTGACTGAATAATTCTGAACTTTCTAGTGGACATATATGTCTTGAATTAATATATTTAAAGATTAAATGAATCTCTAAGGTACTTAACTTTCTCCTGAACCCACTGAGCTGGATCCTAGGTCTCTTTCTCAAGGATGCCTTCTAGATCGATGTGTTGATGTGTCTTCCTCCCTCACACTTGGTTCCCACAAAAGCTATCTTCAATGAACTGTGACCTTCAGATAAACCACCAGATATACACCCATACCCCACCCCAACAGACCCAAGCCTCTAATTTAGAACGTATGCAGATATAGCATGATGACTTGTATATCCCTGCCTTTGTGATTTGCTGTTATTTTTAACAAAGCCTAACCTTTGTGGAAATGGAAATTTGAGAACTAGGTGCATGATCTGATATACAGGGAAACATGCCAAAGTCTAAAAGTAGTTCTCAAAGATACTAAAAAACAACTTATATTATACTATCACCTATTCTTAAGTGATCTCATGCTAGAAAATAAAGTTATAAGCAAGTTTAAGACATAATTTTCCTTAAGAAGGCTTATGATCAGTTTGGAAAGAGGAAAATGCACAATTGATAAATATTAATTAGTTTTCTTTTATAATTTCATGTCTTAAAAGCCAGTAGGAAATGACAACCCATTCTGGTATTCTTGCCTGGAAAATTCCAAGGGCAGAGGAGCCTGGTGGGCTATAGTCCATGGGGCCCCCAAGAGTCAGACAAGACTGAGCACACACACAAACGTGTATCTTAGGGATCCTGTGGTACAATAGCGATCCTTTGGTAATAGGATTTCTTTGCTATGAGAAACCCATGGCCTTAAGGAGAAGGGGTTTATAAGGAATTAAATTAACCCAGTGAATAATCCATAAAAGTCATCCTCATTCACCAAGTTTACTAACTGGAAATAGGAAGTGAAAACTGAAAACCATATTCTTCATCACTCTGTGAATGAGACAGTTGACTTCACTTTCTAATGAGGCTGCATCTTTTTTTTCTTGTTCTATACAGTGACTTTTTTTGTATCTCCATGCACATAGCTGAAAATGACTCTCTCAGTCCTAGATCGCACAACCTTGGTATGTCATTTAGCTGACCAGGGTCCAACTCTCTTTATTCTAAGTCCCCAGGAGAGACATTCTGAAGGCCTCAGTCCTGCTTATAGACTGGCTTCTCCAAAGACATGTTTGCCATGAGCAAACATTTCATTTCAAAGGAGGTGGAGTGAGATAGCGTGAACATAGCTCTAGGCATTCTTTCCTGAGGGTAATATAAAGGACTGCTCCAAAGAAAGAGCTTTTGTGTGGAACGGATACATCAAAATTGTCCACAATTTTGTAGCTTGTAAAGTCTCTTTGGAAACTGTATCCATCTTTGGGTCAAACTCTTCTACCTTTTGATCTTTATTACATTAAATAGACCCTTTAGTGCCCTCAACTTTCTGTAAGTCATATCCAATATTTGAATATTCAAATGTTGTCGGGCATCTAAGGACTTTGTCATCTTGTCAATCATTTAAATAAAGTCACTTGGAAAGCTATAGATTAGATGCAAAAGGGAGTGTGTAGTGTAATTAATAGAGATACAAGCACCTAACAAATAGGTAATGGAGTTAACTATTAATAGTATAGCATCCTTATCAGAAACACAGGCATCACAAAAGGATCTACAGAAAGGGTATATTATACTGAAGAGGTGAATTTATTCTTAGAATATAAACTCACACTTGTCTACTTAATACGTGCTAGCATTCCTGTTTGAAGTAGTTATCAAATAGACTTCTGACCCAATTGACAATGTGCTTTGGGTTTCTGTGATAGTTATTTTGATCAGACACAGCCCCAGGATATGTTAATATATTTAAATATTTTTAGAAATTCTTACTCTAGTAATGTAAATAGTTTGGGTTATGATATACAAGACACCTGCTTTAGAGCACAGAAGCATAGCAAAGAACAAACACAAAGCTAAAAATTTCTGCACCATTGCCAGATTTTCAAAGGCAAAGCTATACAAATGTTTATTCTCAATAAAGTATCAACATCCAGAGCTTTTAGATAATGAAACAGTATACTGGAGTGGATGAGGCAGAACCTTGTTAATATGATTAACAGCGAGCTCACAATTTAAACATAGTCAGATATTCTAATCTACAAATGTAGACAGAATGCTATTTGTTTAAAAAGGTGAAGTGGCAGACTTTGTTATACTTTCACCTTAGGAATATGTTTGTCTCTGGTACAGCATTGGATAGTAAGCTCTTTTGGGGCTGGCTGGAATATTTCCACTTAGTGGTTATGATTATTTAAAGAAGTTGTGAGTCTATATGCAAGATGAAAGCTGATTTTTCCTAGGATACTTGGCGTTTTCAGATTTTCCCCTTCACACTGAGCCAGTTGGTTTCAGATCTCTGTATTTCAAAGTGCTTTCTTCTGTCCTTTCTTCTCAATTTAGGGTCAACATAGAATTAACATCTATCTGTTGACCTAAAACTCCTTGAAAAGTATTATTGACTTCTTGGTTCTCTGCATTCTCTATCTCATATGCCACCTTCCTTGTTTATATCACAAATATAAGAATTTCAAAATATTTAATACATTAATCATTTAAGGAAATATAGTGAGGCAACATTTTCATCTTCAGTGCTATAAAAATATTTAACTCTATATTTCATCCTTTCATTTACAGTCTTAGGTGTATTGCTTGAATTTGATTCCTTCCAATCCTTATTTTCTTGGTGTTGTCCAGACTCAATTCAAAAATGATTCCCTTGACCAAATAACTCTAAAATTTCTTTTAGAATAAGACTTTCAGATTATTACCTAAGAAAGGATATTAAATTTGTTTTCTTTTTCTATCCAAACTATCAATCACAGGACAAGTGTTTCATACTCAAATAAATATTGAAGCGAAAAATTTTAGCTTATTCCAGTTAGTTTAGAGATTTCATTTACATGTCAGCTACTCATCACTTAATTTTCAAATAAATTTTTTTAAATGTGTGGTCTTATTCAGTCAACATATTTTTTAAAAACTATTATTTGATAGCCTAGGATGGATTCAGGAAGGTTAATGTGAGAAGGGAAGAGAGAATAAGAAAGGGCAAGAGTGATTATAGAAACTGGAAAGAGAATTAAGTGTGGGGAATGGGTATGAGGCAGATTAATTGCTGCATGTCATTACCCTGCACCCTTGGATGCCATTTTCAAAGTGTCATCACCTACCCTTTTACCTTTGAAGTATCAGATAGCTTATTAACCTCTGGTCTCAATCTTGAGCTGCTCTTTAGTCTTGAACTTTTCCATTGCTCTTCTCAATAGGGTAGTCCTAATGAGATAAGGATACAGGGAGTGTTACTGAGACTATAGCAGCTGGATGTTTAGAGAGATTTCAGTCATGGCAGCATGGTAGGTAGAAAACATTCTGGTGGAGGGAGGAGAGTAGAGGGTACATAAAAGCTCAAGCTAAGGCATAACCTACAGGGATGTTTACTGTAATTCTCTTTTCCAGTATAATCCTTTGCATTAAATAGAAACAAGACTAGATATCAACTTGCTTATACTGGGTTCCCAGATGCTGAATCTGAAACAGTTTTATGCAGATTTCTTCATGTACCCTTGGGGCATATTCACAAAGAAGCGATGAGGAAGCATTGGACTGCAGAAGAAGACTCAGTCCAACTATTTGTTGAAACAAGAGTCCTAAAGCTGGGCTGGTCCTTCAGACTTGTCCCAAATTGGTCTGTGAACTTGCAATATCTGATTTTTCCCAATGGCCAGAGAATCAGTGGTTCAGTTCTAGAGGAAAAGTCAGGGTTAAGCATCATAGCTTGTATTACTCCCTCATTATGCTGAAATTTCTCAATGACCTCAGGAAATTTAGTATAGTACCTTGGAGCATTTTTTCTATCTCCCCATGATTACATTTTGTTTCTAAGCTTATAAAGAAGGCAGAAAAGAGGAGACATAGAAAAAAATTAGCAAGGCATAATATGTATGTGTGTGTATATATATATATATATATATATATATATATATATATATATAAAGAGAGAGAGAATTGGAAGAAAGACGAGAGAAGAAATATAAAAATGATGAGAATCTATTGATTTATAACATATATTTGTGTCTGTCCAGTTTTCTGATTCTTAAATTCATAATCTGACTTTGTAATAGTTCGAAGATGAGTAGAGACATGTTTGTTGTTCATTTTAAAGATAGATCCCTGGTATCTTTATAAAAGAATCAAAATCCTGTGGAGCATGCATTCTCAAAAGCAGGGTTCAACATAGATAACCTAGGTATGGGAAGGGACAGGGAAGCCTGGCATGCTTCAGTCCAAGGGGTCCAAAAGAAGTGGACATGACTTAGCAACCTAACAACGACAACTCTTAAATGAAGATTTCATTATCCACAGTTACACAAAGGGCAGCAAGCTAGATGTCAGCATAGCTCCCCATTAGCCTTCCTGGTGAAGCAAGGCGGCTAAAGACTGTGACCAGAGAGGACCTCAAGCAAAATACAGGCTATCCATAGAGAATTTATTAGCCCCTTGAATGGCAGCAGGGTTCAGGGGTAACCTGTAGGGCATTGTGATTTCACTTCCAGCTTAGATAACAGGAATGCAACTGAGCTTTGATTAATTTTATGCAGCAGATGCTTAAATAATATGTAAATTGCTTCTTAAGTGGTTGCCTATTTTCTTCTTGCATAGCTTTATTGCTTGGGAACTCACTTTTTAACAAATCCTTTGGTTCAATTCTATGTAGTTAAATTCCCAATTTTTCATTCTTTCTTTAATGCTCAATATAAAGGAGCCCAACCTTTGTGTGCATTTGCGTGTGTGTGCTTTTTCTTCTTGCCATTTTCAATTTGCCTAGCACTCCAAGTTACACTTAATCGTCTGTCAGCTTCGCAGATAAATATAGTTCGGACAACTGATTTATTCTTTAGTAAGTACATATTGCGCCCCTGCTAAGTGAGAGTGATTGTTTAGAGTGTGTTTGATAAGCATAGTACAACCCACAAGAATCCTGTTCACATGGAATTCACCTTCTTGTGAGACAAGATAGAGAATAAAAAAATAAATAAACCAAAAAAAAAAAAAAGGGGCAATATGCTGGATGGTGATAAATACTTCGGAAGAAAATGAAACAAGAAAAGAAATAGAAGTCCAGATATGAGTGCAGAGAGGTTTTACAATATGAAATAGGAGCATCAGGGAAATCTCATAAGAGAGGGATATTTGATCAAGACCTGAAAGAGATGATTATATGAACTAATTACTTAAATCAAGAATGTTTAATTAATTATTTGCACATGTTTAGCTAAGCTTTCCCCCTCCCCTCAAATGAAGTTCCATGTATTCTTATAATATTTATTTCAATTCCTGGTTTCCAAGTATTAACTATTTTAAATCTAATGATTTTGATAGAGAAATATCCTTGCCATTTTTTGTAATTTGAAAGAACTTTATACTTTAAAGAAATTATTCCAGTGATCTCTGGCTGAACAACAAACTTCCCCAAACTAAAAGGCTAAAACAACAAGGATTTTATTGTACACACAATGTCATGAGTCATGAATTTGAGTAGAGCTCAAGTAGGTGATTCTTCGCCTCTGGTGCTAGAGTTGAATGAAGTATTCAGCTAACACAAATCTGATCTAGTCTGGAGGGTTTGAGATGGTTTCATTCTTCTTTGCCCTGGTTCAAATGCTATATATATCTAGGACTGTAGACCAACTGCTTACTGAAGACCTCTTCAATAGGTAGTTATATTTTTCCACTGGCAGCTCTGGGACCTAGAGAGGGTGCCTCAGGAGAAGTACAATCTGTTAGTTGCTAAAGAACGGAATGCAGAAACTGATACAGTGTCACTTTAAACACAATCTATCAGTCAAGTCACTCCCTAAGCAGGACCTGAAGTTCCAGATGGACAGGAATTTTGAGGGGAACACTATTCAACCCACTTCCTATATTCAACCTACAACCTGTATTCTTCCACAAGGATAAAGGTGGAATAATCAGGATATATAATACTACACATATGTTGCAAAAATCAGAAAATTATACCTAGAGCATTGGGATCTGTAATTGTACAAGCTTTTGTAATTGAAAATATCTTATTTACATACTGTCCAGGAGGCCATGATTCTTACCAGAAATTTTCTTTTTTTTTTTTAACAGCGACATGAAAAAGGTCGGTGTCACTGTGGTTGGGCCACAGAAGAAGGTCATCAGTAGTATTAAAGTTCTAGAAACACAATCCAAGAATAGTCCAGTCCCAGTGTAAAGCGCTATTTCTGGAAGAAAGTGAAAGGTGTGGCATCGCTCTGCAGACTGATGACAACACTGGAAATACTGGTGGACTTTCCAAGCCCAATAAGACACTCAGATACGAGTAAAATGCCTTAAAATGGAATTTAAAAACTCTTTATTTTCCCCTGTTGTTTAGTGGATGGGTGGGTGGGAGTATTTTGTTTTGTAATTGCTTTTTTATATTAGTTGATGGATTAAATCAGAATTCTTCAATGCAAAATGACAAAGAACTAGCATAGAGCCATTGTTCATAAACTGACTATCATAAAAGCAAAAGAAATGAAATAATGCAATGAGCATGGTGGCTGTGCTTCTCAATAGCCACAAAAAAACAGACTTGTGATATTTTTATACACAGAAGAGATCTGTAACAGGTATTTTGTTTCTTTGAAAACTAGCAAAATAGAGGAATTCATACCTCAAACTATCCGGCCATATTTACTACCTTTTCATTGTCTTATTCTCTTTTGTCTGTTAAAAAGCATATAGAAATGAAGTTTGTAGTTGTTTTAAGTACTACACATTTTTGATTGTTAGCCTCCTTAAGTATTATCATGTAAAAATGTGTTTTAATTTTGAAGAAAAGTACATATTTATTTTCTTTTTGATTGTCTTTTATTGTTTTCTATTTATGCCTTGATGATTTCATTTGGATTTGTGACAGCCAAATGCCAAATGCTCTCTCAAATTGTCAGCAGCAGAAAACGTGATAAACTAGACACGGAAAATGATGTGTTTCTTTCCAGATTGTTTGAATCATACATGCATATGTATCTCTATCTATATATAAAAAGAAACAAAACCCTTTCCTTGCTCATACACTAACCAAATCTCTCACAGTCTGAATGAGTCCACCCATTTTTGTCTCCCCATTTATTATAAACTGTGTGCTCCTAATTTAGCGTGATACACCGACCTGTGTATAATGGATTTTCAGTGGCATACCTGCCTTGCTCTGGTGCTTAGGAGACCATAAACTCCCTCCATTGGTAAAAGAGCTATGTTAGAGCTCCTGAATAGAGAATGCTACACTGGAAAGGATTGGGATACTATTTAGCTTGCTGTATTAATTGGCAATGTAGCCTGTAAGCTGATGCATGAATCAAAAAGATCACTGGCTGACTGGTTTTGAAATGCCTCTTTATACATTTGCTTAAATTTGTTGAGCTGATTATAGGGAATAAGGATTACTAAACTACTCATCTGCATCACTGAGCTTTTGCTAAATTAATTAAACATTGTCATCATCAATAGCAAGTATTATTATCTTTGAGTCTCCAGTGAAATGCACCTATTATAGTTTTGGTATATTTCTTAGAAACATTGAGCTTCTTGACACTTATTGAACATATAATCTTCAAAATAGCTGGTTGTCCATCAGGACTCAAAATCTGGAGAGATCTCTTCTTGCAAGGAACTTGGACTTGCTGTTTCATAAAGGTCAAATATGAACATACTCCGTAATATTTGAAATATATACATGGTGGAGATCTAGCCATAATAGATTGTGAAGCAACATTTTAGCTCTATCTATAATCTTTCTAATGCTGATATGATCATGTTATTGGAATATGAAATGCATATGTTAGAAGAATAGAATGGATAAAACAATGCTGCAACCTTTATGTTCTTATGCAATATGGAACACTTATACAGCTTACAATCACAGATCAAAATCCACAAGTGCTAATCTGTTGTAAGTTTAGTGTAATAAGGCTTATGTTGTATTCCTTCATATATAAAATTATTTCTCAAATGTCTTCAATATTCTTAATAGTCAAATCATCCTACTAGAATTATGTATTGGGTGTATAAGAGCATGAACCTTTTAAAAAGATATATATGATTATGAAATTAATTACAAATTTCACTTAAGCCTGCTAGAAGCAGCTCAAAACCATTTTTTAAGCAAACATTTTGTTTTGTGGAATGTTAGATTGAGATCTGAATCTGGCTTCAATCTCATTTTTTTCCAGACTAGCATTTACTTTCTTAGGTACTTTTCTGTGCACACTCCACAAAATCCGTGCATTTCATGAATTAGGAGAAGCTGAGGATTGTTTAATCTATTTCATTTATTTTGGCTGTGGTTTCCATTTGAAAGTAGAAAGTGTATATGCAGTATATTGCTCTTCATTTTTCACTATTTTTCTATCTGATTTCTTATAAATTTACTTTTCACAATCCTTACCCTGTACATATGTAAACATAACAGTGTACGATTCTTAACTGTGGAATAGAGGTACTAGAATGCTTATGGCCATCTCTTTGTACAGAAACTGCATTGGCTTTCAGTAAACACGAAACCACAATTGCTTCATAATATCATGTACCATATTATCTGATTGTATCTTAAGTTTGATTTGCATATTTATTTCTGGTAACTTGCCCATGTTAAGCTGTACCAAGTATCAAATAAGCCATGTATAAATGTGATATGATTGGCAATATGTGTGTGCTTTAAATTTTCATTTTCAAATCATTACTCATTTAGTCTATGTTGTACAATGTAGATGGCCTCTTACTAATGTAAAATGATTTGTAGTGGAAACATTTATATTTTTATAATAAACATAACAAAAATATTTTTTACAGATTGGAATATGGAAGTGGTCTTTGAACCTTTTTAAATATTATAAAAACGTGCTTATTTAAACAGCAAAATAATGAAATTTATGCGAGTCAAGAAGAATGTGCTTCTGTTTCTTTTTTCTCCATTAGTGAGGAAGAGATGTATGTTATGTTATCCATAGGCATTGCCGAGGCGTGACAGTATATCTTTTAAAATACTACTCTAGTTGATATAATTCTGCATTGTAATTCCTGTGAGATAATTGCTTTCCCTCTGTTGTTCCAGTAGAAATCATGGAGCCTTTCTTGACTTAGAAGCGCGGTCTGAATCACTTTGGATGGGAGAATGAATGACTTAGATTCATAACAGCTCCTAGTCTTGAGCCTGCTCTTAGAGATTGTGGATTGATGTTCCTTATGGATTAGAGGTGTCAGAGTAGTTTATGTCCAAAAGAAAGTCAGAATATCACTTATGAAAAAAGAAGAAAGGAATTCTGAATGGGTCAGATAAAACAAAAGTTAGAAACAACTAACAAACTGAAACTTCAAATAATATTCTAAGAAACACTTAAAACTTTGAACAAAGTAGATTCCTAATCATTTGGAACTTATTTAAAGAGAATGATTATATATGAAAACCATTGATAACTCACAATATGAGGCAAGATAAGTGATCAAGATTGCCGTAGAGGTAGTCACAAAATAGATCAGATTTGAGTTTTCCTTGAAAAAGAACTAGCATTCAATCTTGTTGAGAGGAATAAGAATACTGTGTAAGCAGGAGATAGAGGAAGGAGGTAAAGAGAATATATTTAATTCAAGATATATATTTTAAGCACTGTTATGAGATGGGTATTTATTTTCCTGTCACCATTTACAAATCACTTCATTGAATTTTGCAACAATCCTGGAATAGATTTTGTTATGTTCAGATGCTCAGTTGTGTCTGACTCTTTGAGACCACATAGACTACAGGACACCAGGCTTCCATGTCCTTCACCATCTGCCAAAGCTTGCCAAACTCATGTCCATTGAGTCAGCGATGCCATCCAAAAATCTCATCCTCTTTTGTCCCTTTCTCCTGCTTTCAATTGTTCCCAGCATCAGGGTCTTTTCCAATGAATCCACTCTTTACCTAAAGTATTGGAACTTCAGCTTGAGCATCAGTCCTTTCAATGAATATTCAGGACTGATTTGCTTTAGGATTGACTGGTTTGATCTCGTTGCTGTTCAAGAGACTCAGGAATCTTCTCCAGCAACATAGTTCAAAGGCATCATTTCTTTGATGCTCAGCTTTCTTTACAGTCCAACTCTCACATCTATACATGACTATTGGAAAAACCATAGCTTTGACTATTCAGACCTTTGTAGGCAAAGTAATACCTCTGATTTTAAATATGCTTTCTAGGTTTGTCATACGTTTTCTTCCAAGGAGCAAACATCTTTTAATTTCATGGCTGCAGTCACTGTCCACAGTGATTTTGGAGTCCAAGAAAGTAAAGTCTGTCACCGTTTCCATTTTTTCCCCATCTATTTGCCATGAAATGATGGGACCGGATGCCATGATCTTCATTTTTTGAATCCTGAGTTTTAAGCCAGCTTTTTCACTCTCCTCTTTCACTTTCATCATGAGGCTCTTTAATTCCTCTTCGCTTTCTGCCATAAGGGTGGTGTCATCTGCATATCTGAGGTTATTGATAATTCTCCCTGCAGTCTTGATTCCAGCTTGTGCTTCATCCAGCTTGGCATTTCACATGATGAATTCTGCATAGAAGTTAAATAAGCAGGGTGACAATATGCCATCTTGATGTATTTCTTTCCCAGTTTTGAACCAGTCCTTTGTTCCATGTCTGGTTCTAACTGCTGCATCTTGACCTGTATACAGGGTTCTCAGGAGGCAGGTCAGGTGATCTGGTATTCCCATATCTTTAAGAATTTTCCACAGTTTGTTGTGATCTACATAGTCAAAGGTTTTAGCGTCGTCAATGAAGCAGAAATAGATGTCTTTCTGGAATTCTCTTGCTTTTTACAGTCCAACAGATGTTGGTAATTTGATATCTGGTTCCTCTGCCTTTTCTGAATCCAGCTTGTACATCTTGAAGTTCTTGGTTCAGATACCACTGAAGCCTAGCTTGAAGGATTTTGAGCATTCCTTTGTTAGCATGTGAAATGAATGGAATTGTGTGGTAGTTTGAATAGATTTATCTACTTTTAATAGATGATGGAATCAAGGCTCTGAATGTCCAGATCATCTTTCCAGAGTCATCCCAGTTCATAAACAGATATTTCAAACTGGGATCTTCTTATTCTGTGTTTTTTCCGTAATATAATTTTTATTGTAATTCCTAATATACTCTGGGGACAGTAACAGGGTCCATTTGCAAAAATAATTTGGGGAAGGGCTGTAGATTAAGTAAGAATCTATATTCATGTTGTTAGGCAGGAAAGTATACACTTACTCTAGGATGATAGTAATAGAATAAATAAAGAGAAAAGGATGCATACAAAGACACAGAAAGAAAGGAGAATTTACCAATCTAACATGAGAACTGTTCCAGAGGTGAGAATCAAAGAGAACCATAATATGTCTGGAGTGTTTGTGGAAATGTTGGCACTATTGTTAGAAGTAGGGAATTAGGAGAAGTTAAATATGTAAGCTTGCTAAATTTATTATGCTAGTCAAACCTTAATAAATTCACAGTGTTGAAAATGTGAAGCTAAAGCTTTAGAAAAATAATTCAAAGGAAAAATGTGTCTCTGATACTATGTCAAAATCTATATATCTTTTTGTGTGATACATATACTTGTATCTTTATCTTGGACCACTTTTTTAGGTTAATGTTAGCTAGTATAATAGTTTAATCTCCAAATGTCATCAGCTTAAAATAATAAAAATATATTTTTTATTTTTAAAAATGTTTATTTTATATTACAGTATAATTGATTAACAATGCTTTGTTAGTTTGAAGTGTACAGAAGATAGATATGTGTATCTATTATTTTTCAAATTATTTTCTCATTTAGGTTATTACAGAGTATTGAGAAGAGTTCCGTGTGCTATACGGTAGGTCTTTATTGGTTATCTATTTTTCCCAAGTTACCTATTTATTTACTTTTGGTTTCACTGGGTCTTTGTCGCTGCTTGCCGGCTTCCTCTAGTTGCAGTGAGTGGGGGCTACTCTTCATTGTGATGCACAGGTTTCTTTTTGTGGTGGTCTCTCTTCTCGTGGAGCACAGGTGCTAGGCACATCAGTTTCAGTAGTTGCAGCATGCAGACTCGGAAGTTGCGGTGTGGTGTATGGGCTCTAGGAAGTGTAGGCTTCAGTAGTGGTGGCACATGGGCTTTTTAAAGCCTGCAGCACGTGGAATCTTCCTGCACCAGGGACTCAACCTGAGTCCCCTGCATTGCTAGGCAGATTCCCATTCGCTGTACCACCAGGGAAGTCCAGTTACCTATATTAAATGTAGCAGAGTGTGCATGTCAGTAATCATAAATTTGTTTGCTCAGAGTCTCTTGTGTAGGTAAATTCATTTGTGTCATATTTTTAGATTCCACATATAAGCAATATCATATGATATTTGTCTCTCTCACTCTGACTTACTTTATTCAGCCATTAAAAAGAATGAAATAACGCCATTTGTAGCAACATGGCTGGACCTGGAGATTATCATACTAAAAATGCAATTTTAGACACAGAATAACAAAGTAATCATTTCCCAAGTGGTCTCACTTGCAATGATTCAAACCCCATGCTCTCTCCATCTTGTGGAGGGTAAGGCCTTGGAATCCTTTGCTTAAGCTGGTAAAATGGAAGAGAGGATTGTCTGTGGCCGAGCTTATGAACCCTGCCAGTGAGTGGCACATATCACCACCTCTCTCCATTGACCAGAACACAATCATACTGCTGTACTTGACTGAAAGAGAGTATAGATAGGGCAAGTAGTGTGCTTACATATAATAGAAAAAAAAAAAACAAAAGAACTTTTGGAATTCATAGAGCAATCTCCGCCCCAAGTCCTTTAACTCACATATGTAGTGTGTTGGGAGCTTCCCCAGTGGCTCAATGCTAAAGAATCTGCCTTTAATGCAGGAGATGAGGGTTCGATCCCTGGGTCAGGAAGATCCCTTGAAGGAGAGCATGGCAACCCGCTCCAGTATTTCTTGCCTGGAGAATACCATGAACAGAGGAGCCTGGCGGGCTACAGTCCATAGGGTAGCAAAGAGCTGGACGTGACTCAAGCAAATGAGCACTCACAAAGTGCCTTTCGTAAGTGTCTCTTACACTTATAGTGTGAGGGTAAGGCTTATCGTGTAATAGCCTTCCAAAAGGCCATTAAGGAAACATCAGTCTCTTGCTAAATCCATTCATTCCTTCTTCTCTACAAGCAATCATTTTTAATGCCTTCTCTCATTACTTGAATCCAATACATCTATTAGTGGTACCTGTGTCCTCTATGGGCATTTACTATTCATATCTCATTTCAAGAGAAAATGTATTAGAAGGAGAGCAATTAGCTGACAAACTCAAGCTGTTGTATTTTCAAAGTCCCCAGTATAGTTTACACCAGGCCGTGGAGAATGATGGGAGTACCAGTTCTGCCCCATTTCTTTTCAAGCAACTGATTTCTTCAATAGGCAACCTTGAATATCAGGCTGCAGTTTTCCTGGCTGAGACTTTCTCAGAGTTGCATTGCAGTCTGAGCATTGGATCCAGTCCCACATTCTTTGCTTCATAGGTGTCAGGACGGTTTTTCAATCTGTAAGCTCTCTGTGCTTTCTTTTATTTTCTTTTATTTATTTATTTTATTTTGGCTGCACTAAGTCTCCGTTGTGGTGTGCGGGCTCTTTCACTGCAGTGTGTGAGTTTTCTCTAGTTGCAGTACATGCTGCTGCTGCTGCTGCTAAGTCGCTTCCGTCGTGTCCGACTCTGTGCAACCCCATAGACGGCAGCCCACCAGGCTTCCCCGTCCCTGGGATTCTCCAGGCAAGAACACTGGAGTGGGTTGCCATTTCCTTCTCCAATGCAAGAAAGTGAAAAGTGAAAGGGAAGTCGCTCAGTTGTATCCGACTCTTCGTGACCCCATGGACTGCAGCCTACCAGGCTCCTCCGTCCATGGGATTTTCCAGGAAAGAGTACTGGAGTGGGGTGCCATCACCTTCTCTGAGAATCACTTAGCCAATCTCTATTCATTCTCCTGGTCTCCTCATCTTCCCAGCACTGGCTGAAACCTCCTTGAGCAGGAACTATGACTGTAAATTACTGTGTCCCCCCAGCCCATTGCTATGTCTGATATATAATAAGCATTCAATTTTTAAATTTAGATCAATTAATTAAAGCTATTTTTTGTCACCGACCCAATGGACATGAGTTTGAGCAAACTCCAGGAGATAGTGAAGGATAGGGAAGCCTGGTGTGCTGCAGCCCATGGTGCCAGAAAGAGTCGGACACGACTTAGTGACTGAACAACACAACAACAATTTTTGAAAATGTAATAAAGAGGAATGTCCTGAATTTTTGTCCCTCTAAAGTGAAGTATAAAATTCCTTTAGGTCAATAAAAACTAGTTAATGTTCCAGTTGTGTATCTTGGATCATTAAATATGCTGATTTCTACTAGAACCTATTCATTTTCAGAGAATTTTGTGGACTCCTTTCATAGGTCTCAATGCTCTCATTTTTCTTGGTGCAGTTAAGTCGTTTAAGTAGACCCTTGAACCAGAGCTTAGCTATAAAAATTTAACAAGGTAAATGCCAAAGCTATTCTGATCCTCCCTGCTCCCTTCTTATGTACAAATAATGCCAACATGCCTACTAAAAACTATCCATCTTATGGGGCACTTGGGATACACATTCTATTGACCCAGGGGATCTAGACACAATTCTGAAAAATAAGTGGTAAAGCTAAATACACTATAAAATGAAGATTTTGGAATTTACAGGAGTCCTCACCCCCAAATTCTCTGAGAAAACCTAGTTACAAGTTGATGGAGAATAGTCATAATTAAATCACATTTCCCACTAATTGGGCTATCGTCTTTCTTCCTTGAACAACAATAATTTTCCACTTAAAATTAATAAAAGCAACAAGAGCAATGATAACAAGAATTTTAAAACTGCTTCATAAATTCTATTACATATATGTGCATATATATGTATTATTATGTTTACTTGTTTCAAATAATTAAGCATTGTCATGTTCCAAGCACTTCATATGTAATATTTTACTTAATTTTCCCCAACAGTTCTACGATATGTGTGTTATTATCTTCTATATAGGTTGAGGTTTAGAGTGGTTAAGAATCATATATATTTGCACAGCTATCAAGTAGAGCTAAATCAAAATCAACTGCAGGACCCTTGCTCTAAATGGCTACACTTTATTAATCTGTCAGTATAATACTACTAATGAGGATAAAATCTGAAGAACAGTCATGAAATTCATACTGAATTTAAGATCTTGGGTAGTCTCCATCTTGCCACTTTTCAGTATGCATAGCGATACTCAGTGACTCTAGCAGAGACATGTTTCTGCAGAATCCTTTGATTCTTACTCCTGTAGTAGAGGAAGGAGCAAGCAGTTACCCTTGATTTCATTTCTGTGAACTCCATTTCAAGAGCATGAGATTTGTCTGACATATGGTGAACCCTTCAAGAAAACATGCTCCCTTGAACATTCAACAAATAATCTAATTTGGAAACACCAAATACCACAAGGAAAAAGTAGTACTCTTGTGCTATTTTCTGACAGATTTCCACACCAATGATTTATGGAAGTGTGTTAAGTTTGGGATTCTTATCTGAAGCCAAGAAAAAAGCACTTACATTTTTTAAGCCTATCACCATCTATGATGGAAGCCAAAGCCTTGGAATGTTTGCTAAAATCAAGGATGAGAGAACACAGAATGTCATGTACTATCAAGAACTTATTGACTTTCATATGGTTCTCATTTATTCTCATGCATGGCAAATCAAAAGCCTTGGGAGGAAGCCAATACAAATTGTTACAGATAACACTATCTGAATTTAACTGCCATAGGTATGCTTCATATAATAAATATATATTTCATATCAGCAACTCAGCAACACAAACATGGAGAAAGACTGTAGTCAAAATTCATTTGGATACTCTCATTCAGAGAATGCTCAGTTTGCCAATATTATTATTTATCTTGGGCTGGAATTCCCTTAATATTCAACTTGTTTTATGATTCTGACCCAAGAGATCTCTATGGAATATTGACATCATGTTAGGGTAATAGAATTACATTTTAATAATGAATGTTTAATATGTGCTTCCCTGATGGCTCAAATGGTGAAGACTCTGCCTGCCATCCAGGAGACATGAGTTTGATCCCTGGGTTGGGACGATCACCTGGAGAAGGGAATCGCAATCCACTCCAGTATTCTTGCCTGAAGAATTCCATGGACAGAGGAGCCTGGCAGGCTACAGTCCTTGGCATCACAAAGAGTCAAACACGACTGAGTGACTAACACACACACCCATGTTCTTTCAGAATCAAACAATTAAAATTGGTTCTTATTTTCAAATTTTCAATGACATTTTACAAATAGGATTTTTTTCTTTTTTAATTGGCTACAGTTCAGTTTGAGGCATCATTAGATCATGGAAGGCTCTAGCATGACACACAATATTTAGTACTAATAGTGGTGGATCATTTATTAAATGCCTTACACAGTGTCTAGAACATGGTAAGTAGGCATACCATAAGAACTGGGTTGGCCGAAATGTTTGTTTGGGGCCAACCCAAATATTTGTTGAATTAACTTTAAAAGTATTATAAGGTGTCAAGTGAATAGTTTTACCTTTGTCAACTAATATGGCCTGAATCCTGTGAATAACATGCAATTTAGTTCCACTCAGATTAATGTTCCTCTCTCAAACATTTAGAGAGAGAATGTGCTTTGTAAAGAAAAGTCTAGTCTAACACATGACCTGGTCCATGGTCTAGACCATAAAATAAACTCACTATTGTTTACTAAATGATAAATATTTTTAATGCAATATCACTATGGGTAATGAAAGAATCCTATGATATCACCCTGCTGTGAAGGAAGGGAATACAAATATGGCAAATGACTTACTAAAATCTAAAGGGTTAGTAAATGTCAAAGCCAAAAACAGGATTAAAACTTTTTGAGAAATGTTTTCCTTCTAAAACAGCCTGTACATAAGAGATCAAGATATATTGAAGCAAAATGTTGTTTTTTGTTTCTTTGTTTTTAAGGAATGTTCCAGTTACTATGGTTACATAATTTCATTTAGTGGCTTAAAACTCTCTTAAAGCCATTTATCTCCCAAGTTTTCCATGGGTCAAGAATTCACACATGGCATAGAACAGAGAGAAGTTGTCTGGGCCTCAGATTGAAGACTCAAAGCCTGGGGGTTGGAATCATCTTAATGCTTATTCACATCTACTGACTAATATTGGCTATCATAGGGGACATAACTGGACTATTGGTGGGAGTGCTTACACATGGGGTGTCTTCCTGGCATGGGCTGCTTCACAACACTGTGACTAGTTCTAAATATAAGCATCTCAAGGGACGGGAAGGAGAAAGAAACCTATCAAGAATTGTGACAGTTTTGAGATTTTATCCTTCTTACAAGACAACTGGTTAGCCTGTCACACTTTCATGGATACTGGTGGAAGAACATGAGGTTTCTGGGTTTGAGACAATGGAAAATTGGCACTTCCAGCAGTACACAGAGTGTTATCCATCATTTTCACATGCTGATTTCACAAGTCCTGAATTCTATAGAGTAAGAGAAATAGAGTCATGTCATACTTGCATACCCGGTGGGTTGTTGAATGTAAGGACGCCTGCGTTTAAGGAAATTTAGTTTTCTATAATGGGCTTCAAGCTAAACTGTCAAACATTTGTCTCAATGGAAGATATTTTTATCCTGTTGGAGAGTAGAGATCAACTCCCTAGCCCCCTTCTTTCCCTTGGTTAAGAATGACTATATAGAAAATTGGGATGTAAGTATCTTCAAGGATATAAAATAATTAAATGATACTCCTTAAGTAAATATTCACATTTGTGTGAAAAATACATATAAAATATGGTGAAATTTGACAGTTTTTTTTTTAAACTAGGGAAGTTTTTTGTTTTTTGTTTTTACTAAATCTATATATAATTAGTGTAGAATTGATATTTGTACTAATGGACTATACAGTCCATGGCATTTTCCAGGCCAGAATACCAGAGTGGGTAGCCTTTCCCTTCTCTAGGGGATCTTTCCGACCCAGGGATCGAACCCAGGTCTTCTGCATTGCAGACGGATTCTTTACCAGCTGAGCCACAAGGAAAGCCCATAAACATGGTAAGTTTCTCTATTTATTTAGGTATTTTTGATGTCTTTCATCAGCATTTTATAATTTTCATCATTGAGACCTTATATATATTTTAATTTATACCTAAGTATTTCATTTTCCTTGGCACAATTATAAGTGATATTGTGACTTTAATTCATTTCCACATGTTAATTATTGGTTTCTAGAAGATGATTGTTTTTTATTTTATATCCTGCTTCTTTGTTGAACTCATTTATTACCGCTAAGTTTTAATTTTTATAGATGCTTTGGATTTTTCAATGTAGATAATCTCACCATCTAAAACAGTAACAATTTTATAGCTTCCTTTCCAATCTATAAGTCCTTCATTTCTTTCCCTTCTTTATCATTCTTGTTACAACTTTCAGTACTATATTAAATAAGAGTGGTGTGTAAGCATCCTTGCCTTATTTCCAGTCTTAGGGATAAAGTAGTCAGCCTTTCATCTAAGTATGATATATTAGCTATAAAAATGTTTGTGATATTTTTTCTCAAATTGAGAAACTTCTCCTCTACTCTTACTTTTCTGAATTTTTTTCATGAAGATGTGTTAGCATTTTTCAGATGTTGCTTTTCTTCCTTAGTTGGTAGGATTATGTGATTTTAATTTTTAGCCTGTTTATATGGTGATTATATGGATTGATTTTTGAATATTGAAGCAACTATTCATGACCTTGAACAAACCTCCCTTTCTTGTGGCATAAAATTATTTAATACATTCCTGGATTCAATGCTAAAGTTTTGTTGAGAATTTTGCATCAGAGTTCCTGAGAGACATGCAGATGTACTTACCTTTTTTTCCTCTCATCCTACATTTTTTCTCTAATTTTCTTGTTGGGCTTTTGGTGTCAGGCTTCATTAAAAACAACAACAACAAAAGTAGGGCTTCCCTGGTGGCTCAACTGGTAAAGAATCCACCTGGGATGTGGGAGACCTGGGTTCGATCCCTGGGCTGGGAGATCCCCTGAATAAGGGAAAGGCTACCCACTCCACTGTTCTGGCCTGGAGAATCCCAAGGGGGTCACAAAGAGTCAGACACAACTGAGCGACTTTCACTTTTTATAAAATAAATTGAGGATTAGTCCTTTCTTTTTCATTTCTAGAAGAGATTCTATAAAATTGTGTTAATTCATTTTTAAGTGTTCATAGAATTCTCCAGTGAAACTATCTAGACCTAGACATTTATTTCTCAGGTGATTTTAAATTATTAATTCGGTTTATTTTTTAATGGTTTTGGGACTATTCAGTTCATCTGTTTCATTTTGGTTGAGATTTGATAATTTGTAATCTTTGAGAAATGTATCCATTTTAGTGAATTGTCACATTTATGAGTATAAGGTTGTTGGCAATATTTTCTTTGTCTTTCTATTAATATGGGGTCTGGAATACAACTTGTCTTATTATTAACATTTATTATTTACATCTTGACTATTTTCATTTTTAAGTTTTTCTAGAGTTTAATATCTTTATTATTTTCTGGGGGGAAGGAACATCTTTTGTTTCATTGATTTCCTCTATTGTTTCTCGTTTTGATTTTCACTGGTATTTTTCTTATCTTTATTATTTCTTTCCCCCTACTTGCTTCAGAGTATTTTGTTGCTCTTGCTCTTTTTCTAGTTTCTCTAATTAAGAACTTGGAATATTAATTTCAGTCCTTTTAGTCCCTTTAAAATAATCATATGGCTGTATAAATTTTCTTTTATTGTTACCTTAAGGACATCTCATTAATATTGATACATTTTGTTTTGTTTTACTTTTCATTCATTCTCTATATGTTTTATTTCCTTTGAGTCTTACTATTTGAAGCATGAATTATTTAAAATTATGTTGTATATTTTCTTTCTGCCATTGATCTATTATTTGATTTTGTAATAATTAGAGATTATACATACATGATTTTCTATTATTTTAAATTTGTTGAAGATTCTTTCATGACCTAAAGCATGGCCTGCCTTGGTAAATGCCCAAGGATACGTCAACAGAATGCTGTCTTTGGTGGGTATTTTCATCAGTGTATGTGTTTGGTTAGTAGCACTTTTCAGATATTCTGTTATTGCTTATTTTTGTCTATTTCTTCTTTTCATTCAAAGCAGTGCTTTGAATTTCCCAACTATAATTGTGAATTTTCTTATTTCTTCTTTCAGTTCTATCCATTTTTTCCATTTTTGCTCCGTGTGTTGAGAAGTTCTGTTGTTGGTGTAGAGGCACATTTAGAATAACTATGTCTCATTGATAAATTAATCCTTTTACTACCAATCAGTACCTTTCTTTTTTCTTTACTAAATTTCTTTATTCTGAAATCACTTTATGTGATACAAAAACAGGCACTCATTTTTTAAACTTAATTTTTGTGTAATATATTTTCTTTCATCATTTTATTAATATCATGCTTATGTCATTATATTTGAAGTAACTTTGTCTAAATTCCGTATAACTGGATCTTGGTTTAGTATCCACTTTGCCAATCTCTGTCTTTTAATTGGTGCATTTAGATGACTTATTTGTAAATTAATTATATTGTGACTTGTCTATCAATTTACTATTTTTTCCGGTGTTTTCTCACTGTTTCTCATTCTGCACTTTCTCTTTTCTTTCTTATAACTTAGTATTTTATTTGAATTACATTTTGCATCTTTTTTAATGTTTTGAGTATAACACTGTATAATTTTCTTAGAAGTTGCTCAATATTGTAATAAACATTTGTAATTATGAACATATATATAAATTCTGATAATGTTCAGGTGAATACATTACCTTCTTTTTACATATATGAAATGAAAATTGTCCTAGATTTTTTATAGGTCCTTCATATTATAAAATTATTTAATATGTGATGGATATTCCATATTTTAGTATAATTAGTATAATGTGTAATTCAATATTATACACTTATCATTTAAAAACTATAGTGCTATATCTGGAAAAATACTTGTATGCCTTTTCTACTTTATTGATTCTTAAGTGAAAAAGAGTGCATACATTTGCATGTATATATGTATGTATATCAGTTAAAACAATTTTTGAAATGGTTATATATAGATATAGGAATTAATATAAAATATGATTTACTATTCATGCCACCGAGCAGAGTCTTTTGAACTGGCCTGTCTGGAGTTTAAAGAGTTAATTGAAAACAATTCAGATCCCTCTTGATTGATTGTAATAATTCTGGATTATTTGACATATGGGAGGAATCCTGTTCTTTCCTTTCCAAAAAAAAGCATCTTCCTTTGATTTTTGTATACTTTGTATTTTTGCTGTATTAATAAAGGCATCAACTTTAAAACCTATAAAAACCGCTGCTATAATATAAGCTCACATCTCTGATTCGTTTATTTGGTTGTAGATCACTGAACAACTGAGACAATACAAACAAAACGTGAAATTAGCTGAGTTATCTCTCAGTACTAACAGAAGACAAAAATTCCATGAGTTTAAGCAACAAATACTGTATTTTGCCTGTTTGCTTCCTTCAGGATACCTGCTGTGTGTCACGCATGATTCCAGGTCCTTGGACATGTTGATGAAATAGAAAGGAAAAGAATGTAGTGAGAGGGGAGGTACAGAAAAAGAAAAAAGAAAAAAAAAAGAATGTAGTGACACTGAAGTTTATGTTGAAGCCTAAAAAAATATCAGGATGATTTGCTCTTCCCATAATCTATGCATTGTTAAATAAACCCACATTCCTTCAGTAAACTGCATTTTTTCTTGGCTCTAAAGGAGTACGTCAAGGCTGTATATTGTCACCCTGCTTATTTAACTTCTATGCAGAGTACATCATGAGAAACGCTGGACTAGAAGAAACACAAGCTGGAATCAAGATTGCTGGGAGAAATATCAATAACCTCAGATATGCAGATCACACCACCCTTATGGCAGAAAGTGAAGAGGAACTAAAAAGCCTCTTGATGAAAGTGAAAGAGGAGAGTGAAAAAGTTGCCTTAAAGCTCAACATTCAGAAAACGAAGATCATGGCATCTGGGCCCATCACTTCATGGGAAATAGATGGGGAAACAGTGGAAACAGTGTCACACTTTATTTTGGGCGGCTCCAAAATCACTGCAGATGGTGACTGCAGCCATGAAATTAAAAGACGCTTACTCCTTGGGAGAAAAGTTATGACCAACCTAGACAGCATATTCAAAAGCAGAGATATTACTTTGCTGACTAAGGTCCATCTAGTCAAGGCTATGGTTTTTCCAGTGGTCATGTATGGATGTGAGAGTTGGACTGTGAAGAAGGCAGAGCGCCGAAGAATTGATGCTTTTGAACTGTGGTGTTGGAGAAGACTCTTGAGAGTCCCTTGGACTGCAAGGAGATCCAACCAGTCCATTCTGAAGGAGATCAGCCCTGGGATTTCTTTGGAAGGAATGATGCTAAAGCTGAAACTGCAGTACTTTGGCCACCTCATGCGAAGAGTTGACTCACTGGAAAAGACTCTGATGCTGGGAGGGATTAGGGGCAGGAGGAGAAGGGGATGACAGAGGATGAGATGGCTGGATGGCATTTCTGATTCGATGGATGGACAGGGAAGCCTAGTGTGCTGCAATTCATTGGGTTGCAAAGAGTTGGACACGACTGAGCGACTGAACTGAACTGATCCTTCCAAAACTGTCTAGAGGGCACCCTTAGTTATTACACTTCTGGAAGATTGACTAAGAAAATTTACTTATATGTCCCCCGATAAGTGGAACACTAAAGAGCTTTTCAAAAGTGACTATTTTGAATATGAATATGAATATCATCAGATACTATATGTCACTGTGGGTTTCCCAGGTAGCTCAGCTGGTAAAGAATCTACCTTCAATGAAGGAGACCCCAGTTTGACTCCTGGCTCAGGAAGATCCCCTGGAGAAGGGATAGCCTACCTACTCCAGTGGCTCAGAGGGTAAAGAGTCCACCTGCAATGTGGGAGACCTGAGTTTGATCCCTGGCATGGCAACCCACTCCTGTATTCTTGCCTGGACAATCATCATGGACAGAGGAGCCTGGTAGGCTACAGTGCATGGGGTCACGAAGAGTCAGACACAACTGGGTGACTAAGCACAGCACATATATGTTAGTGTAAATATTTCCTGTTGTGCTTGTTAAAAAGAACTGTGGTGGAAATGAATCAGGATTTAGGTTCAAACAAACCTGAATTCAAGACTCTGTGCATGTGTACTCAGTCATGCCCAGCTCTCTGTGACTCCATGGACTCTAGTCCACCAGGTATCTTCGTCCATGAAATTTTCCAGGCAAGAACTCTGTAGTGACTTGCCATTTCCTACTTGAGGGGATCTTCCCCACCCAGGGATTAAACCTGCCTTTCTTACATCTCTTGCACTGACAGGAAGATTCTTTACCACTGTGAGACCTGGAAAGCCCTCAAGACACTTACTATTAGCTGTTTTTATTAGATGAACTCAATGCTGGCTGAATTCCATATATTCAGTTCATTTATTGCGTATATAAAATAATTACATCAAACTAATAGAGTTGGAAAAGTAAAATGGAATATTATAGGTAAGGTGTTTTCCTTAGTTCACCTACTCAAAAAGTACTTTCCTTATCCCTATTTCCTTACCTTGGTTCAGTTTAAGGTTTTAGGATTTATGTTCACCAGAATTGAACTCTGCAGGAAGTGAGCTTAAAAGGTAAATTCTGGGAAGCTATTTGTGAGCCATTGTTAAATGTTTGGCCAACTCTGATAATAATTTTTTAACATTAAAACTCACTAATAATTATTTTCAAAATGCAGAAGAAAGTTTTTCCTATTTCTCATTGTCAATAAAATAACTTTTGTTTTTGACATTTGAAGTATGCAATAATAAAAATTATATAAGGTAGACAGTTTCCTTCAGTGAAATTGAATATTTTGACTTTATATGGAAGCTAATTTTCAGCCCCAACTTAAATAATACAAAATTCAATTTCCGTTTCCTGGTATTAAGTTATAGGTTCTATATTCCTGATTTACAGTGGACTACATACACATACAGAGGCCTGGAAATGTTGTTTCAAATAAGAAGATATTAAGTGTGGTAAATGGCCATTGCATGAGCATAGTTTCCTGTTATGTAAGACACATAAATTATTAGATTTAGTCTGAAATGTTTGAAAATGTTTCCAACATCTTTTAACAATTAAAAGGAAGGAAAAAAAGTGAAGCTCTGAGAAGATCTGATTCATTCAGCAGCAAATCTGTATTCTGATTAAAAGAACTATTTGATCCTACACAGTAAGTGCATGGAAACAAGTTGGCCAGCTATTTAACTCTATGTGGTTGTTAGAAAAGAAAATATGTCTCTTATGCAGGGTTTTAGCCTGTGTAGCTTTGTGATTGTGTTTGTTTACCCGTGGTGGAAATCTCCTTATTAAATTGTGGGCAAAAGTCACTTTTATGGGTTTTTTTTAACAGTAACTGCTTATTTCAGGAAGCATTAGATTAAAATGCTAGATGCAGATCTCTGGGGTTGATCTCATAACAGAACTAGAGCACATTGGCTTGATATTTAGACATGTGCAGGAGACAGACAATTTCCTAAAGGACTGGATGCAATTTCTTCTTTTAGTTCTAAAACCAATTTTGACCATTTTTTCTACCTTTAGTAAAGATATGGGCACATACATCAAAAGATGAAGTTTGATAAAGCCTCTTCTAATTTTACAAGTATGCAGCAACGGAAATATACATGGTTGTAAAACATTACTTAAAACTAAAAAACTCAGTGTTGTGTGTACAGATGTGCTGTTGTCAGTTGGTCTGCTCTCGTTAGCTGTTATATTATCAGCACTATTAGCAACATGGCACTGATCTTGTATGTTTCCTCTTCTCCACCACTAGCTGTGTATTCCACTTGTTCCTGGGCCAGTTAAGCTATACATCTTGTGTACTAAACCATATGGAGCATGTTTTTGCGTGAACTGTCATGATTAAGGACATCCATCTTAGCCCTGACTTTACCCTTCAAGGGATCTTTGCATCACTTAATGATATAGCTAGCAGCATGTCTTTTCTCATGAAGTTGACCCTACACAGCTTTATTGAGGGCTCCACTGTTTTCCTTCCTAAAAAAAACACATTACTAATGGATGATGAAAGTGAAAGAGGAGAGTGAAAAAGTTGACTTAAAGCTCAACATTCAGAAAACGAAGATCACGGCATTCAGTCTCATCACTTCATGCCAAATAGATGGGAAACCAGTGGAAACAATGGCTGGCTTTATTTTGAGGGGCTCCAACATCAGTGCAGATGGTGATTGCAGCCATGAAATTAAAGGACGCTTACTCCTTGGAAGGAAAGTTATAACCAATCTAGACAACACATTCAAAAGCAGGGACATTACTTTGCCAACTAAGGTCCATCTAGTCAAGGCTATGGTTTTTCCTGTGGTCATGTATGGATGTGAGAGTTGGACTCTAAAGAAAGCTAAGCACCAAAGAATTGATGCTTTTGAACTGCGGTATTGGAGAAGCCTCTTGAGAGTTCCTTGGACTACAAGGAGATCCAACGTGTCCATCATAAAGGAGATCAGTCCTGGGTGTTCATTGGAAGGACTGATGCTGAAGCTGAAACTCCAAAACTTTGGCTACCTGATGTGAAGAGCTGACTCATTGGAAAAGATCCTGATGCTGGGAAAGATTGAGGGCAAGAGGAGAAGGGGATGACAGAGGATGAGATGATTGGATGGCATCACCGACTCAATGGACATGAGTTTGGGTAGACTCCTGAGTTGGTGATGGATGGGGAGGTCTGGCATGCTGCAGTCCATGGGGTTGCAAAGAGTTGAACAAGACTGAGTGACTAAACTGAACTGAGCTGAATGGATGAGTTTGTGTTTTTCCTTTCTCTCTTTTGTATTCTTTATTGCTTTTCTTCCTCTCCCCTTCCCTTCCTCACTTCCTTATTTCTATTCATATTTACTGGGTGTCAAATATCCATAGGATCTATAATATACCAAATTGCAATCTATAAAGATTGTCTGCAAATTCTAAATGCAATTCTCTTTTGTATTCAACTGTTTGTTTTGTGTACCCTGTGAATTTCTTAAATTGTACATGTTATTTATAAAAAGATTTTACTTTCCAAATATTTTATTATAAGTAATATGATTCAGATTCAATTCCCTTAGATTTTTCTAAGAATATTCTTGATGAATCTATCAAAAAATGTCCATATGCCTCATAAGTTAACAACACAAAATGTAATAGTTCTGTATTGAGATTCTAGTTCTTCCTACTTAAGAGATGTTCTTCAATTTATTCGTATGTATATGTGATAAGCACTTAATCAAAATCAATTTAATCACTTTTAAACAAATATAGTAACATTAAATAGATAGGAAGGACAATGATATGTCATCGAAACTCTCAAAAACACTAGCAAATAAATACGAAATATGTGAAATTATTAAATCAAATACATTATATATTGTTGATTTCTCTTTACAATTTGTAAAGGATTTCTTTGTTAATACAAAGACAAACTTCATTGAAAACGTTCTGGATAATGAAAAAGTCTGAATGTAAACTATGTTTCAGACTTTAATCCTTGTTTTTCCCTCTGGTAAATTATCTAGTCTCATGTATTGCTAAATGCAGTGTTCAGATATGCTCCCAAATGATTCCAAGCAATGAAGCTGAATATCCATTTAGACTGTCTAAGTGAGAGTACATTGAGTAGTGAATTAGAAATATTGATATTTATTTACTCTTCCTAGTGCTTGTATCTACTTTTCAAAATGCATAATATCTGTTCAACAGAAATGTTGCTGTATATCTATGGATATTCAAGTACTGTGTGTAATACACTAAAGATACAGATGGTCCCAACTCTGGTGGAAGATTCTACTTTTGTTGGTACTGAGAGTTTGAGAAGAAAACATTGTTCTTAGAGACAATAATGATAGACTTTGTTTTCAAGGGTTTAGATGAATAAATAGAGTAATGGCTAAAACCGATAGATTTAAATTGTTGATGTGATGACATTGATATCCCCCAAATGAAAGTATAGTTCTACACTATAACTTGTTTTTATATCTCATAGATGAGATATATATTTACATACTATAAATTCACCTATTTTAAGTGTACAATTTCTATTATTAGTAGTAAATTTTATAGTCTTGCTACTGTCTATCTACTATTTGAAAAGACTTTCCTCACTTTAGAAATCTTCCTTGTGTCCTTTTGCAGTTCCTCACTCCCAATCCCAACCCAGCCCCAAGCAAACACTGTTCCGCTTTCTGTCTCTGTCGATTTTCCTTTTCTAGAAATTCCAGGCATTGAAACGTGTGTACTATCATGTAAGAAACTGATCGCCAGTCTATGTTTGACGCAGGATACAGGATGCTTGGGGCTGGTGCACGGGGATGATCCAGAGGGGTGGTATGGGGTGGGAGGTGGGAGGGGGGTTCATGTTTGGGAACTCATGTACACCCATGGTAGATTCGTGTCGATGTATGGCAAAACCAATACAGTATTGTAAAGTAAAATAAAGTAAAAATAAAAATAAAAAAATAAAAAATATAAAAAATAAAGTAAAATGCAAAGATACATAATACAGTCTATAACAAACATAATCTTATACATTTTCTCATGTTTCTCAGCTTTCCTCTTACTACAACAGCTACATTTCAAGTGGCATTTTGAAATGTGGAAGATGCATTTTGACTAAGAACTTTCATGGTATCAATCCATCAATTCTAGCAATAGCAGCTTGCTCAAGAAAACCATTATCCATTTTTAGAGAAGAAACAAATGGAGACGTAGGTGAGAGGAATATTTTGATTTTCCATTCTAAAATACAAAATGTCCTGTTTTCCCAATATTTCACCATGCAGAAACAAGACCAATGTATTGTCTTGTCAATGGAATACTGAAGTATTGAAGTTCTCAAATTTGAAAGAAAGACTCATTACCAATTTTGATTTTAACTCTTCTGATGCAAGGGAGAGTGCTAATATTTTACTGACTGCTTTATATGGGACAACACTCCACAAAAATTTCTTCTTTGATTTCATCATAATTATGATGTAGATACTATTTTCTTTATTTTATAGATGTAGAAATTGGGCCTTATAAAAAAGCATACATTTGCCTAATGAAACAGCTAGTAATTGACAACTGAGATTAAAATGAGTTTTGTTGGGGTCTGACAGAATCTCTAAATTGAAGAGATCTACACAGTAGGTGTTCAGCAGCACTGTTCACAACAGCCAAGACAAGGAAGCAACCTAAATAAATGTTCATTGATAGATGAATGGACAAAAAATATGTTTTATATATATATATATATATATATATATAAGTGCTTAGCCGCTCAGTCATGCCCAATTCCATGGACTGTAGCTGGCCAGGCTCCTCTGTTCATGGGATGCTCCAGGCAAGAATACTAGGGTGGGTAGCCATTCCTTTCTCCAGGGGATCTTCCTGACCCAGGGCTCAGACCCAAGTCTCCTGCATTGCAAGTGGTTTCTTTACCATCTGAGCTACCAGGGAAGTACTTTATATATAAAAAATGCCATTTGCAGTAACATGAGTGAACCTAGAGATTATCATACTAAGTCAGACAGACAAATATCGTGAAATCACTTACATGTGGAATCTAGAAAAGATACAAATGAACTTATTTACAAAACAGAAATAGACTTACAGCCATAGAAAATATATTCAGTTCAGTTCAGTTGCTCAGTCATGTCTGACTCTTTGCGACCCCATGAATCGCAGCACGCCAGACCTCCCTGTCCATCACCAACTCCCGGAGTTCACTCAGATTCATGTCCATCGAGTCAGTGATGCCATCCAGCCATCTCATCCTCTGTTGCCCCCTTCTCCTCCTGCCCTCAATCCCTCCCAGCATCAGAGTCTTTTCCAATGAGTCAACTCTTCGCATGGGGTGGCCAAAGTACTGCAGTTTCAGCTTTAGCATCATTCCTTCCAAAGAAATCCCAGGGCTGATCTCCTTCAGAATGGACTGGTTGGATCTCCTTGCAGTCCAAGGGACTCTCAAGAGTCTTCTCCAACACCACAGTTCAAAAGCATCAATTCTTCAGCGCTCAGCCTCCTTTACAGTCCAACTCTCACATCCATACATGACCACAGGAAAAACCATAGCCTTGACTAGATAGACCTTAATGTCTCTGCTTTTGAATATGCTATCTAGGTTGGTCATCACTTTTCTTCCAAGAAGTAAGCATCTTAATTTCATGGCTGAAATCACATTTGCAGTGATTTTGGAGCCCCCAAAAATAGAGTCTGACACTGTTTCCACTGTTTCCCCATCTATTTGCCATGAAGTGATGGGACCAGATGCCATGATCTTCGTTTTCTGAATGTTGAGCTTTAAGGCAACTTTTTCACTCTCCTCTTTCACTTTCATCAAGAGGCTTTTGAGTTCCTCTTCACTTTCTGCCATAAAGGTAGTGTCATCTGCATATCTGTGGTTATTGTTATTTCTCCCAGCAATCTTGATTCCAGCTTGTGTTTCTGCTAGTCCAGCGTTTCTCATGATGTACTCTGCATATAAGTTAAATAAGCAGGGTGACAATATACAGCCTTGACGTACTCCTTTTCCTATTTGCAACCAGTCTGTTGTTCCATGTCCAGTTCTAACTGTTGCTTCCTGACCTTCATACAGATTTCTCAAGAGGCAGGTCAGGCAGTCTGGTATTCCCTTCTCTCTCAGAATTTTCCACAGTTTATTGTGATCCACACAGTCAAAGGCTCAGAAAATATATTAATGGTTACCAAAGGGAAAGTTCGGGAAAGGATAATTAGGAGTTTGGGATTAACAGATAAACTTTACTAGATACAAAATGGATAAACATCAAGGACCTACTGTGTAGCACCAGGAATTATATTCAATATCTTGTAATAATTTATAATGGAAGGGAATCAGAAAAGAATACATATATGAATATGCATATAAACCTATACATGTATAACTGAATCACTTTCTATACACCTGAAACTAATACACTGTAGACCAACTATACTTAAAGAAAAAGCTATTTTATTAAAGTAAGGTAGCTCAGCTGGTAAAGAATCCACCTGCTATGCAGAAGACTCTGGTTCAACTCCTGGTTGGGGAGATCCCCTGGAGAAGGAATAGGCTACCCACTCCAGTATATTCTTGGGCTTCCCTGGTGCCTCAGCTGGTAAAGAATCCGCCTTGGACACAACTGAGCAAATTTCACTTTCAAAGTAAAAATAAAAAGAAGCTGCTCTAACTTTAAACCCACTGCTTTAGTTTCTCAGAGAATTGAAATACTCTGATATTGTAAACTCACTGGTGGTTATGGATATTCTTTTTGTTTTTTGTAATGGTTATCTTAAGATCTGAAATAATGCTTAGCACACAATAGAGTTTCAGTGGTTTATAATCAGCTGGTTAATCATTTTAGTAATTATTAAACACTCATGTTCCAAACACTATGTTCATAGTCTGGGATTTTTAAAAGAATAATAAATGAAATAAGCTCCCATGAAGTTTTCTCTTATTCTTAAAATTTCTCCTCCTAATGAATCCCAAATCACAGAATATTTACCTTAAAATTTTAAAAATCTACATTCTGCCTGTAAAAAGAGTCAGTTTTGCTGATCTCTTTCTCTGTATTCCCAAAAGCAAAATATATGCCACTTTGCTGTTTATACCGCTTTGCTGTGCAAATTGATATAACTTCTATTTTGTTGGTATATTATTTTATTGCTGTTTTTCTTTTTTGAAGGACAGAAAAACTAACAGGCAAGTAACCTTGTATCACACTTAGCACTCTTCAATTATTAAAACTTTTATAACATAAATTTTATGCATTCTAAGAGAGTTTCAGTCTGAAACTCTGTATGGAAGTAGTACTTTTACATGAAAATTTCCAATCTGGCTTACTGAAAATTTTTAGCAATAAGTAAAATTTTAATGAATTTCCATCTGCAAGATTTTCACACACTTTTTATCAGGTACTAGAGAAACACTGAATGTTGATGTCCTCAAATTTTGCTGAACTGATGTACCATATAACTCCTCTCATATTAAATATTTCACCCACTTAACTTCACCAGAAGTAGTGTTTTCACAATGCATGATAATGACAAAGACAGAATGACAGGAAGAGAGAAATGTGCCATCAGGTTCAGAGTCTAAAGAATGAAAAGGGAAACTTTCTTTTTGCTATGTGTTACTTTTTTCATTTCAATAAAGAAAAATGATTACATTGGCAAAACACATTTTGAAATGTTCTTAAATTCTTCATTTCCAACTTAAATCAGAAATCTTACTTCTGAAACTTAAGATATATGTGTGTATATGAGTGTTGTGGTAGAATAAATACATATCATGTGAGATTGACATGTTATTAAACATTGCTATCAATAATATGCTTAACTGGTGCCAGAAATTGAATAATTGTACTAATAACTAATACTCATGATATCTTGTACCTGAATTTTTCTTGTACAATTTTCTCTCATTGCCTTTCATGTTTTTTTTTTTTTCTTTCTTGTTTTAAATAGGAGTTCAAACTTGGGTCATGTGACCATATTATTAAGTCTATCATTCAAAACATTTATCAGGAAATTGGAAATTTAAAAATGACTTATGCATGGATGTGCTGCCAGAGACGAAAGCATAAGGCGAGGGGGTGTTTCTAAATGTCTTCCAATAACAAAGAAAAAAACGGAAGTTATTTGGGATCTTAGAAAATGGTTAAAGAAAAAGTGAAACCTGAAACTAAGGAAACAAAAGTTTAGACAAGATAATCCCAACATCAGAGAGAGCATTTGTCATTGTCAGAACTCCAAAGAGCAATAAAGCTTTAATCCATTTCATGGACCCCAGGCCTCCTGGTCTAGTAATTCTTATGTCACCAAACCATCTTATGATCTGTATGAAATTACAGAGTGTCACCACTCTACATCTGCAGTCTTAATGTTTCCGTCCTTTGATTGCATGACAAGAAAACTCTTGAACCAGAGCACTCCACTTCACAGGAATTGGATAGAACCAGCTGCTCATGATTTTAGAGTTTTGTTTTTTTTTTAATAAAGGTTTTTTACATCCAGGAGCCTTGCATGATCTGCATCTATTTTCAGAATTCTTCAGGAAAAATCTTTGACTGCCTTTTAGTACTGTAAACATTTTTTAAAATACTAAGAAAGTTTTTCAAAGCTGCCTATAGACTCATTTCCTTCCTCTTGTTTCTTCAACTTTGTAATAGTTAAGAAATCTAAAAAGTGACCATTTTAAATTATGCTCACTGATTTCAAAACATAACTTTTTTGATTGTTTCATTGCCTTCCCCTAAAGAAGCATCATTGTCTAGAATTAATACTTACCAAAATTGATTTCATAATGGATTACATGTGTATTTTAAAATTTTTTTGTTGTGAAGTATCAAAAGTGATTGTTGACGTTTTATTTGACATGAACAAGCTAAAGGGAGTTTAGAAATGTAATCAGTAGAAAAATAAATTTCAGGTTATACCCAATTCTTACAGATTCCTTGTGGTCATTTTTTCTATTCCTGGAAATATAGTTTTGCAAAGCTCTCTGATAGCTTCATGAATGGTCAATGATATTTTATTTAGCATCAATTTCCCTCTCACATACTGTGTCACATAGTGTTCCATTAAAAGAGAACTGGTATCTGAACAACTGCTCATAATAAGAGCTCTGCAGTTTATATATTTTGTCCAGTATTTTTCTATGGAAAATGTTGGAATCTAAGTGTGTTAGAAATTAAAACAGGGTCCTCAGGAACCCTCTATGCAAAAAAGAAAATTGAATTCTCACAGTCATGTACCTGTGCTGTCGGTAGTAAATGGTTTTACATGTCAGTTTGTGCTTTCATTTTTTTCCTACTGCAGACAAATTGTAGTTATCACATCAGTTTGAGTTACAGTTGATTCATTTCCAAGGATCACAATAAATGTGCATTGCTAATAATTATACCTACAAATTACATACATTTATATAAAAACACAAAGAGCTCCTGGGGCAGGGAAAGACACTGGTTTACACAAAATGCTCTGCTTTGGAAAAAACAGTAGTGGTATTGTGACTAACTGAATTTGGAAAATGTTATACGCTCTATGCCTCTTATTGGTGAATCTCTATGCTTGCGTTCTTATTAAAGTCTCTGGAAAGTGCAGCTCTGAAACATCTGTTTAACTCTGCTCATTCCACATCATTCAGATTTATTTGACCACAGGACACTTTTCACTAGGCATCTGTTTTGAAGAATCCCTGCTGGGAAACTACTCTGTACTGCACTGAATCACAGCACAACATTTTGTACTGACAGAGGTTGAAATGGTTTTGTAACATTTTAAGTTTAGAAAATTTTTAACAAAATATATAAAATACACTGATTATCAAGAGACTTCTTATCTATTGCAGTGTGCACGCATTGTGTCTCTTCAGAACTATTGATTCAGGAGGAAATCTTGTGACTAGTCTTCCTTTAATTAAAATATCCTAGCATAAGGGACGGAGAAGGCGATGGCACATGGGGTCACTAAGAGTCAGACACGACTGAGCGACTTCACTTTCACTTTTCACTTTCACGCATTGGAGAAGAAAATGGCAACCCACTCCAGTGTTCTTGCCTGGAGAATCCCAGGGATGGAGGGGTCTGGTGGGCTGCCGTCTATGGGGTCACACAGAGTCAGACAAGACTGAAGCGACTTAGCAGCAGCAGCAGCTTAAGTGAACTTAAGATTTCTGAGAAGTAGTTTAATCAATGAGGACAGAATGAAATACTCATACTTCCCAGGATCCGGTTGGTGTAGAACACAATTTTTATTTCATTATGCCTAAATTTATCTAGTGTTGTGGGCCTTTTACCCTGGTAGCTCAGTTGGTTATGAATCCTGCAACGCAGGAGACTCTGGTTCAATCCCTGGGTTGGGAAGATCCACTGGAGAAGGGACAGGCTACCCACTTGAGTATTCCTGGGCTTCCCTGGGGGGTCAGCTGGTAAAGAATCCTCCTGCAATGTGGGAGACCTGGGTTCGATCCCTGGGCTGGGAAGATCCCCTGGAGACCAGAACAGCTACCCACTCCAGTATTCTGGCCTGGAGAATTCCATGGATGTGTAGTCCATGGGGTTGCAAAGAGTCAGGCATGACTGAGCAACTTTCATGTGCCTTTTTATGTCCGTTATATAATACAAAGTGAATTTCTCTGAGAAGATGAATCATCTCAGATTTGGCTACTGTTGTGAAATCTTCCAGAGCTTCATATCAGGTGAGTGTGAGGCCACCCTGTCAACAACAACAGAGAACAAATATTCAATTTCCATCTGATGAAACTGTATAGTTATGAGTAGTTAAACTTGAAAAATAACTCTCTTCAATTAGAGGGATACTTGGTTTTCTATGGAGTAAATCACTTTATCCTGAAATTATGCCCAAAGACATTAAGAGACAACCAACCCAAACAGAAGTGCTTGCAAGGGCATTACAATATAAATCACTGTGGGGCAGAACTGACCTGGCAACAGCGCCAGGATGAAGTTCCTTTGATAATTCAAACTTTCTCATGCACTGCTATAAATATGAGATGTGATACCCCTTATGCCAGTGAAATTTTGATTTGCTTACCTTTCTTTACATTGCTGCAAGATTGATCCAATGTCTCTTTGATGACGTAGTTTGATGTGGCTAAACATGTGAATGGTTAATGTTCGGACATCCCAGGAGACCTGGAGGAAGGGAAAAAAGGAGCAGTTGGAATCAATGCTGCTTGGACCAGGATTTACCTCAGCTTCACTTCCATAATAGCAGGAGAGAATTAGCAACATTCCTACTGCAGCCATCAGCAGCTCATTGTGCTTTCTCACTCAAGGATTAGACCTGCAGCCACGTGGCTCTCCTTGGGGAACTGGGTTGCATCTCAGGGTGTGAGACAGAGGGAATGGAATCTAATGATTTCTGACCACTGTTTAATTCTTTAAAACCCTACAGAGCTTCATATCAGGTAAGTGTGAGGCCACCTTGCAAACAACAATGGAAAATAAATATTCAGTACATCCCCTCGGTGCTGGTTCTTTGGTTGCCAACATAGACTACTATGCTTAGAATCATGACTTTTGACAGAAAATGGAAATGCAAACTCTGACACATAAAACTGAAGGCAGTGACCTATATCAGAATCGATTTGAGGGAAAAGCATCTTCATATACACAAATTCCCCCCTAAGATGCTATCTTTATCTATTACTTGTGACCTTACCCTGACCTCTTTTTAAAATACTGTTGCCACGAACTAAAGCGATGAGGTCACCTCAACTCTTCCTTGACAGCTTCCTGCTAACAGTTTAGCTTTTTAAATCATTCTGCATGTTTCTCTAGGCTGTTTCAACCAAACTAGTCAGTCACCCTGAGGTTTGCAATATAGATGCCACATTAAGGCTCTTCATGGCTAGAAAAATGACAGGTGATACTTACAAAGTCAAACTGAAATATGTCTCATTTTGTCACAATGTTTTGGCAAAATTTCAGTTGAACATCTTCAAAGAGATCTGTAGCGATTACACAGTCTCCAACCAGGAGAATGGTCAGTGATAGAAGCAAAATTGCTTGAAGGAAGGAAAAATGTGAGAATGTTAATTTATATCTACATTATCAGAGTTGGTTGTGAAAATGTTTTCATACAAGGCATTTCATCAAGAATAACACATGGTATAAAGTGGGGGCCAGTGTTTGTTTTTCAGTGAGGTTAATTCTGGCTCGTTTTTAATGTGTATCTTCAAGAAACAAACTGGGTACAGCTGTCTAGTGACCTCTTGGAGAAATACTGAGCAGAGTTCTTCATTTGTCTAATATAAGAGATAGTGTATTACACAGAACTGGGGAAAATTCATCATCATGACAGGAAAAGATAAAGCATCTAATAACTGAGTGATACCATATGTAGACTCTTTCAAAAATATTTAGGACTTCTACCCTATATAATAGCTATCTCAGTTTTATCTGCATCCACTCTTTTTGGTACCTTGTTGCTGAAACCAACAATAAAAATTCAATGACTTCCTGAACTTATTCTAGTGAAGCCTTGATTGATAGTTCTAAGAGGGAATAGGTATGCACAGGCAGGAGCTGAACCTTTATTTTCAAGTAGCATCAAGCCAGACACAAATCAGTCAAATCAGAACTTGCAGCTCTATAGACAGGCAGCTGTTTGTGGATAATAAAATGCTTCCACATATCATTTTTATCTTATATCAGGAGATGTAAGTGATTCCAGTCATCCTTGAATAAAACTGTACAGAATGAAATATTTATCACTTTATTTCAAAGTGATTTAACCTTTCAAAAATACTTAAACTCTATCAAACATAAATTTTCCTTGATACACATGTAAGGGAAAGAGGATTTCCCAGGCATGAAAGTGTAAAAACAATCATATGAGCTAGAGCATTCTTCAAATGTCTTATAGGATACCACCTGGACTCATTCCTACCAGAAATAAATATTTCTTGGGTCTCTAGTGCCACAACTTCAAGTCCAAAAGAAACTGGAAACAACTATTCAGACTTTGTCTTTGGGGAGCTTTAAGTGTCAGACTTGAGCTCTGAAACTCAAGTGACATCCTGACTATCCAGGGAATTAACCTCAGAGTCATGAGATGGAAGTTCTCAACAGCAGAATTGTTTTGCCACAATATAAGATGAAGAGTGAATACATAATAATGCCCTGTGTGTTCTAGGTTGGAATGTTATTTGATTAAACTATTCTGGTTTAGAAATAAGCTTTCATAAACTCACAAGTTTTGATCATTTATAAGGGGTGCAGACTTTTTTTTTAGAGTTTGTAGTCACATACCAACAAAATTAAGTTTTCTTATAGGAACACTGGCTAAGTAAACTGATATCAGAGTTGGTTTCAGTGTGTGTGCACTTCTCCTGCTAAGCTGCAGCTATTACTAGCACAGAATTGCCTCTGAAATGGAACCATGGATGCCTGCTCAAAACAAGGCTGCCTGCTGCCATTTGTGTATGTGTCCTACACAATGTTATGAAAGAAGCTTCTCAAGCCCCAGATTTCTTATTTCAACAAATTCTGTCATCTGTTATATTTTTCAGTTTAAATCAGAAGACGTTGTTGCTTGTCTAAAACAAGATGATACATTATGTTGAAGTGGAAAAATCCACACAGTGACAAGGATACAGTAAGAGCACAGGCTTCCATTTAATAAGTGAGTGATACCACATGTAGAATCCTTAATGTTTACAAAACTGTGTGGGAGGGTTTATGGAATCAGGCCTTTCCTGGAAGTGGAGACCTGTTTACAGATATACTCCAGTAGAAAGGGAAGTATCTCTGGGCTTGATCAAAAATGCCATTTGGGAAAGCCTGACCAACTTGGATGGGCTTTTAATCTTCAATTCCAAAACAATATTAGTGTCAAGTTCATTTTTCCTGTTTCTTCATTGGAAAGTTGTTTTAATTATTATGTTCCCATGTTGCACTTCACCTGGGCTTATCTGTTATGAATAAATGTACATCTCATTATATTTTAACATATTATGGGATTTATGTTGAGTTGTAGAAACTGTGATAGAAGAATGGGACAAGTAAAACAATTATCAGGTCATCATTTCAAGGCACAAGATGGCCATGAAAATAATGTCTCATAGGTGATGATTTAGCTTCAGTTCTCTGCAAGCCACAAGTAAGTGTCTTCTTGTTTGAGAGGTGATGGAGCTGGACATCTGGTTCATCTCCCACCATCCCTGGAAGAAGCTTATGAAAATTGCTTGAGGAACCTGTGTAACAAGCCCCTATGTTGGTCCAAGGTGTTGTTTTATTTTGGTTGATTTGGGGTGGTTTTCTGTTTCTTCATATGAAATATCGTGGGAAAAAAATGGTTAGAAATGTCCATTGGGCTTCCAAGGTGGCGCTAGTGGTAAAGAATCCACTTGCCAATGCAGGAGATGCAAGAGACATGGGTTCAGTCGCTAAGTAGGGAAGATTCCCTGGAATAGGAAATGGCAACACACTCCAGTATTCTTGCCTGGAAAATTCCATAGACAGAGGAGCCTGGCAGGCTACAGTCCATGGAGCTGCAAAGAGTTGAACATGACAGCAAGGAGCACAGAAAAGGACATCAATTTTTAGTATACACAGCTCAGCAACCATTCAGTCCACATGTCTTATTCTAGACTTACAAGAATGTTAAGGACTTCCGCAGAATAGGATTCTCATTTTCATAAGCAATTTATTTTACTATTCAACTTTGTGAAGCTCATGATACCATCTGACTTACAGTCTTAAAGATGAAAATTATTTTCATGTCCTTGAGATATAATCTGGGGAGTAATGGGTAATTATTTATATATACTCCTATAAAAACTGATGGATTTTAAAAATGATTTTAAGGACTCATTTAGCTTTCAGCTACCAAAGTTAAATAAACCTAATCACTTTAGGATCCTCATTTGAGAAATAATTTAAATTAAAATTCTAACAGTGAATACACTTTTGTGATACAAAATTAAAAACATTACATATAAGGTTAATACCTTCTTTGTTCATCACCCCTAATTTCCCAAAGGCAGCCTTTCTCAGGATTCATGTAGATCCATATAACCCTAGAATGCATATGTGTATGTGCAAAAATATATATGGTGTGTATATGTATGTGCATGCTTTATATATATATATAAAACCTCATATATATAAAATCCTATATATATGTATGAATATACACACACACACACACACACACACACACACACACAAGCTTCCCAGATGGCTCAGTGATAAAGAATTCATGTGACAATGCAAGAGACGCAGGAGACACAGGTTTGATCCCTGGGTCAGGAAGATCCCCTAGAGGAGGAAATGACAACCTGTTCCAATATTCTTGCCTGGAAAATCTGATGGGTGGAGGCGCCAGGTGGGCTCTAGTCCATCAGTCACAAAGAGCTGGAAATGACTGAATAACTGGGCCCACAGAAGCACATGTAAATATATTAGTTGTTGCTTAGTCCCTAAGTGAAAGTGAAGTCACTCAGTCATATCCGACTCTTTGTGACCCCGTGGACTGTAGCCCACCAGGCTCCTCTGTCCATGGGATTCTCCAGGTAAGAATACCGGAGTGGGTTGCCATTCCCTTCTCCAGGGGATCTTCCTGACCTAGGGATCGAACCCAGGTCTCCCACATTGCAGGCAGACGCTTTAACCTCTGAGCCACCAGGGAAGCCCAAGTTGTGTCCAACTCTTTTGCAAGGAAAAGATAGGAAAAAATATGTGTATATTTCCAATATTGCATCCAAATTCCATGCCAACCAACATTCTAGCAAACCAAATTTTTCTTTACCATTAAGAGCATTGTGTGATATAAATAAGAAATTGGAAACATACAAGAGTGGCATTTTTCACAATGTGATGTCCACTGTCATGAAAAGAGCTAGTCCTCTCAAGATCACAATTACAGACCTTCATGTACGAGAAAGGAGGGACACAGTGTACATTTGGCTCACCACTTTCTTTCCTTAAAAGACACTCAAGAAGATTGCCTGGAGTAACTGTGCAAGGGGCTCCCTTACACAGGTTTGGTGATTCTCATCCTCAGGTTTGGTGATTCACTAGAAGCCTCTGGGGAATTTAAAAAATTTGTCACATTCATAATTATGATTTATGGCAGTGAAAGGATACAGATTAAAATAAGCTAATGGGTAAGCTGCATGATGTGATCAAGGCAGGAGAATCATGGCAGATGTTGTTAAGTGTCCCAGTAGAGTAGCATGGACATGGTTAATTCCCCCAGCAATGATCTGTGACAACACACACAATGTGTTACCAACCGTGGAAGCTCAGTAGATTCTGGATGCTTAGATTTTGTCCTGGGAGTCAGTCATGTAGACATGTAGTGTCTACATGGACTGACCTTAGCCACTCAGATGTCAGCCACTGGCATCTGAACAAAAGCATGCACTCACCATAAATCACATTGTCAGCACAAATTATCTAAAGATAGTGGTACCTATAGGTTCAGTGTCTCTAGGCATAAAAAAACTACTCTTATCAGGTAGAATATCCAAGGACTCAACACTCACATCCCAGGACCAATCAAAAGCCAGTCCTGAAGATATTCTTTCTTGGGAATGTGTAGATTTCAACAACTCAGATCTGCTGAGTTAACCCTTTCCTGCAGAGATTGACTTCTATTTCCAAAGTGAATGTCAATATCGTTATCTTACTCACTGGCCTGCCATTTACATTAGTAGAACAAATGAATTCCTGAGCAGAGAGACTGGACAGCAGTATGGTCTCACATATCATACTCTCTTTCTCCCAACTCCTGGTGCAAATGAAAACTGAAGACTCCTTGTGCTTGTCCTACATTGGAGCCACTGGAGGAGATGAACATGGATACAGTGGGCTTTTTGAGGAACGCCAAGCTGTTCTCCAAAGAAATTACAGCATTCAAAATCCCCACCAATAATATATGAAGGTTCAGATTTCTCCACATCCTCACTAACCCTCTTTACTGTTCATCTTGTTTAATGATAACCATTCTAGTGAGTATGAATAGTCACACTGTGTTTTTGATTTGCATTCCCTAAGGAGGAATAATATTGAGCATCTTTTCATGCTCTTGTTAACATTTGAATGTCTTCTTTTAAGACATGTTTATTCAAATATTTGTTCACTTTTAAATTGAATTAATACCTTTTTATTGATGAGTTGTAAGAATTCTTTATATTTACTGGATTACAATTTTTTTTTTTTTAGATATTTGAATTACTATCTGTCCCCAGTTCAACTTCAGAGCAAAGAACTCCCAAAAAGTCTTCCTTCCATTTGACTGTAGTGGGATATCAAAGTGATTCTTGCTGTCCACCCTCAAAAAGATTATGATGAAAAGAGACTCAAACTAGGAGCCAGAACCCCTGATTAGCCTCTTATCTTATGAAAAATATTGTGAGACATTGAGAAAGCTCCATTTCAATCTCTTTGAATACTGCTCCCATGTAAAATGAGGGAGTTGGAATAGATATCTCTAAGGTCCACTTCATATCTAGAATTCTATGATAGTATGATGATTAGAGTCAAAGTATTTAAGTGTTCCTTGATAGCTTAAAACTGGAAGTTTAACCTTTATGCTAGAAACACATCTGATGTTGAAATTAGCTGATTTATTTTGAAAGAGCTTAGCTTTGATCTAATGCATAGATTCAGAACATCATGATGTGCTTTAAACACAAGTTAAACATATAATGACAATCTGAAGAGAGAATAACTGTAACATCCAAATTTTTTAAAAAAGAGTATATATAGCAATTTTATTCTTAATTAGCCTGAGTTTCAAAAAGTCTTTGTAAAAAATAGATTGCCATTTGTTTGTTCTGTTCCAAAGAGCCTTTACACAGAGTGTCAATTAATAGTTGTTAAAGAGTATAGGTAAATCTTTAATTTATTGCAAACATATGTTTTTTAATGTTAATTGCAACTCATTGTTAAACATTGTTTCTAGTGATTTAAAACTAAATTAAAATTTTTTGGTTGACTTTAATAATAACTGGATTAAAACATGATGTGAAAGATTTTTTTAAACTTTTTTATTTTATATTGGCATACTCTGGGAGTTGGTGATGGACAGGGAGGCCTGGCATGCTGTGATTCATGGGGTCGCAAACAGTCGGACAAGACTGAGCGACTGAACTGAACTGAACAGTTTATTAACAATGTTCTATTAGTTCCAGGTGAGGGACAAAGTAATTCAGTTTTTCTGATACATCTATCTATTCTTTTTCAAATTCTTTTCTCAATTAAGTTGTTAAGCAGAGTTCCCTGTACTATACAATTGGACCTTTTGGTTATCCATTTTAAATATAGCAGTGTGTACATGTTGACCCCAAACTCCCTAAGATTTTTATTTAAAATTATGGTGAAAATCAATATAAATACAAGGTTCACTTAACCAAAAATTGGACTCACTTTCAATGTGGATTACATTTCTGTATTTTATGCTAGAAAGTTTCCCATTAGCTTATATTTTAATTATTTTTTCCTTTTATTATATTTCTGAGGATATTGTGCATCAATTATCTATATCTTGTACTTAACTTTAGTCAAACTGACAGAAAGGAACATACCCAATAGCCACCTGAAAACACTGATCTAAGATTTAGAATTTAAAACATTGTTTAAAATGGTGGTTCCAAGGCCTCAATCTGATTCTCTCGATATAAAGTCTATATGAAGATTTTTTTTTAAATGAGATGTGAAAAGCAATTAGTGACAAAGATGACAAAACTTCAAATTTTGTTTCAAAAGAGATATATTGCCAGCTTTCTGAGTTTAATTTGTCATAGTTTAGGGCAGTTACACAGGAATTTGTTGAAAGATTAATTTTATGGACTGATGTATGCTAGGCATGCAGTCACTTCGTCATGTCTGACTCTTTGGAGAGCCTATGGACTGTAGCTGCCATGCTCTTCTGTCCATGGGATTCTGCAGGCCAGAATACTGAAGCGGCTTGCCATGCCCTCTTCCAGGGGATCTTCCTGACCCAGGGATCGAACCCACATCTCCTGCATTGGCAGGTGGATTCTCTAACACTGAGCCACAAGGGAAGTCCTTATGCACTGGTGTGTACAAAGTTGCTCAGTCGTGTACAAATCTCTGTGACACCATGCACCATAGCCTGCCAGGCTCCTCTGTCCATAGGATTCTCCAGGCAAGAACACTGGAGTGGGTTGCCTTTCCTTTCTCCAGGGGATCCTCCCAACCTAGGGATCAAACCCAGGTCTCCTGCATTGTAGGAAGATTCTTTACCATCTGAGCTACCAGGGAAGCTTATGGACTGGTAGGAACCTCCTATTTTCTCTTTCAATTTCTTTTTATATTGTTATTATTTTTCTTTTCATCTTTAACAGTGAAGGATGTTTTAAGAAGTTGATGTAACAGTAAAGTACACAAATAGATTCCTGTCTCCAAGGTGCTTAAGATCCACTTGAAAACTGAGAATGCTTACCAAAAAAGAAAAAAAAAAAAAGATCAAAAAAGGGATATACTCATTTGTCCTGTAGTGAACAGCACAAAAAATAGTTTCAATTATGTTTATAGCACGCATATGTGCTAAGTCACTTCAGTCATATCTGACTCTGTAACTCCACAAACTGTAGCCAGACAGGCTCCTCTGTCCATGGGTTCTCCAGGCAAGAATTCCAGAGTGGGTTGCCATGCCCTCCAACAGAAGATCTTCAAGATAGTACAAGTGAAATTAGCTCAGTCGTTGTGACTCTTTGCGACCCCATGGACTATACAGTCCATGGAATACTCCAGGCCGAAATACTGGAGTGAGTAGCCTTTCCCTTCTCTAAAGGATCTCCCCAACCCAGGGATTAAACCCAGGTCTCCTGCACTGCTGGTGGATTCTTTACCAGCTGAGCCACCAGGGAAGTCCAAGAATACTGAAGTGGGTAGTCTGTCCCTTTTCCAGTGGATCTTGCCAACCCAGTATAGAACCGGGGTCTCCTGCATTGCAGGTGGATTCTTTACTAGCTGAGCTACCAGGGAAACCCCTCAAGGCAGCATCAGTTCAGTTCAGCTCAGTTGCTCAGTCATGTCCGACGCTTTGCGACCCCATGAATCGCAGCACGCCAGGCCTCCTTGTCCATCACCAACTCCCGGAGTCCACTCAGACCCACTTCCATTGAGTCAGTGATGCCATCCAGCCATCTCATCCTCTGTCAGACCCTTTTCCTCCTGCCCCCAATCCCTCCCAGCATCAGTGTCTTTTCCAATGAGTCAACTCTTCGCATGGGGTGGCCAAAGTACTGGAGTTTCAGCTTTGGATCATTCCTTCCAAAGAAATCCCAGGGCTGATCTCCTTCAGAATGGACTGGTTGGATCTCCTTGCAGTCCAAGACACTCTCAAGAGTCTTCTCCAACACCACAGTTCAAAATAGCATAGTCAGATACTAATGAGTAAATCACAGATCTTTTCTGTAAATAAAAAGGTATAAATTTTTGAAATATGCTCTTTACATATTAATAAAATAAATAAGGTCAGAACAGTGTTCTTGAATACAGTATTGCATATTTTTATTTCAAGACATGAAATTGAAAACATATTTAAGAAAATGAGTACATTTAGTCTTGTTTTGCAGAGCAGGAATGGTGAAACTTTTGACAAACCTTTTTTAAAAAGTGAGTGATGCAAAACTAATGCTTTAGAGAGACATCCCTGATGGTCGAGTGGTTAAGAATCCACCTTCCAACGCAGGGAATGTGGGTTTAATCCCCAGCTGGGGAACTAAAAGTCCACTTCCTGCCGGGCAACTAAGCTTATGTGCCACAACTAGAGAGTAACTTACACACACCACAGAGGCCCACCACAGCCAAAATTTTAAAAATTAAACTAAATTAGAACAAAAAAGAATGGTTTAGAAAGGTTCTTTTGGCAACAGTGTATATGGTGTATTTAAGGGGGCAAGAAGACAACTGAGCAAATTGTTAAATTAGCCATATTATTCTGGCTATTAATATGTATCAGTATGAGTTTAGGTAGCTTGGACTAGATAATGATAATAGCATTGGAAATGGAAATGGGAAAATGAAAGTAGCATGTCGTGTAGGAATTTAGTGGATATAATAATTAAGTAGATTGGGGTAAAAGAGTCAGGAAAACTGTAAGAATGTGAGCTGAACACTTAAAAAATGAAAGTTCTACTAGGAAAAAATAAAATTGTGGGAGAACCAAATCCAGGGAAATTTTTGGTGTATTTGATCAACATTGGAAGTTTGAGACAAAGATCATACATTCCACTGACAACAACTTTACATGGGGTTAACTAGAGAAACTGAGTAAATTTAGAAATCACTTCAGTGGAGTACATAGTTTAAAGCAATAAATGCTGGAGAGGGTGTGGAGAAAAGGAAACCCTCTTACACTGCTGGTGGGAATGCAAACTAGTACAGCCACTATGGAGAACAGTGTGGAGATTCCTTAAAAAATTGCAAATAGAACTGCCTTATGACCCAGCAATCCCACTGCTGGGCATACACACCGAGGAAACCAGAATTGAAAGAGACACATGTACCCCAATGTTCATTGCAGCACTGTTTATAATAGCCAGGACATGGAAACAACCTAGATGTCCATCAGCAGATGAATGGATAAGAAAGCTGTGGTACATACACACAATGGAGTATTACTCAGCCATTAAAAAGAATACATTTGAATCAGTTCTAATGAGATGGGTGAAACTGGAGCCGATTATACAGAGTGAAGTAAGCCAGAAAGAAAAACACCAATGCAGTATACTAACACATATATATGGAATTTAGAAAGATGGTAATGATGACCCTGTATGCAAGACAGCAAAAGAGACACAGATGTGTAGAGTGGACTTTTGGACTCAGAGGGAGAGGGAGAGGGTGGGATGATTTGGGAGAATGGCATTGAAACATGTATACTATCATGTAAGAAATGAATCGCCAGTCTATGTCCGATGCATGATACAAGATGCTTGGGGCTGCTGCACAGGGATGATCCAGAGAGATGATATGGGGTGGGAGGTGGGAGGGGGTTCATGATTGGGAACTCATGTACACCCGTGGCGGATTCATGTCAATGTATGGCAAAACCAATACAGTATTGTAAAGTAAAATAAAGTAAAAATAAAAATTAAAAAAAAAATAAAATAAATCATTAGAAGATATGAAACTTCAAAGGGAGAAAATAGATGAAGAGCAGAGGGATATAATATATGAGTCACGTGGCACAGTTTAAACAATGACTAGAAGAGAGAGGATCCAGGAAACAGAAATAGTAAAAAGACAGTAAGGGATAAAACTGGAACACCGTAATGACTGTGAAATCAGGAAACAAGCTCAAGGAGAAATCACATCGCCTGAAAAAATTGGGAGTGATTATCACAAAGAAAAACTTTGCAGTTTACAAAAGGTGATCACTAGTTAACTTTAACTAGGGCTCTCATGAGAAGTCATAAACTGCATCATAGGATTAAGTCGAGAAATTTGGAGACAGCAATTTAAGGATTTTATGGTGGAAAAGAAATTCATATAGGTCTCTATTTGGATTTAGGATTAGAAATTGTTCAAAATTAGAATAAATTTCTAATTTCTCTTGAAAAATCATTTGGTTCAAAAATAAAACAAAAATAGGTAATGAACAGTTCAGAACCAGGCCCTTTTTATCTAGACTGGTCTTATTGTCATTTTGGGGGTCTGTAACTATTCCTTATACTATAATTATCCACCTGTGTATAGGTTGCGACTTCCCAAAACTTACAGAGTAGGCAAGCAAAACAACTGACTTGAAAGTTTGTTGTAATTTGTATTTACCAGTTAAGGAAGCATACCTAGAGAAGAGGAATAATCCAGGGGAAAGGAATGCTTTAGGGTAACTGGAGCTTCGTGAATGAAAAATGTTACTTGTATCAGTTAACAAAGGATGTTGCAGTCATCAAGCCACTAATCCCATCCCAACTGGTGAACCCTGAGAGGAATTAGTTCAGTTCAATTCAGTTGCTCAATGTGTCCAACTCTCTGCATCGCAATGAACTGCAGCATTCCAGGCTTCCCTGTCCTTGACCAACTCCTGGAGCTCCCTCAAGCTCATGTCCACTAAGTAGGTGATGCCATCCAACCATCTCATCCTCTATTGCCCCATTCTCCTCCTGCCTTTAATCTTTCCCAGCATCAGGGTCTTTTCCAGTGAGTCAGTTCTTCGCATCAGGTGGCCAAAGTATTGGAGCTTCAGCTTCAACAACAGTCCTTCCAATGACTATTCAGGACTGATATCCTTTAGGATGGACTGGTTTGGGGTAGAGACAAATGGGCTGCTGGCTGCCAACCCTCAGCTACTGAAGTCAACAATGCACCCTGAGGGGATCCAGGATAGAGAAAAGCAGAATGCTGCTCTTATAAAGTTAAGGTGCATAGCAAAGGAATGAATCCAGGGACCCCAGACTCTAGCAACTTCCCATACATAGAAAAGTGCTAAATTCATTAACTTGAGGTATCTGGTTCTCTTTAATTAAGTTTTCTTTTGAGGCTTTGACTACCTGGTCTTTCTTACAAAAACTCTTATATATCCTGGCTCCTCCCTTGCCTCTTCAGAGCAGTGTCTCAGAGCTATCCTCAGTTTACCTGCCAAATAAAGCATAATTCTCAACTTTTAGGTTGTGCATGTTTTCCAGTTGACATCTCCAAGAAAGAGCCCCTAAATCTTCAAAGACTGGGGCAGAACACCACCAGAGTCAGGCCTTTGTCAATAAAGAAGGTTGTAAATGATAAGATAAAATGTTTTCTCTCTTTTTTTGCCTGACCTTTGATGAGTATATAATCTAGGATCTCAATACAATCTATGGTCCTCAAACCATACCAATGGTTCTAATCAAAATTCACTTGGGGTGATTATTTTAAAATAAACTCTAGAATGATATGAATTTTAAACTTCATGACATAATGTGATAATAGGTGAATTATTATTATCATTCAGGAAAATGTATAGCTTTGTATTTTTGTCTTGTTAAACACTATTAGTTTTTGTGTTCTCCAGCCAGAAGTTTCGCTGGAATGGTGACAGAGAAGGAAAGATGCCCAGATTAAAATATGTTATGATATATCACACAGTACTGATAGCCAAAACCACAAAGCCAATCAGTGACAGACGGAACTATTTTGTTAACACTCTTCCAGATTCTGGATTATAAACTTACAGCAAATTGAAAATAAGTCATAAAAATTTAAAGAGCTGTGTGGCAAATAAGATAAATGATTTAAAATCTAAAATGTATCTATTTAAATTACGATGGAAATTAGTATATAATACATGATCAAAAAGTATGTAAGAGAGAATTCTGGACATGACACAGTTTCTGTGATAATTATTATTTTTTAAACAAGTGATCCCATTTATTCAAAATCATTTGCACAATTGACAAGTACAAATGACTTATTTATAACTTTGCTTAAAATTATTTTCTTAATCCACAGATTAAAAACATAAACTCACCTCTATTCTACAATACCTCAACATTACATAAGGCTGAAAAATACTTATACTGAAAAATACTGTGTAAGTATTTGAATAAACAAGTGGAATTTGCTTTCAGTTTCATAGGAAGAATAACATTATTACTCATTAATCGCCTTATTGTGGTAATCAAAGCCCAAGTATTTAACTTCCTTTTTTCAAAAGGGCACAGTAGAATTTTCAGAAATTTGAATTCAGGAATTATGCTTGTAACTTTTAAATTGCATTGACTTAGTTTAAATGACTATTGGATGATTTTAATAGAAATAGTTCACTTCTACCATATTTTTGTTCTCCCCCTTTTTTCTCTTTTATCTATTTCATCTTGCACCTATGGTAGTTTGGGTCTTACAATTCTCAGTCAGTTTCTGTTGTCTTGAGTGATAAATTATGGATTCTGAAGTAGATCTTAAAAAACAGAATTTTAAAGTAGGGAGGTAAAGGGTTTGGTGATATAAAGATGTTAACATATTTGAACTTAGTACTGCCTATGATCCCTCTTCAGGAAGCAGGAATGAGGCACCTAAAGGTCATGATGTTGAAAGTAATTCAGGAAATGTAAAAAAAAGAAAAAAGAATAGGTAAAGACAAGAAAAGAAATACTTGCGAACTTACAACAAGAAGATAAAATAATAAGAATGATTCTATGTTGTGTCATCTATCACAGATGCCAAAGCAATAGGAACTATGAAAGGCTACTTTTACCATATGGTAATGTGTAGACTGATGCTAATTAGACAAGTTTTACTGCATGCGGAGTCTGGCTTTTGCAGTTCTTGGTAGTCATAAACATAAGGAGTTACTGATTTAATGACAGGCAGAATTTCCTGCTGAGCCAGGAAAAAAGATAATGGTTTAGAGATTAAAGTTTAAAGTGTTAACTAGGAGACATATTCAAAACAACTAACAGGGATCAATTTTTCTAGAGAAAGGACATACTTGTATTAAAGATAGACTAGAAAGCAGTGACACTATTTATAACTTAATTTGGTTATTTACTAAGCAACAGAAACTTTTAAACTTTTCCTCTCTTTTTTTTGGCTGAGAAAAGCACTCCCACAAGAAAGGATTAAAAAGGATACCATCAGGATATCCTACCGAGCTGTTTCTGAAAATCAGTTCAGGAAGATGGAGGAGGCAGTGTGTGTGTGTGTGTGTGTGTGTGTGTGTGTGTGTGTACCTGTGTTTAAAAGAGGGTGACAAAAATATTTTATGAAAATAGAGAAAATCTCAGTCTTGTCACTGTTCTTCAAAAGACAAATTGTTCATATCCCCATTAGCTGCAGTTCTACTAAATTTCACCACAGGACACCTACCCTTGCATTCTTGACTTGTTCCTTTGAGACGACATAAAAAGGAGACTTTATAACAGGATTGTAAAACATGAGGTCCTTAGGTATTTTAAGTTATTGTACATATATATTTTGAGTATAATTTTTTCAGCTGAAAAATATATTTGTTTTTCCCTGTATTACTAATATTTATCCTCTGCTCAGAAAAACAGATCTGAGAAAATAAGAAATAAGAAAAGGATCGTGAAATTACCTAATATACACATAGTGATGACTGCTGTCTGTAAATTGTTATAACTGAAACATTTCTCCTGGAGGTGACATTGAGAAGGTTCATGTGGGCACCCACAAAACAGGCTCCAACTGTTTTGTCTTTATACAGTTTATTATACCCTACCAGAAATGAAGTTTTATTTTATATCTTAAATAAAGCTCTATAAATTATCCCAGGATACTGAGTCTAAGAAAAATTAATTAATTTCTTTAAGGTCACAAGGTTAATTAGTATGAGAGATGAAAGCAAATTTCCAGATCTTCCAGTTCATTCCTCTTTGGTCTCCATTACATTATCTGTGGAACACTGAATTTACAAAGGAAAAGGGAAAAAAAAAAAAAAGTGCAGTCATGTAGAAGAAACAAAAATTGTAATCTTGACTTGTTTGTTTTCTGGAAAAACAGAGAATGATAACTTTCTATATTACATCTAACTTCACCTTGAATTGTACAACCCTCCATTTTCCCCCCTCTTGACATTAGCACTGTTCTACACTTGATTAGTTATTAATACTAGATCCCCAGTAGCTGGAAATAGCACCTGATGCACAGCAGATACCAGTAAATATTTACAAAATAAATAAATGATATTTTGTATCTCCAAAACTAATGTTTTTAACCTACCAAATGAATTAAGTCAAGCCTTGAAACTGAACCACCCATATTGACAAAGTGTCTGTTAGCTAAACATGCTTTGAATCGCTTTACTGTTGCTTTATAACTGTCACTCTATGGAAATCTATTCATGGGATACATTAGAGTGTCAAACATCCTGAACTAAGAGTAAATACGAAAGTGAAAAATGTCAGATTTCTTCTGGCTGCGGTACAATTAAATACTTGTGTTAAACATGGAACATATTTTGTCTGACACAGGAAAACACTTGCCTGCCCATTCTCTCACACTAAACAAAAGTTAACTAAATGTTAAAGAGCCAAAAGCAACTAGGTGATATGCCATTTATTCCTTTTAATCTGTTGTTATATGATTCCATTGCGTAGCTATTCACTAGTTTACTGTCTCCTTTAGTATATAAGTTGTGCTTTAAAAATACCCTTGGGCATATCTTGTTTTCTTATGCAGCTTGATAGATTCTGTTACAATTATGCTTGTTATTTCAAGTAGAATGCATATGTTGATGAAAATACAGTTGACCCTCTTTGAAAAGGATGTATCACAGCAGTTAAAGTATACGATAGAATGTGTGATGAGTTGGTCTTGATTCAATCGCCACTGTATAGAGATATAAATTTGCAGTAGGACCACTGCATGGGACTCAGACATGTTCCGCAGGATGTCTGGCCATGGGGTGAATGGAAGGACGAAGTGTGTGTTCTCTCTTTCACTGGGGAACTGTTTCTCCCACCAAGGCCCTTAACACTCACAGACCACTTTTCCCTCTAGGTTGATGTCCATTAATCTTACCACCTCCTGCCCAGCTGAGTCAGCACTTCAGACTCAGCACTTTGTCTCCACAACGAGCAAATGGCTCTTTAGTTGTCAGGGCTTGCCCACAAGAAATAACCAGCACAGTGGGAAAGCCTTGAACATTTACAGTTCAAAAAGGCATTAATAATTTTGGTCAAAATAAACTTCTTTGGCTAGTTGGTATCAGTATAGATAATCTTAATGCTGAGAATAGTGTGACTATTTCTCCAGGAAAAATTAAAACTTTATTTCCTCAAAAAAGAAACACGAATAAGTAAAGGTGTCCACCCATTCCCCCTTGTGAAATAAACTCATTCAAAATACATAAGCACCTCTGAGCTGCATGTATGTTTAATTCATTCACTCTTTGCATATTTGGGGATACATTTTATTTTCTATTAATAACTTAGTTCTCTTATTCCTGGAGGGGGAAATTTCAACAGTCTTTAGCACAGTCATTGACTTCATGCATAATTAAAAGATCATGATAAATCACCTACTACATCTTGCTAAAGAAACATAAACAGTTTTTGAAAAGGTACAGATTTCTAGATAAGCTAAGCTCCAGATATTTCACATATATTTGCACATATCTGAAAACAACAAAATTTCCTAAGTGCATACTTTCCCCAGATTGCCAGATTCATTGATCCTGGGCTTATGGTTAGATCCTTTAAAATCTGTACTGCAGTTTGGGTTACAACTGCTTGATATTTGTTTGATAAACAACTGCTCAATATTAAGCATACATAACCTTAAGAGTACATCAAATTACAGGGCAGGATAAAGCAACAGATATCTTCAGATGGATGGCATTTTCTCAGTGCTTCCTGTGTATCCCCCTCTTAAAAATTTGTTATAGATTTCATTCTATAGTCCTTGACTGGATGCTTCTTAGATTAATAAACTTTAAAACCCTTGAGAGCAGATAACATACCTTGTATATATGTTTATAAATATAGTGGTATCTGGCACAAAGAAAATGTAACCAAGTTTCTTGAATTTAATGATGGAGAAATAATGCTGCCTGGCTGCAGGGTTTTAAATGCATGTGCACTGACTTGAAACTAGCTATTCTCAAACTTTAGTGTGAGGGAATTTTGCAAGGTATTCGTGTGAGCCTTATTTTCAGGGGCCCCATACACAGGTCTTCTTGTTTAGTGGCTTCAGAATCTGAATTGATACCAGGCATTGGACACTGACACAGGTGTTTCCTGGAGCATTTGGAAAATACTGCCTTTTAACACTTACAGCATGTTGTCTTCCTTGAGCCCGCCAGTGTATTCTATTATGAAGAGAATGTTTAGAACAATGCCCTTTTACACTCCGTATGGCTTCCACGGTGTTGCACTTGCGCCCATGCGTTCGCATGGAATAAGGCAGGAAGTCTCTGAGCAGGACGCGCGGCTGATTGACAACTAGTAATAGTGGATGGTTGGCACTAATTATTGTGCCTCATTTGCATAAGCGATTTTGAAAGATGGAAGCTAAAGTGTCTGTGGCATTTTCTGCCAACAAATTACCTGTCTGACAGGAGGGTGTCACTGCTCATCAGTGCTGGAAGCGTTTAAGTTGGTACTCGTGCAATCAATGGGAAGTGAAATATTACCTGGGAGTAATTACTGTAGGTGTCAACAAGGCTGGGAAAAGAAGGGGGTCCCTTTGCTGGTCTATGAGTAAAGGTGGTGAACGATCAAAGGGCTGGTTTTGATGATCATCTAAATCTCATGTCCCAGCTCTGTGTTTATTTGTTTATTGCTGATTATAAGAGCCAAACAAAGGCTAAGAAATCAGATAGTACTTAGGCAATTAAAAACAAAATCCCTATTCCTTATTCCATGAATTCCTGAGTCATTCTTATATGAAACTACTGTGTGTAATATAATGTTCCTGGATAGATTTCAAGAGCCAAAAAAAGAGGATTACAGACAGGAGGAATCATTAGGAAAGAGTTGGACAAGAACTTAAGAGAAAAAAGAAAGAAATTGGAGTCCACATTTTCTGGAGCACCTGGGATTTCAGTTTATGCCCCCCCAGAGATTCGCCAACTTCCTTCACAAATTTGACCCTACTCTCAGTCTTTCCTTTCTGTTCTCCTGGCTCCAGATTCTCATGCTGACTACATGCCTCCCTCGCAGGAAAACAAGCACACCCCCATTTCTATAAACTTTTCCTCTTTGTCACTGCCATAAAATTGCAGTTTGGAGCCCCCTCTTGGAGATGAAACATATTTGAACACTTGCAGTGGTAAGTAGAGGCCTTTTCATCTGGTTTATATAGCTCACAGTTCACCACCATCATCAACACTGATCAGAGTTTTGTAGTTCTGTTCTGTGTTAACCCTCTCAGACCCCAATGGCCTCTGGGAGACCTGACCCCTACTTTGAGACACAATGAACTGGAAATAATAACTCCCATATGGGAGAAGAATACTTCAGCCCCAAGAGCTTATCAAGCTTTGTTTTTTCTATGACTGCTAAGAAAAGGAGTGTGTATTGGAAGCAATTCTCTCAGCTTATAGCTATTTTGATAGGGGGTCTATATTTAATAAAGGTTAAATCCATTGAAACTGAGTCAAAGGCACTTTTCATGGCCAACAATTTCACCTACTTTAGAAGCCTGTCTCTTCCCACTCTTCCCAGGTCTACTCAAAGCGAGAAATGGGCAACCTTGCTTTGTTTAGTAGGCAAATGGCCCTTCCCCCAGATAATATGAATAAGTATTTTCAATCTGAACTTGTTCATCACTCTTATATGTCTCTCTTCAGCACAAAAAAGAAAGCTCTTTCGGTAATTGCAAGGCTTAATTAGCCAGTGTTCACACAAAGGCTTCTTTTGTTCACCTATCAACAGGCTGCTTTCATTGATGGTTCTCTGACTCTCTGAAGACTATTCTTTTACCAAGTTTTACACAGACTTCTATTTTCAGCTTCAGAGGCCTATGATATAAGTGCTCTGCATTCCAGCCCCCAGTGTCTTTTTCTCTGCCTCATCCTGTTTATAGATCACTCCTTCCATGGCTGATTGCAATTTGATCACCTTCCCAGTCTGCCAATTCCTTGCCTTTGGTAGGACAGAAACAAAATTTCAAAACAGCTATGATGCTGTGGCAAGAAAGGTCCACTAAAAAGCTGATTTCCTTCCAGTTCCATTGTCCTTTCTTTGAGTCAGAGTTATTGCATAGCAAAGAAAGAGGACAAATGTGAACCTCTGAAAAATACCAGAAAATATTAACTGGTGACTACATTATTCAAATTTAAACTATATTTCTTTTATAAATGAAAGGGGGGAAATTACATCTATATCAGTCCATTGAATTTTTTTTGAGTGTAGATCTTTTATTAGCTAATCCTTTACTGCTAATGTTTAGCAATCACATTCTGAATATTACCAGATATTATTGCCTTTGAAATTACCTCTTTTCTCTCCTCTGCTTATGTAAATCCTATTGCAACATTTCATGACAGTTTTTATGTTGATATTTAAAGGTTGCTCTCCTAGAGATTACTGTTTTCTTTCCAGGGTAATAAGCTTAAAATTTACTTACCTTTGGAGTCTGACATCCATAGACTCAAATCTATAGTAATTCTGCTACTAACATTAAAAAAATTCCTGGAACCTCAGTTGTTAGTGAAGAGGAAGTTCTCACTACATAGGATATAGTAATCCTTCCAGAAAAAGGTTCTTATTATCATGATTATTCCTATCCTGTGACATGTGCTGCTTGTAATTTTCATTCTTAAATCTGAATATCTGTTACCAAAAGTATAGATTCCTGTATAAAATAGAAAGCTTTTGAAATCCTTGGGTTTCTCTTGTGGCTCAGCTGATAAAGAATCCACCTGCAACGCGGGAGACCTGGGTTTGATTCCTGGGTTGAGAAGATCCCCTAGAGACGGGAACAGCTACCCACTCCAGTATTCTGGCCTGGAGAATTCCATAAACTGTATAGTCCACGGGGTCGCAAGGAGTTGGACATGACTGAGTGACTTTCACCTTCACTTTGAAATCCTTAATTGCATCTATAAAGTTTTCGGTTAAGTCTATTAACCATAAATATGAGTTTATGTTGCCAAAACATTTTAATTTGAAAGATAATACAAAGCTCAGAGAAATATGTTCTAAAATCATAAAATTTTTATTACAATAAATATGTACTCAGTAATCTTGAGTTGTCATCAAACACTATTAGAGTCAATCAGGATATTTTTCACCTGCTTCAGAAGCGAACTCTTCTGAAATTTGCTAATGGAATACCAGTTCTGACCCTTTCATGCGTGTTAGGTTGCAAAGTGTTTCATTCGGAATTGAATAATATTAAAGTGGTTTATGTGTATATGTTTGAATTTGTGCTTTTCTGCTATAATTCTCAGACTTTGATATGCTGGCCCATTGTTCTTTACAAGATGGTAAAACCTATTAACTCTCTTCAATTAACTGGACAGGGAACCATCTCTCCAGAAACCTCTTTGAAGGGTTTCTCATGAAATTAATGTTATATGGTGCACATTATTCTAATTCACCATTGCTTTTTTCTGAGACTTTCAAGTCTGTACATTACTTTTAACCATTCAGCAGCACTTTCATCAAATGTCAGAAACAAAACTGATTTTATTTTTTTTAATTCTTCTAATGAAAGAAACTTTTCATAATTCTCCGAAGGTGTTTAATTTCACTACACTGCCTCATCAGTCTTTGTGCACTGTATGTCCCCCTACATTATTTTTTTCGCAACCACAACTGCAAGAACATACTCTACATCTTTTGTTTATCATAAATTTTCAAGTGTGACCGCTTTTTGAAAGAAGCATCATCCTTTTTCAGTTCAGAGGGAAGTCATTTCCTTGATTTGAAGATTTTTCTGCGGACACAGATTTGTTTACTGATGGATTTATTTGTACATCCAGCTAGCTCATTTTATAGCCACATATCTATGTTTAATTTCTTCTTTTACAGTCTAGCCGATGCTATCAACAGTACTCTATAAAAGTTACTTGGAGTACACACTCTTCCAGCTTATTGCAGAATGTACTTACTAAAATAATATTTAAATAAAACATGTAGGGTTAAATATTATTTCTATCATCATGAAAGTGATAGTCTCAGGAAGAAATAAATCACCCACAGCTCACAGTAAACAAGTTAATAACAGTGTATTTAGTTCCAGACATTTTTTCAATCAAGGTTAAGTCTAGTTTTTAAGCAGACCCATTTGGGATGACTTGCTCTGCATATAAACTGTTAAACTCTCAATTGTATTGATATTTTCTCCAGTATTTTTTGTAATAAACATTTCGAATATCTTCCACTGGGGAGGAAAACATGCCCTGTGGAATGGAGAGAGGACACACCAATACCCGGAGCTCAGAAGACCCTCTGTACAATTCAATAGTTAAGGCAGACATCCTTTCAAATGCAATAAACAATATCCTTTCAAATGCAATAAACAATATAAGGAAGCTTATGATACATGTAAGAGGACTAATAATAAGGTGAGGCACTGAACACGGGGTGGTCAGGGAAAGATCATGCCATGTTAAACCATTTAAAAGGCAGAGTTTCAGCATTTCTGAAAAATTATAGTGATGGAAGAAGCAGCAATGAGTTTGATTACACATTACACATGAATGACTTTAGGGCATTTTATGAGGGAAGATTTGAAGTCTACTTTCTTATTTTTCTAAATCTGTTTAAACAGTCATTTGTTTGAAAAGTGAATGGTAAATAAGGTTGTATGAATGCTTAATTGTTTAAATTGAATTTAAGCTCTTTTTGGTACGGACTCTGCCATTAGTGAGGTACAGTACTACAATTAAGCTAAAAGCCTGTTTTTCCTTCTCTCTTGAAATTGTTTGCAAACTTTTTTTTTTTTAATCTGAGAGTTTTATCACTCTGTTTCACATATAAACAAGATGAAAGAGAATCTTCCTTTCAGTTGTCATAGTCTGCTGTTACAGACTGGGTTGATTTGACATGGTGAAAATACATTCTTATTGCATTAAAATTCACTTTAAGTAAGACAAACATATCTGCATTTTAAATTCACTAAGTAATTTCGAGAAAATATTGGACATGAATACTATCTGGCAAATGAAAATATTCAGTAAGACCAGAATATCCTTTGATTATATTTGATTGGGGTTAACAAAAAGAAAACTTGATCTTGAGAAGAGAAATGCTGCAAGGGCACATTTTTATTGAGCTGATGCTGTCATCTGTCTCTTAATTTTGTTTCAGGAAAATCAGCAAGATTATTACTTAAACCTGCTTATGTTGAAAGGCAAGTAGTTAAATTTGAAGCACAGTTTATTGCGGATTTTGACATCCTTGATTTTCAGCTCCTTTTCCCTCTCCTTTGTTCATATTCCTTAAAAAAGTATTCCATCTATCATAACTGCAAGCAGATTCTGAGTTAGTCTTATTTCTTCAAACTCGATTATATTACACTCATTACACTCTTTTTCAGTGCATCTTTTACTTCTCACAGCTACTTGGAGTGGGGTGGGATGTCAGTATTTAAAAATCTCCATTTTTACTCTGCTCTCAGAATAAATGTGAAAATTTTGTAATGACTTATAGCACTCCTTCCACTAGGGAGCTTTTAACCTAAATCAATCCTTTTCAAGAATAGGGGATACAGATCAGTTTTTGATTGTAAAACCTTCTCAATGTCGTTAAAACCACTGTATACATAGAGTTACTTACCTTCCATAAGGACAATCCAGCAAGAGATTCAGAATTAATTTAGCTTTTTATTGAACAAACATAAATATTATATCACACAACTCATGATTAAACACTCAGTTCAGTTCAGTTGCTCAGTCATGTTCACTCTTTGTGACCCCATGGACTGCAGCACACCAGGCCTCCCTGTCCATCACCAATTCCTGGAGTTTACTCAAACTCATGTCCATTGAGTCAGTGATGCCATCCAATCATCTCATCCTCTGTCATCCCCTTCTCCTCCCACCTTCAATTTTTCCCAGCATCAGGGTCTTTTCAAATGAGTCAGTTCTTCGCATCAGGCGGCCAAAGTATTGGAGTTTCAGCTTCAACATCAGTCCTTCCAATGAACACTCAGGACTGATCTCCGTTAGCATGGACTGGTTGGATCTCCTTGCAGTCCAAGGGACTCAAGAGTCTTCTCCAAAACTACAGTTCAAAAGCATCAATTCTTTGGCACTCAGCTTCCTTTATAGTCCAACTCTCACATCCATACATGACTACTGGAAAAACCATAGCCTTGACTAGACAGACCTTTGTTGGCAAAGTGATGTCTCTGCTTTTTAAAACGCTGTCTAGGTTGGTCATAACTTTCCTTCCAAGGAGTAAGCATTAAACACTAATACAGATTAAACACTAGTACAGAACTAAAGCAAAGTGTGGACCCAAAACTTTATTCTGTACTTAAATATGAATATACTCATTAAGGTGACAAGCAAATGTTAACTATAAGCATCCATGAGAAATAAAATATTTTATTGGAAGTCTCTACAAAATAATTTTAAGATGCATTCCTAAGTAATAATTAATATCAATGAGGCCATATTTCCTTAGACATAGAAACTATTTCAACAATGTCTTAAATTTCTAAACATCATTATTTTCTTGGAAAACAGAAAGAGACTCACAGGAACAAAGACACAACTCTGACTATATTTTCGGGCAAAGCAGGGAAAAAAGACTAAAATGTTGCAGAATCTCTAAATGTACTGGTGAAATATCCAGTAAGATACCGATGGTGACTACCTTATAACTGCAAAACATTCTATGCACATATTTTAAAATTTCAAATATTTTTCATACTTATTATTCCCTGTAAAAATCTTCATTTACATCAATATTAAAAATAATATTCTTCTTATTTTCTATAAATTTAGAGTCATGCAGGGCATTAAGAAGATGTGAGAAAGGCAGTATCAAGTTGAATGAGATTTAGTCTTCATGATACAAATTTAACATACTTTTTTAACTTGGAAAAGAATTAAAAGTGGCCTGATCCAAAATTTTCCTGATATCTGTACAAAGCTGCACACAATTGGCTATTGATTCTCACAATAGTCTTTCTATGATACTTGTGTGGTCCCTCTTAGGAAGTCAAACACAGAGATAATGACACTAGCACTTACTATAAAAGTCACATTTTTGATCCCTCTGTTTGCTGCCTCCAATTTGTAGTTTAAGTTTCCCTTTATTAAGAAAAACAGGCTGACGTAAAAATCACATCCTAGACAGTACAATCTCAGCTCCTCCAATTTTCCATGGAACCATTGGTCACCACACACATTGCTGTCAAATTGTTCTGCTTCTTGTCAGCTGCACACTGGGCAGGACAGGAGGCTGGTCATACGCTAATTAGGAGGACAGACTTTGCAAAGTCCGTTCTGAGAAATATAGGTGCCAAGTAATAGCTCGTGTAGTTATTTAAGGAGAAAAGGGCAAGGGTTGAAGAATGACAAAATAGTAGTTTTAATGTCTTTGGACCAAGTTGTTGAGAGAAATTTGCTTTCAGGATGACTCTAAGGTTAAAGTGAATTTCTTCCCTGAAGCCGAGAAGGGCTAAAATATGGGTCCATTTAGAAACGATGTCTTTAGGAAAAAATCCACATCTATAAAAGTCCTCATGTGGATTTGGCTAAATAGCTCTGTTTTTCTGGAATAATTATAGGCTAATAAAGGTACTAAATTCATAGAAAAGACATTAATCTAGTTTGACAGAAATAATAAACGGTGCAAACTTGCAGTGCATTGAAAGTCCCCATAGCAAATTGATCTTTTAATATCGTTAGTTATGTATGAAAAATGAAATAGTGAAAGAAGACGAAATTTTGCCCTATTTGAATAAATGGTTTGTGCTAAGTATTGCTTAACATAAAGTTAAGACATTATGCAAAAAGATTATTTTAAAATATTTATGACTATAGAATAGTATGAAAATGAAAATGATTAAAAGACCATACAAATGATAAAAAGCATATAAACGTATTGATTTTGTGTTTATATCACAAGTATATATGAATATACACAAGATAAACAGGATGACTATTTGTAAACACCTTTAGAAGCAGTTATTTCTTGATAGTAAAATTAGTAACTTTTAATTTACCTCTATTCTATATGACTCTACTGAGAATGATTTATTTGTTAATAATTACAATGTAATTTTTAAAATCTTTTACTTTTGAAATTTTGGAAAATAGGTGAAACACTGGGTAAAATGAACTGATTACTAAAGAATTTATAATTTAAATAATATCCACAGTAAGAAGAAAAGAGGTTCATGGGTTCATATTTTAGCACTGGTTTAAACATATTTAAAATTAAATAAGATCATGACAGCAAATACAAAAGTACTCCTTCCTTTCCTGGTAATATATTAGGAGTACTGAGAGGATTTAAAGTATCAAGGAATTTCTAATGTTTAGAAGCATATTTAACAGCTAAGATGCTTATGTCAAACTTCAGCAAAATACCTAAATTTTCAAAGATATTTGTCACAATGAGCCACTCACACAACATTTGATGACAAATTTTAGAAATAATTTAACTGATTACTATTACTAAAAAGACAAATTATTCTTCATACAGTTGTCCTTGTATTAATCGTAGATAAAAAACTGAGGAGGTAAAATAATTTAGTGAGGTTCAGTTCAGTTGTTCAGTCACTCAGTCGTGTCTGACTCTTTGCAACCCTATGGATTGCAGCACACCAGGCTTCCCTGTCCATCACCAACTCCTGGAGCTGTTCAAACTCATGTCCATTGAGTCGGTGATGCCTTCCAACCATCGCATCCTCTGTCATTCCCTTCTCCTGCCTTCAATCTTTCACAGCATCAGGATCTTTTCCAGTGAGTCAGTTCTTCGCATCAGGTGGCCAAAGTATTGGAGCTTCAGCTTCAGCATCAGGCCTTTCAATGAATATTCAGAATATTTAGTGAGGTAGGTATATATATTATTGTTATTCAACTTGGCACTCAGGAAATTATGAATGGATGAAAAATTAAACTACATTGCTCTAAACTATCTAAGAATCAAAAACCATGATAAAGTAAACTATGAAGAATATCAATTCTATTCTTGACAATCTACTTTAAAAAAAGTTACAACAGTGATTTTTTTAAATAACTGTAATTGAAAAATAATTTTATGCATACACAAGAGTTATAGGTCATAGCCTTCTGGGCATGAGTTTAATTTTTAATTAATTTTCAATATATAAACAAAAATACTCAATTTAAAGCAAAAGAAAAATAGAGAAATATGGGAAAAATCTCCTGCTCACACCACACAAACATTATTCATTTTTAAAAGTTTTGATGAGATGGATGAAACTGGAGCCGATTATACAGAGTGAAGTAAGCCAGAAAGAAAAACACCAATACAGTATACTAACATATATATATGGAATTTAGAAAGATGGCAATGACGACCCTGTATGCAAGACAGCAAAAAAGACACAGATGTGTATAGCGGACTTTTGAACTCAGAGGGAGAGGGAGAGGTTGGGATGATTTGGGAGAATGGCATTGAAACATGTCTACTATCATGTAAGAATCGAATCGCCAGTCTATGTCCGATGCAGGATACAGCATGCTTGGGGCTGGTGCACGGGGATGATCCAGAGGGATGTTATGGGGAGGGTGGTGGGAGGGGGGTTCATGTTTGGGAACACATGTACACCCGTGGTGGATTCATGTCAATGTATGGCAAAACCAATACAGTATTGTAAAGTAAAATTTAAAAAAATAAATAAATTTTAAAAATAAAATAAAATTACAACTAAATAAATAAATAAAAATAAAAGTTTTTAATGCAAATGCAAATTTTAAAGATAAACAAAATGTAAAGTTACAGAGACTGATAGGAGTTTCCTTATTGTTGTTTTGTAGGTTGTAGTGACACATTCACAGTGAAAAATTACAAAAGTTAATCTTTCACTAGCTTAACCGGAAAGAAGGCAAACTGAAATGAATAATTTGGCTGAAGGTGCTGGCAACTGATTCTAGGGACTCATCAAATCTCTGTCTCCCTCTCTCTATCTTTTGGCTCCACATTCTCCATTCATGTTGGTCTATCTTCCCATCTAAGCCACCCCAGTGGTAAGAGGACTTCTCCATCCAAAGGCCGTACAAGAGATCAAGAAAGAACTTACTGCTCCAATAAGCCATGCCTTCCTGTGTTTGCTTATCTATTTCTTTAATCTTGGGGCAGTGTTGTGCCCCTATGTTCTCCACTCTCTGACAGATTTCTGAAAGAGTTGTTGATATTTGAGTCTGCTTAGGGCTTCCCAGTCAATCCTGAAAGAAATCAACCCTGAATATTCATTGGAAGGACTGGTGCTGAGGCTGAAGCTCCAATACATTTGGCTACCTGATATGAAGAGCCGACTCACTGAAAAAGACCCTGATGCTGGGAAAGGCTGAGGGCAAGAGGAGAAGGGGGTGACAAGATGAGATGGTTGGATGGCATCACTGACTCAATGGACATGGGTTTGAGCAAACTCCAAGAGATAGTGAAAGACAGAGAAGGCTGGCTGAACAACAATAAGGGCTTTGCAGGTGACTCAGTGGTAAAGAAGCCGCCTGGCAATTCAGGAGACACGGGAGACTTGAGTTCCATCCCTGGACAAGGAAGATCCCTTGGAGGAGGAAATGGCAGCTACTTCAGTATTCTTGCCTGGAAAATTCCATGGACAGAGGTGCCTGGTGGGGTACAGTCCATGGGTTGCAAACAGTCAGACACAATTGAGCACCCACATTTTTTATTACTTGTTTGGATGGAGTGGTGACTTCCAAACTCCTTTCATTGACTCAGAAACCAGAAGTCTGTGAGAAGATTTCTAAATGAAATATTAGTTTACAAATAGTTACAGTGTCATTCAGGTAATTTATTTATAAATAAACTTTTGGATGCCCAAAGAAATTGTCTTGCGCTCCAAAATCCCTGTGGACAGTGACTGCAGCCATGAAATTAAAAGGCACTTCCTCCTCGGGAGAAATGCTATAACAAACATAGACATCAGAGACATATTGAAAAGCAGAGACATCACTTTGCTGACAAAGGTCTGAATAGACAAAGCTATGGTTTTTCCAATAGTCATGTATGGGTGTGAGAGTTGGACCACAAAGAAGGCTCAAAGAATTGATGCTTTCAAATTGTGTCACTGGAGAAGACTCTTGGCAGTCCCTTGGACAGCAAGGAGATCAAACCAGTCAAGCCTAAAGGAAATAAATCCTGAATATTCATTGAAAGGACTGATGCTGAAGCTGAAGCTCCAGTGCTTTGGCCACCTGATGTGAAGAGCCAACTTATTGGAAAAGACCCACATGCTGGGAAAGATTGAGGGCAGGAGGAGAAGGGGGTGATAGAAGATGAGGTTGTTGGATGGCATCAGTAACTCAATGGACATGTTTCTGAGAAAACTCCAGGAGACAGGAAAGGACAGGGAAGCCTGGGGTACTATAGTCCATGGGGTTACAAAGAGTTGGACATGACTTAGCGACTGAACAACAGCAACAACAAAGAAACTGACTTTCAAATGACATTGAGAAGTGGCCCAAAATTAAATATTAAATTTAGTGCTAAAACTAATCACCACTATTATATGTGCTTAGTTGTAAGTTATAATAATCAAGTTTTAAAAAGATTATTTTTTATTTTTTTCATATACAATGTTTATATAGTAATGTGACCTATATTCACAGATGTTTTATATAAATTGCTAACACTGTTGATTATTATTGAAGCCACTCTTGTTTAAAACTCTTAAGATTCATACCCAGGTAAGCCAGTCTATAACTGAACATCTTGAGATTTTTACTTTATTGCATTGCCTTAAATTTATCTACATTAAAATTTGTTGGATTTAATTTAATCTGTTATTTCATCCTGTCAAGGCCTTTTTGGATACTAATTCTGTCGTTCAGAACACTATTTATTCCTTCCAGATTCATGTCATCTTCTATTTGGATAATCATATTTTCATACAAGTCAGTGATAAATGGCGATAAGTGTTACACAGAACAGGATTGAGAAGAAAGCCTTATGCTCTGCCACTGCAAATGTCTAAGCTGACATTTTTCTAAAAACATATTTGAATATGGCAGTTTAATTTATTTCAAATCTGCCTAACTATTGCTTCAACCTAAACCTACAAGACGTCATATTTTCTATATATAGTATAAAGATGATCTAGTTTAATGTCATTATGAAATTCAGATATGTCTCATCTATTTCAGAATCACTTAATAATTTCTTCCTTAAATTATGCTTGCAATGCATTTGTATTTGAAGAAAGTGACTGTAATAAATTGATTGCAAAAATAACTGAATTCACCATTCTTACCTTTCTGATTACATTTTGTATCATAACTTTGTGTGCATGCTTGTCCAGTCACTAAGTTGTGTTGGGCTCTGTGACCCCTTGTCAACCAGGCTCCAAAGTCCATGGAATTTTCTAGGCAAAACTACTGGAGTAGGTTGCCACTTCCTTATTCAGGAATCTTCCCAACCCATGTTTTCTGCATTGAACCCATATCTCCTGCATTGGCAGGCATATTCTTTACCACTGAGCCACCAGGGAAGCTCAAATAACATGTTCATGTACTTACTACTTAAGTGACTTAAAGTCATCTTGCTTGCCACTTTGTCATTGTTTACTCACTAAACTATATCTGACTCTTTTGCAACTCCATGTACTATCGCCCACCAGACTCTTTGGTCCGTGGGATTTCTCAGGAAAGAACACTGGAGTCTGTTTCCATTTCCTTCTCCAGGGATCTTCCTGACCCAGGGATGAGACCTGTGTCTCCTGCATTGGCTGATGCTGCTGCTAAGTCGCTTCAGTCGTGTCCGACTCTGTGCAACCCCAGAGATGGCAGCCCACCAGGCTCCCCCGTCCCTGGGATTCTCCAGGCAAGAACACTGGAGTGGGTTCCCATTTCCTTCTCCAATGCATGAAAGTGAAAAGTGAAAGGAAAGTTGCTCAGTTGTGTCCAACTCCTAGCGACCCCATGGACTGCAGCCCACCAGGCTCCTCCATCCATGGGACTTGATTATTTACCACTGAGCCACCAGGGAGGCCAAGACTCAGATTCCTTCACTTCTAATTCTGGACTGACTGTGACTTTTTGGCCAATAGAATATAGTAGAAGTATCACTATGACACATCAGCTCCTGAAGCTCAAGAAGACTTAAGCAATCAAGGTGTACTTGGAATTCTGTGCCATAACAAGAACTAGCCCAGAATGGACAACTGGAAAATGAGAGACCAAATGAAGAACACAGATCCCAACAGAGGCTATCTAGACTAGCTACCTGAACACAGGCAGGTGAGTGATTCCAAAGAACATTAATTGAGACAGACCCATATTATAGGGGTCATGATTCATGAATAATACTAAATTTTGCCCAATAAAATTTATAGATTTTAATGCAGGCTCTAGCAAAATTTCAATAGCATTTTTGTAGAAAAGAAAAAAAAAGCAATTTAAAATTTATATGAAACCACAAATGACTCTGAATAGGTAAAGTGATCTTAAAAAGAACAAAGCTGGAGACATCATTCTATACAATTACAGATTATACACAAACTGACAGTAACCAAAACAGCATGGTATCAGCATAAATGCAGACATAGACCAATGGAACACTAGCTTAGAATCAGTTTAGTTCATTCACTCAATCATGTCTCTTTGTGACCCCATGGACTGCAGCACTCCCGGCTTCCCTGTCCATCACCAACTCCCAGAGCTTACTCAAACTCCTGTCCATCAAGTTGGTGATGCCATCCAACCATCTCATCCTCTATCATCCCTTTCTCCTCCTGACTTCAATCTTTCCCAGCATCAGGGTCCTTTCCAATGAGTCAGTTCTTCACATCAGGTGCCCACAGAATTGGAGTTTCAGCTTCAGCATCAGTCGTTCCAATGTATATTCAGGACTGATATCCTTTAGAATGGACTGGTTTGATCTCCTTGCAGTTCAAGGGACTCTCAAGAGTTTTCTCCAGTGCCACAATTTGAAAGCATTAATTCTTTGACTCTGACCCTTCTTTGTGGTCCAACTCTCACATCCATACATGACTACTGGAGAAACCATAGCTTTGACTAGACGGAACTTTGTTGGCAAAGTAATGTCTCTGCTTTTTAATATGCTGTCTAAGTTGGTCATAACTTTTCTTCCAAGGAGCAAGTATCTCTTTATTTCATGGCTGCAGTCACCATCTGTAGTGATTTTGGAGCTCCCAAAAAAAAGTTAGCCACTGTTTCCATTGCTTCCCCATCTATTTTCCATGAAATGATGGGGCCAGATACCATGATCTTCGTTTTCTGAATGTTGAGCTTTAAGCCAACTTTTTCACTCTCCTCTTTTCACTTTCATCAAGAGGCTCTTTAGGGTCTTCGTTTTCTGCCATAAGGGTGGTGTCATCTGCATATCTGAGGTTATTGATATTTCTCCCGGCAATCTTGATTCCAGCTTGTGCTTCATCCAGCCCAGTGTTTCTCATGATGTACTCTGCATAGAAGTTAAAAAAGCAGGGTGACAATATACAGCCCTGTCATACTCCGTTCCTGATTTGAAACCAGTCTGTTGTTCCACATCCAGTTCTAACTGTTGCTTCCTGACCTGCATACAGATTTCTCAGGAGGCAGGTCAGGTGATCTCGTATTCCCATCTCTTTCAGAATTTTCCATAGCTTATTGTGATCCACACAGTCAAACGCTTTGGCATAAGCAGAAATGATGTTTTTCTGGAACTCTCTTGCTTTTTCAATGATTCAATAGATGTTGGCAATTTGATCTCTGGTTCCTCTGCCTTTTCTAAATCCAGCTTGAACATCTGGAAGTTCACGGTTCACGTACTGTTGAAGCCTGGCTTGGAGAATTTTGAGTACTAATTTGCTAGCGTGTGAGATGAGTACAATTGTGTGGTAGTTTGAGCATTCTTCGGCATCACCTTTCTTTGGGGTTGAAATGAAAACTGACCTTTTCCAATCCTGTGGCCACTGCTGAGTTTTCCAAATTTGCTGCATATGGAGTGTGGCACTTTCACAGCATCATCTTCTAGTATTTGAAATAGCTCAACTGGAATTCCATCACCTCCACACTAGTTTTGTTCACAGTGATGCTTCCTAAGGCACACTCACATTCCAGGGTGTCTGGTTCTAGGGAAGTGATCACACCATCATAATTACCTGGGTCGTGAGATCTTTTTTGTATATTTCTGTGTATTCTTGCCAACTCTTCTTAATATCTTATGCTTCTGTTAAGTCCATACCATTTCTGTCCTTTATTGTACCCATCTTTGCATAAAAAATTCCCTTGATATCGCTAATTTTCTTGAAGAGATCTCTAGTCTTTCCCATCTATTGTTTTCCTTTATTTCTTTGCATTGATCACTGAGGAAGGCTCTCTTATCTCTCCTTGCTATTCTTTGGAATGCTGCTGTCAAATGGGTATATTTTTTCTTTTCTCCTTTGCCTTTCACTTCTCTTCTTTTCACAACTATTTGTAAGGCCGTCTCAGACAACCATTTTGCCTTTTTGCATTTCTTTTTCTTGGGGATGGTCTTGATCCCTGTCTCCTGTGCAATGTCACGAACCTCTGTCCATAGTTCTTCAGGCGCTCTGTCTATCAGATCTAGAAATTTGAATCTATTTCTCACTTCCACTGTATAATTGTAAGGGATTTGATTTAGGTCATACCTGAATGGTCTAGTGGTTTTCCCTACTTTCTTCAATTTAAGTCTGAATTTAGCAATAAGGAATTCATGATCTGAGCCACAGTCAGCTCCTGGTCTTATTTTTGCTGACTGTATAGAGCTTCTCCATCTTTGGCTGCAAAGAATATAATCGGTCTTCATAGAACCATTCAACTTCAGCTTCTTCAGCATTACTGGTTGGGGCATAGCCTTGGATTACTGAGATATTGAATGGTTGGCCTTGGAAACAAACAGAGTTCATTTTATTTAAGCTATTCTAATAGCTTAGGATAGCTATTGTCAAAAAGGTAAAAGGTAAGTTTTGGTAAGGAAGTAGAAAAAGGGATTCCTTGTATGTAAACTGTTGATGGGACTGTAATTGGTAATGTCATTGTGGAAAATAGTATTGCATTCAACAGAACTTAAAAAAAAAAAAAAGCAGAAATATTATGTGATACAACAATTCCACTTCTGGTTAGACATCTAAAGGATATGAATCATTATCTGAATGCCATCTGTTCTTCCATGTTCTTTGCTGCATTATTTACATTAGTCTAGGTATAAAATCCTGCAGCCATGAAATTAAAAGACGCTTACTCCTTGGAAGAAAAGTTATGACCAACTTAGTTAGTATATTCAAAAGCAGAGACATTACTTTGCTGACTAAGGTCTGTCTAGTCAAGGCTATGGTTGTTCCTGTGGTGATGTATGGATGTGAGAGTTGGACTGTAAAGAAGGCTGAGCGCTGAAGAATTGATGCTTTTGAACTGTGGTGTTGGAGAAGACTCTTGAGAGTCCTTTGGACTCCAAGGAGATCCAAGCAGTCCATTCTGAAGGAGATCAGCCCTGGAATTTCTTTGGAAGGAATGATGCTAAAGCTGAGACTCCAGTCCTTTGGCCACCTCATGCGAAGAGTTGACTCATTGGAAAAGACTCTGATGCTGGGAGGGATTGGGGGCAGGAGGAGAAAGGGACAACAGAGGATGAGATGGCTGGATGGCATCACTGACTCAATGCACCTGAGTCTGAGTGAACTCCTGGAGTTGGTGATGGACAGGGAGGCCTGGCGTGCTGTGATTCATGGGGTCGCAAAGAGTCGGACACAACTGAACGACTGAACTGAACTGGGGTATAACATCAACTAAGTGTCCTTCAACCAATGAATAGATAAAGAAAATGTGATATATAAATACACAGTGAAATATTGTTCAACCTTAAAAAATTAGGAAATTCTGTCATCTGAGACAATGTGGATGAACCTAGAGGACATTATGCTAAATGTGAAAGCGAGACACACAGAGACAAATACTGCATGATCTTACTTATACGTGAATCTAAAAGAATCAAACTCATAGAAGAGAGTAGAATGGTGGTTTCCAGGGGCTGCAGGATGAGGGACATGAAGAGATATTGGTCAAAAGATATAAAATTGTAGTTATTTAGATGAGTAAGTTCTGAAAATTAATGTAGAGTATAGTGGTGGCAGTAATTAATATTACTATATTATATATTTGAAGTTTGCTAAAGGAGTTAGATCTTAAATGTTCTCACTACACCCACGCATGAAAGATAATTATGTGAGTGGATGGATATGTTAATTAGTTTGGTATGGTAATCATCCCTCAATGTCTACGTATATCAAAATATCATTTTATACGACATAAATATATACGATTATTATCTGTTAATTTAAAGCTGGAAAAATATAAATATTTGTCTCATTATGCCAGTAAGTTGTTTTTTTAGTCACCCCTAGGTAACTGATACATTGCCCATATTATCTTTTATGAAAATTGGAATAATGATTTCCTATGAATATTTGTCAGCATATCTTCCATTCTTAGGATGATTCAGAAATCATCTGTAAGATTATGTTTGATCTATCTAACACATTTGTTACCATAGGCTTTGAATGACCAAAAAACTTTAATTTTGTAGTTCTAATTTATCAGTAGTGCTAATGTATTAGACTTCCCAGCTGGCTCAGTAGTGAAGCACCTGCCTGCCAATGCCGGAGACATAGGAGACGCAGGTTCAATAATGCACCAGAAGCTTTGTGGGGTGCTTTAATTGCTAATAAATGTCTTCTGTGGGCATAGCAATAAGGCAGGAGTAGAATAAATGCAGTATACCGTTGGTCTCTGAAAAGCCTCACTTTGAACTGCATGGATACGCTTATATACAAAAGTTTTTCCACAATAAATACACAGTGCTGTACAATGTGGGGTTGGTTGAATCCATGGATGTAAACTGCTTGTATGGAGGGTCAATTGTAAATTATAAAAGAATTTTTTAACATAAGGAGGGTTGGTGCGCCTAACCCCCACATTGTTCAAGGATCAACTATATTCATTATTCACACGTTCAGTTCAGTTGCTCAGTCGTGTCCGACTCTTTGCGACCCCATGAATCTCAGCACGCCAGGCCTCCCTGTCCATCACCATCTCCCGGAGTTCACTCAGATTCACGTCCATCGAGTCCATGATGCCATCCAGCCATCTCATCGATCTTCATTTTCTGAATGTTGAGCTTTAAGCCAACTTTTTAGCTCTCCTCTTTTACTTTCATCAAGAGGCTTTTTAGCTCCTCTTCAGTTTCTGCCATAAGGGTGGTGTCATCTGCATTTCTGAGGTTATTGATATTTCTCCCGGCACTCTTGATTCCAGCTTGTGTTTCTTCTAGTCCAGCGTTTCTCATGATGTACTCTGCATAGAAGTTAAATAAGCAGAGTGACAATATACAGCCTTGACGTACTCCTTTTCCTATTTGGAACCAGTCTGTTGTTCCAGAGAGTCCAATATATTTTTGAATATATAAGTTTCCACAATCACTTCCAAGTTAGAATTCAAAGATAAAGACACTGACTACATTGTCTCTTGGTGATTACTATTAGAATAAATCTTCACTACTCTGGGAAGAGATTTATTTATCATTTGTTCATTAATATGTATTAATTTTCTAGATGTCTAGTTGTTATCTTGAAGAGCACATAAACTTTGGCCATAATATGATTGACAGATGGAAAGGATCAGTTACCATGGGAAATAAGGGAAAGGAATGAAGTTTCAAAAGGAACACAACTCCAGGAGTCATCCATTCTTCTATAGCCTAGAAAGTGGAGTGAGATGACTGCTATTTTAGTGGATAATTCTGAATAGATGGCAATGAGCCACACTAATAGCAGAGGTTTTTTGTTTGTTTCTCTGTTTGTTTGTTTTGCCCACACAGTTAGTGCATGGAGCTAAAATTTGTACTTTGACCATTTTGTTTCATTGGGGCAATCCATTAACACAGGTGTGGGAGTTTGGCTTTTTTTTAATCATGGCTAACAGTAGAAGAGCTTTCCAAAATAATGGTTAAAATTTAGAATGTTTTAGATGACTAAATTTTTGTTTATGTGTTGAGGTATATAGCTATCACTCCTACTTATGTTTTGCACATAATTAGCTTAATAAGTTTAAAGAATTCTTAAGATGTTTGCTGTAAGCATTTTGGTAGTATTTATACAGTTAGTACATTAAAAAATCCCAAAGGAAATAAACCAAATCTCTCAGACATTTAAAACTGACTATAAATATGAAACCCTCCCATATATTTTCATAAAATAATAGCTTTATGTCACCTTCCCTGTAGTACTTCAAGTACTATTAAAAAGGAAGCATTCATAAATATCAGATGATTCAACACTTCTTTTTCTACCTACATAACTCTTCAAACAGTACCCAGAGACTCTAGAAGCAGAATCCAGTAATTCTTTCCACATGTGTTCCAGGGGATTCTGATCATGCTGATATTTAAAAATCACCAGTCTATGACATATTCCTTTACCTGTTGCACATGTGTTTTCTCCTCTTTTTGTCCTCACCCAGGCTCTACCCCATTGAGCAGAAAGTACAGAAAGTTTCCATATTCCCCTCAACCCTGCATAATTAGTCTTTTGAAGTTGCCACATTAATTGTTAAAGTACCTTTTGGGTCTGGAACAAATGCATAATGACATCTGAATTATCATAAAATTAGAGATTTCTAGTATTTTTCTTCTAGTTTTTTGCATGGTTACTATTATTAAAAGCTATGGGTGCAATTCAATTAATAGCTGTTACTGTTTCTGTTATCTAGAAGGAGAAATAGTTTGAACATATGTTTGGTAAACATTTTCACACAGTCTTCCTGTTTCTATTTATTTGACTGTACAAACTATATTGTTCATTGAAAAGAAAGTTTTCTAAAGACATACTATCACCTACAGCACCTATTACTTATATTGCTTAGGTAAAACAGGCAGTACTATTGACCAAATTTAATGGGAACTTATTTGTTGGACTGTACTTCTATTTTGTTCACTGTGACAATTTTTTTAATGTATAATAAGAATTAATCATGTGTCTATGTAATCTGTGACAAGAACTGAGGAAAATGATGTCCCAAAAATTATCTCCTGATCAAGCGCATCCTTGGCACCAAGTAGAGTCAAATAAGTAATTCAAAGTTACCTCTAAACTGCAAATCTGAGTTGCATAACAAATGCATATGGAAATCACACAGGTAAATGGAGCTGGAGTTCAAGAAATGTATACTATATTTTAAAGGGTTTTCTCTCATTTTGAATTAAGACTTAAAATGTTTCCTTCATGTGCATGTAAGTTTGATTTTAAGCACCTTCAAATTTTATACACTCTGCAAATCAACTTATGAAATGGATACCCAGAATCCTATACTTCTCTACCTTGAAAATGTATCTGCCACTGGGCTGATATAAGTAAAGTGTTCAACTGAAACAGAAATTCCAAATTATTTCGAAGTTCAAATCTCTTTTTGGACACATACATACACACACACACACATACACATACATATATATGTGTGTGTGTATATAATTAAGTATAATCTGTCATTATGTATATTGTTATTATACTTATCCTGATATTACATATACATCCTGATATACACCAAGAAAGATGCTTGAATTTAGTTATAATATATATATGTACAAAAACTTAAGATTTATAGCTTTTTAAATTTCTATTCCTATTTCTCCTAGTGCTGTATATTATTTTACAACTCTATTCTTTTCATCATATGATGCATAAGGTTATTTTAAACCTTTTGGTGGTTTTGATGAACCAGGTTCTGCCATGAATTTTCTGTTGAAACTATTCGTATTTGCCTATCTTTGCTCTTCTCTCCATCACAAGAGGCTAGAATTTGGGAAGTGTACTTCCCAGACTCCCTTGTCAGCTGGTTTCCATTTAGGTTCTGCCAAAGGATTAAAGTATGAAGACAGCAGGGAGTTCGTTTTGGATTCTTGCAGTAGCTGCAAAGAAACTACTCTAGGGTACTGGGGACTCCAGGAACATTGGTGGTCCCTACAGTGACAGCCAGGCCTCTCCAGACCCAAGGTTGTGGAGGTGACTTCAGCAGTGTAAGTGACCACGATCCAGCAGCAGCAGCTAGTGTAAGCTTCTGCATGTTGACAGCTGTGGATGTCTAGAAGTTCTGAAGTTTTATTTTCTTTAGTTAAAACTCGTGTCTCACATGTGCTCCTCCAACCCTTCCAACACCTTTAAAACCAACTTTCTTACGAGCTCTTTCTCTGCTTGAAATATCTAGAGTGATTTCTCTTTTCCTGACTGAAAAATGACTATGCATGGGAAAAGCTTGGCTTATTCACTGAGACGATTAGAAGACTGATGGGTGTACAGAAACCTCATGCTGTGTCCAATATGACTTGGCAGAGAGAATAGCCTTTTCAATGTTAGGGATGAGAAACTAATTTAGAGCAAGGCTCAGTAGTATAAAGAGTCAGCTAAGATTTGCCAGAACTTATAGAAAAGAGCCTTTTACTGAAAAATAGCTAGCTACCTTACAAGGAGTGTGTATGTGTGTGTTTCTTATATCTACTCTAAGAAGTCACTTCTTAACCAGTTATCCTTCCAGTATGTTAAATATGCATAAACATTTAAGCTGCAGAACTGAAGTCAGAATTCTTTGGTTTAAGCTTGGGCTTCTTTTCTGATCAACTAGAGTCATGTCAGAATTTCCCATTTTGATCTGGCAAGTGAATACCATAATCCATACCTACTTTGCAGAGCCTTTTTATAGGATCAAAGGGATAATGTATATGAAGGTGCTTTTTAAGTAGCTAAATTCTACATCCATGTCAGGTGTTATGAGAGAAGATTAGTTAACAGCTAGAAAGGAAAGCACTGTGACTTCAGAAATTACAGCCAGAAAGCAATTCCTGAATCAAATGGTGACTCTGTTCACAGCCTCTATGAACACTTTGACTATGTTTCTCTTTATGTGGAGCTATGAAGTCAGAAATAGCTCAAGAACAAAGTGAGAGGTCCATGAAACATAAAGAAAGGAAAAGCAGAAAGCAGACTCAAAAGGCAAGAATTGGCTACACATTCACATGATCATTGTCCTTCCCAAACTCAATCATGCCAGCTTAGAGGCAACTGCTCTTTGCTTCTCTGCCCTGTGCATTGAGAATAGTGAATGATTATGGGTTTGTGCTACAAAGCCCAGAAATATAAAAATATTTTTAGAAACCTTATTGTACACCAGAATCAACTGGGGAAGTTTTTAAAATACAGATTCAAGTGAACTACCTTTGATTTATATTCACAAGATCAGGAGGTCACCAAATATTTTTAACTTTCCAAATGGCCCAGGAGGTTCTGATGTATGGGTCTACAAAAAAGCAGCATTTCACAGAATAGCTTCTGGATCAATTTAATCGAAATTACCTTTTCACTTTTTGACAGTCCCAGTTTTTGAGCCCAAACCCAGATGATTGAATACATGTCTCTAAATAATGGAACCTCATATTTGCAATGCAATAAGTAACCCAAGTACTTGGCATCCAGAACTGGAGGGCAAGTTTGGTTCAAGGACAAGTTCTGAACGTGCTATCTTACTTTCCTGATGTACTCTAATCCACTTTGCATCTAACTTCACTGCATTCTTAAAATAATTTGCAATTCTGTTGTAAACTCAAATAAAGACAATGAAGGTAAAAATGCAAATACCTGGTAAAATTCACTGACAAGCAAATCATTAATTTGGTTTTTCTAAGTTTTACTAAGCTCACTCCTGCCCCTCTGTGGCTTCCTCTATAGCCACTTCCATGGTGGTCTAGTCGCTAAGTTAAGTTCAACCCTTGCAACCCCATGGACTGTTGCCTGCCAGGTTCCTCTGTCCATGGGGTTCTCCAGGCACTTCTATAGTTGGAGTCATTCTCCCATACTTCATGGGGCAGTTTTCAATATTCATTTCACTTGACAGAATTTGTCACTTTTGGCTTTTGGGCTTGTACAGTTTCCTTACTGACTCACTTTTCTGGTTAACCTACACATTCTTCCAAGTTCATCTTAAACATCACCATCTCTAGGAAATATATTCTGGTTTCTCAAGTCCAGGTTATTCCTTGCCCTCTCTGCAGCACCCAGAACCCTTCCTATTAATATTATATTTACTATGCATTAGGCTGTCTACACTTATTTGCCTTTATCTCCACTAGATCTGACCTGTCATTTCTTTTCTCTATAAAGTACCAAATAGTAATTATTTTAGTTTTTATGAGTCATGAGGTCTCTGTCACAGTTACTCAACTCTAACATTGTATTGTGAAAGCAGCAATAGAAAATGCATTCCAATAAGATTTTATTTGCCAAAACCCTCAGTGGGGAGATTTGGCCATGGATGGTGGTTTGCTGACCCCTGCACTAAACTGTCAGCAAAACATGACCATTCTTGTTCACCAGCCCCTGGTCATATGGTCTGGCTGGATTTAATCTATATTTTGTAGAGTTTGGTCCATCTACCAATAAACAAATATTCAAAGGTTTAAATAATATAGAAGCTTATTTGTCTATCACATAAGAGAATTCTGCTGCTGCTGCTGCTGCTGCTGCTGCTGCTGCTGCTGCTGAGTCGCTTCAGTCATGTCCGACTCTGTGTGACCCCATGGATGGCTGCCCACCAGGCTCTCCTGTCCCTGGAATTCTCCAGGCAAGAACACTGGAGTGGCTTGCCATTTCCTTCTCCAAAGCAGGAGAGTGAAAAGTTAAAATGAAGTCACTCAGTCGTGTCCGACTCTTCACGACCCCATGGACTACAGCCCACCAGGCTCCTTCACCATGGGATTTTCCAGGCAAGAGTACTGGAGTGGGTTGCCATTGCCTTCTCCAAGAGAATTCTAGAAAGAGGCAATTTCAAGTTGGTAGGACAGTTTCACTGTTCCCAGTGTGTTTTTAAGTCACAGGTTCCCATTGACCATCCTCAACATGTGGCTTCCATTCTGGAAAGGACTTCATTTATGCATGTATGAAGAAGGGAAGAAGTTCATTTAAGGAGACCTCCTGCAAGACTGATATATGTTCACTTACATGAAATCATCCAAAACTTAGCCACATTTAGCTACAGGAGAGGATGGAAAATTGTTTAGTGAGGAACACTATGATCCCCTTATGGCAGAAAGTGAAGAAGAACTAAAGCGCCTCTTGATGAAAGTGAAAGAGGAGAGTGAAAAAGTCAACATTCAGAATACTAAGATCATGGCATCCAGTCCCATCACTTCATGGCAAATAGATAGGGAAACAGTGGCTGACTTTATTTTGGGGAAGTTCCAAAATCATTGTAGATGGTGATTGCACCCATGAAATTAAAAGACTTTTACTCCTTGGAAGGAAAGTTATGACAAACATAGATAGCATATTCAAAAGCAGAGACCTTACTTTGCCAGCAAAGGTCTGTCTAGTCAAGGCTATGGTTTTCCACTGGTCATGTATAGATGTGAGAGTTGGACTATAAAGAAAGCTGAGTGCGGAAGAATTCATGCTTTTGAACTGTAGTGTTGGAGAAGGCTCCTGAGATCCCTTGGACTGCAAGGAGATCCAACCAGTCCATCCTAAAAGAGATCAGTCCTGGGTGTTCATTGGAAGGACTGATGTTGAAGCTGAAACTCCAATACTTTGGCCACCTGATGCAAAGAGCTGACTCATTTGAAAAGACCCTGATGCTGGGAAAGATTGAGGGCAGGAGGAGAAGGGGACGACAGAGGATGAGATTGCTGGATGGCATCACTGGCTCACTGGACATGAGTTTGGGTGGACTCTGGGAGTTGGTGACGGACAGGGAGGTCTGGCATGCTGTGGTTCATGGGGTCGCACAGAGTGGGACACGACTGAGCAACTGAACTGAACTGAACTGAACTGAACTTGGAAGTTGCTTAGTATATTGTTCTGATGTTAAATCTATATGTCAGAAAATATCATCTACCTGAAATGGTTGAAATCTGATGTGGAAAGAAGCAAATCCCCTCCATCTTGTTTCTTTCCACATGTGATTATATTAGTTCATAAACATAGGAAAGTGACTCAAACAGTTTCAAAACTTTCATTTGTGAGTGACATCAGAAGTTCACAAGTAAGTGACCTTTCCAAATTTCATTTCATAATGAATGCTCTTTCATTTAGTCTTATCTCTCTTTCTACACTTCAGAAAGACAAATCATGTTTGTGTTAGGCCAACCCCACCCAGAATCTCTAAAGCAACTGTTTTTGTGCATGCAAGGCAGCCTGAAACATCCATAATTACCAATGTTTACATCTGTTTCCAATCTCTAAGCCAGAGCACAGAATTACTCTTATACTGGGCCTTCCACAGTGGTCCCATTTGTTTATTTATGCTTTGGTTCTTGAACTATGTGCAAACATGCACAATGACAACAATGTTATGATACCTGACATCCATCAGATGGTGGGGTTAGTTCACAGGAAGAGGCTTTGGTCTTTAAGATGAATGGATATTTGATCTTCTCCAGCAGAGTCTTGGGCTGAAAACCTAAAAAATAGAAACTAATTAATCTTAATTGATTTTCATTAGTGGGTCTCTTTTCTTTTCCTATAAGATTTTGCAGGTTTTTTTTCCCCATTCATACTGTATTTGGGGGAAAAAATGGAACTATATCTTTTTTCTCTCTTTCTCACTACCTACCTACCTATGCTTTTCGATTTAGACTCAATCAATGATCATGAATCTGCTTTAATTTGATATTATCTCAATACTGACATTTTACATAACACTGTTACTTGAGAATAGAAACATTTAAACCTTCCATTTATTAGCTCACCATTTTAATATGATGACTTTGCCTAACATTAAGAAGCTATGACCTTAGAATGTTGATTGTTTTGTTAGCTCATTGATGCTTTTTGGTATTAGTATGTCAGAAGGAATATATCCACTCCATAGTATTTACCATTGAATTTATTTTTATTCCTTTTCCATTTTCTAACTCGATATTTATAAATAAAGCCCTGACCTTTATCTTGGGAAGATATTATATAAAGAGCCTTGGGACTCTAAATTCAGTGTAGAGAATAATCACACATAGAACTTGCTAAAATATAGATTCACTGTCTTTGCTTCTAGAGATTCTGATTCAGTAGATATATGTCTAAGAAATATGTGTTTTTAAATAGGTATAGTCTGTGGTTCATGCTTTTAGAATACTGGATCAAGTATGTTTTAGGTATGTCTGCTTACCTTTATTTAGATCATTTTTTTCATGTGCAGCATGGTTTGGGCATGTGTGTGTGTGTGTGTGTGTGTATGTGTGTGTACATGTGTGTGTATGTGTAAGAACCTTTGTTTCCATTTTCATATGATTTCATTTATCACCTGGTATTGTCTTCAACAGTTTGACAAAGCTTCTCAAAAGTATTAGTGTCACTCAGTTTCTAAATTCAGTAACCTTTTCTGAGTCCTTATGCTCTCCTTGATTTCTGTGTCATCCACTTCCTTTAAAGATTTATCTTCTTTGGCTTCACAGGGTACAGTCCTCTCCTTAGTTCTCTCTATGTATCTGATTTCTCAGGTTCATATTCCTTTTTTAATTCTTCAATTATAGTTGATCTTAATTTTACCTGAATCATATTTTCCTTCCAAATTCCTGACAGCGACGAACACCTCTTTGTGGTTAAACCCCAGATCTGTATATGTAGTTTCATTCTAAGTGAGCCATGTTTTATTTCTGTATGTCAGATGTCACTCCTCAGAGTCTGTGTAGGTTACCAGATTCAAGATGCCCACAACTGAATACATTCTTCTTATAAATTTAATATATAATTTTTATAAATATATTACCATATTAGAGATTGAAAAGTTCTAAATAGAAAAAAAGCTTCACTTAGAGCTTACTCAATTATGTATGAATTGTATTGCTTATTTTTTCATACATAAAATGCATACTATCAGTAATAGTGTTCTAACAGTTCCTTTTTGCAATTCAACTTTAACAATTTTCTATGTTATGAAACTGTCATCTATTATTATCATCCTTACATTACATATACGTCTTATTTCTCTTATCAAATTGAAACCTCATGAAGAAAAAGTCAATTTTTGCTTCTTCTACTCCTAACCCAGAGCCTGACATGTTTAAATATTTGCCACTGTTTCAGTAGCAAATAGATGGCTCTTTTAAAAGAAAATGGATACTTACAATTTATATTTGGAATAAAAAATGTAAACCACCTACTTCTCTTTGCAGCTTAAAACTGAGAAAAATCTTCATCAAGATTCTAATTTTTCATTACAATGGCTATAGGCATCTCAAGTTTCCTCTATATGGACCCAGAATATTGGACCTGAAGAAATGTGTGGCTATCTTCTGATTGCTGATGGGGTCAGTCAAGCACCATGAAAGAGTACAGAGGCACGAAGTGTGTCAAATAACCAGAAAGTTAGAATCAAATACGTCATCTTTATTATGGTTTATATTGCTCTGTTTTGGGAAAACTATATCTTCAACCAATTGGAAAGGAAGTAAATAGGCATGATTTAAAAACTCAGCTAGTGGGTAGAGAGCAGCAGAGTCATGACCTGAAGAGTCGACAGTCTCGCTTAATTTGCTCTCCTTGAACTGAAATGACATGAAAGTCGTTCAGTCATGTCCGACTATTTACAAAGTGAAGTGAAGTGAAGTCGCTCAGTCTTGTCCGACTCTTTGCGACCCGTGGACTGTACCCCACCAAGCTCCTTTGTCCATGGGATTCTCCAGGCAAGAATACTGGAGTGGGTTGCCATTTCCTTCTCCAGACTCTTTACAAAGCCATGGACTGTTCAGTCCATGGAATTATCCAGGACAGAATACTGGAGTGGGTAGCCTTTCCCTTCTCCAGGGGATCTTCCCAACCCAGGGATCAAACCCAGGTCTCCCGCATTGCAGGCAGTTTCTTTACCAGCTGAGCCACCAGTCAGCAACCAATACTAATTATTCCTGCTGACTTTCCAGGTGTTAAGTGAGTGAAGTCGCTTGGTCGTGTCCAACTCTTTGCGACCCCTTGGACTGTAGGAGCCTACCATGCTCCTCTGTCCATGGGATTTTCCAGGCAAGAGTACTGGAGTGGATTGCCATTTCCTTCTCCAGAGGATCTTCCCGACCCAGGGATTGAACCTGGGTCTCTTGCATTGTAGGCAGACACTTTACCTTCTGAGCCACTTGAGACCAAATGACTTAGACTTGAGGAAGTGTTCCCTTGGCATAAATACAAGCAGAAACAATTCACATTAGAATAAGGGGTGTGTCCATAAGGAGATTCCTTTCTGAAGATTTAACTTCAGAGGTGCTTTTTTTCTTCTCAGAATGAGAAATAAAATCATCTGTCATGAATAGTTTCCTTTAAACTACTATATTTTTGTTTATATTTAAATTTCACATATTTTCTACATCAGTTTCCACCTGAAGAGTAGCATCAACATTATGCCCCTCAGCAATGTATTTGATTCACATTTCTGGAGTCTAATTTCTCATCTGCTAAGTACCACTCCAGTACTCTTGCCTGGAAAATCCCATGGATGGAGGAGCCTGGTAGGTTCCAGTCCATGGGGTTGCTAAGAGTCAGGCACGACTGAGCGACTTCACTTTCACTTTTCACTTTCATGCACTGGAGAAGGAAATGGCAACCTGCTCCAGTGTTCTTGCTTGGAGAATCCCAGGGACAGAGGAGCCTAGTGGGCTGCCGTCTATGGGGTCGCACAGAGTTGGACACTATTGAAGTGACTTAGCAGCAGCAGCAGCAGCAGCAAGTACCTCCCAGAGCAAAGTCTGTGGTCATAACAATGAACAACTAGAGTAGTCATAATAACAGACAGAAGTATTAGCCTTCCCAGAATATTTGGATTATGTGGTGAACTAATTTTTACTTTGAAAATATAGATAGCCTTTAATGAATTTGGTCAGTCATTGATACATCTTGACCTCTGATAGTTGTCATGTGATACACCTTGAGTTTTCATAAGCCAATATGGAAACTCTATTTCCTTGTATAGACATTTCTTCCCTGGAAAGCACTCTCAGTTTCTTATAAAGTAACCTCTTCATTCTAGGTAGAGTGTCTTCCATGGTTTTTCTCAACTTTGAAGCCCATTCCCAGACTTGGTGCCCTAGGAATATTCTGATGAACTGTGAAATTTGAGAGTCATACCATCACATCCTCCCTCTCTTGGAAGAATTTCAATATTTTTAAGTAATGAAATTTGAGATAAAGTTCTTAAAGCCATTAATATATTATTTTACTTATCTAAATACTACAGAAAAATTAATACGTTCATCTATTTGCTGACCTTGCTGTATGTTCCAGGATTTTATAAAATTATAATGAAAACGTGAAGGCTTATTTTCATCCTAGTATAGTGAATTTTACAAATCAGGGTTGACTAATGACAGTCCATGTTCCTTTGTGTATATCAGATTATTGAGAGGGTCAAGACCATTGTCTCAAAATCACTTGATTCCAACACTGAAAATTGTTAAGTCATTTGTTTGTATTCATATATACTATATGAGATATTAGTCATCACCTCATGAGAATTCTCATTAGTTTTGAATGTTTTCGAATGTAACCAGTATGGCTTCTTCCATAACACTAGAATATTAAAAAACGAGAGTCAAGGAAAGAGTTTTAAAATCACAGTAAATATTCTTATCCCCCACTTCCCCAGGGAACTTAAAATGCAAGCTATTTGTGGGAATGCTCTCCTGTCACTTGTCTAAGAAAAGTCTTGGGGACTCAGGGGTGGTGCCTAGACTGTAAAGTTGCCACTGCTTTCCTCCTTTCCTTGGACTAAGGGAGAAAGTGATAGCCTACTGAGCTGTACTCCGGATTTTGAGGCGGTACGTGCCTACAGGCAAAAAAAGCTATGTCTCAAGGCAGAATTAGATGAAGGAAGAAGAGTACATGAAGTTGGAAATATATACCGCAGCTTAGAGAAGCAGAACACACACAAAAATACAGAGAATGTCTATACCTATAATCGTAGAACAAGAATTGAATCCTGGGGTCTTGCCACAGGCATCTCTGTAACAGAATCAGCAAAGTATAATCTAAAATTGCTAAAACTGATAGCATAAAAACATATTACCTTGAGGAGTATCACCCTTCATTAGAGCTGCCACCTAGAGATCTGGAAAAAATCTCTCCTTGAAACCAGCTAATAGGTTGACCCCAATATCAAAATTTTCAGGACTTTATCTATGATGCTCCAAACAAAGAGTAAACATTAAAAGTAAATGAATATTTACCCTCAGGAAAGCAAGCACTTGAAAACAGTAAGTGGCCTTCCTCAAGGACACCATCTCTATGGAGAAATGAATGTTTTATATCCCCTTTGAGGCTGGTATGAACTCTTCAGTATAACTTCTAATTCCTGCTTATTAGGATTCCATCCATTATGTAGAGCTGCTTGGAGATGTCTGAAATATACTCTCTAGTTTTACAAACCCTATATGTGAGTCTCATGCATTTAAGTTTTAGAGGTATATCAGAACCCTCTGTCTCAACCATACTTTCATCTTTGCATGAGATGTCTCAAGGTTGAATTTGAGGCATCCAGCTCCAGGCCAGACTCCTCTGTGTGATCTTTCATACCTGACCATAGGCAATTACAAGGCTTCACATGGCAGCCCTCAGGGTAAGGGGGCTTCCCAGGTGGCTTAGCGGTAAAGAAGCCGGCTGGGAGTGCAGGAGATGCAAGAGATGCTGTTTTGATCCTTGGGTTGGGAAGATCCCCTGGAAGAGGAAATGGCAACCCACTCCAGTATTCTTGCCACGATAATCTCAGGGACAGAGGAGACTAGCGGGCTGTGATCCAAGAGGTCACAAAGAGTCAGACACAACTGAACGCGTACCCCAGAATGCGGGGAAGCTGCCCTCCTCATTCCTGACTTGATGCGTGGCCAGCATCTTAGTTTTCTGGAGGGAGTTATAGCTGAAGACACATGTGTACATGAAAACCTGCATCCCTAACCCTTGGGCCTCCCTTTAGAGTCCTCTTTTCTCTGCTGAGTATTTCTCTACTGCTAAATCCTAGCATTTCCCGGCTCACTCCGGTAGATCCATAAAACGGCAGAAGCCTTTTGTCCAGCACTATCAGCAGCGAGAGGATCCCTCCATCTGTGCTGATTCACCTGACCCTTGCCTGGTGCTGTTCTGTGGAAAACACTGGAGCATTAGTGAGCTGCTGTCTATTTTTGCCTCTTACTCACACTATCTCAGTAATAAAGTCTTGATTACTGCCTTCAGTTTGGCTTGTTGTCCTGTCTGACCACCTAGAAACCTGTCAGTTTGACTTGGGAAAGAATGAAGCGCATAGGTCTCTACCCAAACACTGCTGGGGATTAATAAGAGAGCTAGGGAGAAAGTGTCAGGAGGGAATGTTTCTCCTTTTCATCCAGCTAGCGAGTAACATACTAAATCAAGCTTTCATCTTACTGAAGTTGGCCAATATCCACAATATAATTCTTTCAGAATGTGAGGTTTATACTTAAAAGAGATAAGACATGAGTCTCATGTGTCTATACAAATTGTATATTCCTTTTGATACATATTCTACTTCCTTGAGAATTATCAGGTCACTCTCACTGAATGCCTCTGATGAAAATAAGCCAGTGCTTCATATTGTGGCTTACAGGGTACTAGCAGCTAGAGGGAAAGAATGCACACAATATCCTCCAGTTGTACAAACTAAGGTAATGTTTTCCTTCAGTGATGTGGCTGACACTTTTAAGCTCAGGCTGGCAGATGGAACCCAGAGGAAAGTATTGGGGAAAAGAGAGAGAAAAGAAGAGAGGGATAAAAGTGGATTCTTTGAGGTTTCTGTATATGAGCTATAAAAACATATGGCTGGCTACCTAGAGACTTCAACCCAGTTTTGCAGGTCATCTTGCTCATTACAGAAGACCCTTTAACTACTTGGGTTCTCTTAGACAGAAGCAAACTGCTGGGTAAGCTGTGCATGCCTCAACTCCAGGGCATTATGCTCATAGCCACTTCTTAACTTTAGTTCACATGGCTCTGTGGTGCAATTCCAGGAAACTGGATTACTTAAGTTTTCTCAAAGACAACTTCTATTTATCCCAGGTAAATACTCCTATTTGTTGTTGTTTATCAACTAAGTTGTGTTTGACTCTTTTGCTATCCCACAGACTGTAACCTGCCAGAAGCCTCTGTTCATGGGATTTCCCAGGCAAGAATATTGCAGTAGGTTGCCATTTCCTTCTCCAGAGGATCTCCCCAACCCAGGGATCAAACCTGCATCTCCCACATTGGCAGGAAGATTCTTTATCACTCAGCCAACAGGGAAGCCCAAACATTCCAATAGAATCAAATAATCCCAGAGGGTCAGGTACACAATGCTCAATATTCCATCCAAAGAACACTCACAACCTCTTGGCACATCTTAAAATCTTGCACAAAGACCTAATTTAGCATATTTGTCATAATAGTAGTGCTGTTAAGATTTTGCTAAAACTCATTAAAGCTTTATCTTGATAAATTAGAAGAAATCATATTTTATTTTAATTTTTAAATTGATTACTTATAAAACTGAAAGCACTTTTTTTCTAAGTGAAAAATAAAATAAGTGAATTTTATAAACAAAAGCCTAACCATTGGTGATCTATTTGAAATATATATTGATCTCTGAATGTAAGAATCTTAACTACACTGCTAAGTTGGAATAATATTAACTAATTTGAAAGAAGGCAAGGAAAAAATTCTTCCATAAATTTTAATCACTTTATGTTTCAAGATAATATATCAAAAACTAACTATAACCACTTATCTTTTATTTTGCCCCAATGATTTTTCCATGTTTTTTTTTAACAGGTCAGTAACTAGAGCATTAAAGGTGATTCTTCAATTTCCTAAAGGTTTAAAAAAAAATAAAAACCAAGTGATTTAAGTACTATAAAAATAATTGTGTTTTGAACTTTACATTTACTGCTTAATGGTAAATAATGTGAAAAACAACTTACTTCTTTCTGTCTTACAATTGCCTTTTTTTTTTAAGCTTTTGGATACATATTGCCAATCTTGGATACATATTGCCATCTAAATGAAAGAAAACTCATAGGTCTTTTTTAAATTACTCTTATTTTATTTCTGACCATTTTAAACCTAACTACAACCTGTAGATTTGCAGAATTTCATGATCATTTACATTCATATTGTTTCTGTACCATCCAATGAATATGACTGAGTGCAGAAATAAACTTTCACCCGGTAATGTGTCACTTTAATACATACACAAAAAAAATCTAGGTCTCACCTTATTCATATCTCTCCCATGTGCAGACTCTATAATTGCTTTTGCTCTACAAAGAGACAGACTTAATCCATCTTGTCCACAAAAAGTACAAGAAGTCTTTCACCAGCCATGAAAGTGACAGAAAGATATCTAACTTCTCAGCATCTTTGGGATGCACCTTAGGAGCTGCTCGGAGAAGGAATGGCAACCCACTTCAATATTCTTGCCTGGAGAATCCCACGGACAGAGGAATGTGGCAGGCTACAGTCCATGGGGTCTCAAAGAGTCGGACACGACTGAGTGACTTCACTTTCACTTTCGGAGCTGCTTGATCTGGCACCTCAGTGCCAACTTTGTTTCTCAGCTCCACAACTACAGGGTTGTTTCGTTTCAAGTCACGGACTCTGGATACCAACCAAACTGGCAATTGAAAAATAACTCAGCCGGGGCCATTTCACCCACCAGTGATCCCTGTGTGTGAGATAATTCCTCCCTGAGGTTTCTTTCTCTTCTCTACTGTGTTTTTAAGGGCCTAACACAGGGCAGCAGGCTGGTGCCACTGTCTAAGGTTTCAATTAAGACATGTGCAGCTATCAAAGACGTGGCAAGCAGGCCTCCACAACAATGCCTCCTGTTTCGCTCTCCGTTCAAGTCCAGGGATGGTAAGATGCTTGAAAAATGTCGTTCATTAATCCCCACAACAGCCCCCGGAGGTTGAGAGGACAGAGAGAGTCAGCCACAGGATCAGGTTTGAATAGTCTCTCTGTTAGTTGTGTACATTTGGAGCTGACTGTGAAATCTATGTGGACGTACTGAACCCTCTGGTTAACCTCATGGTGCAAATGCGTTGATCAAAGGCACTCTGTCAGTATCTGATTAAGAGCCATGTAAGAGCACTGAAGACATTTCCTTCTGGTTAACAACTCTGATTACAGGGGCTCCTGGAGTGAGTTTTCCTGTAAGCATTCAAGTAGGTCCCCGGGCTCCAGCTGGAGCTCTAGGGTTTCCCAATGGCAGAGCTTCCTGTTGCTGAAGGCTTCAATTCATTCACAGCTTGTAAATCAGTAGCCTGTAAATCAACAGATTGAGCTACTACTGTTTAAAACACAGTTTCCTCAACAAGCTTCCTTCTGGTTTTGTTTTCATATATCAAGGGCATGAAAAAAAAAAAAAAAAAGAGGCCAATTTTTAACACCTGGACCGATGGGGACTCAGCGGGAGAGGTATGTTACACAAGTTCTGCAGTTTTGTTTTTGTTTCAGTAGAGCAAGGATTTAGTGGCTAAAGTCAAGATAGCATTTACTTAGAGAAATGATAGAGGCCCATTTGTTTGAAGCTGCAAATCACATTTGCTTCATGCAATTCATCCATTTTAAATATCTGGTAAGAAATATAAAGCTAAAGCCAGGGATCAAACCCAGGTCTCCCACATTGCAGGCAGAATCTTGATAGTCTGAGCTACCAGGGAAGCCAGTAGGTTCGCAGAGTACCATTTATAACATGCAGAATAGTGTCTAGAAGTGGTATCCTGTTGTAATCACGTGGGTGTTTTCAGTTTTGTTCTGTAATAAACACAAAGCGCCTTTTGTTTATATCTGAGTCTCTGCAGAATATCCGTAGGATATAATTCCCAAACACGAAATTCTCAAGTTAAAGGGAATGTAACTATTTGATAGTTACTTGTTCCACATAGAAATTTACATTTTCTATTTACATTTCTACATTTACATACAAGAAAATGTGTGATTTCATAAACATGTGGCTTTTGTTTCATTTACCTTAACTTGAAGTTGAGCATGTTTTCATTTTTTGAAAGTTTATTCTTATTTTATTTTATGGTAACTTCTGTTTTCATAACCTATACCATCTTGTTAATGAGTTGTGTTAATAACTTTTTCCTAGTTATTTGCAGAAGCACTTTAAACACTAAGTAAATAATTGAACTGTTATAGTTTTTGCAACTATGTTTCCAAAATGCTCCTTTGTCTTTTGATTTTGTTCATGCCATTTATACAATGTATTAAATTAACTTAAATTCTCATGCTTTCTCAATTTTATGTTATGTGAAGTAATTCTACCTCCATATCTTAATCACATAAGACATTCTCCCATGTTTTCTTCAAGTGCATTTTGGTTTCTTTTTATATTAGTCCATGAGAAAAACTGTTTAAGGACTCAGACATAAATCTAAATATTTATCAGATAACTTGTTTAAATGTTATCAATTAATCTGTCTTTTCCTCATTTATAAATGGTGATGCCTTCACTACATAATATATTCCCTTATACATGTTGGTCTATCCATTCATGTGTCAGTATCCATGCTGGCATTTCAAATATATTTTAATAATTGTTTGAGCTAGCTTTGCCCAGTTACTTTTATTTTTCAGATATCTTGTACCTTTGATTATATATTTTTGCCATATGACTTCTGGAATCAAATTTGGTTAAAAATTAAGCCAGTTGTGAATTTGTTGGAATTATACTAAAATTTCAGATTAGGCATCAGCAGATTCCAACTGATAGACCAAATCTAACATTTCATTTGTCTTTATAAATAAAAATTTTATTGGAACACAGCCATATTTATTCACTTAGGTACTACCTGTGGTTGCTTTTGTGTTGTAACAAAAGAGGTAAGAAGATATGACAGAGAGTATATGAATGATAAAACCAAAAATATTTAATATCTGGACCTACACAGAAAAAGATTGTTGATATTTGTGGTGGAATAATGTTTTAGTTTATTATATTTCCAAATTTCCAATGTAATCACCAATTCTCACTGTCTCAACACAATAAAATTGTATTCTTCATGCTTACTTTTAATTCATAGCAATTTAGTGAGCATGGAAGGGATTGCCATTTCTTATAACGGCTACTCAGGGACCCAGGCTAACAGAATCTTCATCTTGAAACTTTCTACCATAAGTTTTATTTTTTAAAAAAAGTCACAATGGAAACATGTTATCATGCACTGGCTTTTAAGTTCCTTCCTGGAAGTGACACATGTAACTTCTCATGTTTACTGGCCAAAGAAAATCACATGGCCATATTTAAATTCAAGGTAACATGAAAGTCAATTCTATATGCCCAGAAGAAAACAGTGACACACAAGCTTTGGTGTACAGTTTTAATGTCTATCATAATAAATAAGAAGAATTGCCATTTCTTGAATATCCAAAAATATTATATGAATGGGAAATTAAAATGTTATATCAGATCTTTTCATAGTATATTTACTTCCTTCAAACAGATCTTGAACAATTTTTGATATATTGAGTGCTCAGTTCCATTATTTTTGTTATTAATATAAATGGGGTTTCTAATTACTTTTGTTTACATGTTAAAAGCTATTGACTTTAATGTATGACTTTTTATTCCTAGCCATATTATTAAAGACTAAGACCATTCTTAGTGAGTTTTTAAATGTTCCCCTTGGGTTTTCTAGGTTCACAATAATAATTCTGCCTTTGACTTAGCTTATATTTGACATGCTTTCAAAGGCCAAATTTTCCTAATGTGCTTGACCTGAATTGATATCCTACAGTTCATTGATTCATTCATTTATTCATTCACTCATTTAATATTCAATTAATATTTAACATAAAAATAGTGCTTTATTATGCAATATAAATTGAAAGATGAATAAAACAGAATAAGTACCAACTTTGAGGAACTCATTTTACACAGCCGGAAATATTCATATATGATCATACAATATGAAAATCCCATATGGGAAATTAAAGTAAGGTCATGTAGAAAAACCTAGTAAAGTATGTCAAACCTGATATGAGATTTAGGAATGACTGAATGATTAAGCATGATACTTTCCAAGATCATTGGCTTATTATAAAACAAATACCCAAAATTCTTGAAAATAAACATATTTACATCTTAAAATATTTGTGTCATTTTTCAGCATGCATATTTACCTTTTTTTTTGTTCAGTTGCTCAGTTGTGTCCAACTCTTTGCAACCCCATTGACTGCAGCACCCCAGGCTTCCCTGTCCTACACCATCTCCTTCTGAAAACTATTAATTCCAAAATATCAGGGCAGTGTGCCTTATTTTAAAATTCCTTGCTGCAGCACCTAGTATTATTGCATCTTCCGTGAACTCAATAAATTGTGACTAAATTCATTATTAGCAGCCTGATTTGCGCTTGATTCATGGGGTCGCAAAGAGTCGGACACGACTGAGCGACTGAAGTGAACTGAACTGAGCTCAGGGTATTTCTAAGACAAAGGAGAGGCTTTTGAGAGCTAACAAACACAAAAAGAAAAGTATTAAAGAAAAATCTTTGTGGGTATGAATAGGTTTTCAAATGATCAGTATCATGGTTAGAGAGAAAAATCATGTCAAAACCATGATAGTGATCATTTTATTGTGATCCACTTGCCTAAGCCTCCTGTGTCACGAATTTACTTTTTAGATGCATGACTGAAGTAGTTGACATGACAACATTCAAGGACATTTAGAAATACTTACTTTGCCAGGACCAGTTTTAAAATGTCTTCACTTGAGAGGAAGTGGCCTTGCCAGTTACAGGGGACTCACAATTCTCCTGCTTGTGTTTCAGAGGCCTGAGGGTGATTTGATGAAAATTCCTTTTCAATTCTCCAGAGAATCTAGTTAAATTGAGAAGAAAACAATCATCATAAATCATACACCACATCTTGAAACTTAACATCTTTCGTAGAACTCAGAGACTACTCTGATTATGACACTTGAATGATATACAAATATGAGGTATATGGGCCTCCAATTGTCAAAGCAGGGTGGTCTCAGAAGAGAACAGGGATTTTATAAGTTGCAATATATTGCTAACAAATTGTGATTAAACACGGGTCAGGTTGGCAGAGAAACTATCTCATCTTGGTCAGTATTGATTTCTTTGAGATTCCCAGCAAGGTATAACAGAATTACAGAATTACACAAACTGATCAATTAATGGGAAACACATACTGCATCAGATCTCTGCTTGAAAATTTTTTTCTCCATTACTGTAACTTTATTAAAGAGATCCATGTTATTATAGAAGACCTGGTGGTACATTTAAAAGGAATAGTTCGAGTACACACACAATTCTCTTTAATTATTTAGGTCTCAGGGACCAAGTACTTTGTTCAATGGTCAAAAATTTATACAGGCTGAAGCTGTGTACATATATACATTCCAAACAAATCCATACTTGGATTTTGCTTACATTCTTATAATCAGATTTTTAGTAAAAGATATTAAAAATAAAAATATCCCCTCAATATTTCAATACCTCAAGAGAAGCAACATGAATTGATAAATATGATTTTATAGCCATCTGATAATCTGTGAAGGAATGGAAATTTTAAAAAAAGAAATTAAATATCCAATGCCTCCTTTTAATTTAATTTCACTTGTCACTTATAGACCTCTCAAAGTTTTCCTAAGCCTACTTTCCAAGGTTATCTCCCATTCTTCCCTTATATTAATATTCTTGCTAAAGCCAAACTGATTTATTCATTATTTCCTGTGCATACACTTTCTCACCTCTTTTCTCCACAATTTGCACAAATACAAAAACAACTATATAAAACCTATGCTCATATCTAGAGAAAATTAGGGATATCAAGGGAACATTTCATGCAAACATGGGCTCAATAAAGGACAGAAATGGTATGGACCTAACAGAAGCAGAAGATATTTAGAGGTGGCAAGAATACACAGAAGAACTGTACAAAAAAAAGCTTCACAACCCAGATAATCATGATGGTGTGATCACTCACCTAGAGCCAGACATCATGGAATATGAAGTTAAGTGGGCCTTAGAAAGAATCACTATGAAACAAAGCTAGTGGAGGTGATGGAATTCCAGATGAGCTATTTCATTTCAAATCCTGAAAGATGATCCTGTGAAAGTGCTGCACTCAATATGTCAGCAAATTTGGAAAACTCAGCAGTCGCCACAGGACTGGAAAAGGCAGTTTTCATTCCAATACCAAGGAAAGGCAATGCCAAAGAATGCTCAAACTTCCGCACAATAGAACTCATCTCATACGCTAGTAAAGTAATGCTCAAAATTCTCCAAGCCAGGCTTCAGCAATACGTGAACCGTGAACTTCCTGATGTTCAAGCTGGTTTTAGAAAAGGCAGAGGAACCAGAGATCAAATTGCCAACATCCGCTGGATCATCAAAAAAGCAAGAGAGTTCCAGAAAAACATCTATTTCTGCTTTATTGAATATGCCAAAGCCTTTGACTGTGTGGATCACAATAAACTGTAGAAAATTCTTCAAGAGATGGGACTACCAGACCACCTGACCTGCCTCTTGAGAAATCTGTATGCAGATCAGGAAGCAACAGTTAGAACTGGACATGGAACAATGACTGGTTCCAAATAGGAAAAGGAGTACATCAAGGCTGTATATTGTCACCCTGCTTATTTAACTTATATGCAGAGTACATCGTGAGAAACGCTGGGCTGGAAGAAGCACAAGCTGAAATCAAGAGTGCCGGGAGAAATATCAATAACCTCAGATATGCAGATGACACCACCCTTATGGCAGAAAGTGAAGAGGAACTCAAAAGTCTCTTGATGAAAGTGAAAGGGGAGTGAAAAAGTTGGCTTAAAGCTCAACATTCAGAAAACGAAGATCATGGCATCTGGTCCCATCACTTCATGGCAAATAGATGGGGAAACAGTGGAAACAGTGTCAGATTTTATTTTGGGGGGCTCCAAAATCACTGCAGATAGTGGTTGCAGTCATGAAATTAAAAGATGCTTACTCCTTGGAAGAAAAGTTATTACCAACCTAGATAGCATATTCAAAAACAGAGACATTACTTTGCCAACAAAAGTCCATCTCGTCAAGGCTATGGTTTTTCCTGTGGTCATGTATGGATGTGAGAGTTGGACTGTGAAGAAGGCTGAACACTGAAGAATTGATGCTTTTGAACTGTGATTTTGAAGTAGACTCTTGAGAGTCCCTTGGACTGCAAGGAGATCCAACCAGTCCATCCTAAAGGAGATCAGTCCTGGGTGTTCTTTGGAAGGAATGATGCTAAAGCTAAAACTCCAGTACTTTGGCCACCTCATGCAAAGAGTTGACTCATTGGAAAAGACTCTGATGCTGGGAGGTATTGGGAGCAGGAGGAGAAGGGGACAACAGAGGATGAGATGCCTGGATGGCATCACCGACTCGATGGACATGAGTTTGAGTGAACTCCAGGAGTTGGTGATGGACAGGGGGGCCTGGCATGCTGCAATTTATGGGGTCGCAAAGACTCGGACACAACTGAGTGACTGAACTGAACTGATGCTCGTATTTTATGATCCCTTTTAAGTATCTTTTTATTTATATAGTTTCACAAATTCATTCCAATCCAAAATGATCTCTCCTTAACTAAACTCATAGAACTTAGTAAACAGTTCTTCCCAAACTCTTCATGCTATGATATTACAACTTAGAGAATCAGTAAAATCATACAACATACTGTGGTAAACCAGCATGCCTGATCACAATATTGGAGGAAACTTAACAGAGGCTCCAATGGTCCCAGATCCAACATGACCTGTGAAGGAAGATTAAGAGTGAGACAATTGAAATCTGGTTCACCTACAGTAAAGAGCTGAGTTGTAAATCCATTACCAATACATCTAATGCTGTCTTAAATCGTGGCTTGCATCATACTTCATTATTGGACTCCCCTTGTCCAGTTTCAAAAAGATCACATACTTCTTGAAAGTCATAGTTTGAAGTCTTATAGTTGATATTTATTCACTAGTAGGTTGATTGATTGATTGGCATAATTTAAATTTTGGTCACGCTAGTGATAAAGAACCCACGTGCCAATGCAGGAAACATAAGAGATGCAGGTTCAGTCCCTTGGTGGGGAAGATATTCGCTGGAGGACAGCATGGCAACCCACTCCAGTATTCTTGCCTGGGGAATCTCATGACAGAGGAGCCTGGAAGGCTATAGTCTGTAAGGTTGCAAAGAGTCAGATGTGACTAAAGTGACTTAGCATGCACGTAACATGCAGATAACATAAAATTTACTGCTTTGAATATTTTTAAGTATAACTGACACTTTAAGAAATCACCATCACCCTCCATTTTCAGAACATTTTTCGTCTTCCAAAACTGAAATTCAATATGCCTCTCTTCACTAGTATCTGGCACCCACTACTCTAGTTTCTCTCGCTATGAATTTGACTACTATTTACTTGTACCTATGGAATCTTACATATTTTCCTCTTGTGACTAGCTTATTATACTTATTTTAACATCTTCAAGGTTCATTTATAATTGTTTTTAAACATGATAGTTATTTGCAACTTCACCAGGAAAAATATATATCATTTGTGTATTACTCATGTTTCTCTCCAAGCAACTTACCTTTAGTAGCAACATTTATGTGCTAGAATTAAATTAGATATTGTAAATCATCTCTAAGCTTTATTAAATCTGATATCTTTGATTTCCTATTAAAATCTTTTAATGAGAGTCAATATAGTCATTTGTTTGAAGGAAATTATGACTGACTTAGGTACTAATTGACTTTGTTGTATGGATTACAGTTTTCACACAAAATCACATAGTCTGCCCTTGACCCTAATAATTCAATTATTTTAAATTAGATTATAATGTCACAATCACTAATAAGACCATGTCTGTTGACATTTCTTGTTCTTTGGAGGATCTATAATAAACTTGTTAAAGTGATTTTTTTTCTAAAATCTACTATATTCTAAATAATTGTGGAGAAGGAAATGGCAACCCACTCCAGTATTCTTGCCTGGAGAATCCTGTGGACAGAGAAGCCTGGTGGGCTGCTATCCATAGGGTCGCACAGAGTCGGACACGACTAAAGTGACTTAGCATGCTTGCATGCATTGGAGAAGGAAATGGCAACCCACTCCGGTTTTCTTGCCTGGAGAATCCCAAGAATGGAGGAGCTGGGTGGGCTGTCGTCCCTGAGGTGGCACAAAATCGGACACGACTGAAACAGCTTAGCAGCAGCAGCTAAATAATTGTTAGTGATTTACTGGTTTATATAATCATGTTTAGTACACTAAATTTCTTTGTTATTAGTTATGATATTTTATTAAAGATTCCCTGGACAGGATTCTGCCTATAACCTATGACATACTGATAAAAAAATCAACCAACAAAAAAGTACTAATATTAAGATAAAATAATTTTAGAAAAAATTAGACTGTTACAAATCATACTAAACAGAAAATTCCAAATTTATGCTTAGAGGACTTCCCTGGTGGCTCAGAGGTAAAGAATCTGCCTACAATGCGGTAGACCCGAGTTCAGTCCCTGGGTTGGAAAGATCTCCTGCATAAGGAAATGGCAACCCACTCCAGTATTCTTGCCTGGAAAATCTCATGGGCGGAAGAGCCTGGTAGGCTATAGTCGACAGGGTCACAAAGAGTCGGACACGACTGAGCGACTTCATGTTCCATAGACTACGTTGTTCCATATTTTGTGAATTGTGTTGCTCTATTTTATTTTGTAACTCAGTAAGTTCTAAAAAATATTATAAATGAGTTTGTTCATGAGTCCTGTGAACAATATAGTTGAAGCATGTTAATTCAGAATGCTTTTGCATCCTGAAGATTTTACTCCTTTCTTTTATATTTATTAGAATATTTGACGGCCATTGCACGTAAGCATCATAACTTTCAAAACCATGATCTGTAAAAATGTATATTGAATCTAAACGAATAACTTAAAAGTGATAGTGTATACTGTATAATTAGTCTAAGATAAAAATTTTAATTAAAAATATTTTTAATAGCAAGGAACAGTGATAGTGACTGAGAAAATGGAGATATTTTTCTATTTTGGCCAACTTACAAAATGTACTAATAATTGAATTGATGTTTCTGCCTCAGTTTTACAAATTTAGTTTTACAATAGTTGATGAGCAGCAGTGCAGAAAATCTTATTAAAATTAAATAAAAAATTAATAACAGTTTTGAGGATATGGCAACAATTTTAAAAAGAAGAAGAAAATATTTAAGATGGAGGGTGGGGCATAGTTTAAATTTTACAACAAAATTGAGAAGGTAAGAAGGTATAGAGTTTTCCCATATAATCCCTGCCCTGTCACAGGCACATCTTACTCCGTTACCAACATCACTCACCAGAATGGTAACTTTTTTTTTTTTTGCCAAGAATGAAGCTCTGCTAACACATCATAATCATCCCGAGTCCATAGGTTACCCCAATGTTAGTTCTTGGTGGTACATTCTTAGATGTACATTCTGTTGGTTTAACCAGATGTATAATGACATCCATCCATGACTATCATATAATACAGAATAGTTTCACTGCCATAAAAATCCTCTGGGACAGGATATATATATTATATTATATTAGTTATATTATATAAATTATATTATATAAATTACTTTCAGCTGACCAACACTAATGAAATGAAGCAGAAACTCAATGATCCTTGTCCCTCATGTCCTCTGCCTGTCTTTTGTCTGTGGAAAAACTTTAGCCAAAGAATACATTTAATCAGAGAAGTAAGAAAATGTAGAAACAAAGGAAAATAGTGAAAGGAGATCAAACAATAATAGTTTAATAATTAAGAATAGTCAAGGATGCGCCAATACTTTGGCCACCTGATGTGAAGAGCCAACTCATTGGAAAAGACCCTGATGATGGGAAAGATTGAAGTCAGAAGGAGAAGGGATGAGATGAGATGGTTAGATATAATCAATGATTCAATGGACATGAATTTGAGTAAACTCAGAGAGATAGCGGAGGACAGAGGACCTGGTGTGCTATGGTCTATGGGGTCACAAAGAGTCGGACACAGCTTCATGACTGAAAAAGAGTCAAGGACCTTTAGTTCCTTCTCAAGGGCTATAGGTAATATTCTGAGCCATATTCTATGAACCGTCTTGTAGATACTGAAACCTCTGCCAGGTGGAAGAAGTTAACTACTTGATGACCAGACTATAGCCATGACATAAGCGGCCACAATTCTAAGAATCGGCCTCAAGGAAAGGAGGACAAACTGACCGTGGAACTGAAGATGGAATGTGCCTAAAACAACCAAGATGTCGCTGGTCTGACCACCACATGACCAATTTCAAGATGACTTTCAAAGCTGACTGTGCTATTTCTACATGTAGGCCCCCTCCCTCTACTTATAAAAGCTCTTGCCCTGTGGTTGTCAGGGGGGACATCAGGCTTTAGACAGGCATCTCCCCCATCCCCTGATTGCTGGCATCCAAAATAAAGCAAACTTTCCTTTCCAAGAACCTTGCCTCTTTATTGGCTTTTGAACAGCAAGCAGCTGGACCCTATTTCTGGCTGCACTGACATGGGGGAAATACACTGTCATTTACAAAGGATACAGGTTGGAAGATTATATATTGAGTCAAAGTGACCTAGATTCAAACTCTACCCAATTTCTTTTTAGAAATGGACTGTTGAAAACATTTTTTAGTTTTTCCTGAGTCCCAATTTCTCTATCAGTAAAATGAGGATGATAATATGAAATAAATATCAGGATTAAGAGGTGAATGTCTAACGTGCTTTGTATTGTGCCTGCCACCTAAATATTGAATAAACAAGTTTGGTATTATTATGTGATGTTAGAGTTCGTTTTGAGGAGAAAAAAAATGATTTATTTATAAGAAAACTTGAATATCTAAGAAATTTCAGTTTGAATAAAATCCTATGTCATTAAAAATTATTTCTAGACCCTGCTTTAGAAAAATGCTGCTAACTGGGCTTCCTTGCTAGCCAAACAGGTAAAGAATCCACCTGCAATGCAGGAGACATAGCTTCGATCCCTGGGTTGGGAAGATACCCTGGAGGAGAGCATGGCAAACCACTCCAGTATTCTGGCCTGAAAAATCCCATGGACAGAGGAGCCTGGCAGGCCACAGTCCTTGGGGTTGTAAACAGTTGAACATGACTGAAGTACACACACACTATAGGTGAAACAAGAAACAATATATAAAGGCATTATTATAACTTCATGCAACAGGTTACTATTCAAATAAACCTTGAGAATATGAATGTGTCGGTACTTGATGAGTGATCTCACCTATTCAGAAGATCCCTCCGCCTCCATGTAACGCTTAAGAATTTTCTGGAAACAAAATGCCAATATTCTGAAAAGCTGAGGACAGTGAGTGCCAATTACATTCCCAGCTGAGACACAAACAATTCCACTCATCAGTAAGCAAGAAAGTGAAGCTTTCCAAGAGCTCTTTATATTAATGCTGCAGTGAATGTGGCGAGTCAGTCATGGAATATTTCAATACAGCGTGCATGTCATTCGAATTTAAAAGCAACCCACTGAGAATGCAGAGACCTGCTTTCCTCTGCTATGATTCCAGTGTTTTCTGAGAAACATTCCTAAATTCTACCCTTTCCCCAAAATATTTGGTTCTGTAGTACTTTTCCAAGGTAAGAGGAAGCATGCTTTCTTCCCCAAATTTAAAGGAAGTCATGTATTTCCAAAAGATATAAACAGGTTCAATCTCTAAGTCTGCTGATTTTACATTTTAAAAATTCAATCCTGTAGTCTTCTAGAATAAGTAAACACATAAGACAAAACAGGAGAAAAGACAGCCAAATACATGTTTGCATCCAAAAAGGAAAGAATCTAAGCAAGCATTAAAAAAAACACTTGGGACAATTGATAAATTTATTGTTCTTATTGTAATTCAAACTGTGATCCATCAATAATCCATTATAGATTTATGCAATCTGCATAGCAGCATATTGTTCATTAATAACGTAGCATTTTTAGAGGAAATATTAAATGCTACATGTTGAGTTAATAGCCTATTACAGTCAAATCCCCTTAAACTGTGTACGTATTTGGTATATTAATTTGTTAATAATTTAAAATTATATAGCATATTTGTGAGCTGAAATTTAACTCATTGATTTTTTGTGGAAAATTAAAGTTGCAAAACAACACAGCAGAGTTTTTGTCAGGAAAGAAAACTCACAAACATATCATTAAATTGATGCACAATTTTTGAAGAGGAGATCCATTTTGTATCTGTTTGGGCTGAATCTGTCAAAAGTGTTCAGTATTTTCCAGTAGAGGGTCTGTTGGAAATGCATACTACTTTCATATGGAAAGCATCCCTGAGTAGAGAAATAGTAGAGTTCATTTCAGAATGTAATAGACATATAGAAAATAAAAGGAAAGAATTTTCTTCAACTGAGTTTACCTTACTGACCCAAGTACAGGGGCCTGTGTTTTGCCTGTAGTACATCAGCATTTATTCAAAATATTAAGTGTATTTTATTCTTTGAGAATTAACAAACCAAGAAGATAAAGATTATAGTCAATGGAATTAAATTTTCTGAATTTAAATACTGATTCACAAGGCCAATTATGAGGCAAATTTCTCAGTCTCTATGTTTCATATTCCTTAGAGAGTAGAGATTCTCTACCCTAGAGGCTGTTTGGGGCCTACATATATAATTGATATACAATTCTTATTATTGAATCTCTGTTCAGTTCAGTCATGCAGTCGTGTCTGACTCTTTGCGACCCCATGACTGCAGCACACCAGGCTTCCATGTCCATCATCAGTTCCTGGAGCTTACTCAAACTCATGTTCATTGAGTCTGTGATGCCATCCAGGCAACTCAACATCTGTCATCCCTTACTACTCCCACCTTCGATCTTTCTCAGAATGAGAGTCTTTTCCAATGAGTCAGTTCTTCACATCAGGTGGCCAAATAATTGGAGTTTCAGCTTCAGCATCAGTCCTTCCAATGAATATTCAGAAATGATTTCCTTTAGGATGGACTGGTTGGATCTCCTTGCAGTCCAAGGGACTCTCAAGAGTCTTCTTCAACACCACAGTTCAAAGCATCAATCCTTCAGCTCTCAGCTTTCTTTATGTTCCAACTATCACATCCATACATGACTATTGGAAAAACCATAGCTTTGTCTAGACAGACTTTTGTTGGAAATGTCTCTGCCTTTTAATATGCTGTCTCAGTTGGTCATACTTTTCTTCCCAGGAGGAATTCTTTTAATTTCATGGCTGCAATCACCATCTGCAGTGATTTTGGAGCCCAAGAAAATAAAGTCAGCCACTGTTTCCACTGTTTCCCCATCTATTTGCCATGAAGTGATGCTACTGGATGTCATGATCTTAATATTCTGAATGTTGAGTAAAGCCAACTTTTCCACTCTCCTCTTTCACTTTCATCAAGAGGCTCTTTAGTTCTTAGCTTTCTGCCATAAGGGTGGTGTCATCTGCATAACTGAGGTTATTGATATTCCTCCCAGCAATATTGATTCCAGCTTGTGCTTCATCCCAGGAGGCCGGTAAGGTAGGTATTCCCATCTCTTTCAGAATTTTCCACAGTTTGCTGTGATCCACTCAGTCAAAGTATTTGAAATAGTCAATAAAGCAGAAATAGATGGTTTTCTGGAACTCTCTTGCTTTTTTGATGATCCAACATAGGTTGACAATTTGATCTCTGGTTCCTCTGCTTTTTCTAAATCCAGCTTGAAAATCTGGAAGTTCATGGTTCACATACCCTTGAAGCCTGGCTTGGAGAATTTTGAGCATTACTTTGCTAGCATGTGAGATGAGTGCAGTTGTGGGGTAGTTTGAACATTCTTTGGCATTGCCTTTCCTTGGGATTGGAATGAAAACTGACCTTTTCCAGTCCTGCGGCCACTGCTGAGTTTTCCAAATTTGCTGGTATGTGGAGTGCAGCACTTTCACAGCATCACCTTTTAAGATTTGAAATAGCTCAGCTGGGATTCCATCACCTCCACTAGCTTTGTTCATAGTGATGCTTCCTATGGCCCACTTGACTTCACATTCCAGGATGTCTGGCTCTAGGTGAGTGATCATACCATCATGGTTATCTGGGTCATGAGGATCTTTTTTGTACAGTTTACAGTTCTTCTGTGTATTCTTGCCACCTCTTCTTAATATTTTCTGCTTTGGTTAGATTGATACCATTTCTGTCCTTTATTGTGTCCATTGTTGCTTGAAATAGTCCTTTGGTATTTCTAATTTTCTTGAAGAGATCTCTATTACTGAATCTGGCCCATAATAAATGATCAAATTGAATTAACTATTATCTCCTTTATCATTAAGAACAGAAACTTTAAGATATATTCTGTTTTTTTGCTTATTATTAGCTATATTCTATTAATTCCATCTTTTACCACACCTCTAAGAAAGGTGTAAATTATCATCTTTTGAAAATATTTATTAAGCAATATATTAAGTAATTCACAAGCAGTTGTGAAATCTTTACTCTGTTCAGGCACTGTTAGTTACTAGTGAAAGTGTTACAAAATGATTTGTTCTCTGTTTATGTGCATTCCATAGTACATTTTAGAAAAGTTTATAGAAACATAAGAACAAGGTTTTCTATTATACTGTGATAAGAAAATTAGCATCTCATTTTTAATTTAAAAATGTATATATACATGTACTAATTAATATATACATATACTTTTTCCTTTTAGTCTAGCTACAGACTAATAAATATGGGTAAGATATAGATTGGCAGTTTCTTTCTAGTAACCAAATGCTGCCTTACATGAAAACACTTTAGTCTTACAGCCGTTCATCCATTGAATCAAATAGTTGTTGAGTCCTCTGTGCTGGACTCTGAGAGGCACTCTGAACCAAACACTGATAAGAAATTCTCATCCTAGCTTTCTGAGAGTGGTGGGAAAGTAGAAATGTAAACAGAATGTGAATCTATTTAAAGTTAAAAGTGTGAACAAAAAGCTGTGGAAAAAAGAGATTAAGGAAAAAGAAGAACCATTTTAGATTTTAAGTTGAAAAGCTGCCAACTTAAAATTTAATTTAAATATAAGTGCTGACAAATGGAGGCACATGTATAAAAAGCAAAGGTAATAAATACAAGGAGTCCATGTAAGAACGTTACAATTCTTCATGAAAAGTAATATAATAGCAATTAAGCACTATGTAAGTAATATATTACTAAATATATAAGGAATAGAAGATGTATTTGAGTGAAAGTAGAATTGGATTTGCAAAGATAAAAGGAGAAAATATGAAACAATAACTGACTTCTGTCTTGGAAAAGAATATTATGAGAAAACAGTGAGTAGAATTTTTTTCCTTGATTGAAGACAGTCCAAGGAAAATCTAGTTAAAGGCTCCAGATTCAGAAGAATTCCCTCATAGCACTGGAATGTATTTCAGGAAGGTTATGGAATTGTTGTTGGTGAATATTCGCCAGTTACAATGTAGAGACTGTTTTTTGAAAAGAGAACGCAAATATATGCATTCACATAAAACAAGCTAAGTCCCGCAGTTTGAGACAACAAGCTGCGAGGTGCTATTGAGGCTGGGCACTAACATTCAAATCTTATTCTTTCCAATGGCCACAAATAACAGTATACAAGCCTAAAAAAGAACATATTCCAAGTTTGACAGTTGACATTTTGATTCCCACAATAGTGAGGCCACCTTCTAATTTCTGACATAAAGAAAACTTGTGTAGGGGAAAAGCCTTGACTATTAGTCAAAAGTGATAATAAAAAGTTGTTTTGACAACAGATAAAAGGCAGAGACCCTGCCTGTTCTGCTGACGCAGGCCTATGCCTATTTTCTGTTTCCAAAGGTGATCACCCCTCAGACAAGGCCACAGTGACAGCATATATTTGAGACTCTCAATTAAGGGTAACTCAAGTAATCTACTGTGTGTTAGCTATTGACTGAAAGATCATCACATATTTGGAATGGTATGGTCATTTGAATGTCAGAATTCTAGTTTTATACATACCTTAAACTTGACCCAAACAGTCACTTGTGTTTGTATGTAATCTGTACAACAGAGGCTGAGCTCTGAATTCTCTCTTGATTGAAACTCTTAGGTTGGAATTTAGACTCTCAAGAACTTGGAAGACAGTGCGTGGAAGTGCTTATGGAGGCCCTTTGTGTGTATTCAGGAACTGGTAGGAACTTTTTCTTTGGTTGAATGGTATACATTCCCATTTTAACAGTTTTTCCACCTGGTTAAAAGTAATAAATCTTATATTTATATGAACTGGTTGGGATCATTTTCTTTGCTTTCTATCAACTCATACAAATAAAAGTGAAATCACATTTAAAAAGAAAAAAAAAGTCAAATATTTAGACTGAGAAGTGGTCCCTCAGCAGCCTGACAAATGTTGGGAAGTAAGCACTGGCTTTAGAGCCAGAAGTAGGGGAGGTCTGGCTGCTTCATATAGGCCAGCCTCTAAGAACTTTTTGTTGGTTCATAAACTCCCTCTGTAAACAGAAGGCAAGAAAGAGATGGATGAAAAAGGCAAGTCACTCCAGACTGGCATCACACATGGTAAAAAGAGGGGAGGGAAGTGGAAGTAGCAACCGATTTTACTTTCGTAGACTCCAAAATCACCACAGGCAGTGACTATAGCCACAAAATTAAAAGACCTTGCTCCTTGGAAGGAAAGCTATGACAAACCTAAGAGACACATGTACCCCAATGTTCATCGCAGCACTGTTTATAATAGCCAGGACATGGAAACAACCTAGATGTCCATCAGCAGATGAATGGATAAGAAAGCTGTGGTGCATATACACAATGGAGTATTACTCAGCCATTAAAAAGAATACATTTGAATCAGTTCTGATGAGATGGATGAAACTGGAGCCGATTATACAGAGTGGAGTAAGCCAGAAAGAAAAACACCAATACAGTATACTAACACATATATATGGAATATAGAAAGATGGCAATGATGACCTTGTATGGAAGACAGCAAAAGAGACAGATGTGTAGAGCGGACTTTTGGACTCAGAGGGAGAGGGAGAGGGTGGGATGATTTGGGAGAATGGCATTGAAACATGTATACTATCACGTAAGAAACGAATGGCCAGTCTATGTCCGATGCAGGATACAGCATGCTTGGGGCTGGTGCACGGGGATGACCCAGAGAGATGATATGGGGAGGGAGGAGGGAAGGGGGTTCATGTTTGGGAATGCATGTACACCTGTGGATTCATGTCAATGTATGGCAAAACCAATATAGTATTGTAAAGTAAAATAAAGTAAAAATTAAAATTAAAAAAAATAAAATAAAAAAATAAAAATAATAGTGAAGTAACTGCAAAAAAAAAAAAAAAGAAAAGCAGAGGCATCATTTTGCCAAGAAAGGTACATGTATTCAAAGCTATGGTGTTTTCCCAGCAGTCATAGGTAGATGTGAGATTTGGACCATAGCAAGGCTAAGCAGCAAAGAGCTGATGCTTTCTAACTGTGGTGCTGGAGAAGATTCTTGAGAGTCCCTTGGACTGCAAAGAGATCAAACCAGTCAATCCTAAAGGAAATCAACCCTGAATATTCATTGGAAGGACTGATGCAGAAGCTCCAATACTTTGACTACCTGATGGGAAGAGAAGACTCATTGAAAAAGACCCTGATGCTGGGAAAGATTAAAGGCAAAAGGAAAAAAGGGTGGCAGAGGATGAGAGGGTTAGATAGCATCATTGATTCAACAGACATGAATCTGAGCAAATTCTGGGAGATTGTGAATGACTGGTGTGCTGCGGTCCTTGGGGTCACAAAAAGTCAAACACGACTTAGCGACTGAACACCCCCCCACACACACACACACAAATTTAATAAGCAAGGGAACTTACCTACAAGGTTTGTCTTATGCAGTCACAGGACAAATAGATCACGACACCCTCCACCAGAATCTCAAGCATTTATACAGGGGACTTAATAGAGTTCAGTTATGTATACCATCCAGATGGACTTAGTAACACCTTACTTTCTCAAAGTTATATCCTTGGAACAGCTCCCACTGTGGGAACGAGGGACAGAATGTACAGCCCAAGGGCAAGGCAAGGCCTAAGGAGCCTCTAATTACCCAGGTCTGGTTCACTGATACCAGAGGTCATGTCTTCTTGCTGACCTATTCCAACAGCACATAGCAGGCAGCAAAGCCTGGAGAGTGGACATGGAGGTGGAGCAGAGCACATGGAAAATAAAGTATATTCCACCCTTTTGCCAGTCTTAATCCATTCCAAAGATTTGCTCAGAGGGAAAAAATCCTCAGCCCAAGAGAGACACACCATCACTGAAAGATAACCTCAGCACTATTTTACTCCTCCATGAAAGCACAATTATAGCATAGCCATCACCTTTACTTTTAGATAAGCTAGCAGAGAATGACCAACTTTAAGGTATAGCTGCCACAGTGTCCAGCTGCATAATAGTCACTAGGCCTAAAAATTGACAATTAGAGCTTTCTTCTTACACCAGCCGTTCCATACTCTTGCTATTCTCTTGCAACATCTCTTACACTTTGACAGCATCTCTGCTTGACATGCACTATCTCGTAGAGTGGTTCAAATATTTATAATTATCCAACCCAAACCCTCACTCGTCCAGTCTTATTGGATAGTTAGTTTCCCATTGATGATTATGACTGGACATGAGAATAAGAGGCATTCTAATGAAACTTTTAGATTCACTAAACTTTGCCCCAGTGATGGAATAACAGACCAATTCTCCCTTCACAATAATAATTGGGAATAAGCACTGTGACCAGTGGACTGATCTTATTCACTGTCCTATTTCAGCAGCATGACAAGACCCAAATCAATGAGTAGGCTCAGCTATTTAACAGCACTGTGATCATGATCCCTAGTGTACCCACAACTCCTCCAGCTACCAGTACTCCCACATCTCCAAAGCCAAGGCTGCAGAAACAAGCAGAAAAGTTCAAAGAATGAGTTCTTTAATATATCAATGAGAGGGGCCTAGCTTTAGCTTGGTTCCTAAACTTACACGTTCTAGCTGAAGAGAAACTGGAAGCATGCATTGGAATACATTGAAACTGTAGGACATAAGCGGATCTTCAATAAGCCATAACACTATCCCCTCAAACTCCTCCCGGGTGAGGAGTTCATGGGAAGACCAATGAATCCCTTGCACATGAGCTCATTGTTAAATTTCTTTCACCAGAAAATGAGTTCTTTATTTGGAGACAATGATGTGTAAGATAACAAGGCCATAAATACAGCATTCTGTAAATCCATTAATGGATGTTCTGGCAGAAGTATTTCAGACAGGGAAGGCAAGTTCATATTTGGAATATGACTTATTCTCATAAAAACAAATTGCTACCTCATACCTGAGGGAAAGAGTCAAAGTCCTTTAGCTGTAACTCCACTGATAGATCGGGCAGGTAGTAGCCAGATCATCCTTAATGAGAAAAAAGATGAAACATGATATTCGAGCCCGTGTCTCCTCTACCTGTCTTCTTTGTGCACAGCCACTGAGATGACAGTGAGGTGTGCAGAGAGTGAGGTGCGTGGGTGCCCAGTCACGTCAGTCGCGTCTGACTCTTTGCAGCCCCATGGATGGCAGCCCACCAGGCTCCTCTGTCCTTGGGATTTCTCCAGGCAAGAATGCTGGAGTAAGTCACCATGCCCTCCTCCAGGGATTTGCTGACATCAATAGGATGGTTCATTGTGTCCATCTGATTATTGAAAGTTTCCTCTGCAGTGATGTTTCTGCAAGGTATCTCTTTGAAACATGAATTCACTCTCTTTTTGCTCATTCTGTGATGTTCATCTATATCTTTCCAATCTTTCTTGTCATAAATATTCTGATTTTCTTTTTTATTTTTCCAACAAGACAAGTCTCAGCCACCACTCATAATTAGATCCATACCACACATAATCTTTCCACAAAAACATTACCTTATTTATATATAAATAAGATATAAATTGACATATATAAATTATATTATTTATATATAAATAGATACATTAACATAATATTTAATAATATAATTTTATTATATTATTATAATATATGAACTGGTGTGTATAAATTATATTACTGATATACAAATAGGTATATTATAACACAATATATTAACAATATATATAATTATTACTATAATATACATGCACTGTTTGACATTTGGTCAAGAAAACATTTATCTTTGCCATTGTCTCCTATAGTCTTCCCAAGTTGGGCTGTAATGTAGCAACTGTATACTTCCACATGGAACATGCTACTTTGCAAACCCTATGTAAACCAGGCCACACTTTCCTCTTTCCATTAAGTGATCCTAATAAAGTCTCCATTAGTTCCAATGTATGGATTCAGCAAGAAATAGTGAAATTGTTAAGAGTAGGTGTTTTTGAAATTGCCATCTATTTATGCTAATATTACTCCAGACCATTTAGAGCTTGGTGTCACATATACCATTTCCATTTTACTATGAAATGATTTTGTTAATCTCCAAAGTTATGATATTATGAATAAGATGGGCCTAGGATGTGATGAAAGGAAAAGGTATAGTGTTTGCGCTTGACGCGAGAAGCCTCATCTAGCAGCCTTATCTGCCATACAGATTATTTTCATTATTAACTGCACTGTGTCATTAGGTACAAGCTTGCATTTCAGACTTGTCTTCTGAAAGGCTTTCTCTTGCTCTAGATTCTACTCAAAATCAATGGCATTATGGATTTCCCAATAAATGAGACAGAGCTGAACAATCTAAAATTCAACAAACTCCTAAAGCTTTCAAATACAGCTTATTTCTTCCTGAATGGTGATATGTATATAAAGATGTCTTCTACTTAAAAGGAATAGCCCCACCATTCCTCAAAGAGTAGAGAAAAATGACTAATGTGCCAGCCCCGGAGGCTTCCTGGGGCTCACTGCCTACTCTCTGGTGTACATGTAGTATCTCAGTAAAGCATATGGAGAGCTTGATAATCCCTCTTTACCAAGTCAGTAAGTAAACTGTTCACATGATTAGGGATGGCTGATCAAGGTGAACATAACACATTGACTCCAATATTCCAATTTTTTTAACTCTTTGGACTCCTTTCTCTATACAGCATACCAGGAAAGTTATGGCATCTTAACCCATTAACTATAGGCCATTACTGAGTTCAAGACTTCATAAATCAGCACACCAAACTGTTGAGGTCCACCCTAGAGGCTTGAACTAATATGCTAAATGCTAAATTCTAAGTAACCTACCAGGCTTCTCCGTCCATGGAATTTGCCAAGCCAGAGTACTGGAGTGGGGGGCCATTGCCTTCTCTGTAAGCAGCTATACACACATAAAAATACCTAGCTTAAAACATCTTTATATTCCACCACCCTTTTTCCCACATAATTAAGATCCTTCCCCATAAAGGGTGGGAGCAGATACCATTGATGTTAAGTAATTAAAAGTTTTTTTAAATTAAAGTGTGGTTTCCTCAGATTGGGTGAAGGTCTGCTTTTGTCGCTAACGGGAACCTCAGGGAAAAATGAGGGTGCAAGTTTCTCAGCCCTGCCGCAACCTAAATCTAATATTTCTCAACTTACTATAATTTGACTTCAGTCTTAACAAGATCTTTCACACTTTCAATAAATATTTATTGGCACCTTAAGTCTATAAATGCATAATTGGATAAAACAAACAGAAATCCCTGTATTCACAATTACATTATTCTAAGAGATGCAAATAACATGATAAGTAAAATTTGTATCTGTTAGTGATTAGTTCTAAGAATAAACCAATGAAGGAAAGGGCCTTGATAGAACATGTTAGTGATAGAGGAGTTGCAGGTTACATTGGTGTCCAGGGTAGTGCTCACTAAGAAGATGACATGAGAGGTATGGGTATCATGTTATCTTAACTAATTATGCCTTATCTTAAATAATTGTAACTGCAATAATTATATTAAGAATAAGGTAACTTACTCATATTTTAAAAATAAGGTCACTTTCTAAGGTACTGGGAATAGGACTTCAACATATCTGTTTGTGGGAGTCATAATACAAGGCATAATATTGCTTTATTGCGATGCATTTATGGACATCTGTGTGCATGTTAGTCGCTCAGTTGTTTCCGACTCTATGCAACCCCATGGACTGTAGCCCACTAGGCTCCTCTGTCCATGGAATTCTCCAGGCAAGAATGCTGGACTGCGTTGCCATTCCCTTCTCCATTGGACATGATGTACATGTAAATATTTTACTAAGAAACCAAATTATACTGGAATTTGTTATTTTCACACAGAGCAGCTGATATTTTTTCCTCTGAGATTTTTCACTATTCTGCTTGTATCATTAGAGATCAACATAGAGCCAAAAGCTTAAGCAAATATTTCAGTTACAGGATTAGAAATATATCCTTTGAGGATAATAATATTTTAAATACTGTAGCTCAGGCTTCCTTCACAGGCACTCCTTTATTATAGGTAAATAAAGTTAAATCAGAGATTATAACAGAGACAAATAAATCCTGTGCTTGCTTGTAACATTGAAAGTTTATTGGTATACCAAAGTTTTACTCACTTCTCCATCCTTAGATTTCTCACCAGAGGTCCATTTAAATCCCACTCCATGGTAGTCACATCATTCTACAGGAGGCAGGGATCAAAATCATCCCCAAGAAAAAGAAATGCAAAAAGGCAAAATGGCTGCTGGAGAAGGCCTTACAAATAGCTGAGAAAAGAAGAGAAATGAAGGGAAAAGGAGAAAAGGAAAGATATACCCACCTGAATGCAGAGCTGCAAAGATCAGCAAGGAAAAACAAGAAAGCTTTCCAAAGTGAACAATGCAAAGAAATAGAGGAAAACAATAGAATGGGAAAGACTAAAGATCTCTTCAAGAAAATTAGAAATACGAAGGGAACATTTCAAGTAAAGATGAGAATACTAAAGGACAGAAAAGGTATGGACCTAACAGAAGCAGAATATATTAAGAAGAGGTAGCAAGAATACACTGAAGAACCATAAAAAGTCTTAATGACCTGGATAACCACAATGCTGTAGTCACTCACCCAGAGACAGACATCCTGGAATATGAAATCAGGCAGGCCTAAGGAAGCATTACTACTAACAAGGTTAGTGGAGATGATGGAATTCTGGCTGAGCTTTTCAAATCCTAAAAGATGATGCTGTGACAGTGCTGCACTCAATATGCCAGCAAATTTGGAAAACTCAGCAGTGGCCACAGGACTGGAAAAATCAGTTTTCATTCCAACCCCAAGGAAAGGCAATGCCAAAGAATGTTCAAACTACTGCTAAATTGCACTCATCTCACATGGTAGCAAGGTAACGCTCAAAGTCTTTCAAGCTAGGCTTCAACAGTATGTGAACCAAGAAGTTCTAGAGGTACAATCTGGATTTAGAAAAAGCAAAGGAATAACAGATCAGATTGCCAACATCAGTTGGATCATAGAAAAAGCAAGGGAATTCCAGAAAAAATATCAGCTTCAATGACTATGCTAAAGCATTTGTGTGGATCACAATAAACTGTGGAAAATTCTTAAAGAAATGGGAATACCAGACCACCTTCCTTGCCTCCTAAGAAATCTGTATGCAGGTCAAGAGCAATAGTTAGAACTAGACATGGAACAACAGACTGGCTCCAAACTGAAAAAGGAGTACGTCAAGGCTGGAAGGCTGCATATTGTCACCCAGCTTATGCAATTTATATGCAGAGAACATTATGCAAAATGCCAGGATGGATGAAGCACAAGCTGGAGTCTAGATTTCCAGGAGAAATATCAATAACCTCAGATATGCAGAAGACACCACCCTTATAGCAGAAAGTGAAAAAGAACTAAAAAGCCTCTTGAAGAAAGTGAAAGAGGATGGTGTAAAAGCTGGCTTAAAGCTCAACATTCCAAAAAACAAAGATCATGGCATCTGGTCCCATCACTTCATGGCAAATAGATGGAAAAACAATGGAAACAGTGACAGACTTTATTTTCTTGGGCTCCAAAATCACTGCCAATGGTGACTGCAGCCATGAAATTAAAAAATGCTTGCTCTTTGGAAGGAAAGCTAAGACAAACCTAGAGAGTGTATTAAAAAGCAAAGACATCACTTTGCCGACAAAGCTCGGTACATTAAAAGTTATGGTTTTTCCAATAGTCATGTATGGATATGAGAGTTGGACCATAAAGAAGGCTAAGTGCCAAAGAATTAATGGTTTTAAACTGTAATGTTGGAGAAGACTCTTTAGAGTCCCTTGGACTGCAAGAAGATCAAACCAGTCAATCCTAAAGGAAATCAACCCTGAATATTGATTGGAAGGACTGATGCTGAAGCTGAAGCCCCAATACTTTAACCCCCTAATGCAAAGAGCCAACTCATTGGAAAAGACCCTGATGATGGGAAAGGTTGAGAGTAGGTAGAAAAGGGGGCTACAGAGGATGAGATGGTTGGATTACATAACCAACTCGATGGACATGCATTTGAACAATCTCCGGGAGATGGTGAAGGACAGGGAAGCCTGGTGTGCTGCAGTCCATGAGGTCACAAAGAGTTGGATACAAATGAGCAACTGAACAACAACAACCCCAGTGATCAATAGCTTAAAACAGGTGGGCTTCTTACATGTTCTGTGGGATAGATAGAAAGCAGTTGGAGGATTCCATATGCATTAACATTATTATCTTATGAGGCAGCATGTTCTAATGGTAAAAGTGTGGGCTCTGAAGTCAACACATCTAAGGGTTGGAGTCACAATTTCTCCAGTTCTTAATTTTGTTATCAATCTTCAGATGGAGATAAGCTCATATGCCTTAAAGAATTTTGGAAAAGATAAGGCAAAATCTGCAATGTAGCCAACATAATGCCAGGATATGATTGGCGCAGTTACATATTGATTTCTATTTCTTTGCTTTTGGATTATGTATGGCTATTATTTCATTGAATTGCACATCAGGAAACCAACCCTCTCCACTGATCTCCTTAACACTGTGGAAAGTGCTACAGTGTACCTTGTCAGTAGACTTAAATGATAGTGATTAGGAGACTTTTGAAAAAACTGCTACTAAGAGGAAATGGCCAGGGTAAATGTATGTATGTGGTGTTGACTGGATTGAGGAGGATTGAGGAACTTGCAAATGTGAACTAGTAAGTGAAGTGCAGGCCATGGAGCCATTACTCAAGTGTAGAACTTCAAAAATTCACTCCAGAGATAACAAGTGACCCCAGACAGCCCTGTCTAGGATCCCTGATACAGATTTTGAGAATACTTCTCAATCTCATTTTGAACACAGGTGCATGATCAAGCTCAAGGTGTTCTCCTGGTTTTGCCCATTTATATAATGGTGCTCCAGGAAGGATGGTTGTGTGTATACTAAGTCACTTCAGTTGTGTCAGACTCTTTGCAACCCCATGGACTGTACCCCACCAAACTCCTCTGTCTATGGGATTCTCCAGGCAAGAATTCTGGAGTGGATTCCATGCCATCTTCCAGGGGGTCTTCTTGACCCAGGGAATCAAACCTGCTTCTCTTATGTCTCCTGTATTAGCAGACAGGTTCTTAATCACAAGTGCTACCAGGGAAGCCCCCAGGAAGGATAGGGGATATTTTAAGAGAGGGACTACTATTGTTATTTTTACAGATATTTCAATATATTCCTTGGGGATTAGTAAAGGCTTTCATGAGGCTGTGGGGTCTCAGATAAATACTAAGAGAGGAAAACTATTTAACTATTAAAATGAGGTTGAGGTTGAAGAGATGATAAGCTTTATAAACTGAGGGAATAACAAAAGCTAATCCAGAGAGTAATGTATTGATGCAAGTTGCAGGCACAGGATTTCATCAGAACTGGATCCTAGGATACAAGAAAGCCACACTTAAAACATAAAGCTAGAATCAAGAGGGGGCCTCCACTATTGGGTCCTGTAAACTGGAAGGATATAGATTTTATTCTGAATAACGAGGCATTGAGAGATTTTAAACAGGGACAGGACTGATGAGTTTTGTGCTCTAGAACAGTTTGAGAATGGCTTGCACAGGGTCAAAACTGTAAGCTGGCAGACCCATGAAGATGCTGATTCCATGGACAGAGTGCAACTTAAAATGGATTTAACTACGCCAGTGGTAGTGTGAGGAGAGTGGAAAAATAAAGATCCTCTAACGCTAATAGGAAGTCAGAAAACATAAGATTCAGGGATCAGTTTGATAATCCAGCAAAGAAAGAGTGGTATTTAGGATGATCCAAGGATTTCTGGACAGAGTGAAAGAACAGGTGGTGTTGCTATCTTCAGCTCAGAAAACATAGGAAGAGGAAATGGTGTGTTGGTGAGTTGAGATGATTACGACTGATTCTGTGCCACTTTCGTGCATGAGGGTGATTAGATAATTTCAGTAGAAATGCTTCAAACTTTACCCATCTCTGTATCACTCTCAGTGCCTTGAAGGCAGCAACTTGGCATACCAATGCATCACCAATGCTGTTATAGAGCTAATAGTTAAAGGGCATTCAATAATTATTTTGTTCATATGTTTGTTCATTTATTCACAAATATTTATTGAAATTTAACTATGTACTAGACATTAGTCTAGGTCTGTTGATCTCAATCATTGCTGGAAATGTTTATAAACCTCTGAGGCTAGAGTCCCTGTGTGGACCCATTATATCAGAATACCTGGGCCCAGCAAGCAGGTGATTATAAATGGAAGCCAAATGGCATCTAGAAAATTCCACCCAGTATCCAGGGTTAAAAATTATTGTCTTAAGAGCTGGAGATACTACAAGCACACATACACAAACACACACATACACGCATAAACCTGAGAGCCAGCATCTCTCATCGCTTGCAGATTATGTGAAAGATTTATCAAAGGTGCAAAGAAACAAAGGCCAGAAGTCAGAAGTGAGTGCTATGCTGATTCAAATGTTCTAATATTTAAGTAAATAATAGTTAGTAACAAACTATGAAATAATTTTAAACAATAAAACCAAATCATATAATTTTTAAAAATCACATCTTTTATGCAGAGGTCATTACTTGAGACATCATCTTAAAATAGGCCTAAGTTTATAAGTAAATAACTATATCATAAGGTTACTTCTTCCAAATTAAAATTCTTATCCCCCCAGCCCAAATTATATTTAATTCATTTTAAAACAACCTCTTGGTTTCTGAGTATTCTCTAGTTAGAGATTATACACTAAGACTTAGAGAAAATGGTGATGGGTATAAGGATGCATATTAACTGCTGCAGAAGAGACCTCAGGGCTACCGAGGCCTTGGAAGGAACTGCAAACATAAAGACAAACAGGATTTGGACTTAAAAGTAGATATATTTCTTATTTTGGATTTTACTCTGTTACTGAATAAAGAGGTAGAATAGCAAAATAAGATGGAAAATGAATAAAGAGAATGTTACATCCAATTTGTCTTTAAGGCCCCTGCATGTTTTATAATGTTAGAGCATGGCACATCATTGTACCTAACGTGACTTTTGAATAATTATTTTGAAAAGTTGGAATAAAAAATTTAAAGGTGAAGAAATTATACATCTCAGAGTGTTTTACAAAACAATGATAAAGAGTAAGTATTTTATTTCAGAGATTAAGCATTAATTATCTGGAAAGTTTTCCTAGAGCATGCAGTATAAATTAAACATTATTAGCCTTTTACAAAAGGTGATCCATTATTGCCTATTACATAGAGCAAACTACTATTAATTTCATTTACCATTTGTCTTCAAGTAAAGCATGAGAGTCATTTCTCAAGAGATAATTAAAATATGGCTTCAGAATATTCATACAGAATCAATAAGCACAAAATATCACATAGCTATTATGTATACATTTGTGACAATATATAAAAATTACAGAAACAGTTTAATTCAAGATTAGTAGATAAAAACATAAACTTATTATGTTAGAATATTGCATATTATAACTTTTTATACATTTCCATTGGCTCTTCATTATTTATAGTTCAATTAATTAAATTGATTACTAAAACATATTAGAATAAACACAAGATTCCAGAAAAACTGAGGAACTGCTCCAAAGAGTCGGGGGGAGGGGCCAGTCAATATTATGTATAATTATCTCTGCTCTGCTCAGTTGTGTCCAAGTATTTGAGACACCATGGACTGTAGCCTGCCAGGTTCCTCTGTCCATGGGATTCTTCAGGCAAGAACACAGGATGGTTTGCCATTTTCTCCTCCAGGGGATCTTCCCAACCCAGGGATCGAACCCATGTCGCCTGGGTATCCTGCATTAACAAGCGGATTCTTTGCTGTTGAGCCATTGAGGAAACACATAGAGACAAGTGGCAAATACCAATTTTTAGTTGGCACAATTGAGAATCATTATAATAGTCAATGATTCCTTCTCTGTGCCATACACTCTTATGGTCTCATGAAATTTTGGTCACAAAAGCTTTGTAGACTGTAGTATTTTCATGTACTTTCCAGATGCACGGTCAATCTTCAGCACCCAGGTCTGCACCCAGAGAGGAAGACAGTTCAGTTCAGTTCAGTTCAGTCGCTCAGTCATGTCAGTTCAGTTCAGTCGCTCAGTCGTGTCCGACTGTTTGCGACCCCATGAATCGCAGCACGCCAGGCCTCCCTGTCCATCACCAACTCCCAGAGTTCACTCAGACTCGGGTCCATCAAGTCCGTGATGCCATCCAGCCATCTCATTCTCTGTTGTCCCCTTCTCCTCCTGCCCACAATCCCTCCCAGTATCAGAGTCTTTTCCACTGAGTCAACTCTTCACATGAGGTGGCCAAAGTACTGGAGTTTCAGCTTTAGCATCATTGCTTCCAAAGAACACCCAGGGCTGATCTCCTTCAGAATGGACTGGTTGGATCTCCTTGCAGTCCAAGGGACTCTCAAGAGTCTTCTCCAACACCACAGTTCAAAAGCATCAATTCTTCAGTGCTCAGCCTCCTTCACAGTCCAACTCTCACATCCATACATGACCACAGGAAAAACCATAGCCTTGACTAGACGGACCTTACTCAGCAAAGTAATGTCTCTGCTTTTAAATACACTGTCTAGGTTGGTCATAACTTTTCTTCCAAGGAGTAAGCATCTTTTAACTTCATGGTTGCAGTCATCATCTGCAGTGATTTTGGAGCCCAAAAAATAAAGTCTGACACTGTTTCCACTGTTTCCCCATCTATTTCCCATGAAGTGATGGGACCACATGCCATGATCTTCGTTTTCTGAATGGTGAGCTTTAGGCCAACTTTTTCACTCTCCTCTTTCACTTTCATCAAGAGGCTTTTTAGTTCCTCTTCACTTTCTGCTATAAGGGTGGTGTCATCTGCATATCTGAGGTTATTGATATTTCTCCTGGAAATCTAGACTCCAGCTTGTGTTTCTTCCAGTCCAGCGTTTCTCATGATGTACTCTGCATATAAGTTAAATAAGCAGGGTGACAATATATAGCCTTGACGTACTCCTTTTCCTATTTGGAACCAGTCTGTTGTTCCACATCCAGTTCTAACTGTTGCTTCCTGACCTGCATACAGATTTCTCAAGAGGCAGGTCAGGTGGTCTGGTATTCCCATCTCTTGAAGAATGTTCCACAGTTTTTTGGGATCCACACAGTCAAAGGCTTTGGCATAGTCAATAAAGCAGAAATAGATGTTTTTCTGGAACTCTCTTGCTTTTTCCATGATCCACCGGATGTTGGCAATTTGATCCCTGGTTCCTCTGCCTTTTCTAAAACCAGCTTGAACATCAGGAAGTTCATGGTTCACATATTGCTGAAGACCTATATAGACTATTGCAAAAATATCCCTTGACCTTGGACTTCTAGTGGTTTCTGTCAAGGGATGCTACTTGTGAGAAATTTCATGAAGGAGACAGAAGGCTTTCAGTGTGTTTATTATGCCAGTTCCTTTCATATCATGTTACTTCAGTCTGGCCTCAATCTCTTAATTAATTTTAACAGTTCCATTTGGCCAACACACTCCAGACAATTTCTCTCTACTCTATAAATGTCTCATCTTCTTGTGCCTTTATTAATAGAGGTAGCAATGAAGCCCTTCCCGCTTATTAATCTGGGCTACTGTTTTCTTTTTTATTGCTGAATAATAACACATTGCATGGATATACCACATTTCACTCATCAGTTGTTAGACCATTGGGTTGTTTCCACTTTGGGCCTCTTAATGAGTAATGTTGCTATGAATATTCATGTATAAGTTTTTGTGAGGAAATATGTCTTTATTTCATACATATATTCATATAGAATTGTTGTGTCATGTAATAACTCTATGCTTATCCTTTTGAGAAACTGCCACACTGTTTTCCAAAGTGGATGCATACTTTTCCATTCCTACCAGCATTATAGGAGGATTCTGGTTTCTTCACATGCTACCAACATTTTGTATTATAGCCACCTTAGTGAATGTAAAGTGGCATTTTGACGTGATTTTGATTTGCATTTCTCTAATGACTAATGCTATTGAGCACATTTTCATGTACTACTTGGTTATTTGTATATCTGCTTTTGAGAAATGTCTGCTTATATCCTTTACCCAATTTTAATCAGTTTGTTTGTTTTTTAGTATTGAACTGTAGGATTTTGTATGTATCCTAAGTACAGGTCTCTTATCAGAGACATGGTTTGTGAATATTTTCTCCCATTCTGTGAGTATTTTCTCCCATTGTGCGGGTTGTCTTTTCACTTTCTTTAAGGTATCTTTAGAAATACATATTTCTTATTTTATTTAATTGATTTATTTTTACTTTTGTCACTTGTGTTTTTCTGTCATATGTACGAAGGCTATGCTTAAGCCAAGGTCACGGTGATATACTCTTATATTTCCTTCAAAGAGTTTCATAAGATTTGCTCAAACATTTAGGTCTATGAATTATTTTGAGTTAATTTGTATTTTTGATACAAGGAGGGATGCAGCTTCATTCTTTTGTACACAGATATCAAGTTGTCCTTAGCACCATTTGTTGAAAAGGCTACTCTTTCCCTGATGAATTTTCTCGACCCTTTTGTTGAAATTCAATTAATCATAAGTGTGACAGTCTTTTTCTGGAATCCAAATTCTATTCTATTGAAAATATATGTTGATCCTATGATAGTACCACATTGTTTTGATTCTGTAGTTTTGCAATAAACTTTGATAAAGTAAGGTGTGAATCTTCTAAATTTTTTATTCTGCTTCAAAATGTTTGAGGCTTGGCTGCTTCAGTTGAATTTCTATATGAATTTTATGATCAGCTTGTCAATTTCTGCAAAGAAGATAGCTGGTATTCAGCTGTCTAAGGATTTTAATGAATGTGTAGGTCAGTTTAGAGAACTTTTTTATTATAATAATATTGTCTTCCAATATATGAATATGGGATGTCTTTCCACTTCTTTGGATTTTCCTTAATTACTTTCAATAATATTTTCTAATTTTCACAGTATATTTTTGAACTTATTCTGTTAAATGTACTCTAAGTATTTGATTATTTTTGCTGCTATTGTAAATGGAATTGCTTTTTCAAGTTCATTTTTGGATTTTTAATTGCTACTGTATGAAAATACAATTGGTTTTTGTATATTGACCTTATGGCTTACAAATTTAAAGATTTTTTTAGTTTCCCTTCTATTTCTACATTTTGTTTCATCTATTTTGGAACTTTATTTTAATGCATATACACATAATTATTGTATTTTTCTGATAGATTAACCCTTGGAGAATTTTGAACTCCTTGATTATGTACATTATGAATATTTTACATCAAATTTAGGAAATTTTCAATAAGTATTTCTCAAATATTTTTTGCATCTTTCTTTCTTCTCATTCTGGTACTCTCCTATTAGTCATCCTTTGATGTGTTTAATGACATCCCACATTTCTCTGTAGCTTTGTTCATTTTTCTCATTCTTATATCTCTCTGTTCTTTAGACAGCATAATGTTTTACGTCTGTCTTCACATTTGCTGATTCTTTCATTCATTAGCTTAAATCTACCAGTACAATTTTATATTGCTTACTGTACTTTTCACCCTGTTTTAGTGGACTGCCTCACATCCTCAGCAAATCGCTAAGCCCCTTCTCTGGAGAGGGGTAAGGCCTGCTTCTCTCAGAATGACACCACCAGATGGGCATCCAACAGGAATGGAAGCCTTTGGCCTTTGGGCTTGCTTTTTCTGGTGCGGAGTCTTCACTTTATGAGGAAACTAGGGTGAAAGTAATGAGTCCCAGTGCTCTTAGCTTGCCGTGCCTGTGTTACAGCCTCTATACTATAAATATGGCTAGGTAGATGAAGATCGACCAAACCTCCTGCCTATACTTTCCTGGAATTACACTTTGCAACACAGAGTTGTAGACGAGGTGAGAAAAGTTGGCAGCCTGTCCCTCCCATGGAGATACCTTAGCTCTTGACTGGGAGCTGGGGGATAGGGTTCCCCAAATTCTTGGCAACACCTATCAGGAATGGAACTTCTGTCATGCTGAGCTGAGGATTGGGAGGTAAGGAGCAAGTCCATGCTGAAATGCCACTGACTCTCAGTCTCACTTAATTCAGTAGTTTTCTTGATTAGTGTTTTCACATACTTCTTGTTCTTTCAAAAAATTCCAAAGATTTTAACTGGTTGTGTTTTATCATTTTTTTTTAATGTTTTAAAACTTTATTTCAACATAACTATACTTACAGAAATATGCATATTGGTTAATAGAATGCAATTTAATTTATCCTACATAATTTGAACCAAAAAACTTGGTACATGGTTTGCTTTAGAAAAGAAAGAAAAAGGATTTGCAGTCTGGTTTATTTTTTATCTATTACAAATGTATATAAAAGATCTTCTATCAAATGCTGCTGAAGTAAACAGCATGAACCTTGAGAAATTAAACTTTGGTTTGTCTCTGAAAAATAACATGTATTACACTGTAAAAATTAATAAAGTTGGGGCAACAAAACTTTGTTGTAATGTCTCAATGCCAGTTCATAAAGTTCAATAACTAATGATGTTGATGAAAATGGGGAGAGTCTATGTATACACGTGAAAATATAAAAGCCACCCAATCTAGTCTGAATTAAAACTAGCAGTCCAGTTCACCTGCTGAGGTCAACAAGGAAACTGCACAGTAGCTATTTTTCTGATTTGTGCAAAAAAGAAAGTGAAGTTTCTTCCCAACATTTTCAGTCTAGAACTGAAACTACAGGGAAAGTATTCTGTCCATTGTCAATATTCATGGGATGATATGTGATGACTCAAGCTTAAATCTGAATTAGCATTTACATGCAAAATAGTTCCCAAAGTTAAAGACCACTTGACTTCAGAAGTGACCTTAGAAGTGACTTCTGAAGTCACAATAAAGTTATAATCGCCTTTCTTGGAAGACTAGAGTAAAACACCCAGCCATAGTTGTAAGAAATCTTTCAAAAAATGCAGCCCTTTTTGAATGACACCTCAATTTAAAAAAAAAAGAAGGGGGCAGCCCCACAGAAGCAGCTCTGAAAAGAGAAAAAATATATAACTTAATATATCTTAAAAAACCAATGTGAATATAGATTCAGAAGATAGTTAAAAGAGATATTTTTATAAGGCTACCCAGGATTAGGTTTATAACATATTTTAGTCTTTCAACTTTTGCTCTAGGACTAAATATCAACTTACAAATATGTTTTATCATTTTCACCCATTTATTACTGTTTTCTGGGGAGCGGATCCATGAAATTCTCCATGTAGCCATTCTGGAAATGTCTAAGAGTTGTTCTCACTTCTTCTAGTTTAAATTAACTTCTGAAGACCTTACATTTCTGATTAGTCAGAAAATCAAAATCTCTCTGGCATCCCATTATTCCATGAAACCCACAGGATTACTCAGCACAGGGGGCCACTCTTATTGCCAGGTTCTTATTGATGGAGAAACAGGCAAGATCTGCTGAGTTCCTGGTAGCTCTGGGCTGAATTGGGTCTCTCACAAAATCCCTCTATTGAAGCACAAAACTTCTGGTGTGATGGTATTTGCAAATGGGGCCTTTAGGAGCTAACCAGATTAAGATGAAGTCATGAAGGTGGGGGCTCTCTCATGATAGAATTAGTACCCTTGTCAGAAGAGACACCAGAGAGCTTGGTCTCTCTCTCTGTCTTCCATGTGAGGATACAACGACAAGGCAGCTCTCCATAAGCAGTTGGTCATCTATAAGCAGGTCACCATCTGCTACCTGAAGAGAGCTCTCAGCAAATACAACCATGCAAGGCACTCTTATCTCAGACTTCTGGCGAAGTGAAATGTGAGAAAATAAATTTCTATTGTTTAAGCCATCCCATTTATGATATTTTGCTATGGCAACACAAGTTGAGTAGACACTGATGCTTTTGCTTTTGATCTTAACATATAATATTGCTGTTGGACACTCTTCCCATGTATTCCAAGCTGTAGCCATATATTTTGTGAAATCAGATCTTCCATTTAAAACATCCAGTCTCGGTGGTAACCCTGGAGGTAGATTTCCATCAATGCAAATCTCTTCTTCTTCATAGTGAGTTTTTTGGATGTCCTCCTTAGAAAATTTCCTTCCAGTCAATATCAGTTTGTTCAGAGACATTCCAAGGCATTCCAGACAAGTTTTAATAATATTAAGCATCAGGGGCTTCCCTGGTGGCCCAGTGGTAAAGAATCCGCCTGCCAATGCAGGAGACGTGGGTTCAATCCCTGGTCTGAGAAGATCCCACATACCACAGAACAGCTAAACCCATGTGCCACAACTACTGAGCCTGTGCTCTAGAGTCTGGGAGCCACAGCAGCTGAAGCGCACAGGCCCTAGACCCTGGACTCTGCAACAGAAGAAGCCACTGCAATGAGAAGCCCTTCATTGCAACCAGAGTAGCGCCCTCTGAGCACTGCAACTCGAGAAAACTCATGTGTGGCCACAAGAGCCAGCACAGCCAGAAACAAATGAATAAATAGATAAATCATTTTAGAAATATTAAGCCCAGAGATAAATCCACACACATATGGACACCTTATCTTTGACAAAGGAAGCAAGAATATACAATGGAGTAAAGACAATCTCTTTAACAAGTGGTGCTGGGAAAACTGGTCAACCACTTGTAAAAGAATGAAACTAGATCACTTTCTATCACCGTACACAAAAATAAACTCAAAATGGATTAAAGATCTAAATGTAAGATCAGAAACTATAAAACTCCTAGAGGAGAACATAGGCAAAACACTCTCAGACATAAATCACAGCAGGATCCTCTATGATCCACCTCCCAGAATTCTGGAAATAAAAGCAAAAATAAACAAATGGGATCTAATTAAAATTAAAAGCTTCTGTACAACAAAGGAAAATATAAGCAAGGTGAAAAGACAGCCTTCTGAATGGGAGAAAATAATAGCAACTGAAACAACTGACAAACAACTAATCTCAAAAATATACAAGCAACTTCTGCAGCTCAATTCCAGAAAAATAAACGACCCAATCAAAAAATGGGCCAAAGAACTAAGTAGACATTTCTCCAAGGAAGACATACGGATGGCTAACAAACACATGAAAAGATGCTCAACATCACTCATTATTAGAGAAATGCAAATCAAAACCACAATGAGGTACCACTTCACACCAGTCAGAATGGCTGCGATCCAAAAATCTGCAAAGCAATAAATGCTGGAGAGGGTGTGGAGAAAAGGGAACCCTCCTACACTGTTGGTGGGAATGCAAACTAGTACAGCCACTATGGAGAACAGTGTGGAGATTCCTTAAAAAATTGCAAATAGAACTACCTTATGACCCAGCAATCCCACTTCTGGGCATACACACCGAGGAAACCAGAATTGAAAGAGACACATGTACCCCAATGTTCATCGCAGCACTGTTTACAATAGCCAGGACATGGAAACAACCTAGATGTCCATCAGCAGATGAATGGATAAGAAAGCTGTGGTACATATACACAATGGAGTATTACTCAGCCGTTAAAAAGAATTCATTTGAATCAGTTCTGATGAGATGGGTGAAACTGGAGCCAATTATACAGAGTGAAGTAAGCCAGAAAGAAAAACACCAATACAGTATACTAACACATATATATGGAATTTAGGAAGATGGCAATGACGACCCTGTATGCAAGACAGGAAAAAAGACACAGATATGTATACCAGACTTTTGGACTCAGAGGGAGAGGGAGAGGGTGGGATGATTTGGGAGAATGGGAATTATAACATGTACACTGTCATGTAAGAATTGAATCGCCAGTCCATGTCTGACATAGGGTGCAGCTTGCTTGGGGCTGGTGCATGGGGATGACCCAGAGAGATGTTGTGGGGAGGGAGGTGGGAGGGGGGTTCATGTTTGGGAACGCATGTAAGAATTAAAGATTTTAAAATTTAAAAAAAAAAAAAAGAAATATTAAGCTTCAAAAGAAAAGGGTTATACTCTCAATCTCTTTCTCTTCAGAAGGTGTATTTGTCCCAATTCAAACGTGTTCACCTTCTAACTACAGATCAGTTCTGCATTCCAAGCAGCTTTGGGAGACATTCAAGGCCAAGGATGTCTTGTTTCACGTTGTCCTACTACGGTGACTTCCTCTTTGGCTTATATTTACATATGTAAATATGCAGGGGTCATTTCAGTGATTCTTCTCTAAGTAAACAAGTTCTCCTAAAAGACGATATGTTCTGTTCACAAATAAAGATCTAACAGCATCATTTAATAGAATTTTAAAGTATTTTTTAAAAATTTGCTGAGAAATCCCATGACACATTGAGGAACATTTTAGTTGAAAGTTTAGCAAATATAAAAACTGACAAACCATCAAACTCATTCTTAAAATATAATACATTGATATTTCCACTACATCTTATTTATTATCTTGATCAGTTCTACAAAATGAACAATACATTTGGTTCTTGCTCTCATGGGTACACATGTGTTTTACAAGGACACTGGTGATACATTTTGCTATACAAATCACAAGAAGCAGTTTACACACAGCGCTCAGGTTTTTATACATTTCTCCCCAAAGGGTATTCATATTTGATAAATCACTGATTGAAATCTGAGGCAATTAAGTTGTGATGACCTTGGCATACTAGTGAATGTAATTTCCATTAAGACAGTGTCAGTCCTTTATTATGGTCTGCCTGGGTTAAAAAAAAAAAAAAAAGCCAAGTTCGGTTCACGTCACATTTAATTTCTTATCCCTCAAACACACACTGTATTTTAATTCACACTGATCAAAATCTACCTGGCAGCCCCTTGCTTTATTAGGCCAAGTTGAATGCCTTGCTTAGAATTTCCACTTTTTAATTGATATAAAAGCTGTTAATCTCCCAAAAGGGAAAACAAGTGTCTAACATTGCATTGATATTTATTTCTTTTAGTCTCACGTTAGAATCATGAATAGAAATGTCTACTATATTCTACATTGCTGTAATACAATATTTTAAAATATTTTGGTTATAAAACATTTTAACAATATCCAAGTTTATGGCATTCATGTCCATGTTTTATTCCTACGCTCTTTTCTCCTCAGAGGTAGCATTTTTCATTAGCTCTTATGTTTTTATACAACCCTTTCGATTCATTTCTATACACAACTACAGAATATTGAATGGAACTTTTTCTGTTATCTTTTATCTAGGGTAATCTTAGACACAGAACATAGTATTTACTCCTGATAATCCAGGCTTCCTGGAAATCCTGTGACCCATCTAATGACCCTTATTAAATTATTTTCCTGCTTATAAATTCAGAATATATTCTGTTATTGATAAGAACCCTGAATGGCATAGGATTTTCTTGATTCTTCCTCTGAAGATGGTCTGGATACTAAGTCCCTGAATTTCTGACTATCATTAAATAAATTAGTCAAATGCTAACTGAGCTTGCTGCTTTTCTGTTGCTGTTATTTCAGTTTAGCCTTGTATTGATGCTATTCCACTTTCTCCTATATTTGGGGTTACGGATAAGTCTGATGATAACACAGTTCCTTTTCCTTGTTGGGAGTTAGTTCTTTCTGCCTTGAATCTTACATGATGCTTTTTCTTAATTATTAGTGTTAGGATGAGTTCAGAAATTTTACCAGGAAATTCCTAGTTTTGTGTGCCTTTCCTCATCAATGTAGTCTTTAATTCAGTGAGTTTTTTGTACAAAACATTTTAGTTTTTCAGTTCAACCCTGAAAAAAAATTCTTCTAATTGTCAAACTCTGTCCATTATCAATTTATATTTATTTAATAAAAGTATTTTTTACACAATTCTACATGACCACATTCCCCAGCCTCTGATCTTTGCCTTCAAGATCTTGTGCTTTTGCTTTTTTTTTTTTCTGAGATATTTCTTGCATTTTTGTTCTAACTATTGATTTGCATTTGAGTATTTATTATTATTTTTTCCTTTAATAGAACTACTGGATTGTTGTTAGAAGGGTAATTTTTTGCTGTTGTATTGAGCTCTAGAAGTCATTTTTGTGTGTGTGCTTCACCTCAATTTCCTTAAGAATTCATCTATATTTTTCTTGTTCAGATGGTTATCTGTCTCCTCTTCCACCTCTATTTGGCCAAATATGTGTTTGTTCTAACTGGGCTTTTTTCTTTGGCTGCTAGACCCTGCAGATGGGATGTCGATTTCCCTTGTTACATAATACAGCTAGTTGTTGGTACTAAAACAAGTGTCTACCATGTCAGTGGATACAGATGGTGATGTAGAAACAGGCAAGATTCCACACCATTAATGAAGGAACTGGAGAAAGCCTCATTTCTAGTACTTCTACAGTTTCAGGGTGAGGGAAGATTTTCTTCACCCTTTCAGTTCCCACTTGGGCATTTGGGAGACAAAGAAACCCAACATGCTTTCAAGGAAGGGATGTTGACTTTGTCTCCAAGAGTCATTGGGTCTCTACAGAGATCCCTGGGCCTCCCAGGGACTCCCATTCAGAATGCCCAACTCTCAGGGGGAAAAGATCCTAGTCTCACTCGGAACTAGAGAGGAAAACTCTGTGTTTGTGGGTGAAGTGAAGGGACCTTCTCGGAGGTCACTAAGTTTCCCAGAATGCACCTAATAATCAAGATTGTATATCTGTTTTCTTTTTGGAAATTTAATTCTGATTTTCTTCTTTGCATGGCTGATCTTAAGCAAAAGGCAAAAGAAATATATGTGTAATAATCTAAAGAATGGATTCAACACCTGTTTCAACCCTGAAGTCTTAGCCATTCACACCATTTGTCTCTACATTTTTATGCCTCCACAACTCCAACTTTCATAACTAGAACACTTTTTTTCTCAACTGAAAGACATGTCAATTGGGAAATCAATGTTGAGCAAGGAGAACACATCGTACCTGTCAAATGAAACCACGTGGGAACACATGTCCACACTCTCCTTGCTTCCAACATCTTGCCTTTAAATATTTTTTTTCTGGATTGCTAAGCCTTGATTCCACTAGTTGAAATTATATCATTTTAACATCTTATATTATTATAAAACAAATACTCTCAAAGTAACTTGAAAGAATATCCTTTTGACTTGCTGGTCAACAGTTTCTTGGAATAACTTCTCTCAGCTCTGAATATGACAATAAAGAAAGAATTAGTTCGAGACGTGGTGTTTCTGTTTGCCTTATTTTCCTTTTTTACACCTGATAATGTACCCTTTTGATAATATCAATAACAAATAATTTAAAAGAACACATCTTGCTCAGTTTTCATTATAAGGAATAGATTTTGACTTTGCCTCCAAGAGTCCCTGGGTCTCCCCAGACATCCCTGGACATTCCTGACTTTATGGGTCTCTTTAAGTTTGGTTTTTTAAAAGCAATGTTGTTAAAGATTTTAATAAATTTACTAAAAACAATTAGCATTAATTAAATGATTCTCCACTGAGAAGATCATGGGCTTGCTGGACTAATGATATTTTATGCATTTTAAAATATCCATAAATATATTAAATATTTAATTCTAATATTTTTGTTTTTTACATCGAAGTCTTTAATCAGTCTGGAATTTATTTTTGTAGCTTTATGACTAGTGTGAGGGACAGATTTAATTTCATGATTTTTATACAGTGAGACAATTAATCCTTCATGATTTATTTTTTAAAGACGTTTCCCCTTTCTAAAATTGATTCTTATAACATCTTGAAAGCATGGTTTTACATTTACAACGATTTAGTTTCATGTCAATTCTTGTCAATTGTTTCTAACATATTGGGTTTATAAGGTAAATGTTAGACTCAAAGAATTTTAAATTTAATAGTGACTTTTAGATATTAAAACAAATGAGGAATATCATCCAAATAAAAAAGAGATCACCATTTTTTGGACTAAGTTATATTTGTTAAAATCATCATTTCACTCACTTTAAATCAAATGGGAAATTTTCTTCCAGAAAAGTTTAAGAATTTGACAGTGTTTTATACTTTGATCAGCCTCACGAAGTTTCTGTCTGACATGACTTAGTTTTACTAGGCAAAAATACCATGTATAGTACCAGGAAAATCTGAGAGATGGAAAGAAAATATAGCGATGTAATATACACAAATATTTTTAAAATAGGAGAAATTGAAAATTGTAATGTGATATTTGCTTTTGCATTTGGAGCAAAAGATTTATTTTTTAACTCAGACCAATGTCTTGCTCAGATGTAGTGTTTTATTTTTAATTTTAAGTACTGGTCTAGAATCACTTTTTAGACTGTACATACTACTTTTAGACAGCTCACTGTCTGGTGCTAGTTACAGTTAAGGTATTGATAAAAAGCAGTCACATCTAATTATACAGACTGAAAGTGGGAAAAAAACCCTCTATTTGGAGGTATATTCTTTTACATTAATAGATAATTTAAGTTCTATGCTGTTGCTGTTGCTAAGTCACTTTCAGTCATGTCTGACTCTGTGCGACCCCAGACGGCAGACCACCAGGCTCCTCTGTCCCTGGGATTCTCCAGGCAAGAACACTGGATTGGGCTGCCATTTCCTTCTCCAATGCATGCATGCATCCTAAGTCGCTTCAGTTGTGTCTGAGCCCACCAGGCTCCTCTGTCCACGGAATTCTCTAGGCAAGAATCCTGGAGTGGGTACACAGTGGTAATCAGAGAAACCTTTTAATGTCCCTGACAATTAAAATATATATTTAAGAGAAGTAGGAAATTCTATATGAAATCAAGAATTAACAAATTTCCATCCATTAAGAATCTTCACTTACTGCCAGTAGAGGAACAATAACTCAATCTTACTTAGTTTGAAATAAATGAAATGATGTACTTTTCCTTAGAGTAGAAGAGAGAATGTCCTTGATACTTTGTCTCAGGTAGTAGAGTATATTCAATTCTTATATATGCAAGTATAGCTTGGATTTGAACTTTATTTTATTTCCCTTTGGTTTGAGGTCCTAAAGATAAATGGAGGCAGAACAGCTGCTTCATCCCAGTTGTAGCAGGTTATATTAAGTGCCTACCAGGAATTTGGCCCTCTATGATTACAATGGTAAATATATATTTCTCCAAGGAACCGGTCAATTGAGACCACATTTCAGATGCATATGAATTTTAATAATCTCAGGATTAAGCTGAATTAACCAACTTGGTGAAGACAGGTCTAGCCATTAACTACAATTGTCTAGAGTTCCATCTGCCAGGTGGTTTAGACTAGATCTCAAATAAAGGAAGAAATACATATCAAAAACTTTCATTTGAAATCTAACTGTTCCCTTACCACATCTGTGAATACAAATTATAATTTTTTTAATGCATTGTATTATAAATCTCCAAATTCTAAGCTTTCACTTGCATGATTAACAACCACCAAAAAAATCCAATACTTTTCTGGCATCTTCATCAATTATCCAGGCATCTGGAGAGGCATGTATCTGTGGGTAGAAAAGGGTTGTTTGGTTACCATTTAAAGTTTTGCAAAGCTCACAACAGGCTTCCCTGGTGGCTCAGACAGTAACAAATCTGCCTGCGAGATCTAGGTTCAGTCCCTGGATTGGGAAGATTCCCTGGAGAAAGGAATAGCTACCCACTCTAGTCTTGCCTGGAGAATTCCATGGACAGAGGAACCTCACAGGCTCCACCCCATGGGGTTGCAGAGTTGGACATGACTGAGTGACTAACACTCTTTTTTCAATGCTCCCAACATTCTAAATCCTTGACCTTAGCGTCACTTATTCATTTGTTTAACAATATTTATTGAGTATCTACTATGAGCAAGATATGATTCCAGATGTTGGAGATAATTAACCATTAAAATTGTGAAGGTCCCTGGCCTCTTGAAGGCAGCACTGTTTTTCTGGTTCATTGATACTCTTGGTCTTCTACCCTCACTGATACCCAAGTCTTTGGACCTCACCTCCATCCTTCCCATCGGCTGCCTCTCTGTAGCTGCAGACCTCTTCTGGATTGTTCACTTAGGTGCTCTTTCTCTACTCAGATCAACATAAATCTTATGCCTCTTGGAACAAGCTCTTTCAAAAGGATTTATCACAGCAGAGTTTTGCAGCCTTTATTACATGGTTCTTTCATTTATATCAGTGGTTCTTCACCTGGGATGTGGATCAGAATCACCTAGTCATGAGAGGTTTAAAAGGTACAGATTATCTGGTTCACTTCATGTTTCCTGAACTAGACTAACAGACAGCAAAACCCAACCATCTATTTTCTTAATAAATCCCTCAGATGAGTCTGATGAAGGGTGAAGCTCAGGCTCATGGTCACATGTGTGCTACGCTGAATCACCTCAGTCATGTCCGACAGTTTGTGACTCTATGGATTGTAGCCTGCCAGGCTCCTCTGTCCATGGGTTTCTCCAGGCAAGAATACTGGAGTAGGTTACCATGTCCCCCCGATACCAGGGAATCTTCCCAACTCAGGGATCGAACCCAAGTCTCTCGTCTCCTGCATTGGCAGGTGGGTTCTTTACCACTAGTGTCACCTTGGACCCCTTCAAATCCAAACCTTACTACTCAATTTCACTCACTGTAGCAAATTCAATTCATGTGTTTAGTTCTGGGTTATTTCTTTGTTTCAAAACCCTGATTTTCTTTTCCATCTTTCTGACCCTACATCTGGATTCTCAGTCCATCAAGTGTTTGACTATGCCCAAACCCTAATTGTGGGTAAGCTCAAATTCATTCTCACAGGGCTCCTAAAATTCACTATTGTGGTTTGCATTTTTATGTTCCCAGTATGGGACTACCATTTCACAATAGTTACAAGATTCTTTCAATATTTGGTGTGCATGGAAATGAAAGACCCCAGAGGGTGATGGTATCTCCAACCCAGGAAACTAAATGTCATCTTCAACTCAGTCTAATTATAGTTACTCATAAAAATTTCTGTGGGAAAGAACATTATGAGAGATAAAAAATGAACATGGAACATTAATTTAACAAAAATGTGTCTGGGTTTGGCTAACCTCCGCTTCTGGAAATATGAAGATTATCTCTTAAGAAGAGGAAACGAGGATGGTGGTCAAGAGCACATGTTGATGTGGAGCCATTTGGATTCAACTCCTGGCAATGACACCTCCTATCAGGGTGGTCAAGATAAAATGTTAAGGCTCTAGGGTCTAGTTTCCCCTCACTGGAGCATAAATGCTATTAATAGTAGTACCTACATTATAGGGCTACCTTGAGTATTATTTAAGACAACACACATTAAGCACTTAATATATATGAGCTCAAGAAACTAATGACTGTTACTGATATCATTAATTATTGATATTATTATCATTATCATGGGTGAATTTATGAAATTGTGAGTCTTCAGTAGGACTTCTCACTGGGTAAGTTTTATAACCCAAGTTATGATGACATGTACTGATAATCACTTTCTTTCAATGATCATCATACAAGAGTCATCATCAAATTTTTTTCTTTCTCTTTTTTTGGAGGGAGCAAGAGCCACTCACTCACTATCTCTCAGGCAGTAATGAAGAAGCCTATTTGCTTATACAGTAAAAAGTTATCACTCTTTTTGGTTTAAATATCATTCCTTTGTATATTCACAAAAAAATATTATAAAACTGTTAATACAGTTGACAAGCTAGTTCCAGTTCATTTGGAAGATCTTAAAGAGTTACCTGAATTTTTTTATGAGAGTTGGTCAGACAAAAATTTTTCTGTTATTCAAAGGTACTTTCTAAAGAAATCTTATACAGATCAATATAAAGGATAATTTTAAATAAAAAATAATGTAAATTTCTGCTATGAAAATACATAGTTATGAGTGTAAAATATTTGAGGATTCTTTAAATTATAAATCAAGAATAACTTAATAGAAATAAAAATGAAAAGACTCCACATGCATATTCATAATATATACACACCTATATGTGTATGTATAGAATATATACTTTTATACATATACATGATATGACCTGACCTCTTTTACGAATATCACAAGGGAATGAGCCTATTTGACCTCTGCTGCTGCTGCTGCTGCTGCTAAGTCGCTTCAGTGGTGTCCGACTCTGTGCGACCCCATAGACGGCAGCCCACCAGGCTCCTTCGTCCCTGGGATTCTCCAGGCAAGAACACTGGAGTGGGTTGCCATTTCCTTCTCCAATGCATGAAAGTGAAAAGTGAAAGTGAACTCGCTCAGTCGTGCCCCACTCTTAGCGACCAAATGGACTGCAGCCTTCCAGGCTCCTTTGTCCATGGGATTTTCCAGGCAAGAGTACTGGAGTGGGGTGCCATTGCCTTCTCCAATACCTAATTCTAAAACTGATTTGCAATTCATCATTTAATCATTCAGTTAGTTCAGTCGCTCAGTCATGTCCGACTCTGCAACCCCGTGGACTGCAGCATGCCAAGCCTCCCTGTCCATCACCGACTCCCGGAGTTCACGCAAACTCACATCCATGGAGTTGGTGATGCCATCCAGCCACCTCATCCTCTGTCATCCCCTTCTCCTCCTGCCTTCAATCTTTTCCAGCATCAGGGTCTTTTCAAATGAGTCAGTTCTTCGCATCAGGTGGCCAAAGTCTAATTATGCCTAAAACTGAATGTCTAATTAAAAGTTTTCTTTATAGAACATAGGCATTGGGCTGAAGGAACATGCAGTATAAATTAACAGAATCTAGTATACTTACCTTATTTCTTTTCATTTTGAATCAATTTTTTCATGACAATAAAAATTTGTGATAAAATTCTGAGTATATTTGCTACTGGTGGCTATTTGCTTCATTCAGAAAATCACAAAAGGATATGTCGATGTCCCAAAGGAAAAAAAAATTATATTGTAAAAGTATAGACAACACAATTAAACCCTGAAAGTTCAGTTACTTTAAAATAAAGCTGTTTACATTTCATACTGCAATGTACAATGTTAGTTTCCAAAAGAAAATTTACTTATAAATTTGTACATAGGGAAATCCTAGGACTTGGCTCTCTTTTTGGAATGAAAGACAAAGACATGGCTTGCTGAGGTGGTAATATAGCAAACACATCATTGGGACTAGAGTGTTTCTTTGTTGGATGGCTTGGACAAACAAATGATTGTGTGGTTGTGTTAGGAAAGATGGCAGTGAGGGTATCTGTCTCTTCACGTCACCGTGTCTCCTTTCTCTTATCAACTATTACAACAGTAAAATTGGTCACAGTTACTTCAACTGTAAAAGCAGGGGAGCAATTAAGAGACTACAGTCTCTCATATCTCATTACAAGCACTGTTCTACAATAATCAAAACTTAAGATATCAAGTGCAATCAAATGCAATAATAAAACTTCTATCATTGATTCTAACAATCTGAGATGATCTTATACTGTAGTTATGATTCTATGCTAGAACTGTTGTCCATTTTGTAGATAGCTGTGACTCCCAAATATGTTTCAATATGCTAAATAAAAATTCTGTGAGATGTAAAAAAAGATTAAACAAAGTCTTTTTAGTTAATGAACCCATGCAGATTCAGCTTTCGGGACTGACGATAATGAAAAGGATAATATATTAGGAGAATTTCTATTCTTTTGACTGACAAGTTCTATTTTTTTTCCTTTGTCAAAAGAGAAACCCACTAAAGAATAAAAAGGAAACTGTCTTTAGTTACCTTCTGTGTTTTGTCTGCATTTTGAGGGGTTAATTTTTACTTGAGAAAAAAATGTGTATTCACAGATAATTTCATGTTGGCATTAAAACTTTTCCCCACAGTTTTTCTTTTCTGAGTGTTTAGAGGAGACACTAGTTGCATTTCTCTAACATCTTACTATAAGACTTTAGAATTTCTTCATCCATCTAAAGTTGAACTTCCTGGCTTAGAAAGCAAATGTATACACAGGTTGATTCTACTTATGCCATTCTATGCCATGGATTTCTAGGTTACTTAGACAGACTTGCCACTTTCCTTTACTTCCTAGTGTGAAAATCTAATTGACTGACTCTCTTATAGTTTACCCCCCCAAATAAAGACTGTATTACAAAGTCTGTATCTAATGAGAGAGAAGATCAGGATGAATGTATATAATTCTTCCTTTGTCCCATAGATCTCCAAAGATAATAGGAATAAATTTGAGAGAAAAAAAATATTACTAAAGGGAAAACCAGCTTTACAAGCTCATCCTAATGGGATATGCAGAAGAAGTATGAATCATATTTTACCACAACTAAATTAGTAAGATGTTGGGTTGATGGATGTTTATAGAAAATATATGTGCTTCCTCATAGGGAAATGCACATACTAGCTTTCGTAGCTTCCACAATATACTTGAATGATATTTCCTTTGCTTGCTGTATAATCATACAAAGTAAGCAAATATATAATGATGATGTCTAAATTTTTGCTTGTTAGATTCATTCAAACTATTCAGATGATGTTTTGTGAGTTACTCTCTAGTGAATGACTAAACACGACTGGCATTAGTGCTGTTTTATCTTTATTGCTGCCATGTTAAGGTGCACACCACTTTTATTTACCTGTGCTAACCCCACTTATAAATAACGTAAACATTGTCCAACTGCCTCAACATTCTACTTAGCTTTTTTAGCCTATGGCCCACTTTGTACGTCTGACATAGTAAAATAAAGATGAAGAGATTGGTCTGGTACATATCAGGTTTTTATTAAAGTGAACTAAGTTCTTTAATCAACAACATATTTTTATAAGAAATTAAAACCAATGTTTGGAGATTTCTTGATTTCCTAATGGCTTGCTTTTCTCTTTTTAAAGTAACCTTAAGCTGAAGTGAAGTTGACGTCAGGGAGGGGGTTAGCTATGCAATCCAGAAGTTTGTTGACAAAACTTTCCTGATGTCTTCCAACTTATAATAGAAAGTGAACTTTCCTGAATAGTATGTAAAGCAAGAGAATCACATATTATTCTCAAAAATTTAAGTATAAGACAATTCTGTAAAATATCAGGTTTAAGTTTTATGCCTTTGTATCAGATTTATTCTGTGCAAAAAAAAAAAAAAATTTCTGAGCAGTTTATTCTATACAAAAAAAAAAAAAAAACAACAAGCATCTAAATAACCTACCTATGAAAGAAAGTACTAAATACATATGGTAAAGCTAATTTTCATAGTAAGTAAAACTCAAGCTTTAACTTAGTGGACTGATCTTTTGTGTATGCTTCTACACTTGAAATTAATTGAGGTCCTTAACGAGAACCAAGAGAAGAATTAAAATAGGTAACATTTCCAAAGCTTTTTTCCTTCAAAACCTCTTTCTCAATAATTTAAAGAACCACAGAAGAAGAGTAAAATCTAAGACTAGTCTTGTTTTGTTTTTCCCTACTGGAAAGAGAGTATTCACGACAATTTGACTCATTTCCGTTTACTCTATTTTTCTAATCTGTTGTTTCATTTTATGGTCAAAGACTTCTTGTGTTTCACTGTAGTATTGTGACTGGCTTCCCTGGTGGCTCAGTGGTAAGGAAGGTGTCTGCCAGTGCAGGAGACATGGGTTTGATCCCTGGGTTGGGAAGATCCCCCAGAGAAAGAAATGGCAGCCCATACCAATATTCTTTCCTGAGAAATCCCATGGACAGAAAAGCCTGGCAGGCTACAGTGCATGGAGTCACAGAGTCAGATACAGTTTAGTGAGTAAACAACAACAAAATTCTTTGCTTATTTGGGGACAACAAATTTTTAAAATATTTTCTTGTAAAAAGTACCATTTACATTTTATCAAAATTTAAAACTGTGGCTCTGCAAAAAGCAATGTCAAGAGAAAGAGGAAACAAACCATATACTGGAAGAAAATTTTTTTCAAAAAAATGGCTAAGAAAGGACTGTTATTAAAAATACATAAAGAACTCATAAAACAACAAGAAAATAAGTAATGTGCTTTAAAAAAGGGTCAAAGATTTGAACAGAAATACCACTTAAGAAGACATAAAGATTGCAAATAAGAATATGAAAATTTGCTCTACATCATATGTTATTAGAGAAATACAGATAAAACAATGAGACACCATTGCATATATAGATGGGACTAGTCAAAATCCATAATACTGAAAACACAAAATGCTGGTGAGGATATGGAGTGGCAGGAAGTTTAGTTCATTGCTGCCCGAAATGTAAAATGGTTAAACCACCATGTAAGACAGTGTGGTGGTATCTTATAAAACTAAGCATATTCTTGCCTAGCCAGCAATACATTTCTTGATTACATACATTACATACTCAAGTGAACTGAAAATGTATACCCACATACTGTGCATCTGTGGGAGTTTGGGGTATACGAGAACACACTACTTTCTGCTCTACTTAGTTGTGGACCTAAAAAGTCTCTAAAAAATAAAGTTTATTAGTTTAAAAATATTATGTAAAGTATATTTTTCAGAAAGTTTTCAAGGTGATGCACTCCTTCCATTATGTCACAATACATTAAAGTAGCTTTTGGTTTTTTGGTTTTTTTTTTTCCTCTTTCTCTTTCTCAACCTTTTATGGGGAGAGATTTATTCAAGTGTTCTTTTTGCACAAAAACATAAGAAGTAGGAAAGTTCTACAGTTCTTTTCACTGTCTGTTTGGATGTTTATAGATTTCTCTTTTCAGACCTTAACAATATATCAAGTTACTATTCTGTACAGCACTGACCTCCTCCATCTGTGAGGGCAATCTGATATTATTTAGGGCATGTCTACTCCAGAATCTTAGGCTTTCTTTTTAGTCATGTTAGAAAATCATATAAACAACCTGGACATGTCTAGAATTTTGAGGCTAGCTACCATAGCCAGATACCTTTTATAAAAAACTAGCAATCAATAATCATATTATAGCATAAAGTATAGTCCAAATTTTTAAAAAGAAAATTTGGTATTAAAATAGGTTTAAATAGGTGCCATAAAATTATTAGGGGACCTCTTCAGATAACTTTAGAGCAGTAGGATAAAAAGAACTGGAAAAAAAAATTTATCATAATTAGGATAAGAGGGCCATAAAATGTAGTAATAGAAAAGAAAATAATGGAGAAACTATAATGCCATACAAATCAATAGTTACAGTTAATGTAAATAAAAGTTTACTTGAAAATTAAAGACAAAGAATTGAGAATAGGCTCAAAAATAATTCCCAATATACTGTGTGCAGGGACAAGCTTGTAACAACAATAACAAAAACAGAGTCAACTGGCTTCACTAGATATCAAAACCCAAAGCAACTTGAATGTAAAAGCATAATTCCAGTGCCAGAAGAGAAAAAGTTAAGTGATAACAAAAATAAATAAACACTGCTTTCAGTGAGTGACATGTGTCCTTCTAAAACTAATAAATGGACTTTTCAAAATGACAATAAATAAATTTCTAGAATCCTTCCAAAGGACAACACATAGGCTGAGTTAGATACTGTTAAAACATAGTCGTCAACTGGATATTCATTGTAAAATAAACCCTTATTAAATGACAGTTCTCCTCTAGATAAGCTTTTTTTAAAAAAGAAGAGAAAAATATACCAATGAAAGACAAATGTTGTAGCTGTATTTCAAACAAATGTTGGAAGGATGAACTATTAAATGAATTATTCCCCCAAAAAACTGTAAATCCATTACAAATTAATTCACAAAATTGGATAAAGTCTAAATAAATTCCTGAATATATTGTTTTCAGAAAACATGAACTATGTTCATAAATATAGTATTTAGGTATCATATAGTATTGAAGTATTCAAATATTTAAGTATAAGCTGTTGTCGTCATTGTCATTGCTCAGTAGTTAAGTCATATCCAACTATTTGCAACACGTGGAATGTAGCACGCTAGGCTTCCCTGTCCTTCACTATCTCTCAGAGTGTGTTCAACTTCATGTCCATTGAGTCAGTGATAACATATAACCATCTCATCATCTGCAACTGCCTTGTCCTCCCTCTTTAAATCTTTCCCAGCATTAGGGTCTCTTCCAATGAGTTAGCTCTTCACATCGGGCGACCGAAGTATTGGAACTTGAGCTTCAGCATCAGTCCTTCCAATGACTATTTACAGTCAATTTCCTTTAGGATTGACTGGTTGGATCTCCTTTCAGTCCAAGGGACTCTCAAGAGTCTTCTCCAGCACCTCAAATTTGAAAGCATCAATCCTTCAAAGCTCAGCCTTCTTTTATGGTCCAAGTCATATCTATATCTGAATACTGGAAAAATCATAGCTTTGACTATACTGACCTTTTTGACAAAGTGATGTCTCTACTCTTTAATATACTGTCTGGGTTTGTCATAGCTTTCTTTCCAAGAAGCAAGTGTCTTTTAATTTCATAGCTACAGTCATCATCCACAGTGATTTGGGAGCTTAAGAAAATTAAATATGTCACCGCTTATACTTTTTCTCTTTCTATTTGTCATGAAATGATGGGACCAGATTCCATGATCTTAGTTTATTTTGAAAGTTGAGTTCCAAACCAACTTTTCCATTCTCCTCTCTCACCCTCATCCAGAGGCTGTTTAGTTCCTCTTTACTTTCTGCCATTAGAGTGGTATCATCTGCATATCTGGTGTTTGATATTTCTCCTGGTAATCTTGATTCCAGCTTATGATTCATCTTGATCAGCCTAACATTTCACATGATGTACTCTGCATATAAGTTAAATAAGCAAGGTGACAATATACAGCCTTAGCAAAAACTGTACCTTAAAAATCTGTATACTGTACCTTAAAAATTGTAAAATATCTTTTTGGCAAAAGATAGCATAAATAAGGCTGAAAGAATGGGGGAGAGTATTGTTACATATCAGTAAAGGATTTGTATTTAGAATATATTATGAATTAAGAATACAAGTCAATAGAGTTAAGACAAAATGTAATACAGGTCTTGATTATCCCTTGGACAGCATGTAGATTAAATTAGTCAATCTTAGAGGAAATCAACCTTAAATACTCATTTGAAGGACTGATGCTGAGGCTGAAGCTCCAATACTTTGGCCACTTGATGGGAAGAGCCAACTCATTGGAAAAGACCCTGATGCTGGGAAAATTGAAAGCAGGAGGAGAAGGGATGGCAGAGGATAAAATGGTTGGATGGTATCCCCGATCAATAGTTTAGGGGCACTTATGCTTAACTATTTACACTGAAAAGCCTAAAGTTATACATTGAACTCATAAAAATGCCTATTTTTCTCATTCAATTCAGTTCAGTCGCTCAGTCGTGTCCGACTCTTTGCGACCCCATGAATCGCAGCATGCCAAGCCTCCCTGTCCATCACCAAGCAAGCAGAATTAAAGTTGATCACTAAAAGAAATTTTAGTCTTATCAGTAATATTTAATGTTTTATAATGAGGATATTCAAGTGTTACTTGTATAATTCAATTTTAATTTGAAATGTAAAAAATATAAGTGAGGAAGAGGATCAAATTATTAGTTATTAATTGGCCTGGTACATGTGTATTTTTTATACTGTCTGTCCCTATAGCATAGCATTCTTATGAGGACTGTGTAACAAAATATATGATAAAACATTGCGAACTATAAAACAAAATAGAAATCCTAGATTTTATTCAAGCATTTCATTTAACTTCAGCCAAAATGGTTTTAACACTATCAGACTTTAATGAAATCTTTGCCAGCAAGGATGTTAATGACCCTTATGCTATTGGAAAATGCCTGGAGCTAAGAAAAAAAAATTGACTCTCAATCTCTTTTTAAGAACTGTATGAATGGGAATCCTTGAATAGACAGAATAGGCCTATGAAGAAACAGTTCGTCAGTACATGGAATAAAAGTACAGCTATGTGGGGAAAGCAAATAGCAGTGACATAAGTTATGTTTCCATTAGTAGAAGGAAAAGATGTTTTAAATAAGCATTTTTTTCCAAAGGAGAACCAAAAAAAATTTGTAAAGGAAAGTAAAAGCTTTATTGCTGAATTAATGAAAGAATTCACTATAGGTGTATTGTTAGTAGTGAGACATGCCGAAATACATGAGAATTGCAGGCTTTAAAGCTAGAAAGGATTATATTAAAAATCCAATCAAATCCACCTTTTCTACAGAGATTATTTATCTAAAAATAAAAGTACTATAAATGAACTTGTGGTTGCCGCAGGGGATGAATGGGAAAAACAGATAGTTAGGCAGTTTGGGATGGACATATACACACTGCTATATTTAAAATGGATAACCAAAAATGTCTTCCTATAGAGCACCAGGAACTCTGATCAATGTTATGTGGCAGCCTGGGTAAAAGGGGATTTGGAGGGAGAATGGATTCATGTGAGATAAGGACTAAGGATGTAATGTACAATATGATAAATTTAAGTAAATGTCATATGCTATGTATGGAAGTTGTTAACAGAGTAAATCCTAAAAATTCTTGACACAAGGAAAAAACTTATTTCTTTAACTTTGTATCTATATGTGATGACAGATGTTCACTCTACTACTGTAGCAATGTTTCATGAAATGTGCACAACAAACCATTATGCTGTACACCTTAAACTTATGCAGTGTTATATGTCAACTATATTTCAGTGAAACCGGAAGAAAAAGTCACTTATCAATATTACATTACTTCTTTAAGAAATATAATGTGCATTTTTTTCTTCAGACTATTTGAAAAATCTAACTTGTCTAATTTTTTTTCCCTCTGATATATGCCTCAGCATGTATATTTGTAGCTGTAAATATATACTGTCTGAAAAGGTTTAATGAGGTTCTCATTCTGTGGGTTATCCCAAGTCAATTCTTAACTGCAATCCTAAATATTCTATCTTACAAAGTTGCTTTTAATCCTATTTTCTCTTGTTCTCTCCTACTGGAACTCTAGTTACATGCATGCTATGCCATGTGACTCTGTACTCAAGGTTTATAAAAACTAGCTTTTATCATTTCTTTTTTTTTTTTCTGTCTGTGCTTGAGTTTGAATGTTTTCCATTGCTCTAGCTTCAAATTTATTTATCTTGTCTTTTACTATGTCTAATCTGCTGATAAATCCATCCAATGAAGTCTTAATTTCAAATACTGTAATTTTAAATTTCCGAAGTACTATTTTAATTATATAGACTGTAATTCTGTGCAAATTGTTCAGTCTTTATTTGTTTTGTCTTTTTATCTATTTTCTTTAATATATGCATAATAGTTATATTAAAGTTTTTGCCTGATAATTTCAATATCAGATTTTTTGAGGTCTTTTCTATCATTTATTTTTCTTCTCTCTACGATCCATCACATTTTCTCCTTACTCACATCTTTTAATTTTTTTAATGTAAGTCTCATAGTGTCTAGAGGAATTAGAGAGACTATGAATGTATTCCCCTTCTTTCCCCTGTAGAAAAGATTGACTTTTCCTCTGCTCAGCAGATTAGGTGATCAATTGATCACCTCAGTCCAATCAAGGAATGCTTTGGGTGATTCATTTAGTTTGGAACTTAGTAAGCCTTTGTCATTTCTGGTTTATCCTTGATCCTCTTGCATGGCCTTTGTAAGAGGAACTTGTACAAAGATTCTCTTATAGGAGGTCTTTGATTGGCTGGTGAAAGACTATAAGTAATTTACAGGAGGGATCTGGTTTTGTTTTATTTCATCTCTATTGATTCCTGACATCTGCTGCTTCAATATCTGGCAAATATCTTGTCCTGGGGATTAACCATTTATTTGAAGCAAGCCCCTGGCTCTGGTGGGATTTTATCTCCTAAGTGTCCATACACGACAGATTCTATTCAGCATTTTAGAAGTTAACAATCTAAGTCTCTAGCCACCACCACCATCATCAATACCACAGACACAAACTAGTCACTCAACAAGTTTCTGATCAGAAAGACACGCTTGAGATACACTGGCTCTCCTAAGGCGTGAGAAAGTGAATGTCGCTCAGTCGTGTCTGACTCTGCGACCCCATGGGCTATACAGTCCATGGAATTCTCCAGGCCAAAATACTGGAGTGGGAAGCCTTTCCCTTCTCCAGGGAAATCTTCCCAACCCAGGGATCGAACCCAGGCCTCCTGCATTGTGGGTGGATTCTTTACCAGCTGAGCCACAAGGGAAACCCAAGAATACTGGAGTGGGTAGCCTATCCCTTCTCCAGGGGGTATTCCTGGCCCAGGAATCGAACTGGGGTCTCCTGCATTGCAGGTGGATTCTTTACCAACTAGCTATCAGGGAAGATTTCTAAAGCATAGCAGCCTATGTAATAGTCAAAAGCTCCTCTAGACTCCTTTTACCTCAGGAGAGTCCATGCCCCATGGTTAAGCCCAATTTTCTGCTTGTGCTCAGAATCAGCAAATGATTCCAAGGCATGGTAGTAACTGTGAGATCATATAAAAAGGGCTCTTTCCACTATGTAATTTTATCTCCTCTAGTTCTTGTTGATATCACACTTTCAACATCTTAAAAAATAGATTTGTGATTATTCATTTATTTTTTAGATATTTTATCACAAGCACTGGCCTGATAAAATATCTAATGGCTAACTTTCAAACTTTTCAACAGAGGGATAAATTCTTATGTTTTCTCCTCTCCCTCACTATTATTATTTATCATTTGTTACATGCCAAATGCAATCTAATTACTTTACAGTAAGTAACTCCTATTAGATATATAACTATTCCAACTTTCCTTATTTGTTTTAGAGTAAGTCAGGCTCATGGTGGCTTACACAGCTAGGAAGTAAGGGCATTTGGATTTTGTCACTGGCCATATGACTGGAAAATGCATACTTTTTAACATAATGCTATATAATATTGTCCTCTTTCTCTGTCTTTTCTACTTCAAATTATAAATATTCTTTATCTAATTATATTCTATATAACAATATCTATTATGTGCACATATATATTATATATATCTTTCCCAAGAAATGATTCATACACGTTTCCCATCAGACAAATGGGTTTGTCCTCCAGGACTTGTACTTTAAAGTGTGATCTTGTACTCAATACATAATTTTCTGAATCTCACTTTACTCAGCTATAAAAAGTAAGAATACTCCTCCATTGAACAGTTCTATGACAGGCATTAATGATAAGGGGCCAATTTTAAAATCATAAATCATTGTCAATATTTCAGTTACCATTTCCATTAATAGACAGGCACATTCATATCTTGACAAGATTTTGGTTGTTCATATCTTTTTTGTAGTTAACTTCATCACATGCCAATTACCGTTAAACCAAACAGTCAACTTCTTATTCAACTGTGCAGGATAACCAGCTAATCTCATTATTGAACTTGGTACATTATATTGAATTATATACCATAAGTGTCAAGGAAAGGTCCTTAAATAAGCCATCAGCAGGATAGGATTTTAACCTCAGTTGGCTTGCCAAAGACATTTTAATTGATTGCACTGTTAAGTTTGCTGAAACCACTAACAGAGGCCATAGAAAATTAAGCTCTGCTAGTTGTTTTTAAAAAAAAAAAAAAAAGGATGAAAAGAGAGAAAGACTAGTTTTTAAAACAAAGACAGATATGTTGAAAATCATTCAGGCATAAATAATGCCTGCACAATATATTCAGTCTCTATTTGGCAAAAATTTCTATAATAGAAAAGCATGAAGATTTTTGTTTTCCCTTTAAATAGCACCAAATACTGAGAAATTGGTTCTCATCATGATGGACTCTGATGCATTGCAGCCACCAGACCCAGTTTTTACACCATCAGTCAACTGAAATTATGTTCCACATAATTAAGGCATAATTACAGTGTGGAGTTTATTTGTGAAACAGAGTCTTAGCACACACCCATTTAGTTTACACAAATATTACTACATTCTCATTGAAACTGGGAAAGAGAGAGGGAAAAATAAGGGAGGAGAAAATGAGGAAAAAGCAAGAAAGAAACCCTGGAATGAGAGAAACATATCTGTGTTTAATTTTCTAGCCTTTGGCTTTTGAAATTATTTCGCCAGAACTAAAATGCTAAAAACAAACAAGCAAAATTAACTGTTGCGGTTTTTCAAGAGTAATTTTGATTACATGTGATTTTGTAAACTAACTACTTTTTAAGATGTTACATCACTCCGTTTAGAAATGAATAATTAACTTGTGCTTTTAAAAAGACTCCCTCCTCTTCTTTTATTTGAAACTAATTTACCTTATGAAGAAATCATGGAAAGTATTTCTATCTTATAAAATCAATCTCAGAAGTTCAGAAGATAAATCTGGGATCACACGGCATTTATTTCTAATAAGTAAGTCTTTATTCCACTATATATTCCATATATAGTAACTCTTTATTCTCTAGATTTGTGCTCTTTTATGACTATGTTTCTTGTACACTAGACTTGCACATGCAAATATATTTGTGCACACAAGCTACACAAATCTGAGTATGTCATAGATGCACGCAAAAAGTTTAAAAGAATCATAATAAAAGAACAATTTTTTAAAGAAGGAAATGAAGGAATTTTCCCCAAGGAAATCCATAACTTTTTAATTTTTAATAAACTGAAATTACTGTTTTCACATATTTTGTCAGTTGCTGTGCTTTTCTGTAGATGGTTCAAATTATATTCAGTTTTTAATTGACTAGTGCTAAAAGTTAGTTTATGTTTTCCATCTTCTCAGTTTTTTGACAATTTTTTCCTTAAACTTGTACAGACCAAGTAATGGACTTTTCCTTAAAAGATAAAGCACTCTGTGAAGCATGTTATAATACTTCATGGATGGCACTTAGGCACTTTGTTGGCATCATCTCCCCTTCCAAATTTAGTTTTGGGCATTTGAAGGCAAAGTCAGAGAAATCAAGAGTATTGTCTATATAAAATTCAGGTAAACTTAATGGCAAGTCTCACATTTTGACAGGTTTTTAATTAACCAGATGTTCACATGCACTAAACACAATCAGACCAAGGAATGCATTATACATCCAGATCCTGATTAGTGTTCGCATTTAGACTTCAGCTGGATTAGAGAACTTACTAGCTTATTGACTGAGAGAAACAAGCTTGATAAAAATATACCAGTAACAAGAAACATAAGCGTTTCAAAAGAAATGTATTTTAGAATAAAATGCATTTTAGGAGAACTTGGAGAAGGAAATGGCAACCCACTCCAGTATTCTTACCTGGAAAATCCCATGGATGGAGGAGCCTGGTGTGCTACAGTTCATGGGGTTGCAAAGAGTCGGACACGATTGAGCGACTTCACTCACTCTAGGAGAACTTAAGCTAGAAAATCCCGTGGACGGAGGAGCCTAGTGTCCATGGGTCGCAAAGTCAGACACAACTGAGCGACTTCACTTTCATGTCACTTTCAAGCTATTATAGGATATGGGAAATACTATGGAGCAAAACATAATGTTAAAAAAAATAACTATAAAATGCATTCTGAAAAGAATAACTGAACTTTTTCTCAAAGACTGTAGTATTTAGTTTTAAACTGACCTTTCTATGCTATGCCTTCTGGTAATTTAATTGCATTTTAGCATCTTACCAGTAAATGATAATAAAAATGAGTCATACCATAAAACTTTTATATCCACACTTGATCTTAGCCAAAAAGTTGAGAAGCAGTTAAAACTTTTATATCTAGCACAGTTTAAAAGATAAACAAGTCTAATGCAAACTAAGATAGTATATAACAAATTTCTTTATGAATTTAAGGCTCCCTTTGAAACTTAAGACTTGTTAAATTTCTTCAATTTGTACATATAAGTTTGGTAATAATTTTCACTCATTGACCCTCTAAAAAACATTACAAACCTGTTCTGTGTGAGAGATTGTGCTAAGCATTAAATAAATAATTCTGAGGAATAAAAAGCTAGTCTCATGTCAAGGATCTTGTCTCAAATTGAGTAATTAATTATGGAGTGTTCCTGAGCCTCCTATGAGAACAATAACAAATTATGCAAACTGAAGGGGAAAACGTTGTAGCATACTCTCTTTGTGGTCTATTCTGGTCCCCAAATTATTTATGAAATCAAGACTGAAGTGGAAATATCCACTTCAAACTTGAGATGACTGACTCATCCTGAATTTGGTCAAGCCATGTTAATAAAGAAAAAATTATTTAATGGGGAATTCTACTTAAAAGAAGGACAGAATCTTGTTGTTGTTGTTGAATGAGGAAAGAGTTGTTTTAATTTCAAGAGCCTTCCTTTATGTATTCAGGCAAAACTTGGAGGCCTGAGCATTTTGCTGAGTCAGGGTGTAGAGAGAATGGCTCTGTGATTTAAAGGTGGTTCCTGTGAGACAGAAAGGGAAGGAGAAAGGAGGAATTAAGAAAGGGGATGAGAGAAGAGACAGACACATTCAAAGGCTGAGACCACAGTGGGGATGGTTCCTGGTCTGAGAGGAGACGCAGTCTGCCATATCTTTGGGAGAAGACATTATAAAAACCACTAGAATCTATGACAGCTTGAGAGGGAATTTTAGACTGGTTAGGCTGATGTCTGCTTCTCCCTGTTGGCGCCCTCCCAGCCTTGCTTTGGCTGGAAGAATTGATGAGCTCCAGAAAGCATACAGCTGGTCTTTCTTGCAGCACAGGTAAGTTTCTTTATCAGTATCTTCAGCCAAAAAAAAAAAAAAAAAATCCTGGGTTCATAAACTCTTCTTTTGTTGGCAGTTTGATTTCTAAAGCTAGCCATTAATATTGCTTGCTTTCATAAGTAATGTGCTTGAATTTCCCAAGACTCATTTTCTATTTTGAGCAAAGCTATCAGATCTATTCATTGTTCCTCTAATGAAGAAAATTTCTAAGGAATAGAATATGCTGAGTGAGTGATACTGATAGTTGCTCAGCATGCCTGGCTCTTTGCAACCCCATGGACTGTAGCCTGCCAGGCTCCTCTGTCCATGGAATTCTCCAGGAAAGATTACTGGAGTGGGGTGCCATTTCCTTCTCCAATAGAACATGATGGGATTGACAAAATGTGATGCTTGAGGTTCTGCGGCTTGTGCTTGCTTTCTAGAACTGCTCACGGTGGAGAGACAGCCACCACGCCCTGAGGACGCTCAAGCAGCACAGAGAGGTCTGCATGGTGAGGCAGCACCAGCTTGCTGCTGTGTGACTGAACCACCAGAAGAGTGGGTCCTCCCAGCTGCAGTCAAGCCTTCAGATAACTGCAGCTCTGACTGACATCTTGATTGAAGCCTTGTGAGCAGTTGGAGGCAGAACCACCTAGAACTGCCCACGCCTGAATTCTGGACAATTTTTGTGCGCGTGTGTGTGCAACATTTATTGCTCTATTAACCAGCCTCTCAAAGTCTTCTTCGTAAATAGGGTCCCACAAGGATCTGAGAGTTCCTTTCTCAGGAAGGCAACCTGGCGATGAGACACATATGGTAATAAGCTCCAAGAGGGTGTCTATTGCCGGCTGGACTCAGATTCCAGAGACTGAAGCACCACAAGCATCTTCTTCAGCTCCAGTCTAAGAACTGAACGCAATGATCCAGGCACCCTTCACAAAAGGGAGAATAATTTGTTTTTCCAAAAACATACAGAGATAGGTGAGTGTGTTCTAGACCATCAGAAACATGATAACTAAGTTTTATTTCAACTTAACTCACAGTGTCCGAGACAAACAATGACCTTGAAGTGGCACTCAAACCTCTGATTATCTTTCCTCTCAGCTCAGGGGATTAGAAACTAAGGATGAGCTGGTTAAATTGAAGACTTTGGGATTTTTTCACTCCTGTCAGCTCTAGTTCATACTGTATTAAAGGGCAGAACTTGCCTCCTGGCATTCTCGAATCACAGCATCTTTTAAGTACATAGTCATGAGCCTGTACATGATCTCCTCTCTCATGCTATTAAAATATTGGAAACATTGGGCACGCATAATTGGTTTTTACTCATATTTTTTAGGTTTTTCTTTCATTCATTTTATTTATTTGGTCATTAAAAAGAAAAAAGACTGGATATAAAAGGTACCTAGATAAAGCCCTTATCCAGGTAGACATTACTTTGTAACAGTGTGTGACAGGTTGCCTTTTTAAAAATTGACCACAGCATTTTTCTGGTCCCCACTCTTTCTGTAGACCCCTGACACACGTACATCAGGAGCTAGGGTTTCTCTCCCTTCCTCTGGAACTGGAAACTGGGCAGGCCTCTGTGACTCACTCAATGAAAAAAATTCAGCAGGAGTTATGTGCTGTTGGCAGTCCAGGACGAGGTCACAAAAGGCAAAATAACTTTTCTCTCTTTCCACTGGCTTTGGAATCCTGAGTCTCCATGCAAGATTCCTGGTTATCCTAACGCTGCCACGCTGGAGAGAGAGCATTCAGATACATAAAAAAGCCCTGGGTTTTCCAGCCCCCAGATATTCAAGTCTGCAAGTGTGGAACATGTGAGGAAGTGAGTCTGATTCTGCACTCCAGCTATATGTAACTGTGTAATTGCACGGGGGGATCTCATAGAAAACCAGTAGCTAACCCCTCCAACCACCAAATGCAAGAACAAAAAAAGTGATTATTATTGTTCTTAAGCCATTGTTTTGGAGTGGTATGTTATGCAAGAGATAAGGAAAACACGAGAAGAGAGAGAAAATGAACAAATAAGTCAATGAATATAGAGTACATCACAAAGGCAAAGAAATCAAATAAAGCAATGAAAGAGATTAGAAGGATCAGGTAGTGAATGGAGTTCATTATTTTAAACAGAGTTCTAGGAAAGTCTTGGCTGACATGTGGACATTTGGGCAGAGACCGGAAGAGAGCTGACTTTGTGAGTGTTTGGGAAGAAACATTCTGTCAGAGAACCCCAGTGCAAAGGTTCTGGGGTGAGCGTGTGCACAATCCTTTGCAAAAAATAAGGGACAAGACAACTAAAGCAGGAAAAAATAAAAGGAGGGTGAGAATAGTAGGAAATTGGGTCTTTGAGTATAAATGGGCCAAAAGGATCTAAAGGTATAATTGTTTGCCTTCCCTATAATTAAGGGAAAAGATAAAAACAAAGTATGGCACTGAAAGTCCTTACAGTACCAAGAATAACTCCAGCTTCAAGCTCTTTGCCAAATTTTCACAATCTACTTTGATTAACAAGCATAGCCTCATTTTGCTTGGCTAAATTCAGCTCATAGCCTATTTGCATACCAATGATTTTTAAACCACACAGAAAACAATTTGCCCCTGGTGTGATTCATAAGCACCAGAATGCAAATAAATCATTCAAGACAACTTTTAAAAGCACATATTGCAAAACATTCATCTTGTAGATCCCCTGTTTTACTAGGACGCCCTAAATTTTACTGCCTTTTCCAGAATAAGTGATTAATCCAATCTGTAATTTTGTTTGTGAGATAAATGCTATCATGAAAACATAGCCATTGAACAGGGAAGCATCTTTTATCTGTGGCTCATCTTTTATCTTTGTCTCAAAGTGTTTCACTGTTGGCAGAAAGTATGCTTTTGTCTGTCGCTAGTGGAATAATATAAACTCACATAAGCTGTGCTTCAGGGATTGTGTTAGTTGACATGAAGCACTGATTGAATCTGGATTTAGATACAGCTGTCACATGGACTGCTGGAAAATATAGTGAGGTTTGGGACTTGGGAAATGACAGATTACCTAGATAAACTTTATGGAGCTCTAACTCCCTTCTCCCCATCATCATGCACACGTTCATGAAACAGGATACTAGTGACATTTAACTGGTTTGTGTTTTAGTAGTCATAAAACAGAAAACAAAGGATGAACAACTTAAATGCAAGTAGAAGGAAGTTAAACCTTGGAAAAATTCTGCTAGGGTAATTAACAAGTGACTAAGTGGCTGCTATTCAGTAGAATTACATCCCAAATCCCAGGAAATTACATGTAAAACAATGTTTATTTGCTGAGGCTTATGGGCTCTCATGGTTACTTTTTGATACAGATAGTAAATCATTCATTCATTATGCTACCATTGATTTCATTTGTTGTCTCTTTGGAGCCATTACTGTTCATGCTATAGTTATTATTTTGCTTCTCATTGTTTCTGGGCTTCAGTTTGTTTGCTTACTTTTCAGAAAATAGCAGAGAACTTTTTCACTGCAAGCTCCTGTGGTTTAGTTGGTGGCCCATCAACCCAAATTTGAGGAACAGGGAAGTTAGAAAGCATAATTTTGTGAAGTCGGGGGTCTTTCTTTCCTTTTGTTCTCCCTGTGATAAGTGGCTTGGTTTAGAAGAAGGAACATAAATTTTGCAGTTAGACAAAGATTTGAACCCTGCTCCACCACTTACCATCCCTATGGCCTAGGTCAAATTATTTAATCTCTTTAAACCTTTGTTTACTTAATCTTCAAAATGGAGATATCTGACACCACTTTAGAAGGTTTACATGAGAAAAAGGAAAAAAAAAATCTCATGCCACAATTTTCAGCACACTTTTGCCACTCATTGAACAACTATTTGTTGAACTTTCAACATGTTCTAGGAACTGTTTTGGGTTCTGGACATTCAGGGTTAAGTATTTGACTTCACAGAGGTTATATTCCGGTAGATACTTTTTTAATGAATTAATATTTTATAGGCTGTTGCTGTAAAACCCAAGAGGGAGAAAAAGACACTTGGTATCTATTTCTAGCTCTGATATTAACATAGTAATGATGCTTTCGAACTGTGGTGTTGGAGAAGACTCTTGAGAGTCCCTTGGACTGCAAGGAGATCCAACTAGTCCATTCTGAAGGAGATCAGCCCTGGGATTTCTTTGGAAGGACTGATGCTAAAGCTGAAACTGCAGTCCTTTGGCCACCTCATGCGAAGAGTTGACTCATTGGAAAGACTGTGATGCTGGGAGGGATTGGGGGCAGGAGGAGAAGGGGACGACAGAGAATGAGATGGCTGGATGGCATCACTGACTCGATGGACGTGAGTCTGAGTGAACTCCGGGAGATGGTGATGGACAGGGAGGCCTGGCGTGCTGTGATTCATGGGGTCGCAAAGAGTCGGACACGACTGAGCAACTGAATTGAACTGAACTGACATGTTCATGGGCTTAAATATGATATGAGAGCAAACATGCATGTGCATCACTACAAAAAATTTTTTTCCTCTAATTTTACAGTTCAGTATTTCTGAACTAGCAAATACTGAGAGTGAAGTACATCTCAAGTTTGCATTAAAATATTATTAGTGGCTCCTGATTCTAGGAAATTGAATTAGATGTAGCTTTTCTTATGTGTAGGACTATGTAGATCTGGGGCTCCCCTGGTGACTCAGACAGTGAAACGTCTGCCTGCAAAGTGGGAGACCTGGGTTCGATCCCTGGGTCGGAAAGATCCCCTAGCGAAGGAAATGGCAACCCACTCCAGTACTCTTGCCTAGAAAATCCCATGGATGGAGGAGCCTGGTAAGCTACAGTCCATGGGGTTGCAAAGAGTCGGACATGACTAAGCAACTTCACATCCTATGTAGATCTAAAAGGCCTTCAGGTGGCTCAGTGATACAGAATCTGCCTGTCAGTGTAAGAGACGTAGATTCAATCCCTGGGTCAGGAAGATCCCCTGGAGAATGGAATGACAACCCACTCCAGTATTGTTGCCTGGAAAATTCCATGGACAGAGGAGCCTGGTGGGCTACAGTCAATGGGGTCACAAAGAGCTGGACATGACTCAGCAACTGAGCACACACATGCATGTAGATGTAAAAGGCTGGATTAAAAGAAGACAGAAAACTGAAGAGAAGATGGCAGTCCAGCTACTTGGGACACAATTGGTTTTCTGCACGTTCTTTATACCTCATATATCCCACAGTTTAAAATGGAGGAGCCAGCAACTTAGAAATCCCAAAGGTGGGGCAGAAAAGTAACAAAATTTGATCTCTTTAGCCAAAGCGCCAGTGAAGGAACGGCATAGCAAGAAAGAAACTTTTAGATAATAACTGCTCTACCCCCAACAAACAACACAGGAAAAAAAAAAGTCCTTATTCTCACTCATGCCAGCAAAGGCCAAGCAGGCAACATAGATACCATCCCAGTCTGCAGTGAGGCACCCCAAGCCTTTCATAGCCTTATGCCAGTAAAGGCAACATCCTGAATAAGAAACAGTACCAGTCCATCATGAGATAACAAGACTCTTCCATATCTTCCACCAGTTTCAGTAGAGACCATGGTGGAGGAAGGATGCCTATATTTCTACCCCTCCCCAGTAGTAACACTCCATACTCCCCTGACGTATTTTCAAAGAAGACCTCGTAGAGATTCAGGGATTTCACACTGCACTCTATGACATCAGTATAGACCATACAATGAGCAGTAACAATGCATTCCTACCCTTTCCCAGCCAGTGAAATATCAGTGACAACTTGTTTGGGAGTGAAAACTCTCATCCCTGTCCCTCAGAAAGGAGAAGCACCTCCCCTGCCTCTCTGTGATTAATGGAGGCCAAGTGGGGAAATTGGACATCTACCACGATCTGCCACTAATGAAGCCACATTTCTCATTCCTTGCTGGAGCAGTGTCAAAAAAAGTCAGCTAAAACAGAAGGTTTAAATGGGATTCAGAGTCCCATCACATAATAGGTAAGATGGGCATGTTTTAATAAAATACCACTCAGCATGCAAGAACCAAGATGACCTCACACTAAATCAAAAAGACAATCAAAAGATGTCAACTCCAAAATGAATGAGATATAAGAATTCTAGCAAATATTTTAAAGCACCCATCATAAAATGCTTCAATAAGTAATTACAAACACACTTGAAATAAATGCAAAAAGAGTCTCAGCAAAGAAATAGGAGATATAAAGAAAACCAAACAGTATTTCTAGAACAATAAATGAAGTAAATGAAATAAAAAGCTCAATGGATGGATGTAGCAGGAACAGGAAGCAATCTGTGAATTGGAAAACAGAATGGGAGTTATTCAATCCAAACAACAGAGAGAAAATGGGCTAAAAAAAAACCCAAAATGAATAACACTTCAGCAACCTGTGTGAAAACAACAAAAATATAAATTCAGTGTCATCAGAGTCCTAGAAGAGGGGGTAAAAGAGGATGGGGGTGAAAAGCTGCTTGAAAGGTACTGATCAAATCTGGCAAGAGATTCAAGATGCTGAGCAAACTCCTTACAGAAAAAAATCAAGGAAATCAACCAAAACACAGCAGAAGCAAATTCCCAAAGTTAAACACAAAGAAGATACCTTAATAGCAGAGAAAGAGAAAAAAATCTGCCCACAGTAGAAATACAACTTAAATGGTAGTGGGTTGCTCACTCAAAACCATGGACTCCAAAAGGAAGTGACACCATTTTTCAAGTGCTGAAAGAAAATAAATGTAAACCCAGAATTCTGTATCTAGTGAAAATATCCTCCAGGAATGAGGGGGAAATCAAGACAATCTCCGTTGCAAGAAAACTAAGAGAATTTGTCACAAGCAGAACTACCTTAAAATTGGCTACAGGAAGAAAGGTGTAATGAAAGAAGGAAACTTGAATATCAGAAGGAAGAAAGGAGACAGTAAGGGAAAATATAGGTAAATACAATAGATTTTCATTTCCATCTTGAGTTGTCTGATTGATATTTGATAGTGGAAACAAAAATTTTAACACTGTATGATTTGGTTCTAAATTTCAGCAAAGCAAATAGCACAGGCAACTATACTATTAATATAAAAGGGGGAAGGAAAAGAAGAGAAGTAAATTTTCTAAACTGCATTGAAATTGGCAAAATGATGACACTGGTAGACTGATTATTCAACTCTCTTCTTTCAATAATTGCAGAAAAACTGCACAGAATATCAGAGAGCATAGCAAAACTGACTCCATCAACCAATAGCATATAAATGACATTTATAGAACACTCCACCAAGAACAGCAGAATGCACATCCTTTTCTACTGCCTGTGAAACTTATACTAAGGTAAACCATATCTTGGAACATAAACCTCAAGAGATTTAAAAGGTTTGAAATCATACAGAGTGTATTTTGAAATCATATAAAGTATACTGTCTGCCACAGTAGTATCACCTAGAAATCGATTTTTTAAAAATAAGAAAATACCCAAACACTTGGAAACTAAGCAAAACATTTTCACATTACACATAGATCAAAGATGAAGTCTCAAGGGACATTTTTAAAAATGCATTGAACTGAGTGAAAATGAAAATACAGTATTTCAAACTTTGTAAGACACAGCTAAACTAGTGCTGAGAGGGCAAATTATACCATTAAATGCAAACATTTGAAAGAGTAAGTCTCAAATCAATATACGCTCCATGACAAGAAACTATAAAAAAAAAGAATAAAATAAACCAAATTAGGCAGAATAAAGGAAATAATGAAAGTAAGAGTAAAAATCAATCACAGTGAAAACAGACAATAAACAATATTAATGAAGCTGGTTCTTCGAAAAGATCAATGAAATAGACAAAACCCCAGTGAAACATAAAAAAAAAGAAAGAGGACACAAACTAATACTATTAGAAGTGAAATCAAAGATATCATTACAGAACTTAGCTTTTATAACCTTTTTTTTTTTTTTCCAAAAATAGGACCAGGCCACACGTGTAGTTCTACCACTTGCTTTTTTCCATGTAACAGTATATCAGTCCATTCATTAACCAATATTTACTGAGATCTTAGTGGGTACCAGTTTCACTAAATGAATATATCATTAATTAGCTTATATTTGAAGTTTCTAATATTTCACTCTTACAAATAGAGAAATTAAGTTACAGGGAACATTCTCATTAAAAAAAAAATACTATGCACAGCTCCTAACCCATAGACTTGATAACTTACATGAAACGGACCAATCCCTTAAAAAAAAAGAAAAAACCCAGTTAATACAACTTACTCAACTTGAAACAGATAATTCGAATAATCATATAGTTATAAGGTATTTGTAATTTGCAAACTCACAAAAAATGATATCTCCAGGTCTGCATGATTTTATTGGATAATTAACACCAATTATAAATAATATTTTCCAGCAAACAGAGAAGGAAAAAATATTTCTCAATTTTAGTTTAAGGCAGAACTAAAATGAATGATACTACAGGTCACATCCCTCATCAATATTGATGTAAAAATTATTAGCAAATATAATTCAGCAGTATATAGAAAGTGCTATAGACTATGATCAAGATTGCCGGGAGAAATATCAATAACCTCACATATGCAGATGACAGCACCCTTATGGCAGAAAGTGAAGAGGAACTAAAAAGCCTCTTGATGAAAATGAAAGAGGAGAGCGAAAAAGTTGGCTTAAAGCTCAACATTCAGAAAACGAAGATCATGGCATCCGGTCCCATCACTTCATGGGAAGTAGATGGGGAAACAGTGGAAACAGTGTCCGACTTTATTTTGGAGGGCTTCAAAATCACTGCAGATGGTGACTGCAGCCATGAAATTAAGAGACGCTTACTCCTTGGAAGAAAAGTTATGACCAACCTAGATAGCATATTAAAAAGCAGACATTACTTTGCTGAGTAAGGTCCGTCTAGTCAAGGCTATGGTTTCTCCTGTGGTCATGTATGGATGTGAGAGTTGGACTGTGAAGAAGGCTGAGCGCTGAAGAATTGATGCTTTTAAACTGTGGTGTTGGAGAAGACTCTTGAGAGTTCCTTGGACTGCAAGGAGATCCAACCAGTCCCTTCTGAAGGAGATCAGCCCTGGGATTTCTTTGGAAGGAATGATGCTAAAGCTGAAACCCCAGTACTTTGGCCACCTCATGCGAAGAGTTGACTCATTGGAAAAGACTCTGATGCTGGGAGGGATTGGGGGCAGGAGGAGAAGGGGACGACAGAGGATGAGATGGCTGGATGGCATCACTGACTCGATGGACGTGAGTCTGAGTGAACTCCAGGAGTTGGTGATGGACAGGGAGGCCTGGTGTGCTCAAGAGTCAGACATGACTGAACGACTGTACTGAACTGAACTGAATAGACTATGATCAGTTGTGTTTATTCTAAGAATGAAAGGCCATTTCATACTTGAAGCTTAGTCAGTATAATCCAACATAACACACTAAAAAAATCACATTATCAAATGACATATGAAAAGAATTTTACACAGTTCAATTCCTATTCGTGATAAACACTATCAAGAAAAAGTAGGACTAGAGTGGAACTTGTTCAACTTGATTAAAAAAAAAAAGGTCTACAGAAAAACTTACAATATTATATTCAATGTGAAAGAATAAATTATTTAACCCTAGAATAAGATGGGAAGGTTGTCTACTATTACCATTCTTAGTTGACATAATGCTGGGAGCTCTAGCTAGTGCAGTAAATCAAGGCTGAGGTTAATGATATACAGATGGGAAGGAAAATAATAAAACTGTCCATATTCACAACTGGTATGACTGCTTAGAATATCCCACAAATCTACAAAAATTTAGAGATAGTGAGTTCAACTAGGTCACAAAATACAAAATAATCACAAAAATCAACTATATTTTTATATATAAAAATGAAAATGAGGACATTGAAATTCACAATACAATTTACAGTTACTCAAAAAGAGTAAATAGCTTAGTTATATATAACAAATATAGTAATTTTATCTTACAAAGACTAAACACTGATTAAGGCAACTGAAGAGGATAATGGATTGCATGATTCAACACAGTAAAGATATAGGTTCTTCTCTACCTGACCTAGAAAAAAAGTGAAAGTGTTAGTCACTCAGTCATGTCTGACTCTTTGTAACCCCATGGACTGTAACCCACCAGGCCCCTCTGTCCATGGAATTCTCTAGGCAAAAATACTTTAGTGGGTAGCCATTCTCCTCTCCAGGGGATCTTCCCAACCCAGGGATTGAACCCAGTTCTCATGATTTCCTGGCAAATTCTTTACCCACCGATCTGAGCCACAGGGAAAATTTTTGACCTAGAGGCTTAATACAGTTTCTATCAAAATTCTATTAAGAATTTTTACAGATATAGACAAGATTATCCTAATATTTACTTGGAAAGGCAGAAGAACTGGAAAACTGAAACTATATATATATATATATATGTATATATATATATATATATATATATATAATACATACCCAAACACAGTAATAAAGATATTCCAGTCTCAGCGTCAAGAATCCAGAAACAAAACTGTTCAATATCAGCAACTGATATTTGATAAAGGCATAAAAACATGAAAAATTTTTCAACAAATGATGTTGGAGTTCAGTTCAATCATTCAGTCGTGTCCAACTCTTTCTGACCCCATGAACCGCAGCATGTCAGGCCTCCCTGTCCATCACCAACTCCCAGAGTCCACCCAAACCCATGTCCACTGAGTCAGTGATGCCATCCAGCCATCTCATCCTCTGTTGTCCCCTTCTCCTCCTGCCCCCAATCCCCCCCAGCATCAGGGTCTTTTCAAATGAGCCAGCTCTTGACATCAGGTGGCCAAAATATTGGAGTTTCAGCTTCAACATCGGTCCTTCCAATGAACACCCAGGACTGACCTCCTTTAGGATGGACTGATTGGATCTCCTTGCAGTCCAAGGGACTCTCAAGAGTCTTCTCCAGCACCACAGTTCAAAAACATAAATTCTTTGGTGCTCAGCTTTCTTTATAGTCCAACTCTCACATCCATACATGACCTCTGGAAAAACCATAGCCTTGACTAGACAGAGCTTTGTTGACAAAGTAATGTCTCTGCTTTCGAATATGCTGTCTAGGTTGGTCATAACTTTCTTCCAGGGAGTAAGCGTCTTTTAATTTCATGGCTGCGGTCACCATCTGAAGTGATTTTGGAGCCCCCCAAAATAAAATCTGACACTATTTCCACTGTTTCCCCATCTATTTCCCATGAAGTGATGGGACCGGATATTCTTCATTTTCTGAATGTTGAGCTTTAAGCCAACTTTTTCACTCTCCTCTTTCACTTTCATCGAGAGTCTTTTTAGCTCCTCTTCACTTTCTGCCATAAGGGTGGTGTCATCTGCGTATCTGAGGTTATTGATATTTCTCCCGGCAATCTTGATTCCAGCTTGTGCTTCCTCCAGTCCAGCATTTCTCATGATGTACTCTGTATATAAGTTAAATAAGCAGGGTGACAATATACAGGCTTGATGTACTCCTTTTCCTATTTGGAACCAGTCTGTTGTTCCATATCCAGTTCTATCTGTTGCTTCCTGACCTGCATATAGATTTCTCAAGAGGCAGGTCAGGTGGTCTGGTATGCCCATCTCTTTCAGAATGTTCCACAGTTTATTGGGATCCACATAGTCAAAGGCTTTGGCATAGTCAATAAAGCAGAAATAGATGTTTTTCTGGAACTCTCTTTTTTTTTCAATGATTCAGCGGATATTGGCAATTTGATCTCTGGTTTCTCTGCTTTTTCTAAAACTAGCTTGAACATCAGGAAGTTCACAGTTCACGTATTGCTGAAGCCTGGCTTGGAGAATTTTGAGCATTACTTTACTCGCGTGTGAGATGAGTGCAATTGTGTGGTTTTTTGAGCATTTTTTAGCATTGCCTTTCTTTGGGATTGGAATGAAAACTGACCTTTTCTAGTCCTGTGGCCACTGCTGAGTTTTCCAAATTTGCTGGCATATTGAGTGTAGCACTTTCACAGCATCATCTTCCAGGATTTGAAATAGCTCAACTGGAATTCCATCACCTTGACTAGTTTTGTTTGTAGTGATGCTTTCTAAGGCCCACTTGACTTAATCCAATAATAAACTTGGATACATAATGATATCCAAGTAAGATAATACATAATATTATCCTACTTGGGTTTCACTGAACTTTTTGCATTTGTAAATGTATATACTTTACCATATTTAAGACATTTTCATTCATTATTTCTTTAAACATTTAAAATTTATTACCAATTGTCTCTTTTCTCTTTTTAATGTGGTAGGTATTTCATCTTACAGGTCTTGAAACTCTGCCATTTATTTTTATCTTCTTTTTGTTTCCTTCTGTTTTCTAGATTGATTAAATTATATTGTCTTATATTCATTTCCTAATTCTCTACTTTGCTATTTATATTCTTCTGTGAAATGCACCCAATAAATTATTTTTCATAGATTGTATTTTTAGTTCAAAATGTTTATATATATATATTAAATATTTTCTATTTCTTTGCCATGCCTTCATTTATTATAAGCTTATTTTTTTCATGTCCTTTATTGGCTAATAAAATACATAATAAAGTCAAAGCTATGTTTTTTTTCAGTAGTCATGTATTCATGTAAGAATTGGACTATAAAGAAAGCTGAGAGATGAAGAATTTATATCCTTTTGAACTGTAGTGTTGGAGAGGACTCTTGCGAGTCCCTTGGACTACAGAGAGATCAAACCTGTCAATCCTAAAGGAAATCAGTCATGAATATTAAATGGAAGGACTGATGCTGAAGCTGAAACTCCAATAATTTTGCCACAGGATGAGAAGACCTGATTTATTGGAAAAGACCCTGATGCTGGGAAAGATTGAAGGCAGGAGGCAAAGGGGAAGAGAAAGAATGAGATGGTTGGATGCCATCACCGACTCAATGGACATGAGTGTGAGTAAGCTCTGGGAGTTGGTGATGGACAGGGAAACCTGGCATGCTGCAATGCATTGGGTTGCAAAGAGTCTGACATGACTGTGTGACAACTGAACTGATTGGCTAATCTAATTTTTGTTCATATCAAGATGCACTTACATTTATTATCATTTTCTTTGAGAATGCGTCATATTCTTCTATTTTTTCATATGTCAAATAATTTGGGATCCCATCATGCACATTGCTGTGCATACTGTTGTACTTTTCCCAAGCAGATTATTTGTTTTATGAGACATTTAACTTATTTGGAATCAAACCACAATTCCATGTCTTAGGCACATATCAAAATCTAAGTTCAGTCATTTTAGCTTTGCCTGGGCTACTCAATTTTTTTTTGGTTAGTGTATAGTTTCAGGGACACGCCAGAAATGTTGGCAGTGTTTATAGAAGAATTGAGACTCACTGTCCCTGCTTTTTTGTTTCCAGTGATGTTTGCTTCAAACTAAAGCATTTGAGTTTTGAGCTCAGAATGTCCAAAGTTTCTTCTTGGAGTTTTGAGGTGTTGTGCCACCTACATGACACCTCATGAGCCTCTCCTTAGCAAAAGTTGTAAAATAAACATATAGGCCTAGACATAGACATACACACATGCATAAATAATTAGTGTTCATCGCTCAGTCTTTGAAACTCTATGAACTGTAGCCTGCCAGGGTTCAGTCCATGGGATTTTCCAGCCAAGAATACTGGAGTGGGTTGCCACACCCACCTCCGGGGGATTATTCCCATCCCAGGGATCGAACCTGGGTCTCCCATGTTACAGGAGATTCTTTACCATCTGAGCCACCAGGGAAGCATAAATAATTAAGCCATCTACTATAATACATTCCCTATTCTAAATTATCTAGAAAATTTATTATTCTGTTCCCCTTGCTGTCAGCTTATGGTTGCTTTCCACTGTTTTTAACATGTTTAAAATATTTTTAACATTTTTAAATGGTTTATACTTGTCATCTGGAGGGTTAGTTAGATATGAGATTTCTTGGCCATTGCCTAAAGCAGAACCTAGAGATAAGTTATTTTAATACTAAAATAAACTAGAATATGGGCAAAAAAAAGTAGGTATAGAGTTTATGGTAAAGCTGGACAGTAGAGTCAGTCAGCTATTGACCCAGATAACTAGATCTTAATGTTTATTAAAAGAAGACTGTCTTCCATTCTCATAATGTACTTGGATTTTTTTTTTAAGTATTAGTTGGTTTTGCCTATTTGTTTATTTGGCCACACTGCACAACTTGTGGAATCTTAGTTCCATGAACAGGGGCTGAACTGAGCCTTTGGCAGTGAAAGTGCAAAGTACTAACCACTGGACTGCCAGGGAATTCCCTGCACTTGGATTTTTATGTGAATCTCAAAACCTGGTAGAGACTTGTGTGCAAATCTTCAGGAATATGAATTTACTATTTCTTTAGAAGGAAAAATGTAATCCCATGGAAAAGAATAAAAGTTTTTGAAAAACAAACTTCTCATTCTGACAGTAAGACAGGATTTTCTGTTCCATATTTCTTAATAGTACCTCTCTGAGTTTTTCTGCATTGAGTAGCATGTTTGCAAATTGTTTCTGAAAATAATAGTTTTAGGGGAGAGATAAGATTTCTGTTTTGTTTTTTAACAAATACTGTGATATAACATGAAAAAGCTGATGGCTTCAATTTTTATGTTTTAAATAATAGACAATTCATATTTAAAGTGCTTTGGAAAGCATACATTTTGTTGATTTTCTGAAGGTTTTGTTTATCAGCTGTTTTAACACTTCTTATGAAATTTTGCATGTGATTTTAAATCAAGATCCTATCAGCTGGGTTAGGTAAACTTTTCAAGGAAGCTTCATTCCCAGAAAGGAAGGTCTTTTAAGTAATGGGGTAAAAGACAGAGGGAAGCGTTCATTTCTTTGTGTTGCTTATTTGAAAAGGAGAAAGTGCAGACAGCTTTCAATCAATCATGTAACTTTGTGTGTTCTCACTCAGAATAAGTTACAGTATCTGTATCCCTTTGAGAAGACAATGTTGGACTTTGGAAAGAAAGGACAACAGAATTATATACAGCATGTTTATTTCGATTCCTGCTGAGGGTTTCACCTATGAAGACTCTGACCTGCAGACTGCACCTGCTGCACCAATCACTTACTCTTTGTTCTATAAATTCTACTTGAAGGGATTTCTTTCTTTTTGAATTTATTTGGATGTCTTCTTTCTTAAAGACTATCATCAACTCAGATGAAAACACTAAATAATTGAGGAAAACTGAAATTAAAATCAAGAGAGTATTTTTGTAGTTCACTTATTGGGCATCATCTTTTTGTTTTGTTTTAATTTATTATTTTTTTCTCCTGAGGAGAATTGCTTTACAGAATTTTGTTGTTTTCTGTCAAACCTCAACGTGAATCAGCCATAGGTATACATATATCCCCTCTGTTTTGAATCTCCCTTTCATCTTCCTCCCCATCCCACCCCTCTAGGTTGATACAGAGCCCCTGTTTGAGTTTCCTAAGCCATACAGCAAATTCCCTATTTTTAAAAATAGCTATCCATCTAGTTTACATATGGTAATGTAAGTTTCCATGTTACTCTTTCCATACATCTCACCCTCTCCTCCCCTCTCCCCCGTCCATAAGTCTGTTCTCTATGTCTTTTCTGTTTCTCTATGTCTTTTTCTCCACTTCTGCTGTGTAAATTCTTCAGTTCCATTTTTCTAGATTCCCTATATGTGCATTAGAATATGATTTTTATCTTTCTCTTTCTGACTCACTTTGTTCGGTATTGTAGGTTCTAGGTTCATCCACCACATCAGAACTGACTCAATCAAATTCATTGTTTTGTATGGCTGAGTAATATTCCATTATATAGGTACCATAACTTCTTTATCCATTCATCTGTCAATGGACATCTAGGTTGCTTCCGTGTTCTATTCTAGCTATAGTAAATAGTGCTGCAATGAATAATGGAAGACGTGTCTTTTTCAATTTTGGTTTCCTCAGGGTATATGCCTAGGAGTGGGATTCCTTGGATATATGGTGGTTTTATTCCTAGTTTTTTAAGGACTCTCCGTACCATCTTCCATAGTGGCTATATCAATTTATATTCCCAACAACAGTGCAAGAGCATCCCCTTTTCTCCACAATCTCTCCAGTATTTATTGTGTCTAGACATTTTTAATGTTGGCCATTCTGACCGGTATGAGGTGAAATCTCATTGCAGTTTTGATTTCCACTTCTCTAATAATGAGCAATGCTGAGCATTTTTTAATGTGTTTGTTAGCCATCTGTATGTCTTCTTTGGAGAAATGTCTGTTTAGGTCTTTCCCCCACTTTTTGATTGGGTTGTTTGTTTTTCTGCTATTGAGTTGTATGAACTGCTTGTATATTTTGGAAATTAATCCTTTGTCAGTTGTTTCATTTGCTATTATTTTCTCCCATTCTGAGGATAGTCTTTTCACCTTATTTGTCATTTCCTTTGCTGTGCAAAAGCATTTAAGTTTAATCAGGTCCCATTCGTTTACTTTTGTTTTTATTTCTGTTACTCTAGGAGGTGGTTCATTTTCACAGCTATTTGCAAGGCCTCCCCAGACAGCCATTTTGCTTTTTTGCATTTCTTTTCCATGGGGATGATCTTGATGCCTGTCTCCTGTACAATGTCACAAACCTCTGTCCATAGTTCATCAGGCACTCTATCTATCAGATCTAGGCCCTTATATCTATTTCTCACTTTCACTGAATAATCATAAGGGATTTGATTTAGATCATACCTGAATGGTCTACTGTTTTTCCCTACTTTATTCAATTTAAGTCTGAATTTGGCAATAAGGAGCTCATGATCAGAGCCACAGTCAGCTCCTGGTCTTGTTTTTGCTGACTGTATAGAGCTTCTCCATTTTTGGCTGCAAAGAATGTAATCAGTCTGATTTCGATGTTGACCATCTGGTGATGTCCATGTGTAGAATCTTCTCTTGTGTTGTTGGAAGAGGGTGTTTGCTATGACCAGTGCGTTCTCTTGGCAAAACTCTATTAGCCTTTGCCCTGCTTCATTCTGCATTCCAAGGCCAAATTTGCCTGTTATTTCAGATGTTTCTTGAATTCCTACTTTTGCATTCCAGTCCCCTATAATGAAAAGGACATCTATTTGGGGTGTTAGTTCTAAAGGGTCTTGTAGGTCTTCATAGAACCGTTCAACTTCAGCTTCTTCAGTGTTACTGGTTGTTGCATGACTTGGATTATTGTGACATTGAATGGTTTGCCTTGGAAATGAACAGAGATCATTCTGTCGTTTTTCAGATTGCATCCAAGAGCCACATTTCGGAATCTTTTGTTGACCATGATGGCTACTCCATTTCTTCTGAGGGATTCCTGCCTGCAGTAGTAGATATAATGGTCATCTGAGTTAAATTCACCCATTCCAGTCCATTTCAATTCGCTGATTCCTAGAATGTTGACGTTCACCCTGGCCATCTCTTGTTTGACCACTTCCAATTTGTCTTGATTCGTAGACCTAACATTCCAGGGTCCTATGCAATATTGCTCATTACAGCATCAGACCTTGCTTCTATCACCAGTCACATGCATAAATGGGTGCTCCATATCTTGCTTTGGCTCCATATCTTCATTCTTTCTGGAGTTATTTCTCCACTGATCTCCAGTAGCATATTGGGCACCTATCAACCAGGGAGTTCCTCTTTCAGTATCCTCTCATTTTGCCTTTTCATACTGTTCATGGGGTTCTCAAGGCAAGAATACTGAAGTGGTTTGCCATTCCCTTAACAAAGAGGTAAGAAAGCCTTCTTCAGAGATAAATGCAAAGAAATAGAAGGAAACAACAGAATGGGAAAGACTAGAGATCTCCTCAAGAAAATTAGAGATACCAAAGGAACATTTCATGCAAAGATGGGCTTGATAAAGGACAGAAATGTTATGGAACTAACAGAAGCAGAAGATATTAAGAAGAGGTGGCAAGAATACATAGAAGAATACAAAAAAGATCTTCATGACCAAGATAATCGTGATGGTGTGATCACTCACCTGGAGCCAGAAATCCAGGACTGTGAAGTCAAGTGGGCTTTAGAAAGCATCCCTACAAACAAAGCTAGTGGAGGTGATGGAATTCCAGTTGAGCTATTTCAAATACTGAAAGATGATGCTGTCAAAGTGCTGCACTCCACATGCCAGCAAATTTGGAAAACTCAGCAGTGGCCACAGGAGTGGAAAAGGTCAGTTTTCTTTCCAATTCCAAAGAAAGGCAATGCCAAAGAATGCTCAAAAAGCCACACAATTGCACTCATCTCACATGCTAGTAAAGTAATGCCCAAAATTCTCCAAGCCAGGCTTCAGCAATATGTGTACCATGAACTTCCAGATGTTCAGGCTGGTTTTAGAAAAGGCAGAGGAACCAGAGATCAAATTTCCAACATCCACTGGATCATCAAAAATGCAAGAGAGTTCCAAAAAAACATCTATTTCTGCTTTATTGACTATGCTAAAACTTTTGACTTTGTGGATCACAATAAACTGTGGAAAACTCTGAAAGATATGGAAATACCAGACCACTTGACCTGCCTGGTAAGAAACCTATATTCAGGTCAGAAAGCAACAGTTAGAACTGGATGTGAAACAACAGACTGGTTCTAAATAGGAAAAGGAGTATGTCAAGGCTGTATATTGTCACCCTGCTTGTTTAACTTATATGCAGAGTACATCATGAGAAACACGGGGCTGGAAGAAGCACAAGCTGGAATCAAGAGTGCCAGGAGAAATATCAATAACCTCAGATATGCAGATGACACCACCCTTATGGCAGAAAGTGAAGAGGAACTAAAGAGCCTCTTGATGAACGTGAAAGAGGAGAGTGAAAAAGTTGGCTTAAAGCTCAACACTCAGAAAATGAAGATCATGGCATCTGGTCCCATCACCAGCTGGGGAAACAGTGGAAACAGTGTCAGACTTTATCCTGGGGGGCTCCAAAATCACTTCAGATGGTGACTGCAGCCATGAAATTAAAAGACGCTCATTCCTTGGAAGGTAAGTTATGACCAACCTAGATAGCGTGTTGAAAAGCAGAGACATTACTTTGCCAACAAAGGTCCATCTAGTCAAGGCTATGGTTTTTCCAGTGGTCATGTATGGATGTCAGAGTTGGACTGTGAAGAAAGCTGAGTGTCAAAGAACTGATGCTTTTGAACTGTGGTATTGGAGAAGACTCTTGAGAGTCCCTTGGACTGCAAGGAAATCTAATCAGTCCATTCTAAAAAAGATCAGTCCTGAGTGTTCATTGGAAGGACTGATGCTAAAGCTGAAACTCCAATACTCTGGCCACCTGATAGGAAGAATTGCCTCACTGGAAATAGGAAGAATTGTCTCACTGGAAAAGACCCTGATGCTGGGAGGGATTGGGGGCAGAAGGAGAAGGGGAAGACAGAAGATGAGATGGCTGGATGGCATCACTGACTCAATAGAAGTGAGTCTGAGTGAACTCTGGGAGTTGGTGATGGACAGGGAGGCCTGGCGTGCTCCGATTCATTGGGTCACAAATAGTCGAACATGACTGAGTGACTGAACTGAACTGAACTGAACTGAACTGAGGTGGGTCACAGAGAATCTTACTTTGATTTGTGTCATCAAGTGTTCTGCCTATGTTTTCCTCTAAGAACTTTATAGTTTCTGGTCTTACATTTAGGTCTTTAATCCATTTTGAGATTATCTTTGTGTATGGTGTTAAGAAGTGTTCTAATTTCACTCTTACATGTAGCTGTCCAGTTTTCCCAGCAATGTTTATTGAATCGGTTGTCTTTGCCCCATTGTATATTCTTATCTCCACTGTCAAAAATAAGGTACCCATAGGTGCATGGGTTTATTTCTGGGCTTTCTATCTTGTTCCATTGGTTTATATTTCTGGTTTTGCACCAGTACCATACTCCCTTGATTATCATAGCTTAGTAGTATAATCTGAAGTCAGGAAGATTGATTCCTTTAGCTCCATTCTTCTTAACGAAGACTTCTTTGGCTATTTGGGGTCTTTTGTGTTTCCATATGAATTGTGAAATATTTTGTTCCAGTTCTGTGAAAAATGGCATTGGTAATTTGATAGAGATCACACTGAATCTGTAGACTGCATTTGGTAGTATAGTCTTTTTCACAGCATTGATTCTTCCTACCCAGGAACATGAAATACCTCTCCAGCTATTTGTGTCATCTTTGATTTCTTTCATTTGTGTCTTATAATTTTCTGTGTATAATTCTTTTTGCTGCCATAGTGAATGGGATTGATTCCTTTATTTCTCTTTCTGATTTTTCATTGTTTTTTCATTGTTCAGCTCAGTTCAGTCGCCTAGTCGTGTCCAACTCTTTGTGACCCCATGAATCGCAGCACACCAGGCCTCCCTGTCCATCACCAACTCCCGGAGTTCACTCAGACTCAAGACCATCGAGTCAGTTATGCCATCCAGCCATCTCATCCTCAGTCGTCCCCTTCTCCTCCTGCCCTCAATCCCTCCCAGCATCAGAGTCTTCTCCAATGAGTCAACACTTCGCATGAGGTGGCCCAAGTACTGGAGTTTCAGCTTTAGCATCATTCCTTCCAAAGAAATCCCAGGGCTGATCTCCTTCAGAATGGACTGGTTGGATCTCCTTGCAGTCCAAGGGACTCTCAAGAGTCTTCTCCAACACCACAGTTCAAAAGCATCAATTCTTCGGTGCTCAGCCTTCTTCACAATCCAACTCTCACATCCATACATGACCACAGGAGAAACCATAGCCTTGACTAGATGGACCTTAGTCTGCAATTTATGTCTCTGCTTTTGAATATACTATCTAGGTTGGTCATAACTTTTCTTCTAAGGAGTAAGTGTCTTTTAATTTCATGGCTACAATCACCATCTGCAGTGATTTTGGAGCCCAAAAAAATAAAGTCTGACACTGTTTCCACTGTTTCCCCATCTATTTCCCATGAAGTGATGGGACCAGATGCCATGATCTTCGTTTTCTGAATGTTGAGCTTTAAGCCAGCTTTTTCACTCTCCTCTTTCACTTTCATCAAGAGGCTTTTTAGTTCCTCTTCACTTTCTGCCATAAGGGTGGTGTCATCTGCATATCTGAGGTTATTGAGATTTCTCCCGGCAATCTTGATTCCAGCTTGTGTTTCTTCCAGTCCAGCGTTTCTCATGATATACTCTGCATAGAAGTTAAATAAGCAGGGTGACAATATACAGCCTTGACGTACTCCTTTTCCTATTTGGAACCAGTCTGTTGTTCCATGTCCAGTTCTATCTGTTGCTTCCTGACCTGCATACAGATTTCTCAAGAGGCAGGTCAGGTGGTCTGGTATTCCCATCTCTTGAAGAATTTTTCACAGTTTATTGGGATCCACACAGTCAAAGGCTTTGGCATAGTCAATGAAGCAGAAATAGATGTTTTTTCTGGAACTCTCTTGCTTTTTCCATGATCCAGCGGATATTGGCAATTTGATCTCTGGTTCCTCTGCCTTTTCTAAAACCAGCCTGAACATCAGGAAGTTCACGGTTCACATATTGCTGAAGCCTGGCTTGGAGAATTTTGAGCATTACTTTACTAGCATGTGAGATGAGTGCAATTGTGTGGTAGTTTGAGCATTCTTTGGCATTGCCTTTCTTTGGAATTGGAATAAAAACTGACCTTTTCCAGTCCTGTGGCCACTGCTGAGTTTTCCAAATTTGCTGGCATATTGAGTGCAGCACTTTCACAGCATCCTCTTTCAGGATTTGAAACAGCTTAACTGGAATTCCATCACCTCCACTAGCCTTGTTCGTAGCGATGCTTTCCAAGGCCCACTTGACTTCACATTCCAGGATGTCTGGCTCTAGATGAGTGATCACACCATCATCATTATCTGGGTCGTGAAGATATTTTTTGTACAGTTCTTCTGTGTATGCTTGCCACCTCTTCTTAATATCTTCTGCTTCTGTTAGGTCCAGACCATTTCTGTCCTTTATCGAGCCCATCTTTGCATGAAATGTTCCGTTGGTGTCTGTAATTTTCTTGAAGAGACCTCTAGTCTTTCCCATTCTGTTCTTTCCCTCTATTTCTTTGCACTTAGTATACAGAAATGCAAGTGATTTCTATGTATTGATTTTGTATCCTGCAACTTTGCTAAATTCACTGATTAGCCCTAGTAATTTTCTGATACTATCTTTAGGGTTTTCTATGTACAGTATCATGTCATCTGCAATGAGAGCTTTACTTCTTCTTTTCGAGTCTGGATTCCTTTTATTTCTTTTTTCTTTTCTGATTGCTGTAGCTAGGACTTCCAGAACTATGTTGAATAATAATGGTGAAAGTAGACACCCTTGTCTTGTTCCTGATCTTAGGGGGAATGCTTTAAGATTTTCACCACTGAGAAAATTTTTTATTGTAGGCTTATCATATATGGCCTTTACTATGTTGATGGCCCCAGAAAGGGCCCATTTCTTGAAGAGTTTTAATCATAAAAAGAGATTTAATCATAAATCATTAGAAAGAGTTTTAATTCAAAAGCATTTTAATTTTGCCAAAGGTTTTTTCTGCATCCATTGATTACCATATGGTTTTTATCTCTCAATTTGTTAATATGGTGTATCGCATTGATTGATTTGCATTTATCAAAGAATCCTTGCATTCATGGAATAAACTCAACTGCATCATGGTGTATGAGCTTTTTGGTGTGTTGCTGAATTCTGCTTCCTAAAATTTTGTTGAGGATTTTTGCATCTATGTTCATCAGTGATATTGGCCTATAGTTTTCTTTTTTTGTCTTGTCTTTGTCTGGTTTTGATATCAGGGTGATGGTAGCCTCATAGAATGAATTTGGAAGTATTCCTTCCTCTGCAGTTTTTTGAAGGAGTTTTAGAAGGATAGACATTAGTTCTTTAAATGTTTGGTAGAATTCTGTGAAGCCATCTGGTCCCGGGCTTTTGTTTTTTTGGGAGATTTCTAATCACAGTTTCAATTTCAGTGCTTTTAATTGGGCTGTTCATAATTTCTATTTCTTCCTGGTTCAATCTTGGAAGATTGAACTTTTCTAAGAATCTGTTCATTTCTTCCAGGTTATCCATTTTATTGCCCTATAGTTGTTCACAATAGTTTCTTATAATCCTTCGTATTTCTGCATTGTCTGTTGTAACCTCTCCTTTTTCATTTCTAATTTTGTTGATTTGATTCTTCTCTCTTTTATTCTTGATGAGTCTGGCTAAAGGTTTCTCAATTTTGTTTATCTTTAAAAAAAACAGCTTTTAGTTTTATTAATCTTTACTACTCCTTCTTTCATTTCTTTTTCACTTATTTCTACTCTGATCTTTATGATTTCTTTCCTCCTACTAGTTTTGGGGTTTTTTTTTGTTCTTTTTGCAGTTGTTTTAGGTGTAAAGTTAGGTTGTCTCTTCGATGCTTTTCTTGTTTCTTGAGGTAGGATTTTATTGTGATAAAATTCCCTCTTAGTACTGCTTTTGCTGCATCCCACAGGTTTTGAGTTGTCATGTGTTGATTGTTATTTGTTTCCTGAATATTTTTTTTTATTTCTTAAGTAACCTGTTGGTTATTTAGAAACGTATTGTTTAATCTTCATGTGCTTGTGTTTCTTACAGTTTTTTTTCTTTGTAATTGATATCTAGTTTCATAGCATTGTGGTCTGAAAAGATGCTTGATACAATTTCAATTTTCTAAATTTACTGAGGTTTGATTTGTGACCCAAGATGTGGTCTATTCTGGAGAATGTTCCACGTGCACTTGAGAAGAAGATATATTCTTCTGCGTTTGGATGGAATGTCCTGAAGATATCAATGAGATCTATGTCATCTAATGTATCATTTCAGACTTGTGTTTCCTTATTAATTTTCTGTTTGGATGATCTGTCTATTGGTGTGAGTGGGTTGTTGAATTCTCCTACTATTATTGTGTTGCTGTCAATTTCTCCTTTTATGTCTGTTAGTGTTTATCTGACATATTGAGGTGCTTCTACATTGGATGCATAGATATTTTGAATTGTTATGTCTTCCTCTTGGACTGATCCCTTAATCATTATGCAGTGTCCTTCTTTATCTCTTGCACTATTCTTTATTTTAAGATCTATTTTGTCTGATATGAAGATTGCTATTCCAGATTTCTTTTGCTTCCCATTTCCACAGGATATATTTTTCCATTCTTTCACTTTCAGTCTATTTGCGTCTTTAGGTCTGAAGTGGGTTTCTCATAGACAGCATATGTATGGGTCTTGTTTTGGTAAACATTCAGCCTATCTGTGTCTTTTGGTTGGAGCATTTAATCCATTTACAGTTAAAGTAATTATTGATATATATGTTCCTGTTACCATTTTCTTAATTGTTTGGGGTTAATTTTGTAGATTTTTTTTATTCTCTTGTGTTTCTTAACTATATAAATCCCTTTAATATTTGTTGTAAAGCTGATTTGGTGGTACTGAATTCTCATAACTTTTGCTTTTCTGCAAAGCTTTTTATTTCTCCATTAATTTTGAATGAGATCCTTGCCAGATACAGTAATCTTGGTTGTAAATTTTTCCCTTTCAGTACTTTAAATATATCCTACCATTCCCTTCTGTCCTGCAGAGTTTCTGCTGAAAGATCAGCTGTTAAACATATGGGGTTTACCTTGTATGTTACTTGTTGCTTTTCCCTTGCTGCTTTTAATATTCTTTCTTTATGTTTGGTCTTTGTTAGTTTGATTAGCATGTGTCTTGGCATGTTTTTCTTTGGGTTTATCCTGTATGGGACCCTTTGTGCCTCTTGGACTTGATTGACTATTTCCTTTTCCATGTTGGGGAAATGTTCAACGATAATCTCTTCAAACATTTTCTCATGCCCTTTCTTTTTCTCTTCTTCTTCTGGGACCCCTATAATTCAAATATTGAAATGTTGGTGCATTTGATATTGTCCTAGTGCCTCTGAGATTATCCTCAGTTCTTTTCATTCTTTTTACTTTATTCTGCTCTTCAGAAGTTATTTCCACCATTTTATTTTCCAGTTCACTGATTCATTCTTCTGCTTCAAATATTCTGCTATTGATTCCTTCTATTTTAAATTTCAGTAATTGTGTTGTCTCTGTATGTTTATTCTTTAATTCTTCTAGATCTTTGTTAATTGATTCTTGCATTTTCCTCATTTTGTTTTCAAGGTTTTTAATCAGCTTTACTATCATTATTCTGATCTTTTCCAGGTAGTTTGCCTATTTCATCTTCATTTATTTGGACTTCTGTGTTTCTGGTTTGTTTCTTCATTTGTGTAGTATTTCTCTGCCTTTTCATTTTTTTTTTTTTAACTTGTTGTGTTTAAGGTCACTTTTGCCTAGGCTTCAAAGTTGAATTCTTTCTTCCTTTTGGTTTCTGCCCTCCTAAGATTGGTCTAGCAGTTTGTGTAAGCTTTGTATAGGGTGAGATTTGTGCTGAGTATTTGTATGTTTGTTTCTTTGCTTGTTTTTCCTCTGATGGCCAAGGCTGAATGAGATGGCAATCATATCTGCTGATGACTGGGCTTGCATTTTTGTTTGTTGCTGTTGTTGTTTCGATGAGGCATCCTGCACAGGGTGCTACTCGTGGGTGGGTGATGCCAGCTCTTGTATGCAAGTGGTTTTCTTTGTGTGAGTTCTCAGTAGTTGATACTCCCTATGTTTAATTCTCTTGTAGTCTAGGGTCTTGGAGTCAGAGATTTCACTCCAAAAGGCTCAGGGCTTGATCTCTGGTCAGGAATGAAGATTCCACAAGTGGTTTGTTATGGCATTGAGTGAGATTAAAACAAATACCCCAAAATGAGAAACCAAAGATGAACCCCAGACAAACGGCAGTCACAAAATCAGGCAAATAATAATTAAAATAATGGAATATACACACACATATATATACATCCATAAGCAAAGTCAAAACAGTCCAACAGAAATAAAATATAGTAGATCGACCCAGCAAACAAAGGAAATCAAAAGTTATATTTACCAGTTAAGAACAAAACTAACTAAAGCACAAACTGGAAAACAGAACTAAAGCAAGGTGTCAAGTGGGGAATAAAGCAGTGAAAACAAAACTAACAAATATGTTGAGAGGAAAGGAAAGAAAGAACAGATAAGCAAAGTTAAACAGAGGTAGATGAAGATTTATATACATTAAAGATTAACTGCAAGGGGAAAAGAACAGTAGGAAAAGCAAACAAAGGACTAAATGTAGAAAAAATAATAATAGGTTTGAAAAATTAAAATTTAACAAAAGAGAAAAATAAAAAGGAAAACTCCACAGAACTTCAAAAGCCCATCATAGAGGCAGAAGTTTATAACAAGAATAAAAATGTGACTGAGGGGGAAAAAAGCTCAAAAGCTTATTTAATTAGATTTCATAGTGCCAATGAAATTGACAACTAAAAAAAAAGTGTGTGTGGGGGGGAATCCAAAAGAATCTACAGAACAAGTCAGAACATAACAATAATAAGTGTTTTTCTTGAGTCACTGCTGTCAGAGTCCTCCCCCTCACTGGGAGTCACAACAGTCCACCTCACTTCCCTAGGATGCCCCCCAACACTGCGCTGATTTCTGGACCTGTTTTGGGGGCAGCTCAGATTCTAATCTTCTCCTGCTCCTGTGTGTTCTTGCTCCCAATGTACAAAGCCATCAGAACTAGTGCATTTTCTTTTGTGGGAGCTCTCAATATCCTTTTCTATATTCCATAGACACAGAGTTTGCCTAATTGATCATGTGGATTTAATCTGCAGCTTATACAGCTGGTGGGAAGGTTTTGGGTCTTCTTCCTTAGTCACACTGCCCCGGGTTTGATTTGTGGTTTTATTTACACTTCTGCATATGAGGTCGTCCACTGGGGTTTTCTCCTGAGGCTGCCCTGGAGGACTTGGGTTTGCCCCTGTGAGGGCCAGGTGTGGAGGTATTGCAGCTGCTTGAGTCACAGGAGTTCCAGCGGCACCACTCAGGGAGTTAGTGGCTAGGGCAGCAGGAAACATAGTGCTCTAGAAGGGTATGGCAACCAGTATTGACCAATACTCTGATATTCTTGCCTGGAGAACCCCATCCCCAACAGAGAAGCCTGGCAGGCCACAGTCAATAGGGTCGCAAGGAATTGGACATGACTGAAGTGGCCCTGCATGCGTAGATGCAAGACTTTTTTGGCCTATGGAGTTATGGCCCTATAGGAGTCTTTTTTTGAGCCTTTTGTAGCTGGCGATCAGAAGGCCTTTTTGGTCAGTCTTTCTCCATAGCTCCACCCATTCAAGCACTTAGAGGGTTCCCTTGCCTGGGGCCATTCTCTGTTGTTCCATGCATCAGGCACATAGAAAGGCCCCCTGGCTGGGGTCCTACTCTGTAGATTGGAGCATCAGGCACTTAAAGGAGCACCTTGGGTGGGGTCCTACTCTGTAGTTCAGGGCATCAGGCATTTGATGGGCCAGCCTCTCTATTGTTCAACAGCTGATGCTGGCGTGTGGGGAGACAGAATATGGTGATGGCTCCACCCTATATGCATGACTCAGCAGTATCACCTTACTTCCATGGCTGCCCGGCTCTCCTCCACAGGCATTTCCCACCACAATCTTCTCCCTCACCTCCCCTCAATCTATCTCTCTGCAGTCAACAGCAGCCCTAGCTTTGGGATTGCTCCACAATCCCTAAACTCCAGCTTCCACCTGCTGCACCTTCTAGGGGACCTGAGCCCCTGTCCGAGCTATGTATGGCTGCAGCAAGGACTGTTTGATTCTCATTCCATTTAGCCTGGCACAGATCAGCGATTCCACTCTCAGCCTTAAGTGTTTCTCCTCTGACTTAGAAAATTGCCCCGATGTAGGGATTGGATCCCTGCTTCTGTTTCCCCACCCACCAAGGGGGAGTCCAATCTTACTAACACTTCTGCTTTTCCCCCTAATTCTTCACCCTACCGAGTTTTGTGTGGTTCTATGTAAACTTTTCCACTGGTCAGATACTCCTGTTCACTCTCAGCTGGTGTTCTGCATGCACTTCTGTGTCTGAAGGTGTAGTCCTGATGTATCCATGGAGAGAGATGTACTCCATGTCCACCTACTCCTCTGCCATCTTGTTCTTTGCCATCATCTTCAGTGGACTCATCATGGACCAGGCATCATTACCCTGTGACTACTTTAATCAGTAAGAACTGTCCTTATCTTGATGAACATGGATAAATTGTGTGGCCGTATATATTCTATCTACTATTCTATTAACTTTTTCATCAACTTTGTACTCAACAATTTAAACAATCAATTTAGTACTCAACAAGTTCTTTTGGAATAGACTTTTCCACTGGAATTCCTCGCAGATGGCTTTTAAACACTCTGATGATAATAATCACTAAAAAAAGAACAAAACTTTCATCTTTATCAATAAATTTTCTTAATGTCAGTAAAAATACAAAATAAAACGTATCTTAGCTCTCTTTTCCTTAATTTGAACAGTGCTTATCTCTTAAAATAGGAAAAAAGTGAGTTTAGAATAAACATCATTTAAATGTATTTAAACATAATTTAAAATGTATTTGAAAATCAAAGCCAACATTTTACTTTCCTAAAATTGTATGGTTATATCAGAAAAATTCCTCATTTCTCTGACACTTTTTGCTGGGAAAGAGTCTTGGAGCCATCTTAATATTTCTTCACAAAGCCAAGCAATGTATTTGTAATTATTGCTGACAAATACAGATTAACAGACTTTTAAACACTTTATTGCTAATGCGGGTTCACTCATAACTATTCATGACAGTGCTGTTCTGCCTGTCTTCTCACTTTCCTTAGCTATTCTGTCTTATGTCAGTGATCACTTCAGTGATTGTGCAGGTTTCTAGCAGACTTTTCAGCTTCTATTCTTTAAAGGATCAGAAAACTAGACAATCAATTGTACATTGAGTGAAGAGTGATTGTGGAAGAAAAAAATAATAAACGCAAGATTCCTAGATTTCATGCAGCAAAGGAAATAGAAAGTGCTGCACTCAATATACCAGCAAATCTGGAAAACTCAGCAGTGGCCACAGGACTGGAAAAGGTCAGTTTTCATTCCAATCCCAAACAAAGGCAATGCAAAAGAATGCTCAAACTACCGCACAATTGCACTCATCTCACATGCTAGTAAAGTAATGCTCAAAATTCTCCAAGCCAGGCTTCAGCAATACGTGAACCGTGAACTCCCTGATGTTCAAGCTGGTTTTAGAAAAGGCAGAGGAACCAGAGATCAAATTGCCAACATCCGCTGGATCATGGAAAAAGCAAGAGAGTTCCAGAAAAAACATCTATTTCTGCTTCATTGACTATGCCAAAGCCTTTGACTGTGTGGATCCCAATAAACTGTGAAAAATTCTTCAAGAGATGGGAATACCAGAGCACCTGACCTGCCTCTTGAGAAATCTGTATGCAGGTCAGGAAGCAGCAGTTAGAACTGGACATGGAACAACAGACTGGTTGTAAATAGGAAAAGGAGTACATCAAGGCTGTATATTGTCACCCTGCTTATTTAACTTATATGCAGAGTACATCATGAGAAACGCTGGACTGGAAGAAACACAAGCTGGAATCAAGATTGCCGGGAGAAATCTCAATAACCTCAGATATGCAGATGACACCACCCTTATGGCAGAAAGTGAAGAGGAGCTAAAAAGCCTCTTGATGAAAGTGAAAGTGGAGAGTGAAAAAGTTGGCTTGAAGCTCAACATTCAGAAAACGAAGATCATGGCATCCGGTCCCATCACTTCATGGGAAATAGATGGGGAAACAGTGGAAACAGTGTCAGACTTTTTTTAGGGGGCTCCAAAATCACTGCAGATGGTGACTGCAGCCATGAAATTAAAAGACGCTTACTTCTTGGAAGAAAAGTTATGACCAACCTAGATAATATATTCAAAAGCAAAGACATTACTTTGCCGACTAAGGTCCATCTAGTCAAGGCTACGGTTTTTCCTGTGATCATGTATGGATGTGAGAGATGGACTGTGAAGAAGGCTGAGTGCTGAAGAATGGATGCGTTTGAACTGTGGTGTTGGAGAAGACTCTTGAGAGTCCCTTGGACTGCAAGATCTAACCAGTCCATTCTGAAGGAGATCAGCCCTGGGATTTCTTTGGAAGGAATGATGCTAAAGCTGAAACTCCAGTACTTTGGCCACCTTATGCGAAGAGTTGACTCATTGGAAAAGACTGATGCTGGGAGGGACTGGGGGCAGGAGGAGAAGGGGATGACAGAGGATGAGATGGCTGCATAGCATCACTGACTCGATGGACGTGAGTCTGAGTGAACTCCGGGAGTTGGTGATGGACAGGGAGGCCTGGCCTGCTGTGATTCATGGGATTGCAAAGAGTCGGACACGACTGAGCGACTTAACTGAACTGACCTGAATATAGGTTATAAAAATGAAAATTAAATGATTAATAAAAGACTTAAAAATTAAAAAAATGATAATAGTAAAATATATCTAGAAATGTTTCTGAAGCTGTTGCAGGCAGTGTGGGTTCAGTTCAGTTTCAGGTAGTTCCTTGTTCTAGCTTATACTTATCGAGGTCTATAGGCCCCTTCCAGTGTAGTTAGTGCTAACTACAGGGTTTTAATCTGTTGCACCTGTCACTTCCAAAGCAGTTCCCTCTGTTTATTTTGACTTCTTCTGTTTGCAAGTCTCTTCAGTGTCTAATTTCCACCCTGACACAAGGGGGCCGAGGTGATCACTTATTTAGGCTCACTTGTTCAGTTGTGCTATAGGGAGGGAGGAACACTGCAAACAAATATCACTGGTGTGTGGGGGGAGTGCTCGCAGTGTCTGAGCCACACTGGGTTTGACTCCACTTGTGGCGTGTGTGTTTTCCCAGCCTATACCACTCAGGCTCCAGGTTGTTCCACAGGGGAACTGTCTAAAGTGGGCCCTGGGTTGTGCGTACTTCCCAGGTCTAAGCTGTTTGGGTTCAGGTTCTTCGGTACTCCACAAAGGCCCAGACTTGGTTGGGCATGCGTTTTGTGCCCTTCCCAGGTCTGAGCAGCTCAGGTAACCAGGTGCCTGGCGAGTGCACAGTCCCGAGGTGGGCGGTGCATCTTATCACCTCCCCCATCCCAGCCGCTCGGTTTCCTGGATGTGCAACAGAAGCACCGTCTCAGGTGTGCTGTGTGTCTCCTCTGGGGAGCTGATCTCTGGCTGCAACCCGCCTGGCGGATGTCAACCGTCCATGATCCCAGGAAGACTTGGTTAGCAACTGGGAGCCTGCTTGCCCTTCGGTAAAGGATGCTGTCTCTGGGGCCGATATTGCCCCTCTCCTTCCTGTTCTGGCTGTCGCCTGCCTGCTTCTCTGCCTCTAAAGGGGGATGCACTTGTCTGCAGCCAGCTAGCTCTCTTCTGGTATTCGCTCAGACTCCTTGTGAGTCCTTATGTGAGCAGGCCGGCAGTGCCTTAGGTTAAAGCTTTTCACGGAAAAGTTCTCCCTGTCTCTCTCTTTCTTTTCTCTCTCTCTCGCTATCCCACAGTTTGGGTCGCTGTTTCACATTAGCTCCCTCAGATTGTCTTCAGGGCATTCAGGCCTGGTCCTTACCCTAAGCAATGCAGCCCATGCCTCCCTGTTCAGCTCCCACTTGCTGGTGGCAGACGCGAGCATCTGGGCTACTTCTCCACTGGGAGTTGCGGTTAGATGCATAATCTGTGGGTTTTATTTATTTATTTTTTCCTCCTGGTTATGTTGCTCTCTGAGCTTCCAAAAATCCCCACAGAACTACCAGTAAGAGGGTTTCCTGGTGTTTGGAAACTTCTCGTCTCATGACTCCCTCCCCGGGACGGGTCTCCATCCCTAACGTTTTTGTCTCTCTTTTTATCTTTTATATTTTGTCCTACCTCCTTTTGAAGACAATGGGCTGCCTTTCTGGGTGCCTGGTGTCCTCCACCAGTGTTCAGAAGTTGTGGGATTTGTTCAGCGTTCAAGTGATCTTTCGATGAATTTGTGGGGAAGAAAGTGGTCTCCCTGCCCTCTTCCTCTGCCATCGTCTTTCTTTTTCATTCCTCTCAACTGCGGAAAAAAAAAAAGAAAAGTCCGGAAGTGTTTAAAATAGAAGTAATAAGAACAGACAGATTTTTCTGATGTTCAGGGAAAAGCATTCAGTGTTGAGACATGAGGTTAACTACAGGGTTTCCATTGGTTTCCTTATCAAGTTGAGGAAGTTCCCTACTCCTGGTCTGCTGAGAGTTTTAATCAGCAGTGGATTTTGGATTTCTCAAATGCTTTTTTGGTAACTGTGGAGACTATCATATGATTTTTATTAGATAGCCTTCAATATGATGAATTACATTGATTTTCAAATAAACAAACATTCCTAGGATGAACTCTAAATAGTAATGAATCATGATCATTATATAGTGTTCCATTTGAATTGCTAATTTTAAAAAAACTGCTTCTATGTCTCTGAGAAATATTTTTCTATAGTTATCTTTCCTTGTAATGTGTTTGGCTGGTTTTTTGGTCTTGGGTGATAATAATCTCATAGAGTGAACTAGGAAGAACCCCTTCCTTTTATAATGTCTACAAGAGTTAATGTACAAAATACTCATCAGCATCTCAAAGAATATGTCAGTAGAACCATCCAAGCCTTCAGTTTCCTTAAGAGTATAGAGTAAGATTTTTAGCTACAAATTTATTTTTAAATAGATGCAGTGAGTTTTACATTATGTTTCTTCTTGAGTCATCTTTTATAGTTGGTTGTGTACTTCAAGAAATTTTCTTTTTGCTCTATGTATCAAACTTAATGGCATAAATATGTTCATAATATTCTCATATTATTTTAACATCTGCAGATAATTTACTTGTATCACCTCACTCATTCCAGATATTGGTAATTTACATTTCTTTTTTCTTCATAAATTTGGCCAGATTTTTTTTTTTCAATTTTAATGACCTTCACAAAAGAAATGGGTTAGGTGGTAGTGATTTCAATATTGATTTTTTTCTATATTCTATTTAAATGATTTTTGCTTTTATCATTTCCTTTTCCTTCTTTCATTGTATTTAACTAGATCTTTTTCTAGTTCTTGAGGTGGATGTTGAAGTCATTGATATGAAACTTCTTTTGTTCTACTATATCTATTGCTATAATCTTTCCTCTAAGCACTTCTTAAACTACATCTGACAAATTCTGACATGCTGTGTCTTTTGTTTTCATCCCATTTAAAATACTAATTTCCCTTTTGACTTCTTTTATGACACACAGATTTAAAAATCTGCTGCTCAGTTTTCAAATTTTAGGGTCATCTTCAAGTTTCTGGTTTTGACTTCAAAATTAGTTCCTTTGTTATCTGACAATATACTTACATGATTTTAATTATTTCAAAACTACTGAGATTGTTTTATTGCTTATATCATGGCCTAGATTGGTGAATGATTTTTGTATACTTGAATAGAATATACTATTCTGCTATTGTTGGGAGAAGTGTTCTAAAACTGTCAATTAAGTCAATTTAGTTGGTAGTGTTTTTCTAGCCTTCTAAATCTTTACTGATTGTGTCTACTTATTCTATAAACTATTGTGAAAGGAGTATTGAAAGGTGTATTATGTTGTGAAAAGGTGTTGAAAATTTGAACTGTAATTGTGGATTTGTCTATTATTTCTCTTTACAGTTCTATTGGTTTCTGTTTTATGTATTTTGAAGTTGTGCTTTTATTTAAGAAATTATTTTAGATTGTCAGATAACTATGAAATACTGTTTCTTTATCAACAGCAATATTCTTTGATCAGAAATCGGACTTGTCTGATACAGTAAATCCCTTCCATATGAATGAGTTCTATTCCAAGAACATGTTCTTTGTAAGTCCAGCTAATTTCCAAGTTCAACAAAGTTAGCCTAGGTATCCAACTAACACACTTGGCTATCCTATAGCACTGTACTATATTAGGCCTGTGCGGTAGTTTGAGCATTCTTTGGCATTGCCTTTCTTTGGGATTGGAATGAAAACTGACCTTTTCCAGTCCTGGGGCCACTGCTGAGTTTTCCAAATTTGCTGGCATATGGAGTGCAACAGTTTCACAGCATTATCTTTTAGGCTTTGAAACAGCTCAACTAGAATTCCATCATCTCCACTAGCTTTGTTCATAGTGATGCTTCCTAAGGCCCACTTGACTTCACATTCCATGATGTCTGGCTCTAGGTAAGTCAAACCATCATGATTATCTGGGTCGTGAAGATATTTTTTGTACAGTTCTTCTGTGTATTCTTGCCACCTCTTCTTAATATCTTCTATTTCTGTTAGGTCCATACCATTTCTGTCCTTAATTGTGCCCATCTTTCCATGAAATGTTCCCTTGGTATCTCTAATTCTCCAGAAGAGATCTTTAGTCTATCCCATTCAATAGCTTTCCTCTATTGCTTTGCATTGAGCATCGAGGAAGGCTTTCTTATCTCTCCTTGCTATTCTTTGGAACTCTGCATTCAAATGGATATATCTTCCCTTTTCTACTTTGCTTTTCACTTCTCTTCATTTCACAGCTATTTGTTAAGGCCTCCGTAGACAGTCATTTTGCTTTTTTGCATTTCTTTCTCTTCAGCATGGTCTTCATTTCTGTCTCCTGTACAATGTCACTAACCTCCCTCCATAGTTCATCAGGCACTCTGTCTATCAGATCTAGTCCCTTAAATCTATATCTCATTTCCACTGTATAAGCGTAAGGGATTTGATTTAGGTCATACCTGAATGGTTAGTGGTTTTCCACTTTCTACTTTCTTCAGTTTAAGTCTAAACTTGGCAATAAGGAGTTCATGATCTGAGCCACAGTCAGCTCCCAGTCTTGTTTTTGCTGCCAGTATAGAGCTTCTCCACCTTTGCTTACAAAGAATATAATCAATCTGATTTCAGTGTTGGCCATCTGGTGATGTCGATGTGTAGACTCTTCTCTTGTGTTGTTGGAAGAGGGTGTTTTAGATGACCAGTGCATTCTTTTGGCAAAACTCTATTAGCCTTTGCCCTGCTTCATTCTGTACTCCAAGGCCAAATTTGCCTGTTACTCCAGGTGTTTCTTGACTTCCTACTTTTTGCATTCCAGTCCCCTATAATGAAAAGGGCATCTTTTGGGGGTGTTAATTCTAGAAGGTCTTATAGGTCTTCATAGAACCATTCAACTTCAGCTTCTTTGGCGTTACTGGTTGGGACATAGACTTGTATTACCATGTTATTGAATGGTTGGCCTTGGAAGCAAACAGAGATCGTTCTGTCGTTTCTGAGATTGTATACTAGTACCGCATTTCAGACTCTTGTTGACTATGATGGCTACTCCATTCCAAATGATTCTTGCCTACAGTAGTAGATATAATGGTCATCTGAGTTAAATTCACCCATTTCAGTCCATTTTAGTTCACTGATTCCTAAAATGTCAATGTTCACTCTTGCCATCTACTGTTTGGCCACTTCCAATTTGTCTTGACTCATGGACCTAACATTCCAGATTCCTATGCAATATTGCTCTTTACAGCATTGGACTTTGCTTCCATCACCAGTCACATCCACAACTGGGTATTGTTTTTGCTTTGGCTCTGTCTCTTCACTCTTTCTGAGTTATTTCTCCACTTATCTCCAGTAGCATATTTGGCACCTACTGACCTGGGGAGTTAATCTTTCAGTGTCCTATCTTTTTGCCTTTTCATACTGTTCATGGGGTTCTCAAAGCAAGAATACTGAAGTAGTTTGCCATTCCCTCTCCAGTGGACCACAGTTTGTTAGAACTCTTCACCTTGACCCATCCATCTTGGGTGGCCCTACACAGCATGGTTTAGTTTCATTGAGTTAGACAAGACTGTGGTCCATGTGATTAGATTGGAGTTAGTTTTCTGCAATTGTGGTTTCAGTCTGTCTGCCCTCTGATGCCCTCTCTCAGCACCTACCATCTTACTGGTAGGCTCAAACTACCACACAATTGCACTCATCTCACACGCGAGTAAAGTAATGCTCAAAATTCACCAAGCCAGGCTTCAGCAGTATGTGAACTGCGAACTTCCAGATGTTCAGGCTGGTTTTTAGAAAAGGCAGTGGAACCAGAGATCAATTGCCAACATCCACTGGATTACTGAAAAAACAAGAGAATTCCCCAAAAACATCTATTTCTGCTTTACCAACTATGCCAAAGCCTTTGACTGTGTGTATCACAATAAATTGTGGAAAATTCTGAAAGAGATGGGAATCCCAGACCACCTGACCTGCCTCTTGAGAAACCTGTACATAGGTCAGGAAGCAACAGTTAGAACTGGAAATGGAACAACAGACTGGTTCCAAATAGGAAAAGGAGTAAATCAAGGCTGTAGTCACTTGCTTATTTAACTTCTATGCAGAGTACATCATGAGAAATGCTGGGCTGGCTGAAGCACAAGCTGGAATCAAGTTTTCTGGGAGAAATATTAATATTCTCAGATATGCACATGACACCACCCTTATGGCAGAAAGTGAAGAAGAACTAAACAGCCTTTTGATGAAAGTGAAAGTGGAGACTGAAAAAGTTGGCTCAAAGCTCATCATTCAGAAAACCAAAATGATGGCATCCAGTCCCATCACTTCACGGCAAATAGATGGGAAACAATGGAAACAGAGAGAGACTTTATTTTGAGAGGCTCCAAAATCACTGCAGGTGGTGACCGCAGCCTTGAAATTAAAAGACGCTTGCTCCTTGGAAGAAAAGTTATGACCAACCCAGACAGCATATTATAAAGCAGAGACCTTACTTTACCAACAAAGGTCCATCTAGTCAAGGCTATGATGTTTCCAGAAGTCATGTATGGATATGAGAGTTGGATTACAAAGTAAGCTGAGCACCAAAGAATTGATGCTTTTAAACTGTGGTGTTGGAGAAGACTCTTGAGAGTCCCTTGGACTGCAAGCAGATCCAACCAGTCCATCCTAAAGGAGATCAGTCCTAAATGTTCATTGGAAGGACTGATGCTGAAGCTGAAGCTACAATACTTTGGCCACCTGATGCAAAGAGCTGACTCACTGGAAAAGACCCTGGTGCTGGGAAAGATTGAAGGCAAGAGGAGAAGTGGACGACAGAGGATGAAGTGGTTGTACGGCATCACCGACTCAATGGACATGATTTTGAGTAAACTCTGGGAGTTGGTGATGGACAGGGAGTCCTGGCGTGCTGTAGTCCTTGGAGCCACAAAGAGTCAGACATGACTGAGCGACCAAACTGAAGTGAACTGAACTGGGTTCACTGAAGGATAAACTAAGAGAGGCTTCAGCTCCATATCACCAGAAACATTGCCACCAAACAAGAGTTAGCTTATCCTTTGTTGTCTTATAGCCTGGCATCAGATTTTTCCACCTTTCTGATGTAACTTCGGTCTGGCATCCTCTTCCATACAGTCCTGTCTCATCTACATTAAAAACCTGGTCAGGTAAATACTCACCTTCATCAAAAATTTCTTGAAGCTATAGTATCTGCACTTGCCTGATCACTTACATTTATATTGTAAAGGTTGGCTCTAGCCTTGAACTCATGAAACCAGCTATATGAAAGTGAAAGTGAAGTCGCTCAGTCGTGTCCAACTCTTTGCGACCCCGTGGACTGTAGCCCTCCAGCTATGGCTGGTGCCCTCTTCTTCTTCACCATGTGTCTAACAAGTCTTCATAAAGGCTTTTAGCTTTCTCTTGAATCAGCATTAAGCTGAGCAGTACTCAACACTGATGCTGATCCATCATCCATACACTGAGAAGTTTCTCTGTCTCCTCCATCACTTTTCTAAGCTTCTTCGATATCATTGTTGACATCATTGGCACAGCAGACTTCACATGTTCCACAGTCTTGGTCTTTGTTCTTTAGAACGATGCTATGGTTGAATGATTCATGTTATAAGAATGAGCAACATCTACCATCTTTTCACCTCACTTTACTCTCTCAATTATTTTTCACTTTTCTTTCCACTGTTATCCTTTGGTGCTTCTTAGCAGTACCAGCTGGTCTTCCCTGGTGGCTTAGACAGTCTGCCTGCAATATGGGAAACTTTATCCCTGGATTGGGAAATCCCCTGGAGGAGGATTTGGCAACCCACTCCAGTATTTTTTTTCTAATTTTTATTTTTACTTTATTTTACTTTACAATACTGTATTGGTTTTGCCATACATTGACATGAATCCGCCACGGGTGTACATGAGTTCCCAATCATGAACCCCCTCCCACCTCCTACCCCATATCATCTCTCTGGATCATCCCCGTGCACCAGCCCCAAGCATCCTGTATCCTGCATCGAACATAGACTGGAGATTCATTTCTTACATGATAGTATACATGTTTCAATGCCATTCTCCCAAATCATCCCATCCTCTCCCTCTCCCTCAGAGTCCAAAAGTCCGTTCTACACATCTGTGTCTCTTTTGCTAGTCTTGCATACAGGGTCGTCATTAGCCATCTTCCTAAATTCCATATATATGTGTTAGTATACTGTATTGGTGTTTTTCTTTCTGGCTTCACTCTGTATAATCGGCTCCAGTTTCATCCATCTCATTAGAACTGATTCAAATGAATTCTTTTTAACAGCTGAGTAATACTCCATTGTGTATATGTACCACAGCTTTCTTATCCATTCATCTGCTGATGGACATCTAGGTTGTTTCCATGTCCTGGCTATTATAAACAGTGCTGCAATGAACATTGGGGTACATGTGTCTGTTTCAATTCTGGTTTCCTCGGTGTGTATGCCCAGCAGTGGGATTGCTGGGTCATAAGGTAGTTCTATTTGCAATTTTTTAGGAATCTCCACACTGTTCTCCATAGTGGCTGTACTAGTTTGCATTCCCACCAACAGTGTAGGAGGGTTCCCTTTTCTCCACACCCTCTCCAGCATTTATTGCTTGCAGACTTTTGGATCGCAGCCATTCTGACTGGTGTGAAATGGTACCTCACTGTGGTCTTGATTTGCATTTCTCTGACAATGCCACTCCAGTATTTTTGCCTGGAGAATCCCCATGGACAGGGGGGCCTGACGGACTCTAGTCCATGAGGTGGCAAAGAGTCAGACAGGACTGATCGACTAAGCACAGCACACAGCACAGCAGTACCAGCTCTATCACTGCTGTCTTTATATGTGTCTCCAGACACCCTGCACCCGAAACATAGACACTGTACTAACGCAGTCTATTCAGCAAAGCATACAAAAGCACAGCCACCCGTAGAGGATGCATGCCTGTGACTTTAAACCCCAGACACATGAGCTAATGTGACTGGACACACAAACCCACAGTCGCGTCTCTGAAAGTTTGCAGCTTGACCTTTCATACGTAGAGGACGTTCTGTATTAGTATAGTCACTCTTACCTTCTTTGGACTATAGATACACACATATATATACACACACAGGCTTCCCAGATGGCGCAATGGTAAAGAGCCTGCCTGACAATGCAGGAGATGCAGGAGACATGGATTTGACCTCTGGGTCAGGAAGATCCCATGAAGGAGGAAGTAGCAACTTTTCCCAATATTATTGCCTGGAAAATCACAGGGACAGAGTAGCCTGGTGGCCTACAGTCTATGGAGTCACAAAGAGTCAGACATGACTGAGCACGTGTGCGCATGCACACACAGACACACACAGACACACACACACACACAATCTTCCATCCTTTTGATCTTGCTTTTTAAATCCTATCTATTTTAATTGGGTTATATGAACCATTTGTTTTTAATGTGATTACTGAAAAAAATGGACTTATGTCTATGGTTTTGTTTTTAATTTGCCCCACCCGTTCTTTGTTACTTTTCTCCTCTTTTTCTGCTCTTTTTCAGGATGGAGTACTTTTATAATTCATCTTATCCCCTTTGTTTTCTTATTAGCTGTAACCTTTTATTGACTTGATGGAAATAAAGATTTTTTTTCATGTCTTAGTGTACAGATTGAAATTCATAATGGCTATAAACATTAAAAAAATTCTGATGCATAGATTAATGAGTGTATTGAATGCCAATTCTATCCCAAACATTAACAACACACTCGTGAGTAAAACAAAGACATATAGTCTTCCAAGTGTACATCCTGGTTGGATTGAGAACTCAAATAGCTAGAATGAACTTAGATACCCCTACAAGAGATAATCATCAGAATCTGACAACAATTTAAAGAGCTTCCACTTATAATACTTGGCAAATAAGTGGCCTGGTCAATAAGCAGTATGAGTTCAGTGGCTGTAACATTAAAGTGGGAAGAAAAAAATAGTAATTTAATGCTCTTTGTTCCAATAAGGGTGAGTTTGTAGGTTTGGTTGTTTTGAGGAAAGGAACAGTTTGTTCCTGCAGCTCACCATGCTTTGCCAGCCTGTGATCTCAAGAGTGACTCCTTCAGAGATGGGGGTCAGGGCGATTGGAGCAGCTTGCGGAAATGAAGCAAGCTGATAATGCTCTTAAACGTGTTTTCTACTTGTTCTTTTCCCCTGTCTTCCCAAATACACACTACTTGCCCAGGTCAATGTTAGAGGAGATTATATTCCTTTTAAGCTATAAGACTCAGCAGGATTAGGAGAACTCAGAGTGGCTTTGCCTATCAAAGACATAGATCTCTTCTTCCATGCCAGGGTTCAGGACAGGTTGTTTGAAAGCCTTGCTTAAAAGATCTCAAGTTATGACAAATTTGGAGCTCTGGGCTCTGATGATGATCTGATGAAGTCCTTTAGAGATGCAAGCTAATAAGTAGGGTGGATGGGGAAGGAAGGGATTTGAGAGTCCTTATAGTACTGACTTTTCCCAGGATGTTCTTGCATGAGACAAATTCCCTTTTGAAGCTTGGTTTCACTGTCTGTGCTTAACAGATGCTTAATATATGAACTGGAAAATCCAAATTGATGGTGAACCCACCAGTAAAGATAAACTAGGGTTCATCTTCCACTGATTTCTGGATTGGGAGTGGTCAGATCTGGGTCCTAGTCCAGGCTTTGGCTCTAAATTACTGGCTTCCTTTGGGCAAGTCTTAGATTTTTGAACCTTTGTGCTGGAATGAAATTGAGAGTAATCCAGTCAAACTTTCTTTTAACAAAGGCAACCCATCTACAATATCCCTGACTGATAAGTATCTAGTCTTTCTATTTTGGAGCCCTCAGTGTGTCCATTTATATGATGAAGAGAGTTGATCTTCAATTTGAATTAGGATCCGGGGTAGGAGAGGAAGGGTTAAGAAAGTAGAGGCTAGGTCTCTGAAGTTTAAAGATAACATAATCTAGCAAAGGCCAAGTTCTAGATATAGGGTCTAATTAAGAACCCTACGTCTATATATTCTTTCCCTCTTCTGGTCAATAGTGAAGAAAATTTATAAGTTGTAAGTTAATACTATGTATTATACAACATAAATTATTTTAATTATTGGTGGTTGCTTTAGGGTTTATAGTTCTGCTTATTCATTACTATTCATTACTGATAAGACATTTTTCTACTGCCTCCTGTCTTGCAATTTTTTCTTGCATTGTTTGCTACTATTTTCTTTTTGCTCTTACATAATAGTTCCCCAACACTACAGCTAACTGTAACATGTATGAGTATGGTATGCCTACGTGTAGTTTTCATCATGTGTTTTGCTGAGTTCATTGAACGTCTTAGCTATGCTCTCTTCTTCCTCTTCAGAGACTCCCAATTATACTTATGTTAGGCTGTCTAAAGTCATCTCATAGCTAATTGATGCTATCTTTACTTTTTATTTCCAGCCTGTTTTGTGACTGTATTTCATTTTGGATAGGTTCTATTTTTCTGTCTTCAAGTTCAGTAATTGTGTTCTTTCTGGAATATCTAATAAACTGTTAATTGTATTAATATATTTTTTATTAAGACATTATAATTTTCTTCCTGAGAATTTTGATTTGGTCTGTTTTTATTGTTTACCATCTTCTGGCCTCCATTTACTTTCTTGAAATGGTGGTTATAGTTACATTAACTGTTTTAATGTCCATGCCCATTTATGCTATCATTTGTTTCATTCCTAATTACGGTTTGTATTTTTCTGCTTATTTTCATGCCTAGTAAATTTTTACTGTGAATTTTACCCAGTTGAGTTAATATACTCGAAAACAAGTATTTCCTGTAAACATCATTTAGCTTTGTTCTAAGATGAAGTTACTTGGAAACAATTTGATCCTTTTGAGGCCCCTTTTTTTTGGGAGGGGGGAGGAGGGAGGTTCAGATAGGATGAAAGCCGTCCTTAGTCTAAGGCTAATTTTGTCTTGCTGTTTAGGCAATACCTTTCTGAGTACTCTTCCTGATGTCTTATGAATTATGAATGTTTTCTACTCTGATGGAAAAGTGAAAGTGTTAGTTGTTCAGTTGTATCTGACTCTTTGTGACCTCATAGACTGTAGACTGTCAGTCTCCTCTGTCCATGGGATTCTCCAGACAAGTATACTGGAGTAGGTAGCCATTCCCTTCTCCAGTTAATCTCAATCCAGGGATTGAACCCGGGTCTCCTGCACTGCAGGCAGATTCTTTATTGTCTGAGCCACAAGTGAAAGTGAAGTCGCTCAGTCGTGTCCAACTCTTTGCGACCCCACGGACTGTAGCTTACCAAGCTCCTTTGTCCATGGGATTCTCGGGCAATAGTACTGGAGTGGATTGCCATTTCCTTCTCCAGAGGATCTTACCGACCCAGGGATCAAACCTGGGTCTCCCGCATTGTAGACAGACGCTTTACAGTCTGAGCCACAAGGGAAGTCCGAATGGAAGACAAATATTTTTCAATCCTGTGTGAATTTCAACAATCATTCTTTCCAGTTTTTTCACATTATGCTTCCTTCACACCCATATATTTTCCTCACACACATATGCTCACCAGTATTCAGTTGAAGTTTCTGAGGATATCTAGGGCTCTGTCTTCTTACAGCTCTCTCCTCTTACACATGCAGCCTAAATGCTAGGTGGAGGACTACAGCCACCTTGGTCTTCTTGGACTCTCAACTGTGTCTTGTCAACTCAGGAAGATTGGCAGGCTCTGCCTGGATCTCCTTTCCTTGCCTTGTAACCTGAAATTCTTTCTAGATAGTAGGCTGAAATAATTGTTGGGCTCACCTATTTTGTTTTCTTTCAGGAATTATTTATTGCTCTTTGCTGCCTGATATCTAAAACCTGTTTGTTTGCTTTTTTTCCCACATATGGTGACTGACATTAAGTCATTTTCTGCAAGAGAATAAATCCAGTCCTTTTTACTCCAACTTGGCCAGAAGTACAAGGATTTCATTAAGTCATTTAAAAGATTACTTTTAATGACTTAATGCACTTAATATAAATAAACCTTTTAGACGTGACTTGAATCATTCCTCATTTTTGTACTTTCAATCTTTTAATGATTCTTTTTGGCTATATAACATTATAACAAAATTTTTGTATATAAATGCTATTATTTCTCTTATTCTGCCAGTTAATTATTAAAAGCAACTATTCCTGGTCAAAATATATAAACATTATAAGTTGCTTGTTGGCTCTTACTGCTATTTTGAATAATGTTTCAAAACACTGATTTTCTGGATAGCAAGGGAAAGGTTATTTTGTGATTGGCATCAAAATGGATTATTAATACCGTAAAGCTTCTAAGATATAAATAACTGCTATTTCATATTTTTAAACACCTGGAAAAAATTTTAAAGACTTCCAAATGGTAAAGAAGAAACTGCCTTTTATTTTTACTTCAGAAATTATTTCAGGTATAAGTACTCTGTCTTATATGTATACATGATCAGGGACAATAGAAAACAAAAGAGAAAATGTAGAACATATGCTATTTGTAATAACAAGTATTGCTTTGAAAATATTAACAAAATTGATTAATGAAGAGAGAGTTCTTGTTTTGTGAAAAAATAAGTCTCTGTCTTTTGAAAATACTGAAGCTTCAGTTTTTGTTTTTGTTGTTGTTGCTTTATTTCTCGCAGTAAATATTTCCCATTAAGCCAGAAATCGATTTCTGACAGGTGAATATTTGTAAGACAACTAACAGTGTCTGTTATAATTATATTTCAAACTGCTTTCAATAATGTAAAATTAAAATCTGTTGTAATTGCTATTAGTATTAGGAAAAACTACCTGAAGTGAAGAAAGAACTAATTTATATTTCAATATTTTTGAGTGGAAAATTTCAGTTTGTATAATGTCACTAATTAAGGTGGTGGTTTAGTTGCTAAGTCGTGTCCAACTCTTGCAATCCTGTGGACTGTAGCCCACCAGGCTGCTCTGTGCATGGGATTTTCCAGGCAAGAATACTGGAATGGGTTGCTATTTCCCTCTCCAGGGGATCTTCTTGACCTAGGGATTGAATCTGGGTCTCCTGCACTGTAGGCAGATTCTTTACCAACTGAGCTACAAGGGAATTAGAGAATGAAAATGAATATTGGAAATGATGCTGTAATTAGTGGTTACAGTGGAAGAATAAAATTAATTTCTTCCTTCTTGGAAGAAGTCAGATATCACAGCATTTTTTTAATGGGTAGATAATCAGATGATTTTTGAGAGCAGTAGGAAATTATGTAAAGCTTTGAACCTTAAAGCTGTAAAAAGAGAATTTATTGCTTGAAGGAAATAAAACTCATTTTATCCCTTCAGCTCAAAGAAATACCTTGTTAACAAGATATTAACTAATAATCAATCATTTATTTCATCATTTACCCCTTCATTTATTCAATCAGTTAACAAACCCTGTTTTCAGTCTTCCCTCTGTTTTGCAGCAGCCATGTGCAGAGAAGACACAATCTCTAGACTCCCCTCTCCAGGCCCTGGGCCACCAAATGATTGCTCTCCCAGAAAAGAAAGACTCTAACTGAGACTCAGACTGCAGGTCTCCTAAGGAAGAACATCTCCGAGGAAGTTTCAATCACCTCTAGTTATCAAAAAATAAGCGCTGCAGGAATTGAAAATATGGGGCGCCCCTGGGTTTTCCAGCTTGAACTGTTTACCCACCTTCTCTCAAGAAACTCTCAGGGTTAATCCTGTCATTCCTCACTTTCTACTTCTCAGCAGTCACTCCGAGAGGCCCAGGACACCTCTGCTATCCGTCACCGAGTGAACTCGCATTCCCACGCTGCGCTGTATGCCCATTAATCTCCTCTAATCTCTTAACTCCCAAATCCTTCAAGTGTGCCCTTTGCAAAGCAACCTCTGTCAGCAGCAAAGCACTGAGTTGCTCTAACTCGGCTCTGAATGTTCTTCAGCTTCTCCCTCTAACTGAAACCTGACTATTCTGTGAACTACACAGCTTCACAGATCTTACACAGCTTCACAGATATTTCAAAGCTGCAGATCTTTCAAGACTCTTTCCTCCTCTCAAGGGTTTCACTACTAGTAATTTTCCCTCCATTTCCTGCATCTAAGTTCTCAATTACTATGAATCATTTCCACTTGCCTTTCTATTAATAAAAAAAAAATTTTAATGACCACCCCATCCCACACCCACCCCATCCAACCCAAGCCACAGTCCCATATCTCTGCTCCCTCCATGGAAAAATTGAAACACTCTTTGTTTATAACACTGCCATTTTCTTGACTACAGTTTCTTTTCACACCACTCAGATGAAACTTCCAGGCTTACCAGTCTACCAAATCTATTCTTTGCAAGGTTGCTGATGACCTATATGCTGTTAAATTCTATAGTTCTCTCCTTGAAACACTTTCTTCCTTTGAATCCTTGGTTTTCTTCTCACCTCACCTCAGTCTCCTTTGATAGCCCCTCCTTCACTATTCAGTCACAAAAGTTGACATGTTCCAGGGTTTGGTCCTGAAGCCCCTGTTTCCTCTATCTAAACATTAGTCACTATCCTATGTGATCTCACCTAATCCTGTGACTTTATATAACTATGTGAACCATCCCTCCAAAAGACCAAATTAGCTTTCATTACTGCATGTTTCCACTTGGATTTCAAATAGACATCTTGTATAATTTTGCTAAAACTTTGCTTTTCATCCCCAAACATGCTCCTATTGACTTTGTTTTCAATTTTAGTAAACATTTTCCGAGTTCCTCAAGTCAGAGATTTAGGTATTATCTTTGATTCATATTCTTTCCTCAATCTTATAATCAATCAAATAGCAATCCTTCCATTCTATTTTCAAAACATATCCTGAATCCATTCACTTTGCAACACTTCAACATTACCTCTATGTCCACAGAGTGTGGTTATGTGGATTGTTCAGTGGACAAGGGCATTTAGCCAAGGGATGAGTCTGTCTGAAAATTTAGGCCATGTTCTATCTGCTATCTTGGTATTGGATTATGTGTTTTTGGCAGAAGGAATTTTTTTTTTCTTGGTACAAGATTCTTGGCAAGACTTGGCACTGAAAGGATCATCCTTTCCAAATTGTACAAAGACAGGCTATCTAACCCCTAGTATCACTCTAGTAAAGTTACCATCATTTCTTTCCCAAACAACTATAATAGCCCTCTAATCGTCTTCTTTCTCTTTATTCATTTCTCTATACAACTGACCAATATCACAATACATTTAGCAGCCAAAATGAAATTGTAAATCACAACATGTTGTTCCCTGGCTTACAATCCTTGCCTGACTTACCAAGTCCTACATAATCCATGCCTTATTTGCTTATCCAAGCTTATCTGGTATCAATTTAGAAATAATTGGTGAATCACTCTACATAGGAAACTTTGAGCTTTTCATGGTTTTTTTTGGGTGGCGGGTGGCATGTTTTCATCTGATTCTCTTGTGTTTTGATCCTTCTCACCATTTACAGCTTATCATACCTTTAAGAATTTCTCTGAGTATCAAAACTAAGTAGCTCTTGTTTTAATATTTTGTAATTGTTTAGTGTTAATTCATTCTTCACTTATCATTACACTCATTGATTGTTTACTCTATGTTGGTTTTCTCTAAAGTGAGTTCCTTATTTATCCTGTTCATTGCCATTTTCCAGCCTTTTGAAATATGCATGGTTCATAGTAGGTCTTCGATAAATACTTACTTATTCAATGACTTTCCAATTATGTCAAGTGCCTGCTCAGCAAGTCACACAGTGAGGGATTGTGGGATATCATTCTGTGTTTACTGAAAGAAGGAAAAAGGCAAAAACAAATACTTATTCTCTACATAAGAGCACGTGTTTAGTCATGTCCAACTCTTTGGGACACTACGGACTATAGCTATAGCCCTCCAGGCTTCTCTGTCCATGGAATTTTCCAGGCAAGAATACTGGAGTGGGTTGCCATTTCCTCCTCCAGAGGATCTTCCCCACCCAAGGATTGAACACAGGTCTCCTACGTCTCCTGGATTGACCAGTGGATTCTTTCCCACTGTGCCACCTGGGAAGCCCTACTTATCTTCTAGGGCATAGCTAAAATTATTTCAATAAATTCATCTCTCACACAAAACCCCTTTCAGTATACACACACAAATTAGAAACTTGTTAGAGGAGCATTGATTTTTAAGGGAATTAGATGATTAGTTAGTACTTGTTTCTGTTTAAGATTAAGGCCATGCTGGGAGATACAGATGTAAGACTTACATAACTCAATAATCTTTGAAGCAGCAATATAGAAAAAAGTTCTAAAGAAAGGAAAGGAAGAACTAACATAGAAAACAAATTGGTGACGTTAAAGAAGCCTAAGAGTCAGCATAGTATGGAATCTCACAGTGGAGGAAATAATTAATTTTGCAGTTTCTACATGAATGGCCATGGCATTAAAAGATTTTTTAAAAATTAACTGCTGAGATGACACAGAGAGGTATTTGTTTGTTTACATCTGTACTCTATTTTTTAAAGCCTTGAAAAAATTTTAATAAGTGAAACACTGGTAAAATGATGTATCTTGAACATAACACATCAAGGAAAATTTACTTGTTTAGCAACTGATTTCTTATCTGTCACATTTGATATCATCCCAAGTCACATTCTGAGGCTCTTTTTTTAAAATAAAGTAAAATTTTAATAGCATTCTCCTCTCTAGGTTTTAGATTGTAATTTTGCTAGTGTATATCTTAAAGTATATAAATAAATAAGAGGTGTTAAGGGAAATTGGGTCTAAAATCTTGATTCTATTGTATATTAACTGAGTGATGTTGGAAAAGATTAAAAAAAAAACTTCTTAAGTCTAAATTTTCTCACTTGTAAATAGATCTATGATATTTTCCATTCTTATAAAAATAAGTGATGTAATATGTCTAAAGCTGTTGAAACATAGCCTAGCCTCACATAGCAATGCTCAGTATATGAAAGCTTTATTTATTTGAAAGGCAAATTATTTCCAGGTGAAAAGATGTTATTTTACCCACATAAAAATATGTCCAACACTGTTCTCAAAACGTTCATCTGTGATACAGGCTTTCTATTTCACATACTATGTTAGGATTTTCTTCTAGGATTATAAAGAATAATTATACAGAAAATATGAGCTTTCCAGGTGGCTCAGGGTGGCTCAGTGATAAAGAATCTGCCTGCCAATACAGGAGATACAAGCTTTGACCCCTGGGTCTAGACAATCCCCTGGAATAGGAAATGACAACCCACTCCAGTGTGAAAGTGAAAGTGAAAATGTTAGTTGCTCAGTCATGTCCTACTCTTTGCAACCCCATGGCATTCTCCAGGCAAAAATACTATAATGGGTTGCCATTTCCTTCTCCAGGGGATCTGTCCAACCCAGAAACTCAGGGACAGAGGAGCTGGTGGCTACAGTTCATGGGGTTGCAATGAGTCGGACACAGCTGATCATACATACATACAGAATATATATATATATATTCCTTTAAAATTGTGAGACTCATCAACATAAGTAAATGCACAAAGTGAGAAAAGTTAAATAATAGACTCAGATTAGCACGTGGTAGTAGAATCTACTATCTTGTCCTATATTATTTTGAACAACCGTCCCTCTCCTTCCACCAGCCCCATCACTGCTTCAACCTTGTGGTTTAAGTAAAAGATAACAAGTCCCACCCTGGCCATTGTTAATCAGAAAGACTTGTGCTTGTACTTAAAGATATTCCACTCAGACATTTTTTCCAAGAATTATAAAATTAGAATTTAAGGAAGAGTGAGAATTCATCTTGGTCAGTGAGGGAAGGACTATGACCACAGAAGCAGCTGGTAGAGATGACATCCACAGCACGGATTAAGTGCATCTGCGCAAAAGAGGACAAAACTTGACAATGCGAGAGGTAGAGCCCAGAAATATCCCTTTACTTGTTTACAGTTGTCCATAAAGCCAGCTGCTCCTGTGACTTTTGGCGGCATGTTTTTGTGGACAAATGTATTTCCGTTTTGGCCTAAGTTTGTTCAAGCTGGGTTTCATTCAGTTCAAAACAAAAGTGTCCTGAGAAGTGTTTATTGTCAAACATTACTGTGTATAATTAGCCCATTTGGAGTGCAAAGGACAACATGGCAAAACAAAACTGTCTTTATATCGTATTATTCACATTTGAGAAAATTTGGGTGGAAAGTCAAACTTTGGGAAATTGTAACTATTTTTAGGCAACAAGACATTGATCTTCAGAGACAGCTATATCTACCCTTCTTGTATTATTAATTTCCCCTTTTAAGAGGAAGTATTGATGAGGTTTTTTTCCCCAAAAAAAGTATAGAGCAGTTTGGCTTGATTGGAATTTATCCTCTTAGCCCCAAAGTGCTCTGTTCTAGCAGCTGCATAAACAAAGGATTTACGGCTATATATTGAGGATGCAACTCTTCTTGGTGTTTTCATTATTCATTGGGTGGATCCTATTGGTTGTTCAATTTTCTAGGAAATGTAAGAAGCCTGCAATATAATAGGACTCTGGCTTTAACAATTGTCAGATATCTTAACCGCTTAAGTTTTTTTTACAACCTTCCATCTCCACTTGTTAAATATTCAGTAGTTACATATAATCATTAGTAGAGATTTTCAGAATACAATTTCCCGATAATTTTACAATACAGTGTTATTATTGAGATATTCTTTGAACTTGCTACTATTAAATATAAAATACTGTCACCAAATAAAATCAAAAGTGAAAAAAAAATACTACCACTCAAGACTGCAGCACTAATGTACATTTGCCAGCTATTCTAAGGAGATGAGAGAGTAGTGGTTTCTAAAAGAAATATCAGGAAAATTATTTAATTATCTTATGGATTCTAATGTGACACTAGCAGATTTACTCAGAAAAGACAATGAAGCCATTCTTCTTTTGGAAGCTGTGTAGGAAATTTAAAAAAAAAAAAAAGTTCTATTTCCCCCTTTTTGTTTTAAAGCACTAAGCTAGAAAAGCAAGGCTTCTCCTTCTGGAAAAGACTGAGAAGCTTCCATCAACAACTATAAAAACTGGACTGCACATACACATTCAACAAAAGAACACAAGCTATTCGATGGCCCTGAAGTCATCTTTTGCGCTGTTCCTGTTTACAATCTTTATGCTTCAGCACCTTCCGCCCTCTCTGCCTCTTCTGAACAAAGTCTGTTTCTTTACTCAAGCCTTTAGTTTTGTGCAGCCTCATGGTACTTTCTTTACCACATGTAGTTTCTGAAGGACTTATCTCTGTCTTTAGCCACCCAAAACTGGCCTGACACAGTAAAATGTTTGAAGGAACAGAATACTAAATATACTATAATAATTAAAAGACTTATAAAATATCTCCAAGATACAATTAAGAGGAGCCATTTCTCTAGTTATATCAAGTCAAGCATAAGAATGCCACTATCCGGGTTTACTCAGCCCAGATATCTAACCATGACTATATCAGAAGTTTCCCTTGACTATGTATTTATAAAAAGAAACAAACAAAATACATGTTTACTTAAAATGACTAAATTCACACTCTGAAATGAGGATAACATACATTTTACTATAAATGTCATAGAGACCATCCAATAGATAAACAGTGAGACAATAGATTCAGATATAATTTCATAGCTCCTATAGAAAGAGCTTTGTAGTATACTACATTATATAATTGTTCTGTATATATGAATCTATACAGAATGCTCTATATGAAGAATTTAGTTAAAAAAGGAATCATTCAGGTCTAAGAGAACTATCTTTTTATTTGTCCATATTGATTTTTCTAAATTCTGTTGACAGTGCTGTTGTTGTTTTGGATTTATGACCATAGGCAATGACTTCTACCTGATTAACCTCATACTACTCTTTGCAGGATATAACTTGATTTTTTAAAAAGGTATTGCACCATATCAAGTTTATTGTTCAGTCACGTCCAACTCTTTGTGACCCCATGGACTGTAGCCAACCAGGCTCCTTTGCCCATGGAAATCTCCAGGCAAGAATACTGGAGTGGGTAGCCATTTCCTTCTCCAGGGGATCTTCCTGACCCAGGGATAGAACCTGGGTCTCCCATTTTGCAGGCAGATTCTTTACCATTTGGATACTTAGTCTAATATCTGTGTTTTCTTTGTATTAGTTGAAGAATAGCTTCTCTCCCCCTGTTTCATTACCTTGAGGTTCTCTGTCTCATTTGTACAAAGCACCTATTGATAGAAGCCAATCTATAAAAATTCATGGAATAAATGTAAGAAGAGTTGCTATGACACAAAAATCAACTTTCAGAAGAAGATCCAATCTGGAAAAAAAAAGCAAAAAATGAATCTGTGCCTCAACTGGAAGGGCATAGAGACATTGTAAAACTTCCAGTGTGCCCTTCATAAGAAAGCTCGCTGGAAGCGTCGTTTAGTGGTCTAGACACTATGTAATATTATGATGGTTATATCAAAAATAAAAGTGTCTGCACTTTGAAATGCTTTTAAAAATGTACTTCACATGATGGTTAAAATTAAATTAGAGTATATAAAATATTATATAAACAATAAATGACCAACAAATAGTAAAAGCATCATTATCCACCATTAGATGGAATCTATTTATTTATTATTTGGACTTGAGAGATGATTCTAGATCTGGCTGCTGAAATCAAGTTTTGTAGTTCACTTTTTTCCCTCTCCACCTCCAGTGTACCTGAAACAAATTAACTAGTGAATGAGGGTATACCTATGCTTATCTTCAGGATAAGAGCAGAAATCTTCAGAATACTTCACTGTTTAGTGATATCTTGCTATTCTTGAACTTTTATGGTGGTGGATTTGCATCTAATTACATGAGGTACAGTAAAGCACTTCTTAATGTAATATTACATGACATTTATTTGGATGGTGACATACACAGTCCCACCTGCAATTTTTATTTTCAGCCTACACATTTTTCAACATAGAAATATCCTCCAAATATAATCATACAATTTTATGATTGATTTTTTGATAACTACTCTCTAAACTCCTGAAAGATAATATGAGGTATGGGGATTGACTTATTTTCAGTTTCCTATTCAAAATTTTGTATATTGTTAGGAGGGAGAAAAAAAACAGTAGTATTTTTTGGAACCATTTTGCTATACTCTGGGTTGGATGTGGTTTATAAGGACACAAACTGAATTCCAAGGCACACATTGAAATAATGATGTGGAGCAAAATATTCTTCATATAAAATTTCTAAGTTTGGTTCCTTCTCATTTCTTTGACTTGTTAACTTACAAATTATTGGGAACTGAATCTGGTGGGCAGTGTGGGAGAAAGGAGTTACAATCAACAGAATAAATATAGAACTTTTTTTTTTAATGACCTGATACTGAGTTTGGAAACCTTAGTGTATGGTAACATTGTACAGTGGTAGGAGTGAATCATCTGGTCCAGTTCTAAGTGGATTACTTGGGTAACAGCCTCACCTGAGTAGGAAGCATTCAAATGAAGAGAATCCTTGTGAGAAGTCAGTTGGGAAGAAAGAGCAGAGCAAGGCTACTCCAAAAGAACAGACCAAATGATACCAAAAGGCAAATATTTTAAACTTTGGAATGCACATTTGAGGTTTCATAGGCAAAAGGGTAGGTCACAAGGAGAGAAAAAAATGATGAGAAACATAGAAGTTAACCTTTCTGAATAGTAATGCCATATGCAGGAGTTTCCCAGCCATCAGCCCTGTCCCTGAGGACCATTTATACTTCACAGCATTAATATTCATTAGGTGTAACACCATATGTTGCACAGCAGGATGCACTGCCAGCAGACTGTTTGTCATAAAGCCAGATTTAATAAAGCATTGTAAAACAAACATTATGATGATAAATACAAAATGACAGGCTAATTAAGAGAATCTTAATTGCCATTTTTCCATAATAACATTCATTCCATTGTATCTATTGTTGTGCTAGCGTCCTTCTTGTTCAGCTTGCATTCCATGCACCTTCGTCATCAGGCCCCACCAAGAGAAAATTATGTCACATATGATTCAAAGTACTTAATGCCTCCTTTTCCCCTCCCACAAATCGATTATAAGGTAATGAATAGTTGCATGCCATTGATGTTCACAAACATTAACCTTTAATCTTAAAAGCATGGAAAGCATCTCTAATGGAGGTTGTGTATTCATATACCAGGTGAAGTAATAAGTTGCAGAAATCAATACAAACTCTAAATCCAAGTATCACCTAAAATCTTTTGTGAAATATTAGAAGTTAACTTTTTTCAGCCTGCAGAAATCCAATTTGGATTTCAGAAGTCACCATTACCATTTTAAAAGTACTCCTGAAACCCATGAAATTTCATTGAGCAGCTCTCTAGCCAAGCAAAGAGAGGTGATTTACTTACCTCACAACATATTAGTGAATAGAAGGTCTCTAATCTTCACTCAAACCTTCTGTATCATATTTCACAACCTCTCCAACTGGCATAGTCCATAAAATGTCTATTTTCTCTCCTTCTGTTACAAAATGCCATTTAAGATATATACATTTTTGCTGCAGTTTAGAAAATAGTGGCTTCCTAAGAAGTCAGACTATAGCCTAGGAAAAGGATGAATAACCAGATCTGAAGAGTCTCTATCATATTTCCTTGGTACTTTCACTGAAATGCAAGTTCTAGTTATCAGCCTCACTGTATCATGGAGTGACTACAGTAGATTCAGAATGAGACGCCTACTGGTAAATACTAATAGCTGGCTCTGAGACTGGGAGAGGGAAAAGAAAGCTCTGATTTGTGAGATTTGTGGATCTCAAGCTAACAATGAGAAGCCACTTAAGTTGGCAAGAGATGCATATGATTGATGTATTGTGTTAATGTAACATATAAATATACAATGAACTAATTATCAGTAAAGAGTCCCATATCTGGGTTTTCCATTTTGGAGAGAAAGAGAAAATTTTCTGAAATTTTTTGTATCTTGGTTCAGAGAAAAATCTTTCAGTTCAGAGTCTGGAATTATCAAATAGATATCTATATAATCTAAATAATAATAATACATCTACTGAAAAATTTTTGGCCAATAAATTATAATTCATAAGCAGTTAAATAGGGTAGGAAAAAACACAATAGCATCTGAAACACAATGTTAGAATTCCCCAAATGTGTCTAAAAAATATCAATACATGTATTTGAAGTGATCTTGCCAAAAAAATTTTTTGAGAAAAACTGATGACATTTTCAGGATTATTTTTATATCTCGTAAAATTTATCCTAATTAAGGTATGATTTGTTCAATTATTAAGTTCAAATTTTAAGCAGCTGGAGGACAGGGGAGAGGCTGAACATATCTTCTATACTGGAACGAGTTGGCATGCCCTTCTCCGGGGGATCTTCCTGACCCAGGGATTGAACCCACATACCTTACATCTCCTGAATTGGCAGGCAGGGTCTTTGCCACCTGGGTAGCCCATATGGGAAGACAAATGAGAACCATTAGTTTTAACGAAATAATATGAATACTTCTCAATACTCTTCAAAACTATCCACTAATTCTGAAGTGTGTTATGTAGTAAAATTAAAATAAGTTTAAACATGGATAGTTTTGCCTCAGTTTATGCTATTAGATGTTTCTTTGGTCAATTATTTTGTGAAATACAGTAATTATATAACTTTATAAAGTTTAAATGCATATAATTATTAACTTTATTATTTTCACAATCGTCATAGTTAAACTTGGCTTTGAATCTTGGATCCACTACTTGCTAATTTCTTTGACTTTTGAAGAAACTTAACTTTTCTGAGCATAGCTTCATTATTGGTAAAATAATGACACTAGATATATATTCAGTATGCAATGTGTTCAACAATGTAACTGGTTTCAAAAATACATTATCATTATTATTTACATAAATTTGCCGCAAGTACTTTGGCCATTGAAAAGCAGGATTACAACATTTTTCTTTTTTTCTAGGCTTTATTTGATAGAATTATCTTCCCATTTGCACTGACATAGTTTTGGTTTCCCGGTGGCTGACACGGTAGAGAAGCTGTAAGCAACGCAGGAGACCCAGGTTAGGTCGCTGGGTCAGGAAGATCCCCTGGAGAAGGGAATGGGTACCCACTCCAGGATTCTTGCCTGAGAAATGACATGGACAGAGGAGCCTGGTGATCTACATTCCATGCAGTCACAGAGAGTCAGACACGACTGAGCAACTAACACACACTGTTTCAGGTTGAATCATATCCGTCACGATGTGGCATTTATATCTTTACAGTTCTGTTTATTGCCATAGGACCAATTAAGTAAAGACATGATGTGGGTATTAGATCTTGGATAGAGTGCATTTCTGGTAAAATGGTGCATCAGGATACAAGCTAATGTCAATTTGTTTGTTGTAACTCATTGCTGTATACCAAATCCCTTACATGGGCCAATAAACATAAAAATGATAAAAGACTAAAGAAATATTCGAATTGTGAAAATTTACTATTTCTGTTAGATAAACTACTCAATGAATGTACCCTTCTCACAAATTAATCCACATTTAAGCATGAATATTATTTTTTAGATTCAATAACTGATTAAAGTATAGACATTTTCAAGACTACAACAGAGATTCTAACAAATATATCTTAGTTATTTATGTTTTATATAGTTCTGTTTTCCTAAAGCCTCATTCCATGTTATAAAGCTCCCTTAATTTTTAAATATTCTTTTTATTTTTATAAGCAATGGAAATGTTTGAAAAAACATTTTAGTTTTTTCAAAGTTTTCATCATTTTAGTCTTCATTATTAGAATTATTTTAAGCATTCAGAAATATATTTGAACATGTGTGGCAAAGTGCCAAAAAATAAAAAGACATATTCTCAGTATCAGTACTAAATCTTGCTATTGTTTTTCATTACTATAATAGTACTCATAAATGCAGAAAGAGAAAAGAGTATATGAGAGCATTACACACACACACACACACACACACACAAACAAAATGTGAGAAGAGAATCCCATATGGATTATATACTGATTGCCCTAAATTTCAGGTTCATATATTTTTAAACATACTCATGAAACTAAAAAAGTACACAAGTAATTCTGTACTAAAATTAGCACATTCAAATGTTTTTTACTTCTGAAATAGCAAAAAAAAAAAAAAAGGAAAAAATAAAAGATTGAAAGATTGAATCTTATTTATTAGGACCAAAGAATTATCCCCTACCCTCATCCAAAATAAAAAGGATTTTAATTGTGATTGTTCTAACAATCAAAGTCATAACTTTCCTTCATTGAATAAGTTCTATAAATGTGGTCCAGTAAGTTCTACATTTTTGTGATTTAGGTCAAAAATTTATTTTTATTTTAAACTTAATATTTAGCACACATTTATAAACATATAGGCTAAAGTGATTTAAATACAGTAATATCTTCATTCTTGGTAAAAATGTATCTTCATTCCTGATGAAGGTTTTGATAATATGTGGGAACATGGGGCATAATAGAAAATCTCTGTACTGTCCTCTTAATTTTGTTGCAGTCCTAAAATTGCCCTAGGGAATTCCCTGATGGTCAAGTGGTTGTCTTTGCCTTCCAGTGCAGAGGTGCTGGTTTGATCCCTGGTAATTTCCAGGAGAAATATCAATAACTTCAGATATGCAGATGACCCCACCCTTATGGCAGAAAGTGAAGAGGAACTAAAGAGCCTCTTGATGAAAGTGAAAGAGGAGAGTGAAAAAGTTGGCTTAAAGCTCATCATTCAGAAAATGAAGACCATGGCATCTGGTCCCATCACTTCATGGCAAATAGATGGGGAAACAGTGGAAACAGTGTCAGATTTTTTTGAGGGGGAGGGGGTCCAAAATCAATGCAGATGGTGACTGCAGCCATGAAATTAAAAGACACTTACTCCTTGGAAGGAAAGTTATGACCAACCTAGATAGTATATACGAAAGCAGAGACATTACTTTGCCAACAAAGTTCTGTCTAGTCAAGGCTATGGTTTTTCCAGTAGTCATGTATGGATGTGAGAGTTGGACTATGAAGAAAGCGGAGTGCCGAAGAATTGATGCTTTTGAACTGTGGTGTTGGAAAAGACTCTTGAGAGTCCCTTGGACTGCAAAGAGATCCAACCAGTCCATCCTAAAGGAGATCAGCCCTGGGTGTTCATTGGAAGGAATGATGCTGAAGCTGAAACTCCAGTACTTTGGCCACCTCATGTGAAGAGTTGACCATTGGAAAAGACTCTGATGCTGGGAGGGATTGAGGGCAGGAGGAGAAGGAGACGACAGAGGATGAGATGGCTGGCATCACTGACTTGATGGAGGTGAGTCTGAGTGAACTCTGGGAGTTGGTGATGGACAGGGAGGCCTGGTGTGCTGCAATTCATGGGGTCGCAAAGAGTTGGACATGACTGAGCGACTGAACTGAACTGAACTGAACTGATGGGCTCCCTGATGACTTACTTAGTAAAGAATCCACCTGCAATGTAGGAGACCCTGGTTGGATTCCAAGGTCAGGAAGATCTGCTGGAGAAGAGATAGGCTACCCACTCCAGTATTCTTGGGCTTCCCTTGTGGCTCAGCTGGTAAAGAATCTGCCCGCAATGCAGGAGACTTGGGTTCGATCCCTGGGTTGGGACAATCCCCTGGAGAAGGGAACAGTTACCCACTCCAGTATTCTGACCTGGAGAATTCCATAGACTGTATAGTCCATGGGGTCACAAAGAGTCAGATGCGACTAAGCAACTTTCACTTTCAGGGAGCTAAGATCCCACATACACCAACCAAAAAACCAAAGCATAAAATAGAAGCAATATTGTAACATATTCAATAAAGGCTTCAAAAAACAGTCCATATCAAAAAAAAATCTTTAAAAAAACTACCCTAAAAAACATAAATTATTAAATGGAACAATATCTTTGTCATAAAGACAACTACATTAAACATTATGTCACTAGGCTAAACATCTTGACTGATAGTTAAAATAAAAAGACAAGTACCTAAATTTCATTATAAGGGAGAAAAGAATCATTAAGCAAAGTGGTCATATAAATTGAGGAATAAACTTACTATGCAGAAAATTCCTATTCTGGTATTTTATTGTCCTAATCTAATTATCATCTTCATGATAAACACTTTAGTTTACTCACAGGTAAACTAAAGATATATCTATTAATTCAATCACTTTGGCAAATTTTTTAATCAGTAAAATTCAGAGGGAAGCAGCCATTTTCCTTGCCTGTATGTGATCCAGCATTATTTAACTTTTTTTTTTTTTTTTTTTTTAGGGTTTGCCAGATGTTTAGTTACAAAGATCAATTGCTTTTGGTGTAAAAACTGTGAATCCATTTTCTGAGCATTAGTTTTAGCCAGAAAATAAACATAGGATTTCTGTCTTTTAAAAGCTTATATCATCAGTCTAATCTCAGAAACATCCACCTGAAATTGATTTCAATAGAATGGACCTACACATTGAGGCAGAGTATAGACGTTTAGTTTAGTGTAAGACAAGCCAAACTCCTCCTTGGCAGCTTTTACTGTTAGCCTTGCTGTGAGCTCATCTTTAACAATGAAGACAGTACAGTTTCAAGGCTTGGCTTTAACTCCATGTAGAGCATCAGATTTTCACTCTGCCTCATTCTCTGTCTGGATATTTCTGCTTTAGGAATCAAGTAAACTGGATGCCTCAGTGAACCAAGTACCGCATAGACTTAAGTGATTCCTTGGTAACAAGCGAAACAGTAGTAAATCTGTGTGGTCAGCAAAATTTAGTATCTTGGAGCCACAGATTATTATTTTTTGTTTGACCACCATCAAAGAAAAAATTACAAATTCTTCATGCTCCCTACAGATGGGCAAGAGACTCTGCATTTTAAATGTTATACCCATTTTATCCATTGTTTTTGCTGTTGCTTCTGATAAATATATGTGATTGGAGTTATGTTGTAGACCATTTATATTTGGAAGAACCTAAAGAATATCATTTTATATTAAATACAATTAGAATAATATATCAAGGATACCTGCAATTAATATTGAAAAAACCTATGTTAATATTTAAGAATTATGAAGAGCATATTTTAAAACAATTAGACCAGTAATCATACAAATAGCATGAGCTTTGTACAAAGAAAAATGATCAATGAAAGAACAAATTACCAAGTGGAATATGTCTGTGTGTGATATGATAACCTAGATAGCATATTAAAAAGCAGAGATATTACTTTGCCAACAAAAGTCCATCATGTCAAGGCTATGGTCATGTATGGATGTGAGAGGTGGACTGTGAAGAAAGCTGAGCACCGAAGAATTGATGTTTTCAAACTGTGGTGTTGCAGAAGACTCTTGCGATTCCCTTGGACCGCAAGGAGATACAATCAGTCCATCCTAAAAGAGAGCAGTCTTGGGTGTTCATTGGAAGCAATGATGATGAGGCTGAAACTCCAATAATTTGGCCACCTCATGCAAAGAGTTGACTCATTGGAAAAGACCCTGATGCTGTGAGGGATTGGGGGCAGGAGGAGAAGGGGACGAAAGAGAATGAGATGGCTGGATGGCATCACTGACTCGATGGACTTGAGTCTGGGTGAACTCCGGGAGTTCGTGATGGACAGGGAGGCTAGGCGTCATATGATTCATGGGGTCGTAGAGTCAGACACGACTGAGCGACTGAACTAAACTGAATATGATAAACCACTGTCATAAAGCAATGTAAAACAAGGATATGTCTAATAAATTATGCTGAAAAAATTAATCAGGGAAAAAATAATTTCTTCACTTTCTATCGGTAATGACAAATTTCACTAGTGCTGTTATTGCTAATGTTTCATAAATTTCACAGAATATACATCAGTTTACCATAATGTCTGTATTTCACAGTAGAGAATCAGTTCTGTTCAGGTCAGTCACTCAGTTGTGTCCGACTCTTTGAGACTCCATAGACTGCAGCATGCCAGGCCTCCCTGTCCATCACCAACTCCCTGAGTTCACCCAAACTCTTGTCCATTGAGTCAGTGATGCCATCCAATCACCTGATCCTGTGTCATGCCTTTCTACTCCTGCCTGCAATCATTCCCAGCATCAGTTCAGTTCAGTTCAGTCACTCAGTCCTGTCCGACACTTTGCGACCCCAAGAACTACAGCACACCAGGCCACCCTGTCCATCACCAACTTTCAGAGTCCACTCAAACCCATGTCCATTGAGTCGGTAATGCCATCCAACCATCTCATCCTCTGTAGTCCCCTTCTCCTCCTGCCCTCAATCTTTCCCAGCATCAGGGTCATTTCAAATGAGTCAGCTCTTTGCATCAGGTGGCCAAAGTATTGGAGTTTCAGCTCCAATATCAGTCCTTCTAGTGAACACCCAGGACTGATATCCTTTAGGATGGACTGGTTGGAAATCCTTGCAGTCCAAGGGACTCTCAAGAGTCTTCTCCAACACCACAGTTCAAAAGCATCAATTCTTCAGCGCTCAGCTTTCTTCACAGTCCAACTCTCACATCCATACATGACCACAGGAAAAACCATAGCCTTGACTAGACGGACCTTGTTGACAAAGTGATGTCTCTGTGTTTTAATATGCTGTGTGGGTGGTCAAAACATTCCTCCCAAGGAGTAAGTGTCTTTTAATTTCATAGCTCCAATCACCGTCTGCAGTGATTTTGGAGCCCCCCAAAATAAAGTCTGACACTGTTTCCACTGTTTCCCCATCTAATTGACACGAAGTGATGGGACTAGATGCCATGATCTTCGTTTTCTGAATGTTGAGCTTTAAGCCAAACTTTTCACTCTCCACTTTCACTTTTATCAAGAGGCCCTTTAGTTCTTCTTCACTTTCTGCCATATTGTGTTCTGTCATCTGCATATCTGAGGTTATTGATATTTCTCCCGGCCATCTTGATTCCAGCTTGTGTTTCTTCCAGTCCAGCGTTTCTCATGATGTACTCTGCATATAAGTTAAATAAGCAGGGTGACAATATACAGCCTTGATGTACTCCTTTTCCTATTTGGAACCAGTCTGTTGTTCCATGTTCAGTTCTAACTGCTGCTTCCTGACCTGCATACAGATTTCTCAAGAGGCAGGTCAGGTGGTCTGGTATTCCCATCTCTTGAAGAATTTTCCAGTTTATTGGGATCCACACAGTCAAAGGCTTTGGCATAGTCAATGAAGCAGAAATAGATGTTTTTCTGGAACGCTCTTGCTTTTTCCATGACCCAGCAGATGTTGGCAATTTGATCTCTGGTATCTCTGCCTTTTCTAAAACTAGCTTGAAAATTAGGAAGTTCACGGTTCACGTATTGCTGAAGCCTGGCTTGGAGAATTTTGAGCATTACTTTACTAGCATGTGAGATGAGTGCAATTGTGCAGTAGTTTGAGCATTCTTTGTCATTGCCTTTCTTTGGGATTGGAATGAAAACTGATCTTTTCCAGTCCTGTGGCCACTGCTGAGTTTTCCAAATTTGCTGGCATATTGAGTGCAGCACTTTCACAGCATCCTCTTTCAGGATTTGAAATAGCTCAACTGGAATCCCATCACCACCACTAGCTTTGTTCATAGTGATGCTTTCTAAGGCCCACTTGACTTCACATTCCAGGATGTCTGGCTCTAGGTGAGTGATCATACCATTGTGATTATCTTGGTCATGAAGATCTTTTTTGTACAGTTCTTCTGTGTATTCTTGCCACCTCTTCTTAATATCTTCTGCTTCTGTTAGGTCCAGACCATTTCTGTCCTTTATCGAGCCCATCTTTGCATGAAATATTCCCTTGGTATCTCTAATTTGAAGAGATTTCTAGTCTTTCCCATCCTGTTGTTTCCCTCTATTTCGTTGCATTGATCACTGAGGAAGGCTTTCTTAAAGACTCCTTCCTCCCCTATCAAAGTGTTGTTTTTAAATTTGTACTATTACCATTATCACATTATGTTGACTTTTCTTTTCTTAGTGCAGATGTCTTTCAAAGTGTCATGAATTTACATATATATCCTAGAATGAACAACCTAGCCAGAATAGTGGTATATGTGGGGAGAGAGATACAAAAACTACAGGCGATAAAAGCAACAAATGATATATATTTACCTCAAGGGGTAACACACTTAAATTCAGGTGTACAAAAATAGAACTTCATTTTGCTATAACTAATTGAAACCCCAAATCCTGCTGCATTCCAGTCCCCTATAATGAAAAGGACATCTTTCTGGGGTGTTAGTTCTAAAAGGTCTTGTAGGTCTTCATAAAACCGTTCAACTTCAGCTTCTTCAGCGTTACTGGTTGGGGCATAGACTTGGATAACTGTGATATTGAATGGTTTGCCTTGGAGACAAACAGAGATCATTCTGTCGTTTTTCAAATTGCATCCAAGTACTGCATTTTGGACTCTTTTGTTGACCATGATGGCTTCTCCATTTCTTCTGAGGGATTCCTGCCCGCAGTAGTAGATATAATGGTCATCTGAGTTAAATTCACCCATTCCAGTCCATTTTAGTTCACTGATTCCTAGAATGTCGACGTTTACTTTTGCCATCTCTTGTTTAACCACTTCCAATTTGCCTTGATTCATGGACCTGACATTCCAGGTTCCTATGCAATATTCTTTACAGCATCGCACCTTGCTTCCATCACCAGTCACATCCACAGCTGGGTATTGTTTTCGCTTTGGCTTCATCCCTTCATTCTTTCTGGAGTTATTTCTCCACTGATCTCCAGTAGCATATTGGGCACCTACTAACCTGGCGAGTTCCTCTTTCAGTATCTTATCATTTTGCTTTTTCATACTGTTCATGGGATTCTCAAGGCAAGAATACTGAAGTGGTTTGCCATTCCCTTCTCCAGTGGACCACATTCTGTCAGACCTCTCCACCATGACCCACCTGTCTTGGGTTGCCCCGCGGGCATGGCTTGGTTTCATTGAGTTAGACAAGGCTGTGGTCCTAGTGTGATTAGATTGACTAGTTTTCTGTGAGTATGGTTTCAGTGTGTCTGCCCTCTGACGCCCTCTTGTAACACCTACCATCTTACTTGGGTTTCTCTTACCTTTGGAGTGGGGTATCTCTTCACGGCTGCTCCAGCAAAGCACAGCCGCTGCTCCTTACCTTGGACGAGGGGTATCTCCTTATCACCGCCCTTCCCGACCTTCAATGTAGGATAGCTCCTCTAGGCCCTCCTGCACCCACGCAGCCTGGAATGCAAAAGTAGGAAGTCAAGAAACACCTGGAGTAACAGGCAAATTTGGCCTTGGAATGTGGAATGAAGTAGGGCAAAGACTAATAGAGTTTTGCCAAGAAAATGCACTGGTCATAGCAAACACCCTCTTCCAACAACACAAGAGAAGACCCTACACATGGACATCGCCAGATGGTCAACACCGAAATCAGACTGATTATATTCTTTGCAGCCAAAGATGGAGAAGCTCTATACAGTCAGCAAAAACAAGACCAGGAGCTGACTGTGGCTCAGATCATGAACTCCTTATTACCAAATTCAGACTTAAATTGAAGAAAGTAGGGAAAACCGCTTGACCATTCAGGTATGACCTAAATCAAATCCCTTATGATTACACAGTGGAAGTGATAAATAGATTTAAGGGCCTAGATCTGATAGATAGAGTGCCTGACGAACTATGGAATGAGGTTTGTGACATTGTACAGGAGACAGGGATCAAGACCATCCCCATGGAAAAGAAATGCAAAAAAGCAAAATGGCTGTCTGGGGAGGCCTTACAAATAGCTGTGAAAAGAAGAGAGGCAAAAAGCAAAGGAGAAAAGGAAAGATATAAGCATCTGAATGCAGAGTTCCAGAGAATAGCAAGAAGAGATAAGAAAGCCTTCTTCAGTGATCAATGCAAAGAAACAGAGGAAAAGAACAGAATAGGAAAGAGGTGGGAGGGGGGTTCATGTTTGGGAATGCATGTAAGAATTAAAGATTTTAAAATTTAAAAAAAAAAATAAAAAATAAAACATTTTAAATCTTAAAAAAAAAAAAGAAAGAAAGAAAGACTAAAGATCTCTTCAAGAAAATTAGAGATACCAAGGGAACATTTCATGCAAAGAAGGGCTCGATAAAGGACAGAAATGGTTTGGACCTAACAGAAGCAGAAGATATTAAGAAGAGGTGGCAAGAATACACAGAAGAACTGTACAAAAAAGATCTTCATGACCAAGATAATCATGATGATGTGATCACTAATCTAGAGCCAGACATCCTGGAATGTGAAGTCAAGAGGGCCTTGGAAAGCATCGCTACAAACAAGGCTAGTGGAGGTGATGGAATTTCAGTTGAGCTATTTCAAATCCTGAAAGATGATGCTGTCAAAGTGCTGCACTCAATATGCCAGCAAATCTGGAAAACTCAGCAGTGGCCACAGGACTGGAAAAGGTCCGTTTTCATTCCAATCCCAAATAAAGGCAGTGCCAAAGAATGCTCAAACTACTGCACAATTGCACTCATCTCACATGCTAGTAAAGTAATGCTCAAAATTCTCCAAGCCAGGCTTCAGCAATACGTGAACCGTGAACCTCCTGATGTAAGCTGGTTTTAGAAAAGGCAGAGGAACCAGAGATCAAATTGCCAACATCCGCTGGATCATGGAAAAAGCAAGAGAGTTCCAGAAAAACATCTATTTCTGCTTCATTGACTATGCCAAAGCCTTTGACTGTGTGGATTCCAATAAACTGGAAAATTCTGAAAGAGAAATCTGTATGCAGGTCAGGAAGCAGCAGTTAGAACTGAACATGGAACAACAGACTGGTTCCAAATAGGAAAAGGAGTACATCAAGGCTGTATATTGTCACCCTGCTTATTTAACTTATATGCAGAGTACATCATGAGAAACGCTGGACTGGGAGAAACACAAGCTGGAATCAAGATTGCCGGGAGAAATATCAATAACCTCAGATATGCAGATAACACCACCCTTATGGCAAAAAGTGAAGAAGAACTAAAAAGCCTCTTGATGAAAGTGAAAGAGGAGAGTGAAACAGTTGGCCTAAAGCTCAACATTTAGAAAATGAAGATCATGGCATCTGGTCCCATCACTTCATGGGAAATAAATGGGAAAACAGTAGAAACAGAGTCAGACTTTATTTTGGGGGGCTCCAAAATCACTGCAGATGGTGACTGCAGCCATGAAATTAAAAGATGCTTATTCCTTGGAAGAAAAGTTATGACCAACCTAAATAGTATATTCAAAAGCAGAGACATTACTTTGCCGCCTAAGGTCCGTCTAGTCAAGGCTATGGTTTTTCCTGTGGTCATGTATGGATGTGAGAGTTGGACTGTGAAGAAGGCTGAGTGCCGAAGAATTGATGCTTTTGAACTGTGATGTTGGAGAAGACTCTTGAGAGTCCCTTGGACTGCAAGGAGATCCAACCCATCTATTCTGAAGGAGATCAGCCCTGGGATTTCTTTGGAAGTAATGATGCTAAAGCTGAAACTCCAGTACTTTGGCCACCTCATGTGAAGAGTTGACTCATTGGAAAAGACTCTGATGCTGGGAGGGATTGGGGGCAAAAGGAGAAGGGGACGACAGAGGATGAGATGGCTGGATGGCATCACTGACTCGATGGCCACGAGTCTGAGTGAACTCCGGGAGTTGGTGATGGACGGGGAGGCCTGGTGTGCTGCGATTCATGGGATTGCAGAGAGTCGGACATATGAGCGACTGAAGTGAACTGAATCCTGCTGCAGTGCTACAAAACTTTTACCTTAGTTTCCTCAGTAAAATTTCTAGTGGATGTACTTAATAGAAAAGGGCAAAGATAAGCTGGGAAAAGCAGATTATGGAATGCTTAGGCTTCCTGAGGAAGAAAGCATTTTCTCATCTGTCTCTGTCAGCCACACATCTCCTCCCCAAGGTCTTTTTCTCCTATGTCTCCTGCCTGCCTTATCTGTGCCAACTTCAGGGATCCTGGAATCTAGTCAATATTGCACAACATGGCAGACAGCCCAGAAGTTCATGAGAGTTTTTCTGTCGTCACACTTCAGAGTCACAAAACCATTCCTCCTCTGGAGGGTTTCCACCTTCTTAGTGCACGTGGCCCCTTCTGGGCAGATCCACGTACTTTTATACTTTCACTGCCTTCTATCTATCTGTTTCTCTTCACACAGCAACCCAGACTCTTCTAATCTGGACAAAGTGGATTTGATAAAACAGGAAAATACTTTTCCTGAATATATTTTCCAAAGTTATCTCATCCTTAAACTCTGTTTTTCTAAAAACAAAAATAATGTGGCAAATTCACAACCAATCAGAAAAAATCAACCCCAAATGTCTTCACTACTTGACAAGTGAATTAGTTTTTTACACAGATTTACTTAAAAAAAATTTTTTTTAATAGTTGCTAAAACTTTAAAATCTGGAGTTTTAGGTTTCACCAGAAATTTTTAAAATTGGCATTCAGAAGACACTCATTCCTGTATCACAAAAAAACAGTGCTGAGTTAGAGTTGCTCACCTAAGAAGAAACTCAGCTTCTCTAGTTCATGTTCTCTAGTTGGCAGCACTTCTGAAAACTGAGGTGAGTTTTAGTTCCCGTTCATCAGTGAGCTTTCATTGCTGTTTTTATTACAGTTTCTTCTTTTAATGTTTTATAGGACTTGTCTTGGCCCCTGAATACATTTACTTTTTCATATAGGACAAAGGACTTAAGTTTGGGTGGGAGGGTGGGGAAACACAGTAATTCCGCAAGGCTTTTATCTACCTTGCCATGTCCCTTCCTGGAAGCAATGGGTTCAGACCAATTACTCATTTTTGAAAGACCAAAGAAAAAAAGGCATACTGGAGAAATAGGGACATAGATTGTTATCTCAAAAATACTATTCTATTATGAACTGTCAAATTATTTTATGCATTATTTTAAATATTACAAACTTTAGAACCTTAAATCCTGCATAAAACCCCCAAATATAACACCAGTTTATCAAACTCATCCATATGTATATAATTGTTAGAGTTATGGATGTTTTTAAATAGTCATCCATGAAATTCAACACCTTTAAAGATTTCATTTTAATGAAGACTCAAATATAATTAACTCAAAACCAAATGACTTAAAACATGCATGTAAAATCTGAAATGGACAGCTTACCAGAAAGGGTTTTTGCAAGAGATGGCTAACAAAGACTTTCAGGTATTATGTCATGCTTGTTAAAGTTGTATTTAAACAAAACCAGAAGTGTCTGTCTTTCAGAGGACCAGATCTAGTCTGTAAAAAATTGATTTCCTTGCAGGTGGATACCATAAACATGCTGAGGTTGTGTTAATGCCTCTTAGAGTGTTATATGCATAGTAGGGCCTTGATATAGTTGGGGAAAAAACAACTGAATGCTGAATTTAAAAAGAAAAACAGGGTCACTTTAGAAGTATTCCATTTTCTAAAATAAATATGTCATATATATTAAATAAAAATTTGCCTTACACAGATTAACTATTTGTGGAAACAGAATTCATATTATTCAGATATAAAATATAAATCATTCTACTTACAAGGAAGTTCATATACATTTAACACCAGGAGATGGATTTCTCAGTATGTTTCTAGGCTGATACACGCTTCCTGAGCTGTATTTCACATGATGGTCAGCTCAGTGGAGAATTGGTTTATGTCATATTCTTGTTTCACTTCTTCCTCTAGATGTTAATGTTCCAACTGTACATATTTGTAGGCTAAAAAATTAGTCACAACCTGAAAGTAGAGAGTTATTTTACTTGGTGGGAATGTTAAGGACTCCAAGCTCTGGAGGCAGCACCTCAGTAGCCCTGAGTAAAGGGCTCCCGAGGAGGCAGGAGAGGGGGTTAGGCTATACAGGAGTTTGTAACAAAGGAGGCAGGCAGTCTGAACGTCAGAGATTATTGTTAAGTACAGAAGAGCAGATAGCAAGCTAAGGAATTTAGCATTCTTCTGTGTATGGGAAGATGCAAGCCTCTGGGCTCACTGAGTTCCTTCCTTTCATATGCACCTCAGCTATCTGGGGCCAGATTCTGTTTCTTGTTTACATCCTTCATTCCTTGTTCACCCTAAGGAGTGGTAGATGTGGTGCATGGCTGCTTCTTGCATTCCCCCAAGCTCATGAGCAGTCACTGTGCGGGATGGCGGCATCTGCTGGATCTGGATTGCAGGCATTGTGTTCCTTTTTGGGAGCCCTCATTCACGTGTGGAGTCCTGAAATCACTGATGGCTGTGACATTTCTTGCCCACAGATATGGCAAGAAATATTTCATTTCACAATATGAAGAAATTGAGTCTGAGTGGTTGCGAACATGACCCCAAACTCAAACCGAGTAACAGAGCTAGAAGCTGAATTAGCATTTGTCCTTAAGACTGTGCTCTATGTTGGAGAGTCACAGTTTGAATTTGTAGTACTGTATTTCTGTTGTATGCATTTTGGGGGGGGGGTGTGCCTCACCAAGTCTTTACATACATGTGGAAAAAATAGAAACATTTTCTATTTCATCTCCTTATTCCTTTCTTTTCTCAGTCATAAAGGAAAAAGCAGTTTATGTTCTGAGAATATCAAGACAGAGAACTTATTTTAAACCACAAAATTTTGGTGAGAAATAGGTGAGCGGACAGTGACCTCTTCTCTTCAGTTTCTTTACCACTGGGCTACCTGGAAAGCGATGGAGCTTCTGGTGGTATGCAATTAAAAGTGGCCTGGTAGCTCCCTTAAAGCAACAAGCTGAACCACAGGTCAGCTAGCTTGCAAGAGAGAGCGAAGCAGATTGCTAAAGAGTCCTCAGGAAGTCAGCAGGAGCGCCAGAAACTTTTCCTACAAAGGGCCTTGTATTTAATTGAATCAGATTGTGGAACAATTTTTGCTTTAGGTCATCGTAAAAGACAATAGAGCAATCAGCTAACAGTTAGTGAAGCCTGACATCTGCGTGTGATACTGATAGAGGCAGACAGCTGATCAGAGGGAGACAGCCAAAGAAAGCCCTGCTAAAACCACTTTCAAACCAGGATAATTTTGTACAGCCCAAGGAACAGTCCTCTTAGGAGAACTATCAGACTTTACAGAGAGAGAAAGACTTGACTAAATTAATCTAGCCAAATCACAAAACAAATAAGCAAATAGCAATGAATCCTAGCAAGGAGAGAGAATCAGTATCCAGAGTTGCTTCAATTTATGACCTAAAATAGTCTTTAACAACAAAAAATGAGATATACAGAAAACAGGGAAACAGCAGAGAGAAGGCACAAATGTTGCAGATATGTTCAGAGAACTAAAGGAAATCATGCTCTAAAAAGTATAGTAAGTTATGCTGAAAATAACTCATTAAATAAAAATATTGAACTGGGGTCTCCTGCATTGCAGGCAGATTCTTTACTAACTGAGCTATCAGAGAAGCCCAAAAATATCAATAAATAAAATGTTATAGTTCATCATAGCAATAATGTATATCCTTTTGGTTTATCTGTACTAGTAGATGAAGACTGTTTGCATTAAAAAACAGAGACATTACTTTGCCAACAAAGGTCCATCTAGTCAAAGCTATGGTTTTTCCAGTAGTCATGTATGGATGTGAGAGTTGGACCATAAAGAAAGCTGAGCGCTGAAGAATTGATGCTTTTGAACTGCGGTGTTGGAGAAAACTCTTGAGAGTCCCTTGGACTGCAAGGACATCCAACCAGTCCATCCTGAAGGAAATCAGTCCTGAATGTTCATTGGAAGGACTGATACTGAAGCTGAAACTCCAATGCTTTGGGCACCCGATGCGAAGAACTGACTCGTTTGGAAAGACCCTGATGCTGGGAAAGATTGAAGGCAGGAAGAGAAGGGGATGACAGAGGATGAGTTTGTTGGATGGCATCACCGACTCAATGGACATGAGTTTGAGTAAACTCCAGGAGCAGGAGGTGGACAGTGAGGCCTGGTGTGCTGCAGTCCATAGGGCTGCAAAGAGTCAGATACAACTGAGTGACTGAACTGAACTGATATGAGGGTTAACATGGAAATTCAGAGTCTGAGCAATTAATTGGTAGGGAATAACACAAACTCTTTGCCACCCCATGGACTGTAGCTCACCAGGCTCCTTTGTCCATGGAACTTCCTAGGTAAGAATACTGGAGTGGCTTGCTATTTCCTTCTCCAGGCTTGCCATTTCCTCCTCCGAACTCAGGGATTGAATCCAGGTCTCCTGATTGGCAGGTGGATTTTTTACCACTGAGTGACCTGGGTAGACAGTAGCAAATCCTCTCCTTCCTTGCCAAGCAAGATCTAGTTCTTAAATATTTACCAGGACATCACTAGAGCCAAAAATTTTGGGAATCATGTCCGTTTATTTTAATTTTCTAAAACTTTTAATAGCTTTCTCTAAAAATGAAATCTAAAATCCATGAAGACACTACATATTCTGACCCTAGTTCACCTCTCAAAATTTACTTACATTCTGTTATTTGCTGTTGTTGGTCAGTTGCTGAGTCGTGTCAAACTCTTTGCGACCCATGGATTGCAGCATGCTAGGCTTCCCTGTCCGTCACCATCTCCCGGAGTTGCTCAAACTCATGTACATTGAGTCAGTGATGCCATCCAAACATCTCATCCTCTGTCATCCCCTTCTCCTCCTGCCTTCAATCATTTTCATCAACAGGGTCTTTTCTGATGAGTCAGCTCTTTGCATCAGGTGACCAAAATATTGGAGCTTCAGCTTCAGCATCAGTCCTTCCAATGAATAATTCAGGATTGATTTCCTTTAGGATAGTCTGGTTTGATCCCCTGGCAGTCCAATGAACTCTCAAGAGTCTTCTCGAATACTACAATTCAAAAGCATCAATTCTTTGGTACTCGGCCTTCTTTATGATCCAACTCTCATATCCATACATGACTACTGGAAAAACCATAGCTTTGACTGTATGGATCTTTGTTAGCAAAGTAATGTCTCTGCTTTTTAATATGCTTTCTAGGTTGGTCATAGCTTTTCTTGAAAGGAGTAAGCATCTTTTAATTTCATGGCTCCAGTCACCATCTGCAATGATTTTGGAGCCCAAGAAAATAAAGTCTGTTACTGTTTCCATTGTTTCCCCATCTATTTGCCATGAAGTGATGACAGGATGCCATGATCTTAGTTTTTTGAATGTTGAGTTTTAAGCCAGCTTTTTCAATTTCCTGTTTCACCTTCATCAGGAGGCTCTTTAGTTCCTCTTTTAGTTCCTCTTCACTTTCTGCCATAAGGATGGTGTCACCTGCATATCTGAGGTTACTGATATTTCTCCCAGCAATCTGGATTCTGGCTTGTGCTTCATCCACCCTGGCATTTTGCATGACGTACACTGCATATAAGTTAAATAAGCAGAGTGACAATATACTGCCTTGATGTACTCCTTTCCCGATTTGGAACCAATCCATTGTTCTGTGTCTGGTTCTAACTGTTGCTCCTTGACATGCATATAGGTTTCTCAAGAGGCAGGTAAGGTGGTCTGGTGTTCCCATTTCTTTAAGAATTTTCCACAGTTTGTTGGGATCCACACTGTCAAAGGCTTTAGCATAGCAGAACTAGAAGTCTTTCTGGAATTCTCTTGCTTTTTCTATGATGCAATGGATGTTGGCAGTTTGATCTCTGGTTCCTCTGCCTTTTCTAAATCCAGCTTGAACATCTGGAAGTTCTTGGTTGACGTACTGTTGAAGCCTAGCTTGGAGAATATTCAGAATTACTTTGCTAGTGTGTGAAATAAGTGCAATTGTGTGGTAGTTTGAACATTCTCTGGCATTGCCTTTCTTTAGGATTGGAATGAAAACTGACCATTTCCAGTCCTGTGGCCACTGCACTGAGTATTGAGTGCAGCACTTTCATAGCATCATCTTTTAAGGAAATAGCTCAGCTTGACTTCCATCACCTCCACTAGCTTTGCTCGCAGTGATGGTTCCTAAGGCCTACTGACTTCACATTCCAGGATGTCTGGCTCTATGTGAGTGATTACACCATGGTGGTTATCTGGATCATTAAGATCTTTTTTGTACAGTTCTTCTGTGTATTCTTGCCACCTCTTCCTAATATCTTCTGGTTCTGTTAGGTCTATACTATTTCTGTCCTTTATCAAGCCCATCTTTGCATGAAATGTTCCCTTGGTATCTCTAATTTTCTTGAAGCGATCTCTAGTCTTTCCCAGTCTATTGTTTTCCTATATTTCTTTGCATTGATCACTTAGGAAGGCTTTCTTACCTCTCCTTGCTATTCATTGGAACTCTACATTCAGATGGGTATATTTTTCCTTTTCTTCTTTCCTTTTAGCTTCTCTTCTTCTCTCAGCTATTTATAAGGCCTCTTCAGACAACCATTTTGCTTTTTTGCATTTCTTTTTCTTGGTAATGGTTTTGATCACCACCTCTGTACAATGTCATGAACCTCCACCCATAGTTGTTCAGGCACTCTATCAGATCTAATCCACTGAATCTATCTATCACTTTCACTGTATAATTGTAAGTAATTTGATTTAGGTCATACCTGAATGGTCTAGTCATTTTCCCTACTTTTTCAGTTTAAGTCTGAAATAAGGAGTTCATGATCTGAGCGACAGTCAGCTCCCAGTCTTGTTTTTGCTGCCTGTATAGAGCTTCTCCATATTTGGCTGCAAAGAATATAATTAATCTGATTTCCATATTGACCATCTGGTGATGTCCATGTGTAGAGTCATCTCTTGTGTTTTTGGAAAAGGGTATTTGCTTTGACCAATGCATTCTCTTGGCTAAACCCTGTTAGGCTCTGTCCCACTTCATTTTGTACTCCAAGGTGAAACTTGCTTGTTACTCCAGGGATCTCTTGACTTCTGGCTTTTGCATCCCAGTCCCCTATGATGGAAAGGACATCTTTTCTGGGTGTTAGTTCTAGGCAGTCATAGTAAATCTTCATAGAACCATTCAACTTCAGCTCCTTTGGTATTAATTGTTGGGACATTGACTTGGATTACTGCGATACTGAATGGTTTGCCTTGGAAATGAACAGAGATCATTCTGTTGTTTTTGAGATTGCACCAAAGTACTGCATTTTGGACTCTTCTGTTGACTATGAGGGCTAGTCCATTTCTTCTAAGGGATTCTTGCCCACAGTAGTATATATAATGGTCATCTGAATGAAATTTGCCACTTCTGGTCCATTTCAGTTCAATAACTCCTAAACTGTCAATGTTCACTCTTGTCATCTCCTGTTTGACCATTTCCAATTCACCTTGATTCATGGACCTAACATTCCAGGTTCCTATGCACTACTGTTCTTTACAGCATTGGACTTGACTTTCACCACCAGACACATCCACAGCTGGGCATTGTTTCCACTTTGGCTTGGCCTCTTAATTCCTTCTGGAGCTATTTCTCCAGTAGTATATTTGGCACCTACCAACCTGGGTAGTTCATCTTTCAGTGATTACTCTTTTCTTCCTTCAACATGCCAATCTTGTTCCAACAAAGAGTTTTTCTTTGCTTGTTGAACATTTCCCCCACAGATCTGTGAATTTCATCCTTTTGCATATTTGCTCAAAGCTTTATTTTTCAGAAAAGCTTTTAGTAACCACTTCTTCCATAACTGCTAGAATATCTGTCCACATCTTTGCTTTATTTTTCTTCCTAGAATTAAATTATATATCTATATCTATGCATCCTTGTTCACTTAGTTCTTGTCTGTCTCTGGAAATAAAATGTACTCCTGTGGACTATGTTGGTATTTTCCAGTGTCTCAAGCTGCTAAAGCACTACATGATATATAGTGACATTCCATAATTTGATGCATATGGGAATATTTGAATAAATGAATGAATTTAAATGGAATTTATAATACATAGCTTTGGTCCTTAATGGTATATAGGAAATGAAAAGATCCAAAGAGCTAAGAGGTTCCCAGGTTCAGATGATCAGGAAGACATTCACTAGGCAAAATAATAAAAAGAGAAAGCAGTAATGTGAAGACAAGCATTACAAATTCCACTTTGACCACACTGAGCGTGACTGTGGAAACTATGAATCAAGAAGTCCAACAGGCCATTTAGTTATACAACTCTGGACTGGGGAAAAAAAAAACAGGCTCTAGTTAAAGACTTGCTATCTATTGCTTATAGGTAGCAGTTCAAGTCATGGAAGTGAATTTGGTCAATTAGGAAGATGGTGATAAAGAAGAAGACAAAAAGGTACCAAATGGAAGTCTGGAGAATTACAAAATTTAAGTGTTAACTAGAGATAAAAATATGGAGGAAGAAATAAAAGAAAAAAAAGGAGCAGAACTTAAAAAACAAAACAAGAGTTGGTCTTCATTTATTGCCCCATAGAAAATGCCAAGCACTGTGCTAAAATGCTGTAATCAAACAGGAATAAGATATGATTCCTATTAGATTTCAGGAAGATGAGCACATGGCAGAAAACACCCATAATGAACCTGAAAGGCTCAACCACTGAGTGAGTGATGGTTTAAAGCACAGGATAAGGCTGTGCATGACACTGCTCACTCAACTGCCTCTTTCCCACAGCCTCTCACAGTGTTTCTCAGTTTCACCAACCTCTGAGTCCTGAGTGCTGAGAAGAGGCCAACATGCTAAAATAAGAGAACTAGGGTCCCTAAAGAACTGCCGTGGACTCTTCGCCTGAAAAGCTGGATACTGGAAAACAACAGCGTCAAAACTATGTAGACCTTGAGGAAAAACCGGCTACTGCAATAGAGAGCAAGGTGACACCACAGGGCACCAATGTTCAATCATGGCCCACTAGGCTGCTTAGGCACCCTGAGGGCCACTGCAGCAGAGGGTGAGGGGCCTCAGGAGACTTCATAGAAGTGTATCAGAGCCATGGCAACGAACAGATTCTATGAAATATGGTTCACAGGGCAGTACTCGTGCTGGGAGCTATGTTGGGGCCTTGCCATTTGGCAAGTGGGTTCTGAGTTCTCCTCATCTGTGCAGCTCGGGACAAGCTCCAGTGTTGAAATAATTTCCCAGATCCATATATTTCATGGGAGTTAAAGTGGGATATTTAGGCTAGTATATGGAAATACTTTAAAAAAATAATTTTGTCTCATATCCGTAAGAAGTATGGAGTCATATCTCTTTGCTTGCAGACACCTTAATCGGTCTTATTTGTATTATGTTGTTAGCCATATAATAAGGTCATGACTGACTCTATTTTATTCATGTGTTATTCTTACATATTACGCCTTAGTCATTTTTATAACTTTTAGTGCCTGAAAATAGTAGGTGCTTACTGTACAATCTCTAAGTTATTTAAAAACTTTTGCTCTGTTCATACTTATGGAATATAGCCAAAAGTGTCCAGGAAAAAAAAAGTATTCCACTTAGTGATTAACTGAGCACACACTGAGAAGCATTCCACTAGGATGCTGGGGAGACAGCTGATATAAATTCAAACCTGAAACTGTATTATTCAAATGAAAATCAGAGCAGAATGAAATGAAAAATAATTCAGAATAACTGAATTGCTGACTTTAATCACTAAGCTAAATTTTTACTTTTTAATGTCTACATGTATGCAATTGCTGGGGAGTATTCTGGTTATTATTAAAAAGTCTGTCAGCTAGAGATCAAAATACAAATTATAACACATAGGAATATTATGGGAATTTGTGTCACTCCCTGGAGAACTTTAGGTTTATAAAAAGCAATGAATGAATTACATAGAGATATAAATATGCTCCTGCATTTTCATCTGTGACAGATATATTCTTACTGCAAGGCACTCTTAAAACTATACCACCTTGGGCTATGAGCTCATCAGAGCTCTCAAGCTCAGCAGGGTCAAATCTGGCTAATGTTTAGGAGGATGACCTCCAAGGAAAATCCAGGTGTGGGAGGATATAATGTTAGTAATTCAGTGGATGACATGGTTCCCTTTAAGTCACTAATAAGCAATTTCCCCTCAAGGCCGTTACTAGACACCATGCTACCGGATGTTTTTTCTTAAAGATTTAATATATATGTGGACATTTATGATCTCATGCATTTTTCTTCTTTATTATCATGATAATCATTCAGTGTTAAACACTTTTTCAATTTTTCATTGAGGTAACATACACATAACATACAATTTACTATCATAACCCTTTAAAAGTATTACAGTGATATTAAGTACATTTATATTGCTATGCAACCATATCACCATCCATCTTCAGAACTCTTTTCATCTTGAAACACTGAAACTGTATTCCCATTAAGCAATAACTTCCCATTCTGCCTCCTTCCAGCCCCTGGCAACCACGTTCTTCTTTCTGTCTCTATGATTTTGATTACTCTAGGTATCTCAGATAAGTGGACTGTCTCACTGGACCATGTGGTATCAAGAGTTTTGGTCAAATGCTATCCTGAGTGTATCTCTGAGGGTGTTTTTAGATGAAAAAAACATTTGAATCAGTAGAATGAGTAAACCAGATGACCCTTCCCAGTGTGGGTGGGCTCCATCCAATCCTTTGAAGGCCTGACTAGAACAAAAAGGGCTGAATAAGGGATAATTCGCTCTCTCTGCTTGACTATCTCTTTCAGAGTTGGAGTGCAATTTATACCATCAGGTCTCCTGGTTCTCAAGCCTTTGTATTCGGACTACAACTTACCATTGACTCTCCAAGGTCTTTGGGCCTCCAGCCAGATGACTGTAGATCTTGGGACTTCTCAGTCTCCATTATTGTGTGAGCCAGTTCATGCAATATATGAAATATTGGCTATATTATTGGTTCTCTTTCTCAGGGGAAACCTGACTAATATACATAGTATACTACTTTTGCAAGCCCAATTCTAAGAGTTCTTTTATTGTTTCTTATACTATCTGTCTCATAATTTTGAGATTTCTACTTTATTTACTGTGGGCCATTACTTTCAACAAGTTTCCAAAAATCATCTTAGCAGCATGTTAGCACTGTCTCCTATAGTCGTTGCTGCTGCTGCTGCTAAGCTGCTTCAGTCATGTCCAACTCAGTGCGACCCCATAGACAGCAGCCCACCAGGCTCCCCTGTCCCTGGGATTCTCCAGGCAAGAACACTAGAGTGGGTTGCCATTTCCTTCTCCAAAACCAGGGAGCTAAATACTGTATCTTAGGAGGAAATACCTTAAGATAAATATTCCTTTATTAAACCACATGTTCCGCTCCATCAATCATGCAACCTTTAAATCCAGTCCCACACATTCTTCCTGAATTTTGCCTATGTGCATTGGCTAGGTCCTACAGTTTTGAGAGGCATATCCCCTTTTATTCTTAGGAGGTTCACGTTTCTTTGATCTGTGACCTACTTATTGATTTGGTAGCAGAAAGGTAAGGTGAGTATAGGTCTTAAGGAGGATATATGGTGCATATTTTTTTTAAGCAAGAGGCATACAAATCTCTAACAAGGAGGACTAGGTCATGTTTGCCAAGTTTTGAGGGATATGGAATATAATATATACAGTTTTTGTTTTTTGCCTCCTTTGACTTGGATGTTTCCTGGGTATTCTCAGGATCTCAACTCTTCCCAACTAAAGCCTTAACTCTGGGAAAGCAGACTTAAGAAGCCATGAATTCAGAATCTCTGAATGTATCTTTATCATTTTTATTATTAATTCCTAAGCCTGGATCTCAATTTTTCTGCCCTTTAAGTTCATGCAAGAAACAAAGGACTTCTTTATCTGCTACTAAGGAAGCCTTCTCACATTTACACTTCACCTTCATTTGGAGATCAGGCACCTTCAGCTTTTTGTTCACTGTATTTTTTTTTAATATGGCAATGGTATTAAGCAAAACCCATCTGATTCTACTGTTCATATAATTAACACTTTCCCCTAAACCCTCACTTTCCTGAAATATTGCACTTGCTATTGAATTCTTTTATAGTAGTAGTCCATCCTAATGGACTACTAGCAAAACTTTAACTTTGGTACAATCTACAGAGGATATTAGTGTTCTATCTACTACCAGTGAAGAGATGTTTATTACTGACTTATCAGGAAGTGACCCAAATCCAGTTTAATTTTTGAGTCTTCTTTCATGGACCAGTCTAAACACTGATTATTTTAGGTCAGGTTTCCTGGGAAATTCTGAAACAAACATATGCATGCAAGGTCTTTAGTGGGAGAATCACTAGGATCCACAATTCAGGAATGAAGGAAGGAACTAGTATATGGTCACAAAAAAAATGGCCTCAGTCAATCTTGTAGATGTCCCTTCAGGGTTGTGCCCCTACAGGCAAATAAGGCCTTTAGTTCCTTACATCAGCTACTTCAGGGGTCAGGAAACTTTTCCTCTAAAGGCCAGGTAGTAAATATTTTTGGCTTTGTGGATAACATTCATTCTCTATCACATATTTCATTTCTCCTCCACCTCCTCCCTATTGTCTTCTTCCTCTTGCTCCTTTATTAATACCTTTTAAAAATACAAAGAAAATATTTTTATCTTCTGCACCCTATAAGCATGGACTGCAGGCCAGATCTGGTCTGCAGACCATATTTTGTTGACCTCTAAAGCATCAACAAGCGTGTGGTTCCTTCATGAAGGGGGTGCCAGCTTAGGCTAGGTGGTTCTCCAGGACCTGAAGAAATTTTGAGAGAAAGATCCATCTCCGTGTGTCAATGTGCATTGCTTATAGAAACTAAGGATAATGAGTGACTCAATCCTAAATGAGGAATCTGGGTGGCCCACTGCTAAATATAGTATTATTTTAGTATACAATTATGTTAGTTATATTTTAGCAGGAGATTCAGACAGTAAGCTATAAGCATAATAAATAAGTAAATCAGTAAATATATTATAAAGTTATGGGTGTTCTGGAAAAAGAAGTAAGATGAGGAGAATCAGTGATGGGACATACATTTCACTTCAAGTAGTTGGGTATCTACTTAAACATCACTGGGATGTTTAAGTATGTCATTTTATGGAGAAAGAATAAAACCACTTCACATCCTTAGCTTGATGTGTTTTGACAAATATACGCAGTTGAATAAATATCATCACAAGTAAGACATAGAACCCATCCATTACTCACCCCTAAATATACTTATGTCTCTTTGTAATCAATTTTTTTTCTGTCCTAAACTCTTTGCAAACACTGTTCTTGTTCTGTAAGCAATCTCTACAGTTGTGTCTTTTCCAGAATATCATATAAATGGAATCATATAGTATTTTTATCTTCTCTTCCTCCACTTAACATATGGTTTTGAGATTCATCCATGCTGTTGCATGTATTAAAGATTCATTCTTATTTAATAGCTGAATAATATCTTAATAAATTGATATACCACAGTTTGTTTATCCGTTTACCAGTTGACAGATATTTGGAGTTGTAGCCAGTTTTTGCTCTCTCCTTTTTATAAAACTGATCTGAATACTGGCATGCAGGCCTTTGTGTGAACACATGTCTATTTCTTTAGGGCAAATTATCTAGGGGTGGGATGGAAGGAGTATAAGATAAATGTTTACATTTATAAGAAACTGCCAAAACATTTTCCAAAGTAACCATCCAATTTTGTATGCCCAGAAATGACATACAAGATTGTTAGTTGTTTCAAACTCTGAACATAATTAGGAATTATCAAGTTTATTTGAGTAATTGCATGGTGATATCTCAGTTTTGGATTTAATTTGCATTTTTATGACGACTAAAGAGGTTGAGCATATTCTTATATGTGTGTTAGTCACTTAGTCATGTTTGACTCTTTGTGACCCCATGGACTATAGCCCACCAGGCTCCTCTGTCTGTTTTCCAGGAAAGAATGCTGGAGTGGGTTGCCATTTTCTTCTCCAGGGGATCTTCCTGACCCAGGGATCAAACCCGGGCCTCCTGCATTATGGGCAAATTCTTTACCATCTGGGCCACTAGTAAAGCCCATATTCTTACATGTGTTTTAACTATTTACATACTTTACTTGGCAAAATATTCAAATATTTTGCCCATTTAATAATTGTCTTTCTGTGTTTTATATTGGGTTGTAAAAGTTTTATATATATATTTAAGGTGCAAATCTGAAAAAGAAGATGTACGTATTACTGACAAGCTATCTTTGCCTCAATCAAAATGAAAATATTACATATTGATGCTTTCTTACATTCATTCCTCAATTGCTTACTAAAATCCAGACATTCACTTTGTCATGTTTGAAGAGGGAACTCTAGAGATTGTCTTAGTCCTCAAGGTTTTCAAGATGGCAAAGAAATATATATATATATACCTAGCCACAGAATGCTATGGTGGGTACTGTGAGCATGTAATCTTTGCATTGAATTCAGGAGGGCTTTCCAGAGAAAAAAATGTGAGCACTAAATCTTGGAGATGGAGTAGAATTTTTCCTGATAAATTATTAGATTGAATTCTATTGGGTGAAGAGAGTTTATGTGAATTTTTTTTTCTCTTCTGATCCCTTGGAAAGCTTTTTTAAAATTCATGTCACTCCCAAATTACATATTAAAGATAACTCATATGTTTTTCTCAATAATTTCCTAAAAATATAGTGTTCTTTTCCCTTGAAATGTATGAACTACTTGCCAAGCACTTATCTTCATTTTAGAAATGAGAAACAGAAGAATAATACCTACTCACCCTGGTGTCTACTAAATATGTAAACCAGCTTCTAGCTGGCTAATTATTTTATCACAGAGTATTTCAGAAGCTCAAAAATGTGAACCCTTTCTCCAGTGTGGGTAACCATCTCTTGAGCAGTAATTCATACTTTGGTAAGTTCTCAATGCCTTTGGATGACAATGATGATGATATAGTGCAAGAGATCTATGATTTATCACAGGTGATACCCACAGCAAACTGAGTCTTAAATAGTGTTTCTGTTTTCCCTCCTAGTCTATCACTGCCACCTGATAAATTATTTAAAATGGAAGGGATTTGATATAATATTGAAAATCTGGTTCATTATGGTATTAAATTAAACAAAGTAAAAGTTAGTTTTAACCATAAAGGATTTTTGCATAGTAGCCATTACCTTGATTGTAGGATTAAAGTCCTACAGTCTCTATAAAAAAGAACTTTTTTCTTAAAGAGCTTAGTTAAATATGAGATTTAGAAAAACACACATTTGTTGTTTTCACTGTGTCTAAAACTAAACACAGGTTCATTAAAAGTATCTTTAAGATTTAATAAACATTTGAAAAGCTAGCATTTATTTGTATGAAAGATGCAGGTTATATAAATTATCTTATTTCCATATGTTTATTTATTATTTCTATTTACAATTAAGAAGTCTAGGTTTGAAAATCACTGCAGATGGTGACTGCAGCCATGAAATTAAAAGACGCTTACTCCTTGGAAGAAAAGTTATGACCAACCTAGAGAGAATATTCAAAAGCAGAGACATTACTTTGCTGACTAAGGTCCGTCTAGTCAAGGCTATGGTTTTTCCTGTGGTCATGTATGGATGTGAGAGCTGGACTGTGAAGAAGGCTGAGTGCCGAAGAATTGATGCTTTTGAACTGTGGTGTTGGAGAAGACTCTTGAGAGTCCCTTGGACTGCAAGGACATCCAACCAGTCCATTCTGAAGATCAGCCCTGGGATTTCTTTGGACGGAATGATGCTAAAGCTGAAACTCCAGTACTTTGGCCACCTCATGGGAAGAGTTGGGTGATTGGAAAAGACTCTGATGCTGGGAGGGATTGGGGGCAGGAGGAGAAGGGGATGACAGAGGATGAGATGGCTGGATGGCATCACTGACTCGATGGCCATGAGTCTGAGTGAACTCCGGGAGTTGGTGATGGACAGGCAGGCCTGGTGTGCTGGGATTCATGGGGTCACAAAGATTCATGGGGACATGACTGAGTGACTGAACTGAACTGAACTGAACTGAGACAATATGTTACAGTTATTTTTCAGCTTTTTAATTTCAAAGTCCAGGCATACTCTCAACAAGACTCTAGAACTGACATAATAAGAAAACCCCAGAGGACTTTGAAGTTGGTATATGTCCAATAGCTAAATTACATCAAAATTTGTAGTAGTTTATTTTCTTCTCTCAAAAAGTTTCTATATATAGTCCTTTGCACAATATATGTTGGTAATAAATGGTACAGGCTTCCCAGGTTACTCAATGATAAAGAGGCCACCTGCAGTGCAGGAGTTGCAGGAGATGTGAGTTCTATCCCTGGGCTGGGAAGATCCCCTGGAGGAGGAAATGGCAACCCACTGCAGTATTCTTGCAGTAGGGAAATCCCATGGACCAACGAGCTCGGCAGGCTACCATCCATGGGGTTTCAAAGAGTAGGATACGACTTAGTGACAGAGAACATACATATTTGAAGCAAATGAAAAGAATGTACCTACACTATTGATTTTATTTTGCAGTATTTACTCCACAAAAATAAATAAACACTTTGATATTTAGATGTAAATGACAAAAGAGCTTGGTGGGCTATACTCCTTGAGGTCACAAAGAGTCAGACACATTGAAGTGACTGAGGACGTATGCATAAAGGGTACACAGACTAAAACAGCTCCAGAATAAAAGAGAAAAGAATGAATTTTGAGTACCTAATATACTCCCACAACTGTACATATAAGCCTCAAAATAACTCTAGGGATGGGCACAACTTTATATTATAGGCATAAAATGTACATGGAGATTAACTTATTTGTCTAGTTTCATACAACTGATATACAGCAGAGTCAAGTTCATACCTAACTAATGTGCTTCTCAAGGTATAGAAAGGAAGTATTTTAAGAAAATTAACATTATAAATGATCAAAGAAAAATATTTTAAAGGGAAGTAAGTTCTCTATACTTCACTCTAATTGGTAAAATGTATCAATATACTATGACAAATTATGTATGTAAATCCAATACTAAGAATAAATACACTAAAATCAATACAAAAAATACACTCAAAAACACTAAGAATCAATCAAAAGGAATCCTAAAATTGTTCAAGGAACAATTGATACACCAACTTCTTGTGTTTTCATTTCAACAATATAGAATGAAGGAAACCAGTCTCAAAATGTCACATATTATTTGATTTGGCTTGAATTATGTAGCATTTGGAATTGACAAAATTATACAACTGGATAACAAATTAGTATTTTCTCCGAGTTAGTAGTGGTTGGGGAGAAAGTGTGGGTACTTCTATAAAGGGGTAACACGTGAGGAATCTTTCTGGTGATACAATAATTCTATATCGACTGTAAAAGGCAGTTATGTGATTTCTCACATGATAAAATGACATATAACTATAAATACATATTTTATCAATATCACTTTCCTTATTTTGATACCACACTATAATTATATAAAATAAATTTGGGGGGTGAAACTGAGTGAAATATATATGATAATTGTCTAAAATATCTTTGCAACCTCTTGTGAATTTATATATTTAATAAAGACTAAAAAATATATAGATAATGGCAGAACTTACTGTAGTGTAAGTTTAAAAAATTCCTTGACAATAACAATAAAATTCAGAATACAGGAGTCAAAATACTGGGAACCAATGTAGTCCATTTTATTGGAGATTCCTCATCCCTTTGATAAATATATTTCTGATAAATAATATAGATAGCAAGAACTTAATTGACCATCATGATAGGAACTCTATATCAAGATACTAGACAGTCTAGACCTAACAACACATTTATTAAATGGCAAATATTTTTGATAAGGGTTGTAGACTTTGTTCTCATTCTTGAAAAGTAAACATCAACTTTTATTTTATAATCTTTTCAACAGAAATAACTGGTAAAGTGACATTTACAAAATTTATGGCTTTCAATACATTTTCTCCTTGGTGTGACCCATATCAAAAGGAATACATCGGACAATTTTTCTGCTGTTACATCTAACGATTCACATGAATCATTGGAGTGCCTAAGTTTTGGCAGTGAACATTTCATACATCTTATTTTTAGTAATACAAGACAAATAGTCAGAAAAAAGAAAGAAAGAAATAGTAAAATAGTATTCTGGAATAAGGCTAATGGCTGTGCAATATACTTTGAAACGCTTTTAAAATATCTTTGTCTTCTCAAGTAAGATTAACGAGGTGGTGGTAGTGGTTTCAAACATGAAAAGAGGAAATAGAAAACATGAGTCAATATGACTATTTTATCTATAATAATTTATAATATCTATACTATGATTAGTTTATCTATAAAGCTACCAAAATAATTAATTTTATATGATAGAATGTTAAAACCTTCCTGGCAAATTCTCCAAGTCAGCTCGTTCTTTTATAAGAAAGTCTTCATATTTCATAAATGTTAACATTTTCAAATTTTGTTTGATGAAAACTATATAACGTTTCATATCAAATGAATACAAAATATTACTTTAATATTTTGCTTTAGTTTTAGTTTAATTAATCTGTACCCCAGGAGTGATGATTCCTTGGTTCTAAATATAATAAAAGAAGTAAATTTTAGGATGGACATATGCACCTAGTACTAAAATTTTATCAGTGTCTATTTTCAGTTTTGAATATGCTGAATACCAATAGTCATTGTTACTTAATAATTTTGTAGTTATTTTCTCTATTCATGAAATTATTCTTTCATATTATTTTGCATGATATATACATCTATATTATTTACATACTAATTTAGATGTTTGAATGAATAATATAAAACAATTTAATATTTTGATCTGAATAGTCAGTCATATTTTCTAAGTCTATTAATAGGTAACTTTTAGTTTATTAAGATCATGCAATTCTACAAAACAAAAAACCAACCAAAGCTATCTTAGTCATTGTATAAAAACCGACTTAATGCACAGCATCTCCTTTTTTGTGTGAAATTATAACAGATTTCACTATTTCTATACGTTAGTAATTTAAGAGAGAATGACTGTATCAATATATAGAAGAAAACAAAATTCCTCACTAAATTTTCTATTGTTAAAGCATAATAATCTAGCTTAATCATTGTCTATAAGAAAAAAACAACAACAACTATATCATAGCTAATGCCTAATTTTAGGAATCCTACACCATTCTCTCTGAGTCTATTTCAGAACAAATTCACACTTTTTATATATGCCAAAATTCCCAACACCCCAAACAAGACAAATATTATTATGAATTATAAGATTTTCTTCAAAATTTAATCATGGCCTCAAAATTCTTCTTCATAAACTCTAGGAATCTATTGCCATTAGAAGTAAAATTTTGGTATTAATAATTGAGATCAATTTGCCATTCCTTTTTAAGGTAAAGTTCAAAAGACATCCTCTAACAACAAAGACCTACTACTGAATTTAAAATCGAAAATCATTATAATGAGTTCAACACCATTATAATATCCAATAATGCAATTTGTATCTAAATGCAAAGTAACTTCTCTAGATTTTTGCTTCAGTTCAGTTCAATTCAGTTCAGTCGCTCAATTGTGTCCGACTCTTTGCGACCCCATGAATGGCAGGACGCCAGGCCTCCCTGTCTATCACCAACTCCCGCAGTTCACTCAGACTCATGTCCATCGAGTCCGTGATGCCATCCAGCCATCTCATCCTCTGTCATCCCCTTCTCCTCCTGCCCCCAATCCCTCCCAGCATCAGAGTCTTTTCCAATGAGCCAACTCTTCGCATGAGGTGGCCAAAGTACTGGAGTTTCAGCTTTAGCATCATTCCTTCCAAAGGAATCCCAGGGCTGATCTCCTTCAGAATGGACTGGTTGGATCTCCTTGCAGTCCAAGGGACTCTCAAGAGTCTTCTCCAACACCATAGTTCAAAAGCATCAATTCTTTGGTGCTCAGCTTTCTTCACAGTCCAACTCTCACATCCATACCTGACCTCTGGAAAAACCATAGCCTTGACTAGACGGACCTTAGTCGGTAAAGTAATGTCTCTGCTTTTGAATATTCTCTCTAGGTTGGTCATAACTTTTCTTCCAAGGAGTAAGCATCTTTTAATTTCATGGCTGCAATCACCATCTGCAGTGATTTTGGAGCCCCCAAAAATAAAGTCTGACACTGTTTCCACTGTTTCCCCATCTATTTCCCATGAAGTGATGGGACCGGATGCCATGATCTTCGTTTTCTGAATGTTGAGCTTTAAGCCAACTGTTTCACTGTCCTCTTTCACTTTCATCAAGAGGATTTTTAGTTCTTCTTCACTTTCTGCCATAAGGGTGGTGTCATCTGCAACACTGAAATAGAAGACATCCCAAATGACATAACAATTCCATCTCTGGTTACTCTACTCTGGAGAACCTTTCAAAGGAGTGTACAAAATACATATATGTATGTATATAACTATTTATAGTAATATTTGTTAATGCCAGAAATAGAACCTAAGTATTAATAAGAGAAATGGTAAATCATATACAATATATTTATAAAATGGAATAGAAGCAGTAAAAATTAATAAACTAGCACCTCCTAAATTAATTCTTTATTCATTTCAACAAATATTCTTTCAGTATTTTCCTTATTCCACTGTATTTGACTCATTCCACCTTGAGTCAGATGCCTTCCACAGTCTTTTTCCATCAAGCTGGCATATTAGCACTATTTTTTTCTCACTACTGTGCCCACAATTCAAATAGTTATTACCAGGTAAAAAGTGATAGCCATTAAGGAAAAAGCGATTTCTCTCATAAAATTAGTAAGTGGATAAGCATTTTATCTGTCAATATGTCTTCTCTTTTGTTTATGAGAAAAGATAACAAAAATAAATACACTTACAATTAATTTTCTTTACTATAATCAAGGAACAACTCTCTTCATGCACTCCTTATCACCTATTTTTCTCAACATGAAAAATACATTTGCGATTTTCTTTCTCCATAATGAATATCCCAAACCAAATTCATGTAATCTCACATGTAATGAAACAAACTTTAAAATATCTAAGCAAGTATCTTTTTTTAAATTTTATAACATCTTACATTTTACTTAATAGAAACACAATATTCCTTTAGAAATATTAGCTATTATTAGGTTATCTATTGAGATAATATAAACAAAAGTAAAGGTGAAATAGTTATTATTTCTAGAGGAATTTTTTAAAGTTTTACTTTATTCACTGAATCCAGAAATGATGCCTCTAATGCTCCCCTCTCTATTGCTTCTTCCCCCTATTTTTCATTATAACCCATCATAGTCATGTATAAAAGAAAGTCATAATATTGTCATCAGTGTCATTTTGAATGACAGCTTATCCTAATGGTATGTATCTACTGCTTTCTGATTTTTTGTTAGACTTTCAGTTCCAAGTTTGCTCTTAGATCTGCATTTGCATTCAATGTATCAACTGAAATTGTTTGAAGCATAATTTTCTTCAATTTCATTTCATCTGTATGTTTCTACAGTTATTGAACAGTACATCTCTGAGGGTTCAGGTTTTGCTTTATTTAATTCTGTAATTTGCCATAGAAATTGGCATTATATCTGACAAATAGAAAGTAATTAGTATTTTTCAAAGAAATAAAAATATAATGTTCACACTTATTGAGTTCATTTGACTGCCTTGTCTAATGAAATTATATTTCTATTGTAAATTTGCAGATTTTTTCAATATTAGGCTAAGGTAGATGTTTGTCCTGATGGCATTCTTTCACTTTTAACTAACCATAACATCCTTATATTGATATTTGTTTTTCTCTGAATTTTTTAAAACAATAGAAATTAAAACATGTTAATAGTTATTTTTTTAAGCAACAAAATCATTATATTTTCAGTTCAGTTCAGTTCAGTCACTCAGCCGTGTCCGACTCTTTGTGACCCCATGGACTGCAGCACGCCAGGCCTCCCTGTCCATCACCAACTCCCAGAGTTCACTCAGACTCATGTCCATTGAATCAGTGATGCCATCCAACGATCTCATCCTCTGTAGTCCCCTTCTCCTCCCACCTTCAATCTTTCCTAGCATTAGGATCTTTTCAAAAGAGTCAGCCCTTAGCATCAGGTGGCCAAAGTATTGGAGTTTCAGCTTCAACATCAGTCCTTCCAATGAACAGTCAGGACTGACTTCCTTTAGGATGGACTGGTTGGATCTCCTTGCAGTCCAAGGGACTCTCAAGAAACTTCCCCCAACACCACAGTTCAAAAGCATCAACTCTTCAGTGCTCAGCTTTCTTTATAGTCCAACTCTCATATCCATACATGACTACTGGAAAAACCATAGCCTTGACTAGATGGACCTTTGCTGGCAAAGTAATGTTTCTGCTTTTTAATATTCTGTCATGGTTGGTCATAAGTTTTCCCTCAAGGAGTAAGCGTCTTTGAATTTCATGGCTGCAGTCACCATCTGCAGTGATTTTGCAGCCCAAGAAAATAAACTCTGCCACTGTTTCCACTGTTTCTCCATCTATTTCCCATGAAGTGATGAGACCAGATGCCATGTTCTTTGTTTTCTGAAACTTGAGCTTTAAGCCAACTTTTTCACTCTCCTCTTTCACCTTCATCAAGAGGCTCTTTAGTTATTTTTCACTTTCTGCCATAAGGGTGGTGTCATCTGCATATCTGAGAATATTGCTTTTCTCCTGGCAATCTTGATTCCAGCTTGTGCTTCATCCAGCAAGCGTTTCTCATGATGTACTCTGCATATAAGTTAAATAAGCAGGGTGACAATATACAGCCTTGACGTACTCCTTTTCCTATTTGGAAACAATCTGTTGTTCCATGTCCAGTTCTAACTGTTGCCTCCTGACCTGCATATAGGTTTCTCAAGAGGCAGGTCAGGTGGTCTGGTATTCCCATCTCTTTCAGAATTTTCCAGTTTATTGTGATCCACACAGTCAAAGGCTTTGGCATAGTCAATAAAGCAGAAATAGATGTTTTTCTGGAACTCTCTTGCTTTTTCAATGATCCAGTGGATGTTGGCAATTTGATCTCCAGTTCCTCTGACTTTTCTAAATCCATCTTGAACGTCTGGAAGTTCACGGTTCACATATTGCTGAAGCCTGGCTTGGAGAATTTTGAGCATTACTTTACTAGTGTGTTAGATGGGTTTAATTGTGCGGTAGTTTGAGCATTTTTTGGCATTGCCTTTCTTTGGGATTGGAATGAAAACTGACCTTTTGCCAGTGTGGCCACTGCTGACTTTTCCAAAAATGCTGGCATATTGAGTGCAGCACTTTCACAACATCATCTTTTAGGATTTGAAATAGCTCAACTGAAATTCCATCACCTCCACTAGCTTTGTTTACGGTGATGCTTCCTAAGGCCCACTTGACTTCAAATTCACATTCCAATTATATTTTGAGTTACATAAAAACCTTGGAACTATATTCAAATAAATAATCTTCATGTATTTATATACTTCCTTGCTGACTGTTTTGCTTAATATGTGTCATTTTCCATTTTTAATATTTGATTCATATGCATGATAATACTTTATTTATGGAACATTTCTTACCATTTCTATCCTTTAAATGCATTTCTTATGGACTCCAAGCAGCAATATCTGCACAATGGACCACATAATCAATTCTCTAAATGCTAAATGTATGAGGTTTAAAAAGTTTTCAGTTGTTAGACCTAACTTCTGATGTGTTCAAACATTTCTCAAGGCAAAGTATCTTTTCCCCAGTTGTACTGAGACATAATTACCATATAAAATTGTGTAAGTGTATTTTGTACAATGTGATGATTTGATACACTTGTCTATTACTAAATGATTATCACAGGAGGGTTAGTTAACACCTCCATTGCCACATAATCACCATTTCTTTTTCTGTGGTAAGAAAACTTAAGATCTACTCTCTTTGCAACTTTAAAGTATGTAATAATAATATATATAGAATTATAGTTATATTTCATTACTATATAAAATACAGTATTATTATCCATAGTCATTATGTACTGCATTAGATACCCAAATCTTATAACTGAAAGTTTGTACCTTTTGACCAATATCTCCACATTTCCCCATTCCCTAGGCCCTGACAACCACCAATTTACCAGTTTCTATTATTTTTGTGATACCATTTATAAGTGATATCACAATATTTGTCTTTCTCTGTTCAGTTCAGTTCAGTTCAGTTCAGCTGTTCAGTCGTGTCCGACTCTTTGCAACCCCATGAATTGCAGTATGCCAGGCCTCCCTGTCCGTCACCAACTCCCAGAGTCCAGCCAAACCCATGTCCATCGAGTTGGTGATGCCATCCAGCCATCTCATCCTCTGTCGTCCCCTTCTCCTCCCGCCCCCAATCCCTCCCAGCATCAGGGTCTTTTCCAATGAGTCAACTGTTCACATGAGGTGGCCAAAGTATTGCAGTTTCAGCCTCAGCATCAGTCCTTCCAATGAACACCCAGGACTGATCTCCTTTAGGATGGACTCATTGGATCTCCTTGCAGCCCAAGGGACTCTCAAGGGTCTTCTCCAACACCATAGTTCAAAAGCATCAATTCTTTGGTGCTCAGCCTTCTTCACAGTCCAACTCTCACATCCATACATGACCACTGGAAAAACCATAGCCTTGACTAGACAGACCTTTGTTGGCAAAGTAACGTCTCTGCTTTTGAACATGCTGTCTAGGTTGGTCATGACTTTTCCCCCAAGGAGTAAGCGTCTTTTAATCTCACGGCTGCAGTCACCATCACACAGTGCCCTCACAGTCCCTCCATTCTGTCACAATGGCAAGATTTGCATCCTTCTCATGCTTGAATACCGTTTAATTGTCTGTATTTACCACATCGTCTTTATCCATTCATATGTAGGCAGACATTTCCCTTGTTTCTTAGCTATTGTGAGTAATGTTCCAATGAGTGTGGGAATGAAGACAACTCAGCGAATCTAATTTTATTTTCCTTGAATATATACTCAGAAGTGGATTGTTAAATCATATGGTAGTTTTGTCTTTTTAATTTTTTAAGAAACTCCATACTCTGCATAGCAGCTATGCCAACTTAAGAGTCCCACCAACAGAGCACAGGGGTTTCTTTTCTCCACACCCTTGCTGAATTATCTCTATTTTTTTGATAACCTTCATTCTGACAGGTGTGAGGTGATATCTCAATATGGTTTTGATTTGCATTTCCCTGGTGGTCAGTAATGCTGAGCATCTTTTCCTATACCTGTTGGCCATCTGAATGTCTTTAGGGAAATTTCTATTTGGCTCTTCTGCCATTGTTTAACTGCATTTTTTTTTCTTCTTTTTTTGCTATTGAATTGTATTGGTTCCTTATGTATTTTGGGTGCTAACTCCTTATCAGCTTTGTTTGCAATTACTTTCCTTCATTTCATATGATGCTGTTTCACTGTGTTAAGTTTGCTCATTTGGCTGGTTTTTTGCTTTTGTTTGTGGTTTTTTTGTTTATTTTTTTCTGTGTAGAATCTTTTAAATCTGATATAACCCTATTTAATAATTTTCATTTTTGTTGCTGTGCTTTTGGTGTCATACCCAAAAAACCTTTGTCAAGACCAATGTCAAGGAAGCTTTTCCTATCTTTTTTCTAAGAGTTTTATGGTTTAAGGTCTTATGCCTAAGATTTTAATCCATTTCTAGTTAATATTTTCGTGTGTAACAGGGCATCCAATTTCATTCCTATGTATGTGATTATCCATTTTCCCCAATCCAAGTTTTTAAAGAGTATCATTTTCCCATTGAGTCTTCTTGACTCTCTTGCCAAATGTTAGTTGATGGTATGTGCAAGATTTTATTTCTGACTCTTAATTCTGCTCCATGTGTTTATGGTTCTGTATATATACCAATACCATGCTACTTCTATAACTATTGCTTTGAAATTTACTTTGAAGTCAGGAAGCGTGATGTCTCCAGCTTTGTTCTTTCTCTGGATTTCTTTGGCTATTTGGTGGTCTTTTGTGGTTCCATACAAATTTTAGGATTGTTTCTTCTGCATCTGTGAAAAATGCCATTGGAATTTTGATAAGGATTTTTATTAAATCCATAAATGTGTATGGTTGTTTCGTTACCTCTTCTGATCCATAAAGAGGGCATATTTCCATTTTTTTGACTTCTTTAATATTTTTCATCAAAGTCTTATACTTTTCTGTGTACAGATTTTTAACTCTTTTATTTAAATTTATCCCCAAGTATTTTATTGTTTTTCATATTATTGTGAATGGGAATATTTTATTTTTCAGATTTTTCAGTGTTAGCATATTAAAAACCCAACTGATTTCTACATGTTGATTTTGTATGTTGCAAAATTAATGAATTTATTCATTACTTCTAATAGCTTTTTGATGGTGTCTCTAAAATTTTCTACATATGAGGTCATATAATCAGCCAACAGACTGTTTTACATTTCCTTATTGATTTGGATAACCTTCCTTTTTTTTTTTTTTTTGCCTGATTTCCTGGCTAGATTGTCCAGTAATATTTTAATATAAGCGGTGAAAGCAGGCACCTTTTTTATGTTTCTGATCTTAGAGGATACAGCTTCAACTATTTAATATTAAGTATGGTGTTAGCTGGGGGTTTGTCATTTATACCTTTATTATGTTGAATTTTGTTCCTACTATACCCAATTTGTTGAGAGTTTTTAATCATGACAGGATGTATTTGGTCAAATGCTTTTTCTCCAGCCAGTGAGATTATCATATATATTCAACCTTTTATTCTATAAATATGCTGTATCACATTTATTAACTTGTATATGCCGAACCATTCACACATCACAGGAATAAATCCCACCTGATCACAGGAATAAATCTCACTTGATCATGATAATCCTTTTAAAATGCTGTTGAATTTGGCTTCCTATTATTTTATTGAGAATTTTGCATCTATATTCATCAGGGATATCAACTTGTAGTTTTCTTTTCTTGTACTGGCCTTATCTGACTTTGATATCAGCAAAATGCTAGCCTCATAAATGAGTTTGAGATATCTCCTCCTCTTCAATTGTTTTTTAAGTGTTTGAGAAAGATTGCCATTCATTCTTATCTAAATGTTTCATAGAATTTAGCAGGGAAACCATCTGGTCCAGAATTTTTCTCTGTTGGGAATTTTAAAACTATTAATTTAATCTCCCTATTCATCTTTGATCTGTCCAGATTTTCTATTTTTTCAGTCTTGGTAGGTTGCATGTTTCTAGGAATTTATCCATTTCTTCAAGGTTATCCAATGTGTTTGCATATAATTCTTCATAGTAGTCGCTTATAACTGGGACTTCTCTGCTAGACTCCTGATTTCAGAGAGTCTCTTACATCCTGATGGTCTAAGATAATGTGCTCCAGGGACTCTCAGACTGTGGCTGACAGAGCCTTCAGCTGATTCACAGGTCACAGGTCACTCTCATACAGGGTCCACAGCTGGGAGCAAAGTCTGTTGACCTATTACCACACACACAGCGGATGGGACTCTTCCCAGGTCCCTTGGCAGTTAGTTGTGGATCCCACAGCTCCTACAAAGGCACTTTTATCTGTGGATGGATGCCAAATTGTTGTGGTTGAGGAGGGGATACATGCAAGGGAGGTTTTATTTGGCTGTCTTGTTAACATCATTCCTCCAAAATAACATTTTAGAATAATACATTAATTTGAAAAATTTGGTATATTTTCAATGAAAAAGATTGAGTTCAGTTCAGAAATTCAGTTCAGTCACTCGGTCGTGTCCGACTCTTTGCGACCCCATGAATTGCAGCACTCCAGGCCTCCCTGTCCATCACCATTTCCCAGAGTTCACTCAAACTCACGTCCATCGAGTCAGTGATGCCATCCAGCCATCTCATCCTCTGTCATCCCCTTCTCTTCCTGCCCCCAATCCCTCCCAGGATCAGAGTCTTTTCCAATGAGTTAACTCTTCACATGAAGTGGCCAAAGTACTGGAGTTTCAGCTTTAGCATCATTCCTTCCAAAGAAATCCCAGGGCTGATCTCCTTCAGAATGGACTGGTTGGATCTCCTTGTAGTTCAAGGGACTCTCAAGAGTTTTCTCCAACACCACAGTTCAAAAGCATCAATTCTTCAGCACTCAGCTCTCTTCACAGTCCAACTCTCACATCCATACACGACCACTGGAAAAACCATAGCCTTGACTAGATGGACCTTTGTTGGCAAAGTAATGTCTCTGCTTTTGAATATACTATCTAGGTTGGTCATAACTTTCCTTCCACGGAGTAAGCATCTTTTAATTTCATGGCTGCAATCACCATCTGCAGTGATTTTGGAGCCCAAAAAATAAAGTCTGATACTGTTTCCACTGTTTCCTCATCTATTTCCCATGAAGTGATGGGCCCAGATGCCATGATCTTCGTTTTCTGAATGTTGAGCTTTAAGCCAACTTTTTCACTGTCCTCTTTCACTTTCATCAAGAGGCTTTTTAGTTCTTCTTCACTTTCTGCCAAAAGATTGGTAACCTCCAAATTTTTCTAAACCTATTTTAAGCCAGTAATATGTAAGTGCTTTTCTATATGATATTTACAGTGATTTTTTCAATTATTATGTGAGGTAGATGATAATATCCAATTGTACAAAAAGAAAAAATAACTTTCAGGGAAGTTAACTACTTGTCTAAAAGCACCTCTTTGTAAATGAAGAAGTCAGGAAATAAAAAAAAAACACAAGGACAAAGAAATTAAGAACTATTTTCCTATAAACAAGGGAGAAATATATATACATTTTAAAAATATCCCCCAAAATGTATTCACTCCACTTATTATATCATATGGCCTTGATGTTAGTTTACTAAAAATTTTAAACTTTTTTTTTTTTTTTTTTGCTGAATAGGTAAAACATATCAAAGTGGTGGAATAAATTCTAGAAAGAAAAAGTCAGCTCAATTTATTCAAAAAATAATTAAAAGATTAATAGAACATTCATTTCCCTCTGGTTGGCATGATTTCATCTCTGCCTTTTTTTCCCCTGTTCTCATTGTGATGATCAATCATGTTATACACAGCAACCTGTCAAAATGTGCTACATTAGCAAGTCTGGGATGCTTTGCTCATCTTTCCCCTCAAAGTCCATGCATTTTAATAGGACAAGTGGGCTCAAGTTGTTATTTGGGAGGAAGTAAAGCAGAGAGTAAATCAAGATCATCTTGCTTTTATTCTTTATGATATTTTATTCTATTGGTTAAAAAAGTGTGTGGTGATCATGCTTTGTTCAATCAGAAATTTGTAGCATTCTGTATGGAAACATATGGTATAGTTTTAGCCAAACTAGGAGAAACATACATTTTTATTATATAAATCCTATAATGACTCACAGAATTGTGTAATAAACAACTTATGTAAATTCCTTTTTAGTTAGGAAGAAAGTTTTGCTCATTTGACATTTCTTCTGTCTATAGTTAAACCCTTTCAAGTTAATTCCTTTCATACTAACAATTTATTTTGCTTCTTCAAGGGTTAGTAACGTCTGTCAATGAAAGAGTGGCATATGCAAATTCCCAAAAGGGCAATATAATAAATTATTATATCCAAAGGGAATAACACTGAAATATTTTCTAATCACTTAAAGTATCTACTGAGTACCTGATAAGCTCTATTTTCTTTTTAAAAAATTATTGTGATAAAATCGACAGAACATTATATTATTTTCAAGGGTACAGTGTAATGAATTGATATTTGTATATACTGCAAAATGTTCGTCACAGCAAGTCTAGTTAACATCTGCCATCATATACATACGCATTACATGTACATATGCATTACAACAGAAATCTTACTTTTCTTGTCATGAGTATTTTAAGATCTACTCTGTTAGAAACTTTCAAATATGCAATATAGCATTACTAACTATACTCATCATGCTGTGCTTTCCATCCCGATGACAAATATTTTATAACTGAAAATCCATAACTTTTGACTCCACCCATTTCACTCAAACCCCCCAACCCTTACCTCTGGTAACCACCAGTCTATTCTTTGTATCTTTGAGGTTGCTTTTTTAAAAAAGTTGTTGTTTTTAATTCCACATGTAAGTGAATCATATAATATTTGCTTTTGTTAAGCTGTTTATAGTAGTTAGGCTGTAATCTGCTATAGGTAACAAAAGACCCAACCAAATAAAATTTATATAATAAAATTTATATAATAAAATTTGTTATTGCATATGAAAAGATCTATTAGTTCATATTACAGAAATTCTGTAGAAAGAATGATTTTTAATTGGCTAATTTAGAAACTCATTGTGTTCCCCTTCAAAGTCACAGGATGGCTCCAGAAATGCTAGGCATCATCATTTTACTCAGCAACATACATAGGCACAAAAACTGAAAAAGCCTAATTTCTATTGCAGTTTAAGACTAAGAAAACTTTCTGGGAAATGCCTCAGCAGATGTTTCCTTACTTTGTATTTATTAGGTTTGCATCACAAGCTAACACCTGAAGCAATCAAAGCCAAGGGAAATGGATCTTTTATGATTAGCTTGGACTTTATTTACTGGTCAAATCAATGGCAATAAGCGAATAAAATCTAGTTTCTGTTATCAAAGAATAAAGAAGATGGATATAGGGATAGCTTGGGATAAACAAACAATAATGATTCCAGTACCATTTATGATGCTAAAATCTTTAAAGTGTTTATGTTTTTGTATAATATTCATTACCAAATACAAATATGAATTTATTGGTTCTACTAATTTCAAAAAATTAATTTGTGCTCCCTGAGTATTATTCTGGTATGTGATATCATGATAGGAGCATATATATTAAACATGTGTATAAAATGTTTTAGCATATATATTAAATAAAAAATAATTAGAAACATGACAGTGAGGGAGAGAATGGAGTGTTAACTTGTGGGGTTCATTTTATTTTTTAGGTGAATAAAACACAGGCCACATAAAACAAAGGAAAATAGCACAGCAATGGCATGTCACAAAACAGAGATAATCCAAGGCTCAGGCTATAGTAGGATATTTTGTAGTGACATTTAGGTAGATTTAAAATAGAGGAGCAATCCCACTGCTGGGCATACACACCGAGGAAACCAGAATTGAAAGAGACACGTGCACCCCAATGTTCATTGCAGCACTGTTTATAATAACCAGGACATGGAAGCAACCTAGATGTCCATCAGCAGATGAATGGATAAGAAAGCTCTGGTACATATACACAATGAACTATTACTCAGCCATTAAAAAGAATACATTTGAATCAGTTCTAATGAGGTGGATGAAACTGGAGCCTATTTCATACAAGGTGAAGTAAGCCAGAAAGAAAAACACCAATACAGTATACTAACACATATATATGCAATTTAGAAAGATGGTAACGATAACCCTGTATGCGAGACAGCAAAAGAGACACAGATGTATAGAAGAGTCGTTTGGACTCTGTGGGAGAAGGAGAGGGTGGGATGATTTGGGAGAATGGCATTGAAACATGTATAATATCATATATGAAATGAATCACCAGTCCAGGTTCGATGCATGATACAAGATGCCTGGGGCTGGTGCACTGGGATGACCCAGAGGGATGGTACGGGAAGGGAGGTGGGAGGGGGGTTCAGGATGGGGAACACATGTATACCTGTGGCAGATTCATGTTGATGTATGGTAAAACCAATACAATATTGTAAAGTAATTAGCCTCCAACTAAAATAAATACATTTATAATAAAAATAAAATGAAATAGAGGAACTGTAGAAGTGAAGTTTTGGTGGTGGTGGAAACAGAATGAACAGGGATGAGCTTAGTAGATGGAATCTGGTTTGAGGGTTAATAGAGAGTTGGGGAATATAGATTTTGATTATAGACAATTCTCAGTTGAAGATCAGTTTTTTTCAAATCTTACTCTTTCATATTGTTATTTCTGCAGATCAAATTCCTATGAAAATTTCTATGGAAAGGTGACTATGGGCAAGATAAAAGAGCTTTCAGTTTCATTTCAGTGACAGATTCATTATTTACTTTACTCATTTTGATTTTGGGTAAGCTACTTAACTCCTCTATGACATCACCTGTAAAATGGAAATAATTTTGGCCTCTTGCCTTCTGAGATGGCCCACACTCTGTCTATGGAATGGAATGTGTTGTGTTTCTCTCTAAATAAATCAATTTATCTATCAAAAAAAGAAAGAAAGAATTCTTACACCTATTGCCCAGAAATGTCATGATGTAATCAGTAAAATGTGTTAAAGAAGCTGCACAAACCATCAGCTATTAAGAGGTGATTAATAAATACTGGTGTATATTAGTAATAATACTAATTACTTCCTGTAACATGCAAGTTTAGATTAACAGATAAAGTTATATAATCTTATTAATAGCTCTAGGTAAACATTTTGAATATTTATTGGCACATGGAGTTAACAATGTATTAATAATATTGACATTCAAAGAATTTCATAGTCTCAAAGAGAAAATCAACAAGCAGAAATTTTTCCAACAAGAAATCCCTCTTTGTGTTAGTGTATTTGTAAGAGTGACCATTCTAGGATAACACTAGAGTTTACATCAAACTCTCTGTATTTGTTATGAAAATACATGGACTAATACTATTTTAGACTTTGTAGTGTTAAGTACAAAAATAATATTTTGTAAAGTCACAGTTGTGTATGAGCATTTGGAACTAAGAAGGTATTCATTAATATAATGAATTTAATCCTGATGGGCAGTATTCTCTGTTAAAATTACATTTAAAGTATTAAGAATAATTGAAAATAAAAACTAGATAACTCATTTGAAAAGAATCTGCCAAACTATCAGTGTGTGCCATAATACGTAAACGTCTGAACTTAGTAGCACTGCACAGTCAGTCTTAGAAACAGCTTAATCAAGAGTGAGTCTAAGTAATACCTGTTAATAAACAAGCAGCTCCATCTGTTGTCTAGTGATGTGTTCTCTCCAGACCTCACAGACTCATGTTTCACGTGTCAGTGTTCAAGTATAAATCAGAAAGGGCCACCCAAATGCTCTGGAAACTGAAGAGCTGTTTACACCAAATAAAAGTGCCTCCAACATGACAGTCTTGGTGGATTACTTTTAAGTTTATTGCACTGGGTGGCATTACCTCACTAAATAAAACTGTGTTGTTCTAATTTCGGGTTGAATATTTAAATTAAGAGGTTCCCCCCGCCAGGGTAAAACCCCAGAGTGCTTTAATTTCATTTACATGTGCATTAAGTGACTTTAAAACTCTCCTTTATGTGCACCTTATTATTAAAGTCCCTCTTCTCTAAAAGAAACCAGTTGACTCTAGAATGTGAATGGTGTCTGACTGAGAACAACTATAATACCATTTTCTTTCTCAACTTCTCATTTTCTTCTACAAGTAAATCAAAATGATTTTCTATGTGGAAACATTGAGCATTTATTGTCCATAACAAAAACAAAAGTTAACTCTCATCCTCACCAGAAAAAGAGAATATCTAGAGTTAACCGGTCTAATTATTCCATTGTCTATTTTCCTAAACAGATATCTGTTAGGCCATAGAGCATACCTTGTTATTTTCACTCAAGTACTTTTGTATCTTTCTTGTTGCATGTTTCAAATATACACAGATTTAAATTTTCTTTGTTTTATTCATTAAGTGTATATTGAAGATTTAAGTATCAGGGCTCTGGGCTAAGCACTAGGCATATAACAGAGTCCCAAATAATAGTCACTCTTTTTACCTCAGAGGAAATAATTACCTATTTTGGAAACAAACAAAATTAATTAATCGATAATTATCTATATATTTGTGAAATGAAAAAGGTACATTCAGGAAAACTGAAACATATATACATATTTAATTGTTCTTACTTTTCTTTTTTGTGCTCAGTATTTATCAGTGAAATTATGAGTATTTTTCAGTGAAATATGAAATAAAATGAGAACTGCTGGGTAAAAATTTTAGAGAACATGTTAGTTCATGAAGGGCAAAGGGAAAAAGTTTTTAAGAAAAAATTCAATTACAGATGATTCCTAGGACAGACTCTTGGGTAGTATGAAATAAAATTCATGTTTTATGGTAAGACAAAATCTTAAATATTAAAAAAAAAAAAAAAAAACTTTGCTCTTTGCTCCCACCTCCCCATACTGGATACTGTGAATCTACATGTGTACATCAACTAACCCTCATCCATTGGCAAGAACAGTTGCTCAACCATAAAGAGCAACACTGTCCTAGCACTTACAAGACAACTCCTTGAAAGATAGCATTCCTCAGTCTTGTAAGGGGTTTAAATTTGGACTGTGTAATCTGGTAATATTACCTCATTCAATGTGTAGCCCTCTGTCTCAAAATTTCCCTAAATGTACTTTGACTTCTCATGGGTCGAAGAGTTGGCAGAGCTTTCTGAGAGCCTGTTCCTGGGTTATAATCCTCAATTCAGTTCAAATAATATTTTCTTCGTTATATCAACTAATTAATTTTCTCTTTGACAGTAGAAAAATGCCTACATGTTGGTTCTGCCTCTGAGATAGCATTACTCCCAAAATCAAGCCAGACCCTGAGGGGCACTCTTTCCGTATCCCCCTATTTCTTGTTCAAAGGAAAAAAGCTCCAGCCTCTTATTCCTTCCCTGAGTTCCAAAGGGCAGATTCAGTTTCTGCAAGTAGTGAGGGAAGGCACAAACAAAGGAAAGGCAGTCAAGGAAAGCAGTGCAGTGATGGGGCAGGGTCCTAGTCCTGCCCAGTGTTACACATGGCAATCTGATGCATATCTGAGTTCTGCTACAAGAACCAAGGTCCCTGCCCCAGGGGAGGCTGAGTACAAGCATGTGGACCCCAGACTGGTTGGAACCAGAGGACTGATGATTGAGATTCCTGGACCACCATCCTGTTAACTCACCACCAACCAATCGAGGAAGGTCACCCAACAGCAGACCTCCCCACTAAATTCTGCTATAGAAACTCTTCCCTAAAATCATCAGAGAGTTTGGGCCTTTTGAGCATGAACTGCTCTGTTCTCGCTTGACCTGGCAATAAACCTTTCTCTGCTCCAAACTCCAACTTTTCAGTTTGTTTGGCCTCACTGTGTGATGGCTACTTGAACTTGGATTCAACAACACTCTAATATGTCTGGATTTTTTTCCCCTTTGTTAGTCAGAAATTCCACTGAATACAGTAATTTGTATGAATACACATCTATTTTTAAATTATAAATATTCCTAAAATAATCATTAATCCTATTTGTGTAAAAAGAATGAGAAAGTTACATTGCTTTCTTATTATAAATGGAGAGCAGCAACATCAAAAGGTAGAACACACTGATGGTGGGGAAGAAGAGGCAGATAACTCTGAAATGGCATGAATTTTGCCAAGGATGGGTCAGACCAGAGTCTCAGCCCTTCAGGGTGGTTTGGGTTTATGAGGTCTCTGGAGAAAGCACTGGAAAAGCAGGCTGGAAAGGAGGAAAGGCTGTGGGATCCAAACAAATGCCAGAAAAGGGAAGAGGTTTTTTCCTCACATCCTTTCTCCAGGGACATAGGAATAATAGGCAGATACTATCAGCCAAATAATGGGTTAAAGCAGCTATTTGTGGGCTTGCTTGGGAAACACTAACATTTAACCTAGTTTATACATAAAAGTATGTTCTTAGTCCCAAACAAGTGACTCACAAATGCACTTTTGGAATACAATCCATTCATAAATTGTGGTCTCCTCCTATAATTACATTCAGACAAAAATCCTCTGACTCATAAACAAATTAAACAAATAATTTCCTTCCCAAACATCTGTTAGTATGAATTGCAATCCTGTATACCGGCCACAAGATGCCTTATAATAACATATGTGGTACAACTTTAGCATATGAACAACATGAAGTCATGAGTTCTTATGGACCTGGTTAGCCATGATTAACCATTTATTCATACTCTTTCCCCAAAATTTTAGTCAGGACTTTTTAGGGCAGTAGATGGTAACTTCATTCTTGGACAATCTAGAGGAAACATTATTTTTGAAGATAAGAAACTCTGGGACTATTACTAATGACTTTATCTTTTCTTTTATAATATTCTTCTAACTTCCATTTACATCTTTATAGTTGAAATTAATTAAATCCATTTGACATCACTGGAAGTAGTGACTTTTCTGTAAAGAACAAATCCAATAATTACTGTCACAGACTTAGGAGGTAGTTGATTGCCAATAACATAGTTATAAAGTAGATAAAGGATGTCATTAGACAGAACACTTATCTTGGTTAATAAGGAGTCAGCCTTCCTCTAAAATTATTTGGCAAACCTAATATTTTAAAGTGATAATGAAAAAAACTAGATATTATATCATATGATAATAATACTCATTAATAGTATTCAGTGCTTATGATATTCTGGATCTTTTGGTATGATATGATATCATTTAATGCTATATATAAGATTAGGTAGCAGGTTTATGACAGTCCTAAAATGAAGAAAATGAAATAGAAAAAGATTAATCATCTTGTTCAAGGTTGCATGGCTAAGTGGTAGAGTACATGTATGCCATTCTGGTGAATAAAATAAATATTTTGTATAACTGATTTTTAAAAACTTAGATGCTGCATAAAAGCATACATCAGGCAGTTAGAAGCTTTTTGAGGAATTTAGAATTTTATTTTACATCTAGGAAGTCCTAACTCCAAAGACTATATTGTAGAGATTAGTTTCTTACACTTACATTTTTAAGACAGCCTTTATTATTTTAAATAAAGAATTATTTGGGTCTCTTCAATAACATGTAATTCTGCAGATACTGTAAGAATTCTGTAGGAATTTAGGGACAGGAAAAAAAAAAGAGAAGGAAGGGAAGAAAAGGGGTAGGGAGACCTAGTGAAAAAAATAATTCAAGTTGTTTCATAATAGACATGTTTTCTTCAATGTCATACCTATTTAAGAAGTTAAACCAACACAAGCATCTGTAATACTGTATAAAATACAACAATTGTGACAAGAAGAGTCTAAATAAAGTGAAAAATAAAGGCAGTAAAAGTGCATGCAGATATCAGTCCAGAAAGAAAGGCCTTACGTTTAGCTAGTTGAGACACGGACATGATAAAGTATGTACTCCATTTACTTCATTGAACATTCTTTAGTTTATCTAACATAAACATTAAAACATAGACAGGATCTTTTTTACTAAAAGTAAGATTTTCAAAGAGGTGTTTGGAGTCTCTGTGTGCGTGTATGCTAAGTCATTTCAGTTGTGTCCAACCCTTTGCAACCCCACGGACTGTCACCTGCCAGACTCCTCGGTCCACGGGATTTTCCAGGCAAGAATACTGGGATGGGTTGCCATGTTCTCCTCCAGGGGCAACCCAGGGATCAAACCAGCTTAAGTCTTCTGCATTGGCAGGTGGGTTCTTTACCACTTGTGCCACCTGGAAAGCCCTTGGGATCTCTACCAGTTGTCAATTACCATTAATAAGTTATCTCCAAAAAAATACTGACATACAATCAGTTATTCCTTACATCTTGTGAAAGGTGGATTGGCAATTTGGGCTTGGCTGGGCAATTCCTCTGCTGCTCAGGGTTGATGTCACTCACCCAGTTGAAGTCATCTGTATTTAGTTAGAACACTAGGACTGGATTAACCAAGACAGCCTCAAGCAAATGTTTATGGTTGGTGCCAGCTGTTTAAATGATGGGGTAGTATCCCAGGAGGGTAAAAGCAGAAGCTGCGAGGCTTCTTAAGCCTAGCCATAGTAGGCATACAGTGTCACTTCTGCAGCATTCTGTTGTCAACATAAGTCATAAGTCAGCCCAGATGCAAGAGTTGAGGAAAAAGATTCAACCTCTTGATGGGAGAAAATCCATATTTCCCAGAGACCTAGAAAGATGCATTATGCATGAAGGGCCATTATTAAATTAATCCACCACAGGGCCATTAAGTGTTTTGACTCATTACTGAATTTTTACATCAGCAATCAAACACGCTGCTGAATTCCTCCATCTTTTAAAAGAAAAATACTTTATGTTGACCCCAATTCCTTCTTAAGATAACTCATCATTTCTTTTGTCTTTCTCTGTAACAAACCATCTTCAGAGAGTAGTCTGTTCTCAAAGTCTGATGTCTTCTCTCCCATCATTCACTGTTAAACTCAATCCAATCAGGCTTTAATCCTTACCACTCCACCAAAACTATCTGTGTCAAATTAATCAACAAGTTCCACACTGTTAAATCCACTTGTCAGGCCTTAGTCCTCTCTTCTTCCACCTGTCGTCAGCATTTCACATAATCCAACACTCCATCCTTCTTGTTCTTCACTTGCTTCTAGGATACCATAGTACCATGAAAATACACCATTCTTACATCTTGCCACAGGAAGCATAACTGCAGGCATGCCTGGCCCAACATTCTCAGATCCATTCCTGTGTGGGTGTAGAACCCACGTTGCAGATTGGCTGCTTCCAGCAAAGTGCTATGCACAGCATCAGCACTAACACATGATCCTGAGAGATATAAAACTCAAATCGGGGCTTCAGCTTTAGGACTTACCATCACCTGACTGAAATGTTCCAAGAACTGCATTGAAGTCACCTCACTCCCCTCAACTTCCCTCCTCTTTCTCTGTTTCCATGATGCTCAGGTCTCCATCAAGATCAGAAAGTTTTCTTCACTCCCTTTGGCTCCCTTCCCTCTTTCCTTAAAACTCCCCAGCCCCACAAAAAATCTCTTGTACATCTGACTTTTAGTTGATATCTGCTTTTCTTTGGACTTGAATTAACACACACTTCATTGGTTTCCCCTTACCTCATTAGTCCTTCTCAGGATATTTTGATGATTTCTCCGGTTTTGTACTACATTCTGAATGTTGAGTGACCCAAAGGCCACTTTCGGTCCTATACTCTTCACAATCTATACTTAATGCCTAAGTGATCTCATTTAGACTCATGACTTTACATACCTTCTCTATACCAATGATTATTAGATAGATAGATAGATAGATAGATAGATAGATAGATAGATAGATAGATCTCCAACCCACTTGTAAATTCTATTGAGCCTACATTCAAATCATTTCATACTTTCTCTATATATATATCCCCAGTAGAGAACTCAGAAAAACTCTACACTGACATATCCATTACCTGCCTACCTGAGAGCTTCACAGGGGACTTTTGCAGTTGTGGGTATGGGGCTGGGTTCATTTTTTTTTAACGTATGAAACTACATCTATGATTTCACCACATTACTCTAAGTATACTTAAATATAAAGTTCATATTAAAAGAAATCAAATGAAATTTGAAGTACAACATTTCTACTTGTAAAGCCTCATCCTCATATATAAGACATAGATGCTAAAATTGTCTTCACAAAATTATTGTAACCAACTAAAACAGTGTATATGGAACACTTAAAAATGATAAGCATTATAATAATAAAGTAGATTTATTTACTATATAACAGCAAGCTAACATATAGCTAGGAAAAAATGAATTACTGATTTGGTTTAATATGTTGCATTCTCTAAGAAAGCTTCAACTATTCAAATTATTGTATTCTATATTTTTGTACAGTCACAAACAAATCAAAAGAATAAATTAAAAATTTTCTAACCCTAAATTACATTAAAAATACTGCATAATATGCTTACACAGTCAAAAAATGACCAATTCCTTAAAGCTTTTACTTACAAAGGAATAGAATGTTAACTCACAGCTAAAGAAAACAAACTTGGTATAGTTTTAAAAAATTAAATAGTAGATAATTACATATCTACTAACATGTTCACTTTCTGTTTTTATTAAAATACTAATGTGAAATTAGGAGAAGGCAGTGGCAACCCACTACAGTACTTTTTTTTCAATCCCATGGATGGAGGAGCCTGGTGGGCTGCAGTCCATGCGGTCTCAAAGAGTTGGACACGACTGAGCGACTTCACTTTCACTTTTCACTTTCATGCACTGGAGAAGGAAATGGCAGCCCACTCCAGTGTTTTTGCCTGGAGAATCCCAGGGACGGGGGAGCCTGGTAGGCTGCCGTGTGTGGGGTCGCACAGTCAGACACGACTGGAGTGACTTAGCAGCAGCAGCAGCAATGTGAAATTATTTGAGGATTTTGATTATTGCATAAAGCATCTTAAAAATATCTCAATTGTTATTTGGTAGGGCTTCCCAGGTGGCTCAGTGGTAAAGAACCTGCCTGCCAATGCAGGAGACTCTGGAGATGTGGTTTTGATCCCTGAGTCAGGAAGAACCCCTAGAGGAGGAAATTTTAACCCACTCCAGTATTCCTGCTTGGAAAATCCCATGGACAAGGGGCCTGGAAGGCTACAGTTCATAGAGTTGCAAAAAGTTAGATACAACTGAGGGACTGAGCATGCACAGCTATCTATGAAGGTTTATGATGGAGACTAGTAGATTTATTTGAATTTAAAAAGAGAGGTTATCAATAGATATTTCCTGAGCTCCAACTATAGTATGCTGTGGACAAGATTTTAGGATTAAATTAGAAAATTAGACTAATACCCTACAGTAATAATTCCAACATTCCAATTACTAAGACACACAATTATTGAAAATTAAATACCTAAAACTAGCTTAGTGATATGTAATTCCCTTTCCCACAGCTAGAAGATAAAGGCTAGAGATTTAGAGAACTTAGAAAGGTGCTATTTGTATTTACCTCTTCTTCCATGGGGGTGGAGTCGAGGGTGCTTTCTCTTCCCCTCAGCCTCAGGAGCAGAGCTTCAACAGGGCCTTCCAGAGATCCAGATGAGGTCCCTGCAGCTGGAGGCATGTTGCACGGCTGTGTAACTCTTGCTGAAGAATCTAAAGTGGCTTCACTCTCATATTCTCAAGTTAGGGAGAAGGGATTCAAAGACTGTGTATGTGTATGCATATGGAGGGCACGGCAACCCACTTCAGTATTCTTGCCTGGAGAATCCCATGGACAGAGCAGCCTGGCGGGCTACGTCCATAGGGTCGGCCATGACTGAAGCAACTTAGCATGCATATGTGTTTTATTTATATGTGTCATTTTAAATAATCCAACTTCTTGGTAGCTCAGATGGTAGAAAATTTGCCTGCAATGCTGGAGACCTGGGTTCCATCCCTGGGTTGGGAAGATCCTCTGGAAAAGGAAATGGCAACCCACTCCAGTTATTTTTGCCTAGAGAATCCCCATGGACAGAGGAGCGTGGCAAGCTACAATCCATGGGATCGCAAAGAGTCAGATACGACTGAGCAGCTAAGCACAGCACAGCATTTTTAAATGAGATACCTAAAAACTTGTATTTTATTTTCCTTCAGTGTAATTATCTTGTATAAAACCAAAGAACAAATGGGAAAGACAGTGTAGAGGCAGCATTTTTGTTTTACTAATAAAGAGTACACTTGTTAATAAATAGTGAATTTCAGGGACTTCCCTGATGGCTCAGACAGTAATGAATCTGCCTGCACTGTGGGAGACACAGGTTCAATCCTTGGATTGGGAAGATCCCTGGACAAGGGAATGGCTACCCACTCTAGTATTCTTGCCTGGAGAATCCCATGGACAGAAGAGCCTAGCAGGCTATATCCATGGGGAATTTAAATAAATAGTGAATTGGTAAGATGATAAAGCAAATGAACTCTGTAGTCCTCAGAAATACAAGAAATCACAGTAAACAACCACTTTAGTCAAAGGAAATATTTTTCCCAGAATGCTTGGATTCTAATATTGTTATTAAAACCAACGAAAGGCAGTGGGGTCTATCTTAAGAATCAGTGGGTTAGGACATCACCCACAATGTTCAACCACAAAGAAGACAGAGGTACAAAGAAGAGTGGAATTTTAACTGTATTTAATTCTATGCACAGAAATGGTTTTTCCAGTAGTCATATGTGGATGTGACAGTTGGACTATAAAGAAAGCTGAGCGCCAAAGAATTGATGCTTTTGAACTGTGGTGTTGGAGAAGACTCTTCAGAGTCCTGTGGACTGCGAGGAGATCCAACCAGTTAATCCTAAAGGAAATCAGTCCTGAGTATTCATTGGAAGGACTGATGCTAAAGCTTAAACTCCAGTACTTTGGCCACCTGATGCTAAGAACTGACTCATTTGAAAAGACCCTGATGCTGGGAAAGACTGAAGGCAGGAGGAGAAAGGAACAACAGAGGATGAGATGGTTGGATGGCATCACTGACTCGATGGACAGAGTTTGAGTAAGCTCGGGAGTTGGTGATGGACAGGGAAGCTTGGCATGCTGCAGTCCATGGGGTCGCAAAGAGTCAGACACGACTGAGCTGAACTGACAGATTGATGCTCAGAAAAACCCCAAAGGGAAGAAATTAGGTATGCTTGGTTTTAAATACTAGCTAAATATATGTATATATACATATATATATGTATATATATATATATTCACACAACAGAAGGAGCTTGTGACAAGTGATGAGTACATTTCAAATATTTAGAGGATTTTGTTTCTGCAAATAAGAATAGAGTCATCAGAGTTTCTCTGTGGTAGAAACATCATGTTAACAGTTTTTCCTTTATATAACAGATACTTTTCCAATTCAATTCTGGTCTGTTGCAACTAAAACTGAGCACAATCATCTGTCTTAAACACATATATACATGCATGTGTATATACATACATGGGTGCATGCATGCTCAGTTGCTCCACTGTGTTCGACTCTTTACAACTCCATGGACTATACCAACTGGGTACCTCTATCCATGGGATTTTTCAGGCAAGAATACTGGAGTGGGTTCCCATCTCCTCCTCAGGGAATCTTCCTGACCCAGGGATAAAACCCCTGTCTCCTGTATTGGCAGCCACATTCTTAACCACTGAGCCACCTGGGAAGGCCCACGTGTATACATTATTGGTGTTCAGTGGCTAAGTTGTGTTGGACTCTGTGATCTCATGGACTGCAGCATGCCACATTCCTCTGTCCTCCGCTATCTCCCAGAGTTTGGTCAATTTCATGTTCATCCAGTCAGTGATGCTATCTAACCACCTCATCCTCTGCTGCCCCCTTCTCCTTTAGCCTTCAACATTTCTCAGCATCTACATTACAATTACATACAAGTGAACAGGGAACGGACTTTTGGACTCTGTGGGAGAGGGAGAGGGTGGGATGATTTGGGAGAATGGCATTGAAACATGTATACTATCATGTAAGAAACAAATTGCCAATCTACGGGATACAGGATGCTTGGGGCTGGTGCGTGGGGATGATCCAGAGAGATGATACGGGGTGTGAGACGGGAGGGGGGTTCAGGATTAGGAACTCATGGCTGATTTCATGTCAATGTATGGCAAAACCAATACAATATTATAAAGCAAAATAAAAATTAAAATTAAAAAAGATAATAAATGATTTTAAGATTCTCCAAAAGATAGGGAATAAAAAGCAACAATAACAGGAAAAATACTTAGGCTATTTCTCATACACATTTATTTTAATAAGTATTTTTGCAGGTTATGCCAAGCTGAGGGACTTACACCCTCAGAATGTTTAAGCAAGAGAGAACGATAGACACCATAAAATCCAGTCTCTATTTGTGTTCATATTACCATTGCTGGAAATGCAGCCTGTTCTGTCGGATGTCTGATGCCACATAGTAAGTGGTAAGAAGAACTGTATCATGTTGGTTCTGAGATAGTCCGTCTACTTCAAGTGCAGGAAGAACAGAGACAGCAACAGTACTGGGAGTACCTAGGAGGTAACGAAGCTCCATTGGAACAGGCTAAGAGAATCTGCCCATTCCAGAACCTCGGCCCATCCTGTACGAGTAGGCCAGCTCAGCAGATGCAGAGTGCTACGTATCTGGAAGAAGACAGATTTGGGACAATAGTTCACAAGGGGCTTAAAAATACAAGACACACAGTTACATTTTAATTTCAGATTTTATTTTATTTTCAGTACAAGTGAGCCTCATGCAATACTTCAAACATATTCTACTATAAAAGTTGTTTTTTAATCTAAAGCAAAAATGTAACTGGGTTTCCTACATTTTCATTTGGTAAATCTGGCAAGTGTATATTCAGGGCATTTCTAGGACAGCAAGAATGTAGGTGGACCTAAACACATAAGCAGGCACCAAGGTCTCTATGGGTTTCCTGAGAAAGGCTATGTCGTCACTGATTCGGTGGGCCTAAAGGCATTTTTTTTTAAAGGCTGAGTGACAGGAATAATTTATGGCTACTTCTAGAAACTTCAAAAAAGTCTTAGTTCAATTACGAAGGCTGTATCTTTATGCCCCTTTCCAGGTAGCTCTCAAAAGTTCTGAGAAAAGAATTTATCAATACAGGCATTTTTAAAAAATAAATACCTACAGAAAAAGAATTATGAGACAATGCCATGGGAGTTTATTAAAAAAGCCTTCTAATTTAAAAGTAAGTACTTTTGTCAACGCTGGGCTGGAAGAAGCACAAGCTGGAATCAAGATAGTCGGGAGAAATATCAATAACCTCAGAAATGCAGATGACACCACCCTTATGGCAGAAAGTGAAGAGGAACTCAAAAGCCTCTTGATGAAAGTGAAAGAGGAGAGTGATAAAGTTGGCTTAAAGTTCAACATTCAGAAAACGAAGATCATGGCATCTGGGCCCATCACTTCATGGGAAATAGATGGGGAAACAGTGGAAACAGTGTCAGATTTTATTTTTGAGGGCTCCAAAATCACTGCAGATGGTGATTGCAGCCATGAAATTAAAAGATGCTTACTCCTTGGAAGGAAAGTTATGACCAACCTAGATAGCATATTCAAAAGCAGAGACATTACTTTGCCAACAAAGGTCCGTCTAGTCAAGGCTATGGTTTTTCCAGTGGTCATGTATGGATGTGAGAGTTGGACTGTGAAGAAAGCTGAGCGCCAAAGAACTGATGCTTTTGAACTGTGGTGTTGGAGAAGACCCTTGAGAGTCCCTTGGACTGCAAGGACATCCAACCAGTCCACTCTAAAGGAGATCAGCCCTGGGTGTTCTTTGGAAGGAATGATGCTAAAGCTGAAACTCCAATACTTTGGCCACCTCATGAGAAGAGTTGACTCATTGGAAAAGACCCTGATGCTGGGAGGGATTGGGGGCAGGAGGAGAAGGGGATGACAGAGGATGTGATGGCTGGATGGCATCACTGACTCGATGGACGTGAGTTTGGGTGAACTCCAGGAGTTGGTGATGGACAGGGAGGCCTGGCATGCTGCAATTCATGGGGTCGCAAAGAGGTGGACGTGTCAGAGTGACTGAACTAAACTGAACTGAACTCTGTATACCTCTGTGTGTGTGTGTGTGTGTGTGTGTGTGTGTGTGTTAGTCACTTAGTCGTGTCTGACTCTTTGTGACCGCATGGACTCCAGCCCGACAGGCCCCTCTGTCCATGGAATTCTCCAGGTGTGTATCTGTGAATGAAGCATAATTTGGAAATGGGTGTTTGCAGTAGTAATCAAGTTAAGATGAGGTAATGTTTCATTAGAATGGACCCTAACTAACATGACTGGTTTCCATATTAGAAGGGAGAGACAGCACAAGAACAGTGAGAGGAGATCTTGTAGGGATAGAGACAGGCTGGAGTGATATATCTTCCCGCCAAGGGACATCAGAGACCCCACAAAGCTAGGAAGAAATAAGGAAGAATTAGTCCCTAGAGCTATCACAGAAACGAGATTATGCCTATCCCTCAATTTTTAAATTCTCACCTTCATAACTATGTCAATAAATTTCTGTTGTGTTAAGCCACCCAGTTCTTGGTAATTCGTTAAGGCAGTCCTAGGAAATAGATATATACCAAGGTCTACAACTTTTCCCTAAAGTAACATACTTCTCAGTATAGAAATAATATTCATTATAGGGAAAATAGAAAGGAATAAAATTAGTGGATTCTTATAGTAAAGCAAATCTTTTAAAATATGCTTGTAAGAAGAGATTAAGCATAATTAATATGTGAATTTTTCATAAGGGAAAAACATAATGTACAAGCTGTATCGTTCATAATATTGTATATTTCAGGACACCCTTTTTAGCTGGGTTTGCATTTTGCTAATATAATGCAAGTATTTTTTAAAACCTGAAATCATTTGTTTACTTTATGAGATGCTAGTTTTTCAATCAGGACCTCTAACTGCATATTTTCTCCTCCCACAAAAAGCATCTGTAACAATAAAATCATAGCAATTTGTTATATTATGAGAAGGTATTTATTAATCAAAGAAAACATCAAGCTAATGTATTGTGTTGTGTTAATGTTTAGCTAATGGACATGTTTTTTTATTGTGTGACCATCTGCTGTGAGGCTTTTGTTAAAGGACTTCTACAAAAAATTGTTGATTAAAATTGAAGCTAGTAGATTTGCTAGTTTCATGCAAATCTCTTAAAGGAAGAGGTAAACCCACTACATTTAAATTCTTTCTTTGATTAGTTCAATAAAACTAATGACTTTTTGACAAAGATTTGAGTCATACACATTTTGATAGACATGTTTAAGTACATATAAAAGCTAGTTTTTAAAAAATGGTTACAATAAATGGCTTGATTCATTTCATAAATAAATATTAAAGATAATGCTGGACTTTCGATGGTAAGAAGTACATCCTGATAATCCCTTATATTTGTATGAGGTTTAACTGTTTACCAAATGCATTCATGTAAATTATTTCAATTATTATTCTGAATATGGGAATGAGTAGATACTCTTTTCTGTGACAGATGAAACTGCAGTGGAGGAGTAAGGACTTTTTCAGGATAGCTGAACTAGTGAAAGACAGAGATTCGCACTTCATTGATAATGCTCTTTAATTTCTGTATGGTTGGCTGTCAACCATAACTGTCTTATACTCCAATATGTTGCTATCTGAACAAAATACCCTCTAACATTCTCACTGTCTTTCTCCAATTACACTTGCTTTCCAGGGACCTATAAACCACACCTTTTGATCACTGTTCTAGTGTTACAGCTATTCCACTGACCAAATCCCCTACTAAATTGCTCACAAGGTCTTTAACCTGGATAAACTGTTATATTCTACTCTATTATTCGAACTAATGCCTGAAGTATAAACTTATGCAACTGAAAAGTCAGACTTATTACAAATTATGAATTGGTAAATTCAGTTGTATCTATTATGCCACTTGTTATTTTTTTTAATTTTGGATTAGCCCTCTCTTATCACTTTCTTTAAGCTTCTCAAGACTTATTTGTCCATAATGAAAGTCACTCAATCATGTCCAACTCTTTGTAATACTATGGACTATAGCCCACCACTATCCTCTGTCCATGGGATTCTCCAGGCAAGAATACTGGAGTGGGTTGCCATTCCTTTCTCCAAGGGCTCTTCCTGACCCAGGGATTGAACCTGGGTCTCCTGCATTGCAGGTGGATTTTTCACCATCTGAGATACCATATGTGTGCTTTCTTTTTTTATTTGTTTGTTAATGGGAATGCGGAACACTCCCCACTAGTTCACATTTTTCCTTTTTTGAGGTATAATTTACATATAGTAAAAAAGCATGGGTTGCGCAGTGCTGGAGCAACTGTGAGGAGATACACCACGTCCAAGGGCAGAGAAGCCTCAGCAAGACAGTAGGCAGGGAACAACAGACTGGTTCCAAATCGGGAAAGGAGTACATCAAGGCTGTATACTGTCACCCTGCAAATTACTTAACTTATATGCAGAGTACATTATGAGAAATGCTGGGCTGGATGAAGTACAAGTTGGAATCAAGATTGCCAGGAGAAATATCAATCACCTCATGCAGATGACACCACCCTTATGGCAGAAAGTGAAGTTGATGAAAGTGAAAAAGGAGAGTGAAAAAGTTGGCTTAAAACTCAACTTTCAGAAAACTTAAGATCATGGCATTCGGTCCCATCACTTCATAGCAAATAGATGGGGAAACAATGACAGACTTAATTTTTTTGGTCTCCAAAATCACTGCAGATGGTGACTGCAGCCATGAAATTAAAAGACGCTTACTCCTTTGAAGAAAAGTTATGACCAACCTAGACAGTTTATTAAAAAGTAGAGACATTACTTTGCCAACAAATGTCCATCTAGTCAAAGCTAATGTTTTTCTAGTAGTCATGTATGGATATCAGAGTTGGACTATAAGGAAAGCTGAGTGTTGAATAATTGATGCTTTTCAACTGTGATTGTTGGAAAAGACTCTTGAGAGTCCCTTGGACTGCAAGGAGATCCAACCAGTCAATCCTAAAGCAAATTAGTCCTGAATATACATTGGAAGGACTGATGATTAAGCTGAAACTCCAATACTTTGGCCACCTGATGTGAACAGCTGACTCATTTGAAAAGATCCTGATGCTGGGGAAGATTGAAGGTGCGAGGAGAAGGGGCAACACAGGATGAGATGGTTGGATGGCATCACCGACTCAATGGACCAGAGTTTGAGTAAACTCTGGGAGCTGGTGATGGACAGGGAGGCCTGGTGTGCTATGGTCGCAAAGAGTTGGCCACGAATGAGCGACTGAAATGAACTGAACTGAACTGAACTGAAAAAGCATAGATCTTAAACATTCAGTTTAATGAATTTGGTCAATTGTATATATACAAGTAACACAAAACAAGGCTAGGATGCTTGGGGCTGGTGCACAGAGATGATCCAGAGAGATGATATGGGGTGGGAGGTGGGAGGGGGGTTCAGGATTGGGAACTCAGGTACACCCATGGAAGATTCATGTCAATGTATGGCAAAACCAATACAGTATTGTAAAGTAAAATAAAGTAAAAATAAAAATTAAAAAAAAAGAGAGAGATAGAGCCTTCCCTACCTCTAGAAATGTCCTTCATATTGTTTTCTAGTAAACATTGGCCTTCTAGAATTTTATTGAAATAAATTCAAGAGAGAAGGGAAGAATTGCCTTCTGAGATAGCAAGTTTACACAACTATTTCACTATAACTTTCTGCTTTCAATCAGGTAGTCAATGAAGAAGAATAGTCACTAAAGAGGAAAATGTTGATGACAAATACAGTGGGGTATTTGAAAAATTGGAATATTTTGGAAGGTAAGGGGGATGGAATGTAGTGCACCCACAGATAGATTAGCTTAGGTAAGAGTACATACAACAGTATATATAATACAATTCATTATGGCAAGAGGTGAAAGTGTATATGCATATAAGAGTATATGCATATAAATGAAATAAGTTGGTACATATGTTAAAAAAAAAAGCATGTGGTAATTTTTGATTTTGTTTTTCCTGATTTTTGATAATGACTTTTAATAGCTGAAAATGGGATAGAGATGGAATTCCTTGGCATTTGAGTCCTCTTGTAAAGAGGAGTAAATATGTGCTATCTCTCAGTCATGTCTAACTCTTTTCGACCCAACGGACTGTAGCCCACCAGGCTCCTCTGTCCATGGGGATTCTCCAGGCAAGAATACTGAAGTTCATTTCCATGCCCTCCTCCAGGGGAGCTTTCCAACCCAGAGATCAAACCCAGGTCTCCTGCACTGCACGGATTCTTTACCGTCTGAGTCACCAAGGAAGACAGATACTTAACACGTTATACTAAGGACCAGTTAAGTTTTTCAAACTTAACATGTTCAAAACCAAATTTTTGATTTTCCCTCTCAGAAATGCTCATGCCACTCCTCCTTTATCTCTGTTAATGAGAAATCTACTCTTCCCGAGTCTTCCCCAATCTTTCCCAGAATTTTTCCCAGAATCTTTCCCAGAATCTTCTTGAAGCATCTTTCTCACCTACCAGTTTTGTCCATTAGTTCCACCTTCAAAGTACAATCATCATCTAGTTACTTCATTCAAATTCACCATTATCACCTGTTTGTGTTCTGTCAAAATTCCTATGTTGAAATCCTAACCCTCAAAGGTGATGGTAGTAGGTAGGGCCTCTGAGAGGTGATTAGGTCATGAGGCTGGAGAGTAAAGAATCAGGTCAGTACTCTTATCTTAATAAAAGAGATATCACAGAACTCCCTAGCCCCTTCTGCCATGTGAGGAAGTAAGAAATCTGCAACCTGCAAAAGATTACTTGTTTAACCATGCTGGCTAATGATCTCAACCTTCCGGCCCCCAAAACTGTAGGATATAAGTTTCTCTTCTGCGTAAGCTACCCGGTCAGTGCTATTTTTATTACAGAGGCCAGAATGCATTGAGAGAAAATGCGCCCAGACTGCCGTAACTCCTTACCTGGATTATTGCTATGGTATTCTGAATATTCTTCCTGCGTTTGCCCTTACTCCTTAGGATTCTATTCTCATAATCATCAATGCGGTTCCTTCTAAAACATAAACCAGATCATATCACCCTCTTGTTAAAATGCTTATGTTAGATTTCTTTCTCACTCAGATCAGGAACAGTCTTTAGCAAGACGTTCTAGGCTCTGTACAGTTTGGCCTTACTATCTCCCCAGTCTCATCATTTCATCTCCTACTACTCTCTTTCTCACTCACTCAGGACCAAACATAATAGCCTTCTTGCTCCCTAGACACCTCAAATATAATTATACCTCAAGATGGCTGCACTTGCTGTTCTCTTTGCTTGGTATGCTTTTCTGCATGCTATTCACATAGCTAACTCCTGACAAGGGGTTTCCCTGGTGGCTCAGTGGTAAAGAACCTGACTTCCAATGTAGGAGACGTGAGTTCAAGCCCTGTGGCAGGAAGGTCCCCTGGAGAGAGGAAATGGCAATCCATTCCATTATTCTTGCCTGGAAATCCCATGAACAGGGGAGCTTAGTGGGCTACAGTCCATCAGGTTGCAAAGGAGTTGGACATGATCTAGCAACTAGACCACAACTGTAGCAACTAGAGACTGATTTTTCTCAGTCTCTCTGCTTAAATGTCACTTTTCTGGAAAAGCTCTCCCTGAAAAACCAGTAAGAACTCCTACTCTGATACTCCTATCCTCCTGAAATATTTAAAATATTGTACTCAAAAATTTTTAACAAGAATTTCACCCCTAGTTTAATTCTAAGAGAAAAAATTACTAGCCCTCTGGCGCATTAGACTAACCTAAACTGGGTCTTAAATTAGACACAGATTGTTATGCAAGGTAGGCTTCCAACATAGGAACTTGAGTCTGACAATAGTCAGTGGTCAAAGCCCTGCAGCAGGCAGGTCAGTTCAGTTGCTCAGTCATGTCCCACTCTTTGCGACCCAATGAACCGCACTACACCAGGCCTCCCTGTCCATCACCAACTACTGGAGTTCACCCAAACTTATGTCCATCGAATTGGTGATGCCATCCAACCATCTCATCCTCTGTCATCCCCTTCTCCTGCCTTCAATCTTTCCCAGCATCAGGGTCTTTTCAAGTGAGTCAGCTCTTCAAATCAGGTGGCCAAAGTAATGGAGTTTCAGTTTCAGCATCAGTCCTTCCAACGTATATTCAGGACTGATTTCCTTTAGGATTGACTGGTTGGATCTCCCTGCAGTCCAAGGGACTCTCAAGAGTCTTTTCCAACACCACAGTTCAAAAGCATCAATCCTTTAGTGCTCAGCTTTCTTCACAGTCCAACTTTCACATCCATACATGACCACTGGAAAAACCATAGCCTTGACTAGACGGACCTTTGTTGACAAAGTAATGTCTCTGCTTTTCAATATGCTGTCTGAGTTGGTCATAACTTTCCTTCCAAGGAGTAAGCGTCTTTTAATTTCATGGCTGCAACCACCATCTGCAGTGATTTTGGAGCCCTCCAAAATAAAGTCAGCCACTGTTTCCCCATTCATTTGCTATGAAGTGATGGGACCGGATGCCATGATCTTAGTTTTCTGAATGTTGAGTGGTTATTCTAAGTGATCCCAGCAGTGTGGCGGTTCCAGTCAGTGGCTGGGGTCCAGGGACACTGGTGACACATTATCTGGACTTCCCAAAACACAACACGGCCAATAGCCTAGCCAAGGAGGCTAGCCAAGTAGCTTATCATTTAATTCAGTACTTTCAAGTCATGGAGGAAATAAAATGTTCATCAGGATGCAAGCAAGACACACAGATTGCGACAACACTGTCACAATTGTTAAGCCTTAGGTTAAGGCTGTGGATCTGAATAAGCCCATTAGTTCAGGATTCAGCCCTGGCACACAGTATGTTGGACTGCCAATATTATGACTAATTTCAAGCCTCATAGGGCAAAGTATTTGAATCTCCATTTACACTGCCAATATTGGTGAGGGTTATCTGAGCCTCTCAAAGCAGTTTCTTTAAAACAGATAGTCCTAGGATAGTCCTGGACTTATTTATAATCCCTTATGTTTTTGGACTAGATTTTCACTTGTGGGGAGGGGAATGTAATTTATAATGCCTAATATAATGTAGGGAGTATGCAACAGTAATAACAAAATAAGAGGACAGAGGCAGCATATTTAATTTTCCTAGAACTTCTGTTTTGTTATATTACTGCTAGGCACTTAGAAGTCATACCATAAATATGTACTGAATTGAAGGTACTATATCTAGATTAATATTTGACTGTAAGTTTTTTTAAAGCACACAAAGAAAGATATTAATCAAAACTGTAAAAAACAAAAAAGATATATTTGACTACTTACAAATGAAACTTTATCATGTCAAAAATAATCCCAATTCCAATAAAAATCAATGATAAACTGAAAAAGAATTCAATGCATGTGGCATATAAACAGCACCATTAATCTTTTGTGAGAATATACAAATATTTAAGATGAAAACATATGCCCCACAAATGTGTAAAAGGCATAAAAGGAAATTCACAAAAAATAAATATGAATGAACCAGAATATTTGAAAGTTTTTTAAATCAGTAATCAAACTATGCAGAATAGAATAATTTGAAAAAAAAATTTTCTTTTCCTTTGCATCTAATACTAATGGTATCCAAGGTGACTAGAGTTAGATATACTTTTCATTTTTCCTCAGTCATATAAATTGATTAAAAAAATTTAGAATTTCTTTTGACAAAATTTTTAAGAGGTTTAAATATGTTTATAATATTTGAATCAGAAATTGTGCTTATGATAATTTAACCTAGAAAATAGAAGCGCCTCAAATTATGTGTTTATAGGGCAGGACTTCTATTTGCAGTAGCGAAAATCTATAATAGAAAAATTCCAGGATTTTGGAAACTTTAAATAGAATAAAATTTTTCTCTAATATATTCTGTACAATCATTAAATGGTATAGTAACTATGTATAATACTAATAACTAATGTGGTAGTGGTGGTTTAGTTGCTAAATCCTGTCTGACTCTTGCAACCCCATGGACTGATAATTTTTAAATTATACAGGACATGTTATAAAAAAAAAGCAAAGTTATGAATCTATATGTGTGTGTATGCTCAATCACTCAGTCATGTCTGACTCTTTGAGACACCATGGACTGTAGGCCATCAGGCTCCTTTCTCCACGGGATTTTCCAGGCAAGAATTCTGGAGCAGGTTGTCATCTCCTCCAAGGAATCTTCCTAACCAAGCCAGGGATCAAATGCTCATCTCCTGCAGTGGTAGGTGGATTCTTTACCACTGCACCACCTGGGAAATCCTGTGAAACTATATACAGTATATTAATTTTTTGAAAAATAATTTACAGATAGATAACATAATACAAAAATTAACTAAATTGTGTGGTGGATAGACTTTTAGATGGTAAGAATATTATGTGTTTATAATACTTTTCTTAACTTACACTACTATACCCAAGAAAATATTCTATATAATAAAGTTTGAAAAAATTAGGCCTGAAAGAACAGAGAAAAAAACAAATATCATATTGTCTGACCAAACATCTCCCATTGTCATGGACAGAAAGAAAAAAAAAATAGCAGAAGGTATCAACTATCAATGCAAGTCATACTGCACTAGTCATGTAAGCAATGCTTTATTTTCTATATAAAAAACTTGAGGCAGAGTATCCAATTTGTTTAAAATTGAATTTATGTCTGTTTGTAATTGCCGGTTCTGTCTCTTCTCAAATACTCAGGCTTCATAGACCGGATGTGTGCGTGCTCAGTTGCTTCAGTTCATGTCCTACTCTTTGCCACCCCATGGACGGTAGCCTCTGCCAGGCTCCTCTAGCCATCGGATTCTCCAGGCAGGAATACCAGAGTGGGTTGCCATGCCTTCCTCCAGGGGACCTTCCCCACCCAGGGATCAACTCACATCTCTTGTATCTCTTACACTGTAGGTGCCTTCTTTATTGCTGAGCCACCAGGGAAGCCCCATAGATTGGATAAGGGTATATTAATTAGATTTTGGTCAGTAAGTTAAATTTTTTATATAAAATCATCATCTGCGCATGATTGCTACTGGCTTTAGATCAAGCACATGACCAGTTCCTTATGCACTGAATACAGAATCAATTCACTTAGGACAAGTTTAGGGGATTCACCTACACAATCATCTTCTAAGCAGAAATTATCCTCTCTCTGAACACTAAGTTCACTGCTTTCTTACTGAAAAAGAAAGAGACAGCTTTTGCTTTAGCCCTTTATTCTTTAGCTGAATTTGTCCATAATCTCATGTATAACTTGAATAAACATTCAGAGAGTTAAACTACAATGAGTTTTAGGTTTTATATTATATGATATCATTAGTCCACAGATTTTTATAGGCCTTACATTTAATCAACCTAAGTATCTGAATAAACATTTTTTTAAATTCCACAAAGAAATTATATCAGTCCAGGAATTTAAAATCTAAAACAGATCAAGATGAACTGAACAACAGGAATAATGTCCTCATCATTTTTCTACCTTTCAAAGTGTTGCCAAAACAATGAGGTGTTAAACATTGTAGAATTGACTTTATAGTATATTTAATTTGCTTGAAATTTATATATAAATATCCATACTATAAAAAGGAGACTACAGATCTTTAAGAGGGGTTTTGACAAAAGAATTGTCCAAAAAATTGCATTAAGTATCTATTACCTTAGCATAGCTACAAATATAAAAATTAAATGATTCTATTTACAAGAATATATGTAAATTTTCTCAGTTGTATCTCAGATTGAGTACATATATTGCACTATTCAAACCTCTTGTAACAAATTCATCCTTCCTTACATATGACCATATTAATCTTCCTAAACTCACAGCTCTGAATAGTCACTTTATGTCTTAAGTTCCTTTACTGGTTTTCTATTACTTCTACATTCCATACCAAGACACTTCTAGGGGATGCATCTTGTTCAACCATGTATCTTCTAGATAACTAATATTTCCAATTGTCTTTTCCAAGTCTCTTTTTTTTTCATTTTTTCCTTCCACCAACATAGGCTACTCATTTTATCTAGAACATGTCTCAAGTTCCCTTGCCTTTGTTATTCCTTGTATTCTTTTTTGGACAAGCACCACATGGCATACAGGATCTTAGTTCCTCAACCAAGGATCTACTCTGACACCCTTACAGTGAAAGTGCAGAGTCTTAATCACTGGACCTCCAGGGAAGTCCCGATTCCTTCCGTTGCTTAATCACAATTTCCCCACTTCTGTTGCTGACATACTGTCCATCTTTCAAAAGTTCCAAAGTCTTTCCACATACTTTTAATCTTGATTTCATTTTTCTCACTATGAATTCCCTTGATTATCCTCTTATGCCATTTGTACATTCTACAATTTACTTTGGTTATATATACGTTTGTATTAGGCCCCTCATTTTTCCATAATCTTCAGAACAAGCAGAGTACATTGCTCAATAAATATGTGTTGAACTGACCATCAAGGACACATTAAATGGATAGGATAAGGGAAGGAATGACAGATATAAATGGATATGGAATAAATATCCCTAAATGAAATGTATGGATCACAATAAACTGTGGAAAATTCTGAAAGAAATGGGAATCCCAGACCACCTGACCTGCCTCTTGAGAAACCTATATGCAGGTCAGGAAGCAACAGTTAGAACTGGACATGGAACAACAGACTGGTTCCAAATAGGAAAAGGAGTATGTCAAGGCTGTATATTTTCACCCTGCTTATTTGACTTATATGCAGAGCACATCATGAGAAACGCTGGGCTGGAGGAAGCACAAGCTGGAATCAAGATTGCCTGGGAGAAATATCAATAACCTCAGATATGCAGACAACACTACCCTTATGGCAGAAAGTGAAGAGGAACTAAAAAGCCTCTTGATGAAAGTGAAAGAGCAAAGTGAAAAAGTTGGCTTAAAGCTCAACATTCAGAAAATGAAGATCATGGCATCTGGGCCCATCACTTCATGGAAAATAGATGGGGAAACAGTGGAAACAGTGTCAGACTTTATTTTTGGGGGCTCCAAAATCACTGCAGATGGTGACTGCAGCTATGAAATTAAAAGATGCTTACTGCTTGGAAGAAAAGTTATGACCAACCTAGATAGCATATTCAAAAGCAGAGACATTACTTTGCCGACTAAGGTCTGCCTAGTTAAGGCTATGGTTTTTCCAGTGGTCATGTATGGATGTGAGAGTTGGACTGTAAAGAAAGCTGAGCGCTGAATAATTGATGCTTTTGTACTGTGGTGCTGGAGAAGACTCTTGAGAGTCCCCTGGACTGCAAGGAGATACAGATAGTCCATTCTAAAGGAGATCAGCCCTGGGCATTCTTTGGAAGGACTGATGCTAAAGCTGAAATTCCAGTACTTTGGTCACCTCATGTGAAGCGCTGACTGACTGGAAAAGACCCTGATGCTGGGAGAGTTTGGGGGCAGGAGGAGAAGGGGACAACAGAGGATGAGATGGCTGGATGGCATCACCAACTCGATGGACATAAGTTTGGGTGAACTCCGGGAGTTGGTGATGGACAAGGAGTCCTGGCATGCTGCAATTCATGGGGTTGCATGACTGAACTGAACTGAACTGAAATCAAATGGAGAGGAACATACAACTGGGCTACAGAGGCTGGGTTACATGTAAGCTAGTAATGCCTAGCTTTGGATACATTCTTAACTTTTTGCTTCACAAGTATAAGTTTTATTGGAAGGTGTGAAGGTGTCATGTTTTACTAATCTTTGATTCATTTTCTAACATTACCAAATCACTACTATTTACAATTCTTAGTGAATTTACCTTGAGCTTCTCAAAAATACTCAGGTATGTGCTAACCAAGAATTTATTGGTTTTGATCAGAATTTAGATGTTATGATTCTAAATGTCAAAGCTATAAAATTTATAATAAATCGAAAACTAAATTGCTTTCTTTTTTTGTTATTTGAAGACTCTTTTGAGTAGTTTTAGCTTCATGGAAATATGAGTGGAAGGCACAGATTTCCCATATATCTGCCAGACTGCACACATGCATAGCCTCCACCATGGTCAACATCTGCCATCAGAGTCGTACATTTGTTACAACCAGTGAACCTATATTGACACATCACAGTCATCCGAAATTCAGAGTTTACATTACTGTACACTGCAGTGTGGTCCATTTTATTGGTTTGAAAAAACGTTAAATGCCATGTTATATACATCCCATAGACAGAAGAGCCTGGCAGGCTACAGTCTATAGGGTCACAAAGAGTTGGATATGACTGAAGCGACTTAGCACACACATACCAACACAGTATCATACAAGATAGTTTCACTGCTGTAAAAATTCTCTGTGCTTTGCCTATTCATTTCTCCACCACCCTCTTCCCCATCTCTTCTCCATCCCCTGACAACCATTGTTTTTTTTTTACTATCTTCATAGTTTTGCCTTTTTCAGAGTGCAATATAGTTGAAATCATACAGCATGCAGCCTTTTCAGATTTCTTCAATTTTTTGTCGTATGTCTTTAAGGTTCCTCCATATTTTTCATGGCTTGGTATCTCATTTCCTTTTAATGGTTAATAATATTCCATTGAATGTGTGTACCGAAGTTTATTTGGTCCACTCACCTTGAAGGGCATCTTTGTTGCCTCTGAGTTTTGGCAACTATGAATAAAGCTGGTATAAACATTTGCGTGTAGGTTTCTCTGTGGATATAAGTTTTCAGCTCCTTTGTGTAGATACCAAGGAGCATGACTGCTGGATCATATGATAAGAGTATATTTAGTTTTATAAGAAACTGCCAAACTGTCTTCCAAAGTGGCTGCAATGAATCAGCGTTACTGCTGACCCACATCCTTGGCAGTATTTGGGGTTTCAGCTGTTCTAATAGATAGGCAGTAGTATAACATTTGCAAAGACTCGGACATGACTGAGCAACTGAACTGAACTGTGTATAACATTATTGTTTTAATTTGTAATTCTCTATTGACAGATGATGCTGAACATTTTTTTTCATATGATTACTTGTCATCTGTGTATCTTCTTTGATGAGGTGTCTGTTTAGGTGTTTTTCCCATTTTTTAATGGGTTGTGTTTTTATTGTTGTTTTAAGAATTCCTTATTTATTTTGGATAACACTTTTTATGTTTTTGTAAATATTTTCTCCCAACCTGTGTTTTGTCTTTTTATGCTCCTGACATTATCTTTTTCAGAGCATAAATTTTTAATTGCAAAAAAAATTTTAATTTTGAAATTTAAAAATTTTAAAATTCTTTCTTTCATAGATTATGGTATCTAAAGAGTACTGTGATAAAAAGTCATTGTCATATCCAACATCATCTAAACGTTCTTCATTTTCTTCTAGGTATTTTATTTTGTTTCATTTTTGTTTCGTTGTACAACAAAACAAAATTTTATTAGACGGTGTCATGTTTTACTAATCTTTGATTCATTTTCTAACATTACCAAATCACTACTATTTACAATTCTTGGTCAACTTATCTTGAGCTTCTCAAAAATACTCAGGCATATGCTAACCAAGAATTTATTGGTTTTGATCAGAATTTAGAAGTTATGATTTTAAATGTCAAAACTATAAAATTTATAGTAAATTGAAAACTAAATTGCTTTCTTTTTTTGTATTTGAAGACTTTTTTGAGTAGTTTTAGCTTCATGGCAATATAAGTGGCAATTTGAATTTTTATATATGAATTTAAATCAAATTAGATATACAAAACAAACCAAAATAAACAACAAAATACCGCCCTGTATTAACTTGCTAGTAACATAGACTAGGTGGCTAAACAACAAAACTTATTTCCTTGCATTTCTGGAGGCTAGAAGTCCAAGATGAAAGTATCATCCGGGCTGGTTTCTTCTGGGATTCTCTTTCTTTGCCAAACAAAGACATGAGGAAAATGTGTATAGCAAAGTCATCCAGCCATATTGGATACAGTGACATTTTGATGTACTAAGGGCTAGAACTTTAACTGTGAATTAGATATGAGTTGTGAGAAGATACAATTTAGTCTATAACATTTACTTATTTTAATATATTTTCTTCTGGGAATAGAATGGTAATCCTTTCATTTTCTTAAGTTATGATAGAAGAGAATTTAAGATAGGACATATTTTATCAATAAATAGGCAAATCCTACCTCGCTTAACTATTAAGACTTTTAAGAGTGAGTTCTGGAACTGTCTCTCACATCCTTATCCTCACTGACAAGTGTGTTATCTAAAACAGATAGGTGCATAGTAAAGATTTGTGAGTTAGATGAATATATGAAAGAAATACCCATTTACTTAAGATACTGTGCTAATTACTGTTAGGAAATCAAGGAAAACACTGTGCTGCTTTCAAAGAGTGTGCAACATTAAGGGAAGGATTATAACATTTGAAGTCTGACAATAAAGCCATATTGCAAACTCAAATGGCCTCAAGGGTTAGGCAACTAATTTAAATGTGCGAAGAAGCTATGAGTAAGAGAATAAGTAATGACAGGGCCGTCCATAAACTAGAAAATCAATGCTAGCTTAATCAAGTTATACTTCCTTAAAGCAACTACAGCAATACTGAACTACCAAACAAAATATATCTGAAGGTTTATTTAGGACTTAAATCTTCAATCTGAGTGAGCCCAATAGTTCATGCTATACAATCAAACCATTGCTAGACAGCAATGTAATCTAGGCAAGCTCTAAATGTCTTCACTGGTTTAAAATATGTAAGTAATATGACATAGAAATGTTTACCAATTTATAGACTGTATTAACTAATAATAGTAAAGCTAACTTTTCCCAGTTGTAATACTCTGTGAGTCCTTGAATTTACAGGATAGACTCACTTTCTTTAGTCTTTACCCATACAATTTTTAAATGTGGAGAGGCTTACAGATTATTTACTGAGATCCTATGTGGCTAAAAGAAATCACTTTGGATCCATTACCATAAACTAATGCTACGTCTTTGTGTTTCACAACCACTATCATGTCTGCACTATTCATGTCTCAACTAAATGTGTATACTTAGCAAATATTGAGGGAATTCCTCTACTAAAACATATTCTCTCACAAAAGAAAATGTAAATGATTAGTATTTTATATTCTATATTATAACTAGTGCTTGATTTAACCTAGGGCTATATGTATATATAAATTTTCATAGACATGGTTAATAGGTCCCATTTACAGCCCTCTCTAACTTTTTAGATATAAGTGAAGGGCTCTTTAATCCCTTCTCTTCAATAGATTTATGAATTGAATATATGTGTACATCATCTGACCTCCTGGCTCTACAGTTGGCTTTTTAATCAGATATTAATTTGGGAAGACAGTTTAAGATTTCCAATAAATATTAACATTGCTGGTTAACAAAAAAGGGATTTTTCCTCTCTGAATGACTTCATATTCCTGAAAGGTTTCGAATGGTAGAATATTCACGGAGATGTAAAATTACAAGATGCAGCCAGGAGCAACCGGAACTTCTCTAAAATGTTCAGCAAGGATCCTGCTGAGCTCAAACGTCTCCACACATTTTCCTTCTCATATTTAGAAGAACTGTAAATCGCTGGAAACAGCTACTTCATTTCTGTTCTCTGGCCAGAGTCTGAATCCCAGGAGACATTCCAGGGGATATGGGTTTGATGGCTTCAGCACACCCTCCTGAGGACTCTGCATACAAACCACAGCTGAACTGGCCGCCTTCAGAAAGACAGGGCATGTTTCCAGCCAGCAATAGGACTGCATTATCTCTCCTCCCTGGAGAGAAAGAGCCCTTTTGATCAAGTCTGCAGTCACCTCAGGGTCAGAAGGGAGCACCTTGCATTAGTCTTTCTGGCTCTTCCCCAGCCCGTGAGTGGAGTCCATCTGCTTCTCTGCCAGCACTTGTGTAAACCTGAGCAGCCGCATTAGGAAGGGAGGGGCTGGGAGAAGGATGAGACATAAAGAAATCCAGGTATGAATTGGGGGCCAGATGTTTCTGTCGGAGGGGGCAATCCCCCTCTCTGCTGGATAGTCCTATTTTTGTGTTGCTGAACTCCAGTTTTCAGCACCCCAATTTTTCTGCTCTCTCAGATTTAGGGTTCATTAACCTTCGTGCTTTAGAAGCACATTTTTAAGATAATAGGTGAATGAAGAAGGCTTTCTGCCTGACCGGAGTATCTTTCTTCCAGAAAAATTCCATCTATGTATTAAAACAAATTTTAAAACCGAAACTGTCAATTCAATTATCTTTAAAAAGAAATAAATGCACAGGATTTTACTTTATAGTTATCTTTCTATTAGATTGCATGAAACCATATTCTAAGCAGTTGCTTCAGCTAAGGAAATCTGTTATGTGAACGTTTCCACAGGTTTAATAAATTACCACACACACAGTATCATGGATGATTAGCAAAATATCAGATCTTTATTTTTTAATTAGCCACAAATCCCCAAATATTAGCAAATATTAATTTCATCACCTTTTTTGGGGAGATTTTTCCGTGGCAGAAAGCTTCTCTAGATGCCAAAATGAGATGCCAACATTGCCAGCGTTTGAAGACAGACTCGAGGGAAATGCCGCTGCTCACAGTGGGGGGAGAGCGGGGGAAGCTCGTTCTTCTACTCCTGAGACTGTCACTAACAACATGTGAGCCACACCAGACCACTGCCATGCAGTGGATAAATGCCTGTGACTTCCTTCCTTCCCCTGTACTCTGAGGAAATTCCTTAAACTAGAAAAATTTTTTTCCTTAAAAATTCCTTAAACTTTGCTCCTCAAAGCATGGGCTGCAGATGACTCCAAAGCTTGTTAGAATGGCAGGCTCAAAGCCCTGTTCCCAGAACCACTGATTGAGAATCTGCCTGTTAACAGAGTCTCCCTGTGATTCACACACACATCAACAGTTTGAGAAGCACCATGTGGTTGCGCTTCAAGGACCCTCTTCTTTAATGACCCATGGCCAAATGGCATAAAAACCCATAAGATGTGGTTACTTCAACAAGGTGTCCCAATTTAGCTCAAAGGAAGACTTGTGTTCTTGCTTTTGGTAGAACTGGAAAGCAGGTGACCACAGTGGACACTGGTGTTTTCCCATAAATTATGTACATGGTGCCTTTGTGTTCTAGCCTAGGAAGAAGGAAATTCAGAGTGATCAGGGAAAGAGATGAAGATGGCAGGGGAAATGAAGGGAGTGAGACTAGATCTATCTATCCTCAAGAACTAGTTCTGAAATTCTAACAAAGAGGACTTGTAACCAGAAGTTGAATGCCATCATTATAACCCATGATGATTTGGTTTGGGGTGATAATTTGGAGCAGAACACCTCTCCTTTCTTCAGTAAGGGCCAGCAGCAGCGTCTGTGGGCACCGTGGAGGAGCAGAACTAGCTGCTGTGCCCAGAAGACAATTAGGGGCCAGCACAGTTAGGGAGCGTGGCACTGGCAGTCAGCCTACCTTTGATCACTGCACTTTCAGGATGCTGCTAAAACAGAAGAATATGCATGGACCATGGGCAGGTTTGGAACACACCAAGAGGTACTAGTAGAAAAGAACTTGCCTGCCAGTGTAGGAGACCTAAGAGACATGGGTTCGATCCCTGGGTTGGGAAGATCCCCTGGAGGAGGGCATGGCAACCCAGAGCGGGTTGGGAGGGGGGGGGGGGGGGCGGGGGGAGATCCCTGGAGGAGGGCATGGCAACCCACTCCAGTATTCTTGTCTGGAGAATCCCATGGACAGAGGAGTCTGGTGGGCTACAGTCCATGGGGCCACAAAGAATCAGACATGACTGAAGCGACAGCACACACACATACACACTGAGGATGCCTAGAAATAACTGTTCTATAGTCAAGTGCTGGAAGTAAATCCATCTTCCCCTTCACATCTGCAAATGTTTTAGTGAATGGTGCTCCTTTCCAGGGATTCCCAGATGGCTCAGTGGTAAAGAATCTGTCTGCCAATGCAGGAGACACAAGAGATATAGGTTCATTCCTTGGGTCAGGAAGATCCCCTGGAGGAGGAAATGGCAACCGACTCTAATACTCTTGCCTAGAAAAATCCATGGACAGTGGAGTCTAGAGGGCTATTGTCCGTGGCATCGCAGTCGTACACAACTGAGTGATTCAGCATGCACATACTCCTATCCAACCAATTGCTCAAGCCAGGAACTATAAATAATCTTTGACCTTTCTTCTCCATCATCCCCATATACAATCAATGTCCAAGTCTGATCAATTAAAACTTTTTCATATTCTCTAATTCTCACTTTCACTTTCTCACTCAGAGTAACATCTTGCTCCAACACCACTGCAACTGGCTACACTGAGACTCTTCTTATTCTCCTCCAAGCCATTTACTATGGTTTGGAAGTCCATTTTTACCTTGTTCCTGCATAACTCACTAGTTTTACCTTTATCTGTTTCCTGACACCATATGGGATATTTATGTATATGAATTTTACTTTCCAAATGCTTCTGTTTCAGCTCCGAGTCTTTCTACATGTTTCCTCAGTTTGGTGGGCTGTTCATGCTTTATTTCTCAGTCCTGTCTGACTCTTTGTGACCCCCATGGACTGTAATCTGCCAGGCTCCTCTGTCTGTGGGATTCCTCAGGTTGGCCAAAGTATGACTCAACCTTCAAGTCTTAATTTAGATGAAGCTGAAATACACTAGGTAATTGGGATGCCACTAAAATGTTGTAACAAGTTATACAGCACATATAACAAGTAGAAGTTTCCTCCTCTCAGAGATCAAGGGGAGGTTCTGAGATGTTTACTGGGACCTTGATTAACATTCCCATCTTTAACAATAAACCAACTAATGGATATTAAAGTCCACAAAGTCCTATTAGAACTTTAGTAGGTAGATGCTGCATTTCCTTCATAGTACAGTTCCTCAGTAGAAGCATCTCAAATGTTTTTCTTCTGTCAAACATATGAAACATAAGCTGTGACTAATTATAAGTAACTCTTGAGTTACTAAACAGACAGACTACATTACTATTTCTAGTCAATCATATGCCCTGTGTTAGCTGTTCTACATGACTTTGAGCCTATGACATCAGAATATTTTAGTTAAGGGTTAGCAGAATGCTTTTCTAACAGTTCTCTATTCCTGGTTCTTAGCAGACAGCTTTGTTACAGAAAAACCCTGGAGAATTGCAGCAGCCCTCTTCTCCAAGCTCATCCTCTTCACCTCCAGTTACATAAATAAGTCTAGCAAGTGGCTTATTAGCATTCTCTCTCCCTCATAGTTTGGACTCTGTTTCAAAAGTGAAACTTCTGACCCCCAGAACTAGAGCACAGCACAGCTCCAGGGTTTCACGTCACGTGCATTTCACGTGACCAGTTCTCTCAGATGTTAATCACATGATTTTTCACCTAGGCTTTTCTCAAGATCCAAAAGTTCATCAGAGTCAAGGATAGCTTTTAATCTCACATCTCTGCATTCAGGAAAGTGTTTGTTAATTTTGCTCTTCTCAGAAACTAAATTTTACTATGTGGTTCAAAGTCAATTAAAAAAAAAAAGACTCAGAGGCCTTCTGCAAAATTCTTTCCCTCAGTGGATTCATAATTTAAATTATTTTATGAAAGACAGACAAATTTAAAAGGCAGTAAAGAAATTTAGAGTCCTGCATTTGTGTCTTTTGGTGAGGGAAAGGGTAAAGTCCTTACTGACTCCCACGTGTGTTTCTATTATAAATAGGTATTATTTCTATCTCCTCTAACATTCATACAGATTTCAATATACAGAGAAATCTGAAGCCAAGTGAGCTTTTCATGGTTCCTCTTTTTCCTGGTGAACATTTTACATGGCTATTGTGAGATGGTGTCTTCAGAAATTCTTCTCTTCAAGATTCCTTTTATTGGACATAATATCCCTCCCAACTTGGAAATGCAAGCAGGCCTATATATTTCCCATTTCTTGACTGTTCTGGCAATTTTCCCCAAAAGGGAGGAAAAACCCTATAAAATTTCTTCTGGCCCCCCAAAGCAGAAACATCTGCTGGAGTCATGAGTAGCTTGTTGGCGCGGCTTCGAAGTCCCAGCCTGGAGTTGATTATCTCCCCGCTTCACCAGTGTCCGTGCACTCAGCAAGGAACGCACTGAAAGGTTTCTGGGAAGACTCATTATAAATAATGAGAACATGGAAGAGAAGAAAGAGGGAAACGGTTCAAGCTACTTTGGCCCATGCATTTTACGAGTTTCACAAACTAAAATCATTAGACCACCAAACTGCTCAATTAGAAATCAAGATTTTAAAAATTAGGCCATTGCTTTCTGTAAATACAGCTGCTTGGCAAATGCAAATGAAAAACGTGACAGATTGCTGGTTGATTTTTTTTCCTATCAGGAAAAAAAAAGTCAGTTATTTTAAGTGACACTCTGGGGAAAGGATTGGTTGCTGATCTGTCTTTAAGTTGCCAATTGCATCTTACCTCACAGTGAAGCTGGCAGTGAGTAGAATTTTCTGGCGTGAGTGCACAGGCATTTTTTATTCTTTGAAACAGTTTAACAGGTGCAAGTGAAGTCTTGCTAGGAATGCTTATGTATGACAATATACTCTTTCCTAAATTAATTCACTCCACTCAGTGCACAATATAACTTGTTGCAAAATTTTTGGTGTGCTGTCAATTCAGTTACTTAACAGATGAAATTAACCCTAGTTCTTTGCATCCTTCAACAACTCTGACAATTTTATTATTTTTCTACCATCAGTTTTTCTAATGTTAACAACTGACAGGGTCAAATGTTCTTTGTCATTCTGATAGGATTTGCAGGGAAAAAACATGAACAGAATGGATTTGAAAAGGCTTGATGAAAGTATTTAGTTTAAAATTTTAGTGTATACCTAATAGGTATATAAGGAAAGTTAAAAACTAGTGAGCTATGAGTGTCTACAGAATAAAGTTCATTTGTGTAAATGGAAGTGACTTATTCCAAGACAGAATTCTCAAAGTCAATTGCATCATAGACACTTAGAGAGCTTGTTAAAGACATACTGCTGAGCCACAGCACAAAGTTTTTGATATAGTAAGTCTGGAGTGGTACATTTAAGTTCCCAGGTTATGGAGCTGGCCAGGTGACCACACTTTTCCAGTCACTACTCTAAGAGAGAGAGAGAGGGACCAAGTCAAAATCCCAGCGTGTCTATCTCTAGAGGCTCCTCAGATTTCAAGGCTAATGGATACTAACCAGTTTCCAATGAGCTCACAGGCTCATTTTCTTTTAACTCTGGGTACCAAGTGCATCTTCACCTATACTCCACCAACCACACGCCATACTTTCATGCTAGGGTAGTCTAAGGTGACTATTTGACCTAGATGTTCTCCTTTTCACATCTGTATGTTTATACTGCCATTTTATTCGAATGTCAGTTTCTTTTGACCATGATTGCTCTGATGACTTACTTTTAATTCTTTTCATGTTAAAGTCAAATCTGCCCCAGTACCACCCCAATTCACACTCAGAGACATAAACACCACAAGCAGGACTTCCCTGGTGGTAACAGTGGATAGGAATCTGTCTGCCAATGCAGGGGACACAGGTTTGATCCCTGATCTGGGAAGATTTCACATGCCATGGGCAACTAAAGCCCACATCCCACAGTGACTGAGCCTGTACTCCAAAACCTGTGAGCAGCAACTACTGAGCCTGTGTGCTTGCAACTACCGAAGCCCACATGCCTGGAGCCTGTGCTCCACAAGAGAAGCCCCCGCAATGCGAAGCCCGTACATCACACTGAAGAGCAGTCCCTGCTCTCTGCAACTAAAGAAAGCCCGCACACAGCAACCAAGATCCAGCACAACCAAAAAATAAACAAATAAATAAATTATTTTTAAAAAATCCCACGGGAAAATCTCTTCTAACAATTCAGTTTGCTTTCTCATCATGCACTGATGTGAAATTCTCACTTGTAAATTCCTAGACCAAATCTCAGCCCCCTCACATCTTTCAGCTTAGATTCACACCCTGCAGGAGTGTCTTCTGACAATACCTATCTCTGAAACTTTTCCTTACTAACACCCATGTTTCTACAATACTTCTTGAATAAACCTCCACCAACAACTCTGCTCAACAAACATGTACACAAGCACCATATGTTCCTGGAGCCTTGTTGGATGTTCCTCTGGTGAATTTCCCACTGAAGCCTACCTTGTAAAATAATTTTTATAATAACTTTTGTGCTAATATATAAGTATTTCTTGATGACTCAGCCTTTTATAGTTTAGTATATTCCTATGTTTTATTGTAGGGACTATAAAGAGCATTTTTTTTAAACACTATATTAAATAACTCCAAGCTAAGATTGATTTCTGACAACCTGTGCCTTTTAATTTTTAATATTTTATTTTAAACTAATTTTAGACCTATAAGAAAACTGCAAAATACTATAAAGTCTCCTTATGTCCCCTGCCCTGCTTTCCCTAATTTACAATCTTACATAACCAAAACATTAAAGAGTGATTATATATCTATATCTATACATATATATAATGTAAAAACAAAGAAAAGTAAACACAGAACAACTTGTATACTGACACTGATCTCTTTTGCTACTGCAGAACTCACGTTGGATGAAAGTGAATGATGAATTCAGAGATCCCACATTTTTTATAGGTGCCAGGAGTAAATTTCACTCCACATGGATTTTTCTCAACCAATGTAGATAACTCCCAACTACTACGCTTCAAGGTATGAGATTATCTCAGGTATGTTTTAAGTCTATTTCCCTTTTGCTTTCTATTAGAGTGGGCTAGAAGTATAAATAAACATTTGTGGTATTAAAAGAAATGAGGGAAGGAACTTTATCATTCAGGCATAAGGGTCTCTCCAGTGCCCATAGCCTTCACCTAAGGGGTCCATTGACAAGCAGCTCTGGCTCTGCAGTACAAATCTGGGGCACATCAGTCTTTTCTGATGCTGGAGCATCAGCACCTTATGTCCAGACTGCCTACATGCATCTTATAGCTGCTGCCCTCCAAAGTCTGGTCATCCTCACCTGGGTGCCATAAGGTGCTGTGGGGGACAGACTAAACTCTCAGTGTTCTTATCACATGGAGGAATTGCCCCTCTCTCAGAGCCAGCCACTCTCTCTCCTAGTTCTCCAGTTATCCCATTCTATCCTCTCTACATCACAACTCTCATATTAAAATTCCACTAAGAGCTTTCTCTCATTCTAAACTAAAACATAAAGCTATTCTCTCATTCCCGGGGTGTATTGCATATGACGTGCTAAACTTGATCCATTTTTCTCCTCATAACATTCCCTGCAATATATGTATCTTCAAAGCTACATTACATTAAATATGTTAAATTATATAATGTCAAATATGTTAAATATATTAAATTATACTTGTCTGACAGATTCCATAATCTGTTTCTTAAATAAAGTTCTAAGTTTTAATCTTCCAAAACCATACAGAAGAAAAAAAAGGATTTGTGTTAAATTTTCAAACTTTTAATTTGGAGGAAAGAATGGAGGGAAGAAAAAAATCGTGATATTACAAGGAGGGACATTAACAGATATATGATTATTGTGGAGAATGTTAAATATTTTATAAAAACTGATACTTCCAAATCTCTAAAGACAAAGCTGACCTATATTGCATGTTGTGTGTAATACTTAACAATGTTTTAATTTTATAGACAAGACAACCACTAAAGTTTTTACTTCAGTTTGGGTGAATATGTGAAACACTTGTAACCATTTTATATTCACTCCCTGTGACAGCTGTGCTGATTGATCATGGCAGTTTGTGGGGCTGCATCCTAAGGAATTCACAAAATATCTCAGCATAATGCCCTAAACACCCACCATTAGCAGACTCGAGTTAGTAATTGGCCCTGCTGGATCTCTACGTTTGTCTTGATTTTAGTTCATGTTTCATACCCTGGCATCATATCACATGGATTAAATTAAAATGCTGTAATAAATATATAACCGTATTATATAATGTAATAAATAAACTTAGAAATGTGTATTGGTGGAATATAATCGATGTTTCCTTTTTAGGTTAATGGTCCAGGATATTTATTTCTGGTCGACAAGAGCTGGGTGTTAATATTAATATTCAATGACCTAGGCTCCTTAAATCTGTGGCTCCCGTCTAACTGTTATTGCCTCACTGTCATCTTCAGCCAGAGAGCAAAAGAGGACAGAGAATGTGAAGGAGGCAAATATCCACCTTAAAAGCTTTGTTTCAGAGCTTACTCATATCACTTCCTCTCCCATTTTACTGATGAGATCTAGTCACAGGGTTGATACAAGAAAGCTTAAAAAGTGTATTTTAGCCACAATCCTACTAGTAGAGAAGTAGAGGATGGCTCGGGGTGCAGGACTAGTAATCTCTTCAACAGGTATCATGACAACAGGACAGTGAGGTCCGCTGATAGTGAGTGCTAAAACGTTCAGAAGACAGAGTACAGCTCCATCTTCTTGCACAGCTTATTGGAGTATAGTTGTGGTTTCCAGGTTTGGACAGTTAAGCACAGAGACATATTTGGAGAAATGCAAAAGATAAAGATGACTTAACTGTTTTATATAAGAAGTATATCAATGTTTCACTATGTTCTAGGGTCAAATTTTAACACATTTTAATATATAGGAGCAACAATTATTCCTTTTCTAAAAATTTTACTGAAATTAAACTTACAAATTTGCATTAGACTGTTTAGACATTTGAAACAAACTAGAAAAAGTGATGTTTTCTATAACTTGTCTTAGATTTTACATTTTTACACATTTTAACATAGTGTTAAATGACATTCCGTCACTGCAAACAACAGGCGTAGGTCCAAACAAAAATATTGTTTTACATCTATGTTAAACTCCAAATGCATAAAATGTTGATTGATTATTTTCCAGTTTTTAATTTCATGTGTTCTAATATTTGCATCTCAGGATGTTAGAATGAGACAGATGTAGTGACATTTTCAAAGCCAAGAAAACCATAATTTGGGAAACAGACGACCACATGGAAGTCCAGAAACAATTATAAACACATGGGTTACCTGGCCCACACTGGCAGAAAAAGGCTAGAAAGGAATATAAGAACAGCATATTTACTCAAGTTCATCAGAATATCCACAAAAGTAGTCTTCAAGTGTGTGCTCATTACATACTATACAAATAACATTTCACATCATTTCCCCATCCTGTTTTCCTCTCCAAGGCTTTCTACTGGCTTTCTAAAATAAAAAAAACACATGCAAATACACATACATAATCAAACGCAGTTTAAGATTTACATCAGAATCAGAATATACACTGGAACTTCGGCCACTGATATATTATTGCACATGGTACTAGAAAATTACCAAAAATTTCCAAAATTTTTGTGCTCTATATCTTTGATTTGCCTTTAACTATAAAAGGTTTTCCTCATCCAGTAGAACACTATAACTAAACTTTTAAGTTTCTCATAATTTTAGTCTATTTTTAGTCTGTTATTCTTTAATACTTGATTACAATTATAGCCAATATATTATTACTTACAACTATACAATAATCTATACAAAAGAACTATTCTAAAACCACACATATATAAAAGCCTAAATAAATACCTGGTTGATATACAGAAGGCAATTGATAAATGTCAGCAATAGATATAAATATTTATATGGGAAAATATTTATAAAAACCAGATGAATAAATTAATTTTAATTTCAAACACATATTAAAAATATAAAGGCAAATGCTAATATTTGTTCACAGAAGAGCTACATGAATGATAACTCACTTACAAGTGGTTCCCTATATTGTTTGCTACACCAGTGCCTCATTAGGGAATGAAGCACACAGACCCAACACTTAGCACATGAGAACTCTGCCAGCATGGAACACATTAAGCTTCACCAAAATGCTTTTGGAGTTCATGAAACGCAGTGCTACAAGGGAGCCACACCAGAAGCAATTATTAAGTGACTGGGGAGATAAATGTAGCTATTAATACTGCACACCTGCCATTCTTCCCTCTGCACTTTGATCTAACAGATGATGATTTGTAATGGCACAACCTCAACACCCGCCCACCTGTAGTTTATTAGGAAATCAGCCAAGTAACAGGATTACTTAGTTACCAGCAGCAGGGAGGTAGACATGCAAGGAGTCAGTTTTTGTCATTTCACGGGTGACACCTTCATCCAGAAGTCACCCTTGGCATCTGTGCTGCACTTGGCCTGTGATATGCAAATTTAGCATCCCAGTGGGCACATGCCTCTTCTTATTCAAAGACTGTGGGTTTATGGAATTTTGTATTGCTTTTAAAAGAGAGGTACATATGTATTAATATCATTTTTGAATAGTATGTGTTTGCCCACTTTATACTTCAGGAGCGAAAACCACATTTTGTATTTTCTCTCTGTTACTGTGTTTCACACACTATTTAAACTTCATCGAAGAGTGGAGTCTTTGGAGATATTTTTAAAACATGAGAATAACCACATAACTGCTTATTCAGCTACAGGAAAGAAGCTATTAGGTTGTTTTTTCACTAAACAATGTGGGAAAAATAATTCATTGTAGGACAAAAATTTCAGTTGTTGTGAAGCCTCTGCATTAACTTGGCAGTTTCATTTATTGTACTTCATTTGCCTCGAAAATACCCTCACCATAAACTAGCACTGTAGAACAGAGACATTTCTTATGGTTTTAAGAGTAAGAAAAAACATAAGAATCCAAGAACAATAGGCAAGGAAACACCTGGAGTAGCAGAAAAGTCACTCCAAACCAAAACTAGATGTCAAAGTCTAGTACGCCTATTAATATTTTGGGGAAATTTAACATATACTTAGTATCTCCATGGCAAAGAAAATAGATACAAACCAAGTGATTTTTAAGCATTCAAGATACTGCATGTTTAAATTCTCTTTTAGAAATTTGTTTCCATTCGTAAACAATACTCTAATCATTATAATTACAATTCTAAAATCATGAAGTAAGTTGTGTGTTTTGTGTGTGTGTGTCTGTATGTGTGTGAAAGACATACCCAGATTCAATGTCGGTGTCGCCTGGAAACTTTTAATGCTCCGTCATTTCCATCATTTTTTCCCTTCTAGAACTGTTTTACTTTTCTCATAAGAAAATAGAATTATTCTTTAATTCACTTAACAATGACTTTTCTGGTCATTTCACTTTAAACTGTGAAATCACTAAAGTGGTGAAGTCTTCATAATGTGTTATTCACATGCTTCCATGGAAATTTCCACTGTTTCATGAAAAACAGAAACTGATTTGAATTTGATAAATGTCACATATAAAACAAACCTACATCATTTTAAGTGACTCTGTAAGAGCCATCTTTGATAAATATTCACACAACTTAGCAGAGGTTGAGGCTTGCAATAGAAACAGAAGTTACTAAATTGCCATTGCTAAAGTAACAGGAATTTATTTCCACATGTCCATCGTAAGTCAGGCAGGGCCCTACTACCAGCAATGATCCTATCAGGGACTGAACCATCCCTAGGAAGCTGTAACTGTCCCTCAGGAAGAGTCTGAGGAGTAAACTTAAGTTTACTCCATTTGTGGTACAACTTCATGAGAAAAAATGTTCAATATTTATACATAAATACATAAAAAGTATAAATTATTCTTATTTGAGAAACTCACTAATCATTTAAAAATATAATATTTATCTTCAGAAAATGTACTAAGAATACAGTGACTTACATATAGAAACAATGTGAAGGTATGTGAAAGTCAGAGATGTATACATTAGAAATTTTGAGAAGAGAAAAGTTTATAAGTATGATATAAATCAGTGAGAGGAAATATGTGAATGATGAATTTAAATAAAACAGCAATACAAAAATTTAATTCTAATATCAAACTGTTTTTAAAATCCCAAGATACTCTTGATTTTATATCTAAACTTATTTTTTAAATGCAAGGATCAGCAGATGAGCCGATTTCCCCAAGCAGGCATCTCAGCTGGAATCAGTACTGAAGTAGCAAAACCTGAACTGCTGGAAGTGTAGTCTGGACAAGCCTGAGAGAGAAAATTTACAAGGGAACTTACGACAGGAGGGCCCTTATACTTTTCTGAGTTTACCCACAGGAACTGGAATAGGAAATCACAGTGAATAGGGCTTCTCTGGTAGCTCAGCTGGTGAAGAATCCGCCTGCAATGTGGGAGACTCCAGTTCGATTCCTGTGTTGGGAAGACCCGCTAGAGAAGGGAATGGCTACCCACTCCAGTACTCTGGCCTGGAGAATCCCATGGACTGTACAGTTGCAAAGAGTCAGACACGACTGAGTGACTTTCACTTTCATTCACAGTGAGTTTCAGAGAAAAATCCCCTCATGCTTCTGGAAGGGAAAAATGGAAAATGGACCATTTCCAAGTACTCCCTAGAACTCGGGCTTCCCCGGTGGCTCAGCAGTAAAAAATCCGCCTGCGCTGCAGGAGATGTGTGGGATAGATGCCCTGGAAGAGGGCATGACAACCCACTCCAGTATTCTTGCCTGGAGAATCCCACTGACAGAGGAGTCTGGAGGGCGATGGTCCATTGGGCTGCAAAGAGTCGGACACAGCTGTAGTGAGTGAGCACCCATAGCTCTCTTCTTAACAAGACTGCCCTTGATGAAACCAGTTTAGCAGTTACTGCACTACTGAGATTTTATCAGAGTCTAACTGACCTGCAGAAGGCAAATACCACACTCCAGCCCAGTCTAACCATCCTGTCCCACCTAAAGGAGGCAAAACCTGAGAAGAACTTGTGTTTACAGGTCAAAGGTATGAGTTCATTAAAAGACTAAACATAGTCCTCATCACAGGACTAGAGAAAGCATCCCTTTCTGCCACACCTTACCACATTACTTAAGCTCTATCTACTGCAGACCACATTACTAAAGGTCTGTTTACTGCAGTAACTTTTACCTGGTACATCACATGTGACTATCATGTAAAAAATTACAAAGCATACTAAAATGAAAAAAAAAAAAAAACCAGTTTGAAGAGACAGAGCAAACAACAGAATCAAACATAGGAGGGTAGTTGGAATTATCAAACTGGAAATTTAAAACAACCCTGATGAATCCAGTAAATGGGGAAAGTAGACAGAATACAAGAATAAATGGGTAATATAAACAGGGAGATGGAAATTCAAAGAAAGAATCAGAAATACTAGAGGCCAAAAATACAGTAAGACAAATGAAAAATGCCTGTGATGGGCTTATTAGTAGACTGGACATGGCTGAGAAAAGAATGTCTGAGCTTGAGGATATGTAAATAGGGATTTTCAACTGAAAATGCAACGAGATTTTGGGTGAAAGTAACAGAAGGGAGCACCCAAAGACGGTGGGATAACTATGAAAGGTGTAACAAATGTTGTCGCTGACTCTTTGCAACCCCAGACTATACAGTCCATGGAATTCTCCAGGCCAGAATACTGGAGTGGGTAGCCTTTCTCTTCTCCAGGGGATCTTCCCAACCCAGGGATAGAACCCATGTCTCCCACATTGCAGGTGGATTCTTTACCAGCTGAGCCACAAGGGAAGCCCAGGAATACTGCAGTGGGTGGCTTATTCCTTATCCAGCAGATCCTCCCAACCCAGGAATCAAACAGGGGTCTCTTGCTGCTGCTGCTGCTAAGTCGCTTCAGTCATGTCCGACTCTGTGCGACCCCATAGACGGCAGCCACCAGGCACCCCCATCCCTGGGATTCTCCAGGCAAGAACACTGGAGTGGGTTGCCATTTCCTTCTCCAATGCAGGAAAGTGAAAAGTGAAAGTGAAGTCGCTCAGTCACTCTTAGCGACCCCAGGGACTGCAGCCTACCAGTCTCCTCCATCCATGGGATTTTCCAGGAAGAGCACGGGAGTGGGGTGCCATTGCCTTCTCCTGCATTGCAGGCTGATTCTTTATCAACTGAGCTATCAGGGAAGCCCAAATAGAAACTTCTGAACTGAAAATGCAAAGAGATTATAGGCTGAAAGTAAGATAAGGGACTATCCAAAGACTGTGGGATAATTATGAAAGGTGTAACAAATGTGAAATGAAAATATCAGAAGGAGATAAAAGAGAAAGAATAAATACTTGAGACAATAAAGAATTTCTCCCAAGTAATTTCAGTCACCAAACATAGTTCCAAGTAGCTCAGAAAGCACCTAGTAAGATAAATAACCACCTCACCAAATCAGTTCAGTTCAGTTCAGTTGCTCAGTCATGTCTGACTCTTTGCCACCCCATGGACTACAGCACACCAGGATTCCCAGTCCATCACCAATACCCAGAGCTTGCTCAAATTCATGTCCATTGAGTCAGTGATCCCATCCAACCATCCCATCCTCTGTCGTCCCCTTCTCCTCCTGCCTTCAATCATTGCCAGCATCAGGACTTTTTCCAATGAGTTGATTCTTCACATTAGTTGGCCAAAGTATTGGAACTTCAGCTTCAGCTTCAGCATCAGTCCTTCCAATGAATATTCAGGACTGATTTCCTTTACGTTTGACTGGTTTGATCTCTGTGCAGTCCAAGAGACTCTCAAGAGTCTTCTCCAACACCACAGTTCAAAAGCATCTTCAGTGCTCAGCTTTCTTTATGGTCCAACTCTCACATTTGTACATGATTACTGGAAAAACTATAATGTGGACTAGATGGACCTTTGTTGGCAAAGTAATGTCTCTGCTTTTCAATGTATTACATGCAAACTGAAGAAAATCAAATTTTTTAAAAAATCTTGAAAGAAGCAAGAGGGAAAAAATTAAACCTTACCAATAAAGAACAAAAGGTAAGAATTACTTAAAATAATAATACCAAGTGTTTTTGAGTACGTGTGCTTATGTATATCATATATATGTGTGTATGTATGTATATTTAGGTATGCTTATATATAAGTGAAATGAATGACAGCAATAATACAAAGAAGGGAGGGAGGAATAAAGACTTTTTTATTATAAGGTAGTCACACTATTTATGATGTGGTATGGTATTATTTGAAAGTGGACTTAGATTAGCTATAAATGTGTACTGCAAATTCTGAGGAAACCACAAAGTAAAACTGAAGTATAACTGATATACTAGGAAAAGAGAGAAAGTGGAATAACATAAAACACTAAATGAAACCACAAAAGGCAGAAAATTAGTGGAAGACGAAAACATAAACAAAGAACAAGAGCAACAAATAGAAAACAATAACAAATACAGTAGATATCAATCTGACTGTACCAACAACCACTTTGAACATCAATGGTCTAAATACATCAAGTAAAATATATGATAGAAATTGTCAGAGTGGATTTAAACCATGACCCAACTATATGTTGTCTACTAGAAACCCACTTTAAATAAGAAGGCACATATAGATTAAAAGGAAATTAATGAAGAAAAATATACCATGCTGACAACAATCAAGATGTCAATCAAGAAGGAAAAAGGAGCTATACAAAATTGAGAGAGAAGATTTTCATCAGGTATAAAGAAAGACATTATGTAGTGATAAAGAGAGCAATTCTTCAGGAAGACATAATAATCTTTAATGTTCATACACTTAATAAAAAAAGAGTATCAAACTATGTGAGGCAAAAAGTAATATGACTGCAAAGAAAAACAGATTAATCCACTACCATAAGTGGAGACTTCAACACTTCGTATGAGAAATGGACAAATCTAGGAGACAGAAAATCAGTAAAGGTATCATTGAATTTAATAATACCATCAATCAACTTGATATAATATTCTATAGACTACTTCAATTCATTAACACGAAAACATACGCATTTTTCTCAAAGCTACATAGAATATTCACCAAGACAGACTGCACTGTGGACCATAAAACATACCTCAACAAACTTAGAAAAATAAAAATCTGAAGAAGCTTGTAGCACCATAAAAGAAGGAAGTTTTACACACACACACACACATTGATGAGAACATGTCAGACACAAGAGCAAACTGAAAATGTGCTCAATGTCCAAAGCTGGAGCAATGTAAGTAAGAAATCAATAAAAAACCATGAATGAATCCAAATTGGTACAAATAAATAATAAAACAGAGAGAGGGGGAGAAGATGCAAATCTCCAATGCAGAAAAATTCCCAATAATATATGTAGATACTCCACCCTGAACGAAGTTGAGCACAACTCCCCATGTTGAAAGTATGGGCTATGCATAGTGATGTTGTTCCAAAGAATATATTATGGAAGCAGGGGGTGAGGGGATGAATAACTTTGCAATGAAGAAACCTGAGAAACACTACCTCAGCCAGGGACAAAGCTCAAAATTTATGATAAGTGACAGCACACTGATAATACGTACCCTTGACAAAAAGTGATAAAATGGCATTTTGTCTTCGTGGTCTTATTTCCCCAACCTCAAAACCTCAAACTAAACATGAGAGTAACATCAGACAAATCTCAGTAGAGGGATATTTTACAAAGTAACTGAACAACACTCCTCAAAACTGTTAGTGTCATGAAAATCAAAGCAAGTATGAGAAACTGTCACAGTCAAGAGGGACCCAGGAAGACATAATGGCTACAAGTAATGCAGTATCCTGGATGAGATCCCAAGGCAGAGAAAGACACTGGGTAAAAACTAAAGAACTCTGAATAAAATGTGGACTTTGGTTAATTATATCAACACTGGCTTTTTAATTTTAACAAATATACCTACTAATGTTTGTTGTTCAGTCACTAAGTGGCGTCTGAGTCTTTGCAACCCCATGGACTGCAGCACACCAGGCTTCCCTGTCCTTCACTATCTCCCAGAGTTTGTTCACACTCATGTCCATTGAGTCAGTGATGTCATCTAATCATCTCATCCTCTGCCACCCTCTTCTCTCTTTGCCTTCAATCTTTCCCAGCATCGGGGTCTTCTTCAATGAGTCGGCTCTTCACATAGCTTCAGCATCAGTCCTTCCAATGAGTATTTAGGGTTGATTTCCTGTAAGACTGACTGGTTATATCTCCTTTCTGTCCAAGGGACTCTCAAGAATCTTCTCCAGCACCATAATTTGAAGCATCAATTCTTCGGCGCTCAGCCTTCTTTGCAAGTTATTTTACATTTGCATTCTTACAAATACTCAAGAAAAAAATTAATTTCTATTAACAAAAGATGGTAAGTTTCTTAAATTTTCTCATGAAATCTCTTTAAACATGATATTATTTTGTGCAAAAACAGTACTATACATCAGTATCTAAATATTCATGGCAAAATCCAAAAGAAAAATTCCATTCAGCTATATATAATTTTACACCCAAAATACAATCATGATTTTTATTAAGAAATTAAGATAATATCAAAATATGTTAAAATTATCTTATATTTCTAAATCAAAAATTAAAATAATATTTGTTTCACTGGATGATGGAAAGTTGTTATAGGGCTTACTTAAAACATTTTTTAAGAATTAAAATAAATGTTAACATGAATTCCCCATAATCAATAATAGACACCATTCTTAGTATTGATCTTCATAATAAGCAAGATGACTGCAGTTAACATTCTGTTATTTTAGCTAGTGAATTAAGACTTTAAATAGATATAAATAAGATTGGGCAAGTAGAAGAAAAGCTACCATCACTTGTAGAATTCTTTATAGTCATCTAGAACCTAGTACTTCCAAAATGAAATTATCTCCCAGAACACATACCAAATAGTGTTTTTCATGTCAGGAAATGAAATTACATCCATCGACTAATTCAACAAGAATCCAATAAGACATTTTTGATCTTTTATTTTCCTTACCACCTCATTTAATCCATGAGCAAGTTTTGGTGGACCTATCACCAAATTAGTCAATTCTCTCTCATGTCTGTTATAATAATCACCAAAATTGATCTATCCAATTCTACCGCATAATTCTTCCCTTAGTTAGGAAAAAATCACTTAGCTCTAGTGATCTTTAAGTCAATTACAATTCACTTGCTAACAACAAACTTATCAATATGATATGATATTTTTATAATATAGCATATAATAGTATAGAAATTAAGTGATTTCCACTAGAAAAACTAAATTCAAAGGAAAAAATGCTATACTGAACCAGTCAAGTCAAAGAGATATTCTTCTAATTAGGAGAACTCCTTTGTTGTTGTTTATTTCCTCACATGAAACAAAAATATAATGTCAGATCTTGGGTAAAAAGAACTATTTCTTCTGAAAATTTTCATTAGAAAAATGGAGAACCTATTTCCATCAAATCATACGTCAAAGACAAGAAAAAAAATGGTGAAATAGACACTGATAACTGAATAATGAATAATCCTGATTGGCATCATTCCAATATCCTGATAGAATATAAAGCTCATGAGATATTATTACTGTTTTGAGTAAGGATGCACCTGAAAACACTTTTCAAGACATATGTGTAATGGAAATCAGTTAATAAGGATATGTTTTCTATGAATCATTTATAATTTGTCAAATACTCAGCTGAGGAATCGATATGTGTACAAGTGAGTCAGTATGAACAAACTACCATTACTCCTAAAATATTATGCACATGGATGGATGGATGAATGAAGGGGTGGATGGAGGAATGGAGATATAAACAATCAGGATAAAAAGAAAATATATTCATGGAATGAACAGGGGTTCTTTTGAGAAAGCAACTTCATCATCTTAAGAACCTCAAGTGAAGTGAAGTGAAGTGAAGTCGCTCAGTCGTGTCCGACCCTTTGCGACCCCATGGACTGTAGCCTACCAGGCTCCTCTGTCCATGGGATTTTCCAGGCAATAGTCCTGGAGTGGATTGCCATTTCCTTCTCCAGGGGATCTTCTCAACCCAGGGGTCAAACCCGGGTCTCCCGCATTGTAGACTGACGCTTTACCATCTGAGCCACCAGGGAAGTCTAAGAACCTCAAAGGTACAACTATTAAACCCCATCAGTTCAGTTCAGTTTAGTTGCTCAGTCGTGTCCGACTCTTTCTGACCCCATGAATCGCAGCATGCCAGGCCTCCTGGTCCATCACCAACTCCTGGAGTTCACTCAGACTCACGTTCATCGAGTCAGTGATGCCATCCAGCCATTTCATCCTCTGTCATCCCCTTCTCCTCCTGCCCCCAATCCCTCCCAGCATCAGAGTCTTTTCCAGTGAGTCAACTGTTCGCATGAGGTGGCCAAAGTAAGAGCTATAAATAAATAACATGTTTTTCTTTAAGTGAAACATGGAAAGGATGAGGGTCACAGATACAGAAGTAAAATTGTGAATTTTCTTCTTGAGGAGTGTGTAATAAATTTTTCTCTTAAAACATTAACATTTCTGCAAATTGCAGTGTACATAATAATGTTAATACAATAAGAAGCCTTATAGAAATTTTATGCAGAAAATGCAATTAGAGCCAAATAGTAAAAATGATAAGAATGTGATGCTGTACTAATAAGAATACATGAAGCCAGACTTGTACACCTGACTGTAATTACATCACTAACACCTGAGGAAATGAAAGTTGATTAATGAGAAACAGATGCTAATTTTGAAGCCTGCAAATTCAGATACATTCAATAATGTGAAGATGTGGAATGCAAATGAAGTAAGGAATGCATCATATGGACAAAATATAAAGCAGGAAAAAACAAAGATGTTTTAAAAATTGTGTAGACTATAACAGGGATAGAAAAACGGATGAAAACTAAAATGAACTAAAATGTGAGAGCCTTTATTTTTTAGCTATTTGAATGTTACTCAACAATGACAGTCAAAACCAACAATTTCATAGCTTTAAGAAATGTGAATGTGGTTCATTTTGTTATGTCAATTTTATTAATTACATATTTGTTCTAAAATTAATCTGAATCTTAGTGTATAAGCAAAAGTTGAGATAAAATATGAAATCAAAATTTTTAGAAAGTATAAGTTCTCCATGTGAACACATTAACACTGATGGGCAAAACATGTCATATTAATTAAATATTAATATTAGCATGGTGAAAAATTCCATTTGGAATGATGAAGAAAACATAGTAAGTTCTGATTTTCGTAATTTGTTTTCGACTCTGCATGGCTTGTTACCAGGGATTAGTTCCTCAACCAAAGAGTGAACCCAGGGCCACAGCAGTGAAAGCACCAAGTCCTAATGAGTGGATGGCGGGGGAATTCCCATGATTTTCCTTATTTCTTAATCCGTTAACAAAGTTACTTTTTCTTAGTTTCAGCAAAGCCCCTCCACTTCTTTAAGATCTTAAGGCAGATGACATTGACTTACTTTTCAACCTCAGAATAACACCTGCAATTAAGATGTTGCTCGGCATCATTTACACCATTACATTATGCAGATGAGCTTTCAGAATGCTAACTAGCATATTTTACTCCTTGGCAGCTGCAGTACAGTTTTATTCTTTGTATCAGGAACTGAAGCACCTGCACTTCAGGGAACCAACAGAACTAGAAGGAGACAAACCATCAAAGTATAATAATCCAGAAAAATCTCTGAAACTATGTCACTGTGGAAATTTAATTCACCAGAGATAGGAAGTGTTGCTTCATAATTGAGCCAAATAAAGGGAAAAAATAATATTGAAAATTTGTTCACTTCTTCCAGTGCCCTGAATGGTCAACATCTATTAAAGAGCCAGAAAGTGTCCTTCACATCAAGGTCCCTGCTTTCCTGGAGGCAATAAAATACATGACACACAAGGAGTGATGAATTTCTGAGGCTTCTGGAGAACACCAAGTCCTTGTAGTCTTTTCACATTTTGTCCTTTACAACCTAGCTCCACATTTATTTCAATTTCCTTGAGAGTTTAGTGAGGTTATTAAAAAAAGAACCTTAAATATTTAGTATAAGACTAAAATTATAAAATATATTTCCTTGGAAGACAATTGTAGTGACAGCAAGAGAGTCTGTATCTTTAAAAATCTTTAATTCCAATGATATTATTAGAAGAAAAGTATGCTATTTATTTGAAAGATATATGTTTTCATGAGAATAAAAATAATTGCCATATCAATAAAAATAATTGCTTTATCAGTTTAATATACTTTTGCCTACAGCAGTAACATATATCAAAGATTTTAAAAATTGAATCAAAATATAACACAGCAACTCCATTTCTATCAAAGGCAGTAAATCTGAAAGGCAGTATAGATTCTCTTTTTTCTACTACAACAAAAATAATGTCATACTTATTTGAACCACTTTCTATAATAACAGAAATAATTCTAAATGAACTCCTATTTTCAAGCAAAAGTAATGACTTTTTTTAAACTTAAATGTATCATAAACAATTAGAAGAAAAGTTTTTGAATTTCCAACCACCTAATATAATAAATATGACTTGTAAGAATTTTAAGTGCTTATATAATACTATCAGAATTATAACTGGAAGTGAGGAAACATCAAAGGAGTCTGCAGTATTTCTTAAGAAAATGTAAAATCTATTTGGTTTGGATATCAGGAGATAGCTAATTTTAGATGTCTATACTTAACTGCCTCAGAAGCGATTTTCTATTTTGCCAGAAATACACACACCCACACACAACTGAAGTAAATGCAAGTTAATAAGACTTGATGTTTTGTACCTGATCAATTCTTCTCTTATACACAATTAGAGAAAGCTTATTTTAAATACTTTTTCCAACAAAGGCAGAAACATTTACCTCTACAAATTGGAACCAGCATTTTAAGTGAATGCTGAAACCACCAATGTTGGCCACCAACAGGGAAAGGTGACAATCTCAAAACAAAAAGTACAGAAATCCACCAATCATACCTACAGTAATTTATACAGTTCAGTGGTACCTTAACTAAAAGATGCAGATCTACACAGTAGCCACTGCACAATAAAACACAGAATTCCTCCAGGGGTTAATTAAAATTAACTGCCTGCATATAAAGACTGGATTCTAGGAAATAAAGTTGCTGAATAGAAGGCAATGGGAAATGCCCTTTATTACATGCAAAGAAAGCAAAACACTGGAAAACAGCACAGACCCCCTGGGTACACATCTGCAGAACTAGAAATGGAAGAACTTGATAAAGACTGGGGATTAGTTTCACCTTCTCTAAAAAACCCAACCTGTGAAAAATTCTCTAAAATCTCCTTTTTGTTTTATTTTCCAATTAATATGTACATATTAAACCAGTGTCTTATTCCTAGGGCAACTTAGTTCTCGAGGTTAATATTAATGCATTAATTCCTGGGCTCAGTCCTGGGCCAATTTGAATTCAGGTTTTCATTTGTAGCTGTATCATAAATGCTATTAATTGTGTCCAAGATTTTATTCAGTTCAATTAGCAAGATGGCCCTAATATGCCTCTTGGCTTGATTAAATTTTAAGTAGATTTCTTTCTAACTAGAGGCTCCCAATCTTCCTTTTTGTTAGAACGCTTACTTTAGAAAACTTGCAATTGTAAATTCTTTCTCTGTCCCTTTGAGATATAAATTTTCCCAGTCTCCTGTCAGTTTTACAAACCAAGATCTTTCCCTTCAGGGACCTGGGAAACATCTCTTTGAAATAACTATCAAATCAAAGGAAAATGAAAGCATCAAGAAAGATAGGGCCCTATATCCAGTCTCTGTGGGAGGGTAGGAGCCTGTTTTTCAATAAAGACCAATATGCAAGCAATAGCTTAATCATATTGACCAACCACATCCTCATGTCCTCTAATACTTTTCCACTGGCTCATTTTAGTGCTTGAAACTCCTCATTGCTAACATGTGTAATATCATATATGAAACGAATCACCAGTCCAGGTTCGATGCATGATGCTGGATGCTTGGGGCTGGTGCACTGAGATGACCCAGAGGGGTGGTACGGGGGGGGGGGGGTTCAGGATGGGGAACACGTGTATACCTGTGGCAGATTCATGTTGATATATGGCAAAACCAATACAATATTGTAAAGTAATTAACCTCCAATTAAAATAAATAAATTTATATTAAAAAAAAACCTCCTCACTGCTTAAAACTCTCCTGCCTGTCATTTCTGTGGAGTTGTGTCCAAGCTCTCTTGACTATTTCAATAGTCTTGATCCCTACTACAATAGTAAAATGTTCTTTCCCTAACTCCATCTGTTTGATGAAATGTTTCTTTGACAAAATGCAGGACTGACAAACAAGTGAAAAAAAACTAATCTGAGAGAGGGTAGAGTGCTGGTAGTGTTTCTTAATTAGAAATAACAGTGATTTGATTAAAGATCATATGACACAGAATTAAAGCAAGCAATTATTAAACATAAAGCACTGAATTCAGCCATAGTATGTTATCTGCTGCTACTCTTCCTTAGTTAAGAACTAAAATCTACCTATGCTTTTCATAGAGTATGGGAAGTAGAAGGTAAAAATAAGTATTTCTGAATTGCAGTATGAATGGATGAAGAAATCAAGAGGTCAAAATATATAAGTGCCCCTTCAATAAAAATTCATGTAGACAATATTTTTCTAAGCACCTCCTTTTTTTCCTATATTTGCTCTGACTTTTGCCTTCTCAGTTTCCAAAACTAAATTGATTCTCTTGAACATTCCTTTAGCTTCTAAAAATAATTTAAGTAACAGTAGATTTGAAGCCACTAACAATAGCAACTTTGAAATGCAAGTTGTAGATACATACTCTCAGAAAATTTTAAAATATGTCTTCCTACAAAGATTTTCCCATATTTACATGTGTATACTTAAATAAGACTTTTAAAAAATATTTAACTAATCTGATAATTATGAGTAGAAATTTGAAATATAAATATATAATAAGATAATGAGATATTATATTCCCAAAGAACTATATTTAAAGACAAATCTGTACCTGTAAGATAAGGCGCAAGAATTCAAAAAATAACTCAGTATCACTTTCTTTACAAAGGAAATGACTAATGTATATTTCTATTTGAAATATTATAATTGGTCTGAATTACAGATACGTGTTCTAAGCTAATTCACAGGTAATGCCAATGAACCATGTTTGCACAAAATGACATATTAGGAGAGGGATTATATATAAGCACTTCCAAAGATTTGTAATGACTCCATATATTTCTTATATTAAGAATAATTTACATTTGCTACCTAATTAATAAAACAAGCCTTAAATATAACTGAGTAAAAAAATTAAATTTCATGTGGTAAAAAGCAGTGTTGTATGTGTATCTGAACCTAGGGTCTTCTTTTCTAGAAGGGAGATCTGAGAGGTTTAATACCCTGAACACCACACTTGGTACATGCATTTTAAATGTTTTATTTGTTTTAACCACCTATTACAATGCTCATAATATCTGAATAATACTTATAAATTAAAGTAGATATAAATTTTGAGTCTTCAAAAAATAAGTGTGGTGCTGGAGAAAACACACAAGAGAGTCCCTTGGACTGCAAGATCAAACCAATCCATCCTAAAGGAAATCAGTCCTGAATATTCACTGGAAGGACTGATGCTGAAGCTGAAGCTCCACTACTTTGGCCACCTGATGTGAAGAGCTGACTCACTGGAAAATACTCTGATGTTTGGGAAGATTGAAGGTAGGAGGAGAAGGGGATGACAGAAGATGAGATGGTTGGATGGCATCACTGGCTCAATGGACATGAGTTTGAGCAAACTCTGGGAGACGGTGAAGGATAGGGAAGCCTGGCATGCTGAAGTTTATGGGGTTGCAGAGAATTGGACATGACTGAGCAATCGAAGAACAACAAATACGTGCACATTCACAGATTTTGCAGATGTAAACAACCATCATACTCTACTGAAGATCCATTTAGAAAAAAAAAATTGGCTTATGTGTGTGGGTATTTTCTATGCAATAATGATGCATAAGAAATAAAAATAAAGTCTACTCTTTATTCCAAAGGATGGTGGTCTAGTGGTTGGGACTACATCCCTCCTCTGCAGAAGGCATGGGTTTCATCCTTGGTTGGGGAACTAAGATCCTACATGCCCTGAGGAGTGGTCCCAGAAAATATCAATAAATTTTTTAAAAGAAAAGAAATAATATGATACAACTAGTAAATAAAATCAGAATTCACAAGAGGAAAAAAAATCATGGCAAGGTAGTATAGGCAACAATGGCTTAATTAAAACCTAGAGCATGGTATGAACTTTAAATTTGGGTAGAATATAGCAAGGTGAAAAAAAATAAAGATGACATATTTTATGAGATAATACATGACAAAGAATAGAAGTGGGGATGAGCATAAGTCTTGCAATACAGGAGATACTACAGGTTTTCACTGTATGGAAATATTGGGTGGATATGGGCTGCTGCTGCTGCTGCTCCTGCTGCTGCTAAGTCACTTCAGTCGTGTCCGACTCTGTGTGACCCCCTAAACAGCAGCCCACCAGGTTCCCCAGTCCCTGGGATCCTTCAGGCAAGAACACTGGAGTGGGCTGCCATTTCCTTCTCCAATGCATGAAAATGAAAAGTGAAAGTGAAGTCGCTCAGTTGGGCCCGACTCTTAGCGACCGCATGGACTGCAGCCTACCAGGCTCCTCGATCCATGCGATTTTCCAGGCAAGAGTACTGGAGGGATATGGGCTAGATTAGAAGAAATACTATGACTGGACAGAGAAAATATATATTTGGCATAATAGAAAGAACAGAAGAGAATGGAAGCTTTTGTGTAAGGAAGCAATGTATAAAACTGGCATCCAAGCATGGTTTCTTCTAGAAGCAATGAGTGAATGTAGCTGAATTTAAAAAGCTAACTCAGGAACTACTTTCGCAAACCAGGAGTGAATGGTAATGACTATGACTAGGGTGGTAGCAGAAAAAGAGATAGAGAGAGAGAATGAATTTAAGTTGCCTGCACCTCATGCCCCAAAAATTAACTGAAAGAAATGAATAAGTCAAAGATGACTCCAAGACTTAATCCTTAAGTGACTGGGAACTTAATAGAAAGAGAATGTCTGATAAGAAATACTAATTTAGGATGGGAAGCTAATGTATGCTTTAATATGTTTATTGTGATGGAATCCATCCCACAAAATATGCTCATTGGGCAACCGGTGAAGGAGCTGGAACTTGTGTAAATGAACTTGAATTATGCTTTTAGATGTATAAATATATGATAACTGATAACTTGCTATCATTTCTTCATTTCTTCATTTAGTCATGTTATATATGTCAAACATTTCAAAAATAGTATCAGGTATGTACTGAAAGTTTCTAGGAAACATTTTCATCTCTTTACATGTCATTTAATCCTTACTACAAACCCTCATTCCAGGTATTATTGCTATTCGTGTTCAGTCACTCAGTCATGTCCAACTCTTTTGAGACACCATGACTGTAGCCCACCGGGCTCCTTTGTCCTTGGGATTTCTCAGGCAAGAATACTGGAGTGGACTGCCATTTCCTTCTCCAGGGGATCTTCCCAACCTAGGGATAAAACCCAAGTCTCCTCTATCTCCTGCATTGGCAGGTGGATTTTACCACTGAGCCACCTGGGAAGTCCGTTACTGCTACTAGCCATTAAGTAAATATGAAAACACCTAAGATACAAAGAGGTTAAGGGACTTGCCCAAGGTTGCAATAGCTACAGACAGAGCAGGATACCTCATAGGTGCCCTGAACCCAGAGCCCAAACTGTAGACACCACGTAACACTGATTGCAGGCGCAAAGGGTAAATAGGCTCCAAACATTCACAGAACAAAAATTAGTTGATTCTGCTAAAACTGAAAAACTGAACTACTTCTTTAAAGATTACTAAAAACATCCGAGAAATAAAATCTCAGATTTATTGCTAACAGAATTAGCAAACTGTATGATCACAAAACTGATTTTCTTCTTTCAGAAAAAGGAAACACTTTGTTACTCAAAGTGTATATTCATTACAGAAAGCATACCTTAAGCAAAGTGTGTCAAGCATACATTAAGCAAAGTGTGTCAATATTATCTATGTGTATGCGGACTTAATTTTTACAAATTTTTGTAACCTCCAAGGCTTAATATGTTTTAAAAGACTAAAACAATGGTTTTAACTTTTGTGCACACCTCTTTGCATATTTCCCAACTACTGCTTTAGAATTAGTTTTTAAAATTCTATAGATCACCTGGAAATTTTGAACATATTAATTTTCTCTTCATAAACAATGGCTATTATTACAATATAACACAACTGAAGATAAGGCTGCATAGTAACAATAGAAATTTGAAACTAGAACAATGAGTTTTCTCAAGATAAACTTTTCTGTGCACTCCTACAGTTCTAACTATGGGGCATGTGCTATAATTATGTGTTATAGAAAAGAAATAAAAGATGTTCTTCAGAAACAAAAAGCAATATCAGAGCTCCCTCTTTGCTCTAATTTGCAACAATGCTACCAAACTAAGGTTTACTTTCAACCTCACAGGGTCACATATAAACTAATGTTAATATACAAGTATATTACACACATACAAATACAGATCAATTGTCCAATTTTTCTTTCACAGATAAAACAGCAACATTTTATTTTTTCTACTGTGGAAACACGAGACTCATTTTACATATTTATAGCCCATAGTCTACACATTAGCAAATTCTTAAAAATGCAAGAAAAAATTGTGCCTAGTAGTGGGTTCCAACTATGCAAATCACATATTCCATAATTTATCTCCAATAAAGTGCAACTGAATACACAGTAAATGTGCTTTAAAGATAAATATCTTTATTTCTTAGATTAGCATGAATCTGTCCATGTGATCTAACAAAAACTAGAGATCAAAGATTGGATTCAGTTAGAAAATTAAAATGAGTTTCTGAGTATTGATAACTTTAATATTTAGGGTACTATTTAGGGCAAGAATACACAGAAGAACTGTACAAAAAAGATCTTCACGACCCAGATAATTACAATAGTGTGATCACTAATCTAGAGCCAGACATCCTGGAATGTGAAGTCAAGTGGGCCTTAGAAAGCATCACTACGAACAAAGCTAGTGGAGGTAACAGAATTCCAGTTGAGCTATTTCAAATCCTGAAAGATGATGCTGTCAAAGTGCTGCACTCAATATGCCAGCAAATTTGGAAAACTCAGCAGTGGCCACAGGACTGGAAAAGGTCAGTTTTCATTCCAATCCCAAAGAAAGGCAATGCAAAAGAATGCTCAAACTACTGCACAATTGCACTCATTTCAGACACTAGTAAAGTAATGCTCAATATTCTCCAAGCCAGGTTTCAGCAATACATGAACCACGACTTCCAGATGTTCAAGCCGGTTTTAGAAAAGGCAGAGGAACCAGAGATCAAATTGCCAACATCCGTTGGATCATGGAAAAAGCAAGAGAGTTCCAGAAAAACATCTACTTCTGCTTTGTTGACTATGCCAAAGGCTTTGACTGTGCGGATCACAAGAAACTGTGGAAAATTCTGAAAGAGATGGGAATACTAGAGCACCTTGCCTGCCTCTTGAGAAATCTATATGCAGGTCAGGAAGCAACAGTTAGAGCTGGACATGGAACAACAGACTGGTTTCAAATAGGAAAAGGAGTATGTCAAGGCTGTATAATGTCATCCTGCTTATTTAAGAAATGCTGGCCTGGAGGAGGCAGAAGCTGGAATCAAGATTACCAGGGAAAATACCAGTAACCTCAGATATGCAGATGATACCACCCTTATGGCAGAAAGTGAAGAAGAACTAAAAAGCCTCTTGATGAAAGTGAAAGAGGACAGTGAAAAAGTCGGCTTAAAGCTCAACATTCAGAAAACGAAGATCACGGCATCTGGTCCCATCACTTCATGGGAAATAGATGGGGAGACAGTGGGATCAGTGGCTGACTTTATTTTTCTGGGCTCCAAAATCACTACAGTTGGTGATTGCAGCCATGAAATTAAAAGATGCTTACCCCTTGGAAGGAAAGTTATGACCAACCCAGACAGTTTATTGAAAAGGAGAGACATTACTTTGTCAACAAAGTTCAGTCTAGTCAAGGCTATGATTTTTCCAATAGTCATGTATGGATGTAAGAGTTGGACTATAAAGAAAGCTGAACACGAAGAATTAATGCTTTTGAACTGTGGTGTTGGAGAAGGCTCTTGAGAGTCCCTTGGACTGAAAGGAGATCCAATCAGTCCATCCTAAAGGAGATCGGTCCTGGGTGTTCATTGGAAGGACTGATGCTGAAGCTGAAACTCCAATACTTTGGCCACCTCATGCAAAGAGTTGTCTCATTTGAAAAGACCCTGATGCTGGGAAAGATTGATGGCAGGAGGAGAAGGTGATGACAGAGGATGAGATGGTTGGATGGCATCATCAACTCGATGGACATGGGTTTGGGTGGACTCTGGGAGTTGGTGATGGACAGGGAGGCCTGGCGTGCTGTGGTTCATGGGGTTGCAAAGAGTCAGACATGACTGAGCGACTGAGCTGAAGTGAACTAAACAAGTGTGCGTGCTGCTTTCTGAAATCACTTTATTACTGCCCAGAATAGTTGTGCCTTGCTTATTCTTAAGTAATCAAAATAGAGCCTCTAAGAGGTAGAACACATACCAAAATGAGACAGTAGATATCTTTACTGATTTAATCATAACCAAACGCTGTTGCTCTCACCCCCAAGATATTCTGACCATTATCTTAGAAAGTAAGGTAGCTTAAAAAAAGAAAGAAAAAAAAATCCACGGTTAGGCAATCAGAAGTTCTTTTCACCTCAGCATCCCAGTGGAGTTTCTGAATTAAAAATAATAAAATGACAGACATTATTTCTGAAACAATTTGAGATAAATGCTAGTTTTTCTTGTTAAGGGAAAAGTGTTTACCTCTTTAACAGTGGTGTAGAAATGTACTACATTTCAAATGTACTCCTGTACATGTATTGGATTAAACAAGAGGATGTTACATTGTGTCTAATTATTAATTTTTACCCAACACCTGCTTGTTCAGGGTGAAAGATACTGTAACCAGGAAAATGAATCATCTCATGAACTGCTCTTACAGACGTGTTCACTAGCAAAAATATATATGTATCTCTATCCAGATTTTGGAGAAGGCAATGGCAACCCACTCCAGTACTCTTGCCTGGAAAATCCTATGGACGGAGGAGCCTGGTAGGCTGCAGTCCATGAGGTCGCTAAGAGTCGGACACGACAGAGCGACTTCACTTTCACTTTTTACTTTCATGCACTGGAGAAGGAAATGGCAACCCACTCCAGTATTCTTGCCTGGAGAATCCCAGGGATGGAGAAACCCGGTGGGCTGCCGTCTATGGGGTCGCACAGAGTCGGACACAACTGAAGCAACTTAGCAGCAGCAGCAGCAGCATTCAGATTTTACAGAAATGAGTTCATTCTTCACTCATTTTTTTCTGACTTGCTGTACTTGTTTCTGAGTTGCCTATATATATGCATGCATGGGTATGTGTATGTACATGTGTGTGTTGTTAATATTACGTTCTAATTTTATTGAGGACTCTGGATAAATCCTTGTATTCAGTACCTCAGTGTTGTATAGGATATTTGTCCAACTTTTTAATAATTAATTTTAAATGTTAGAAGATTAAAAATACAGTAATATCAATAACAAAATCAAAAATTTCAAACTTTATGCAAAATTAGTGGACAATTTCTGCAGGTCCATTTTTTCACTTTGCTATATGCATTTCTAAGAATCAGCTAATAAAGAACACCATTTTATTTGGTATAAGGTATCTTTATAGAACACTTTCAAATCCACTTATTTGCATACCTTCACAATCACAGTGATCTCACCAATTCTATCTACTTGCCAAACAATTTCTTTGCGTGTGCGCTAAGTTGCTTCAGTCATGTCCAACTCTGTGCAACCCCATGGGTTGTAGCCCACTAGGCTCCTCTGTCCATGAGATTTTCCAGGCAAGAATAATGGAGTGGGTTGACAAGCCGTCCTCCAGGGGATCTTCCCAACCTAGGGATTGAACCTGTGTCTCTCCTGCATTGGCAGGCAGGTTCTTTATCCCAAGCACCACCTGGGAAACCCCAATTTCTTTATTCTTTGACAAATTACTAGAAAAAGTGGTCCGTTTCAACTGTGTCTACTTCTTCAGACTACTCTCAAAACTGTAACCTCCTCAACTCACAAAATGCCTTGGAAAATATTCAGAGGTTCTCAAATTCTCCAAATTTGAGATGATCCACATAATTTCATTTCCCTATTTTATGTAGCACTGCATTAGCCTACTGCTCCTGGCACCTTCACTCTCAGTTTTGCTTAATCAGCTTCATTGTATGCTAAACAGTTTAACCTTTATTCTTCTAATTTTTCTCTATATACTTCTTTTTGTAGGTTCTTCAATCCCATGGTATCAGAAATCCACATTCTACAACCCAGTGTTCAAATCTACATTTTACTTTCAGAGTTTGTATCACCATTTCTAATTACTTACTTACTGAATATTTCTGCTCAGGTATCTTCCTGTCATAGAAAACCAAGCTTGTGTTTTAAATATTTAAATATCATTCCTGTTATCAACTGTTCGCCAATAAAATTTTTTAAATAAGATTTAAAAAATACATCATTCCTTTAATCATACCTCCTTCCTTCTTTCCAATTTCCTTAGCACTCTAGCTGCTAACAACATAAAGTCACACCTCTTCAGTCTATCATTTCAGGTACTCACTTATTGCAACTACTGATCATTTCAATAGTTATGCTTCATTGTAACTTAGGTAGAACTGAGTGCTCCAAGAAACACTGAAATTTTGTTTTTCTTTTCTGTATATCATTCTAAATACTCATAATCTTCTCCCACTTCACAATCTGTTCAATGCTTATCCATTCTCCAAAAACATCTTTTGTCTCCAAAATGGTACCTCTATCATTCTATCAAACTCCTAATTTATTTCTTAGTACTTAATTTATTTAGTATCATTTATCACAATTCTTAATTACAAAATACAATAATTTATGTATGTATTTATTTACGATTATATATAATCTGTATATAGGAAGACCAGAAATATCAGTAGATTGTAAGCTCCCTTTATCAAGGTATATGTCTTTGGGAGATAATTCCATTTTACCGTTTCATTTTTATGATCAGAAGCACCCTAAAGTGATCCCCCAGTGAGTCTCACCCTTGTATAATCCTCCTCTCACAGGATGAGAGAAGCCTATGATCCTCTAACCAACTGAATGTGGCAAAAGTAATGGAATTAGTTAGGTTATACTGGCAAAGATGAGGGAATAGTCACTCCCATGATTACATGTAAAACTCCATTTTAGCAGACTGGAGAAAGAGAGTCCCCTGCTAGTCTTTAAAAAAAAAAAGTAAGCCACCATGATATATTGGAAAAAAAAAAAAAAAACTTTAAAAAACTTAAATAAGGGAATATAACAAGTAACTGTAAGTGACCTTTAGAATTTGACCTCTAGAAGCTAGGTGCCAGACAGTGAGACAATGGAGATCTCAGTCCTAAAACCACAGAAACCTGAATTCTGACAACAAGCAAGTGATCCTAGAAGACCTTGAGCTTCCAAAAACTCAACTGGCTGACACCTTGAATTTAATCTATGAGACTTTGGGCAAAGGACCTTTACACCATGCCAAGACTTCTGATCTCTGGGAAAGAGATTACAAATATATTCTAGTCCACTAAATGTGCGATACTTTGTTGCATGGTAAAAGAAAACAAATACAGGTCCTGATGGCTGTATTGTTCTAGACTGTCTTTTAAAGAATGTTTGCTTGGTAAACAGCCTTGAAATATTAGTATCTCCACATAATCTTGAGGGAAGTGTTGTTTACTGACCAATTTATAATAAATGTCTCCTTCCAGAGCAGAAGGCAGGTGGATTCGCTTACTGCCTATAACAAATGATTCGGGCTACAAGCCCAGGGTTCCTCAGCTGTGATGCAAACTTATTACCTGTGTGGCATCTATCTGGGCCCTTTCTTGTCACCCCTGTAGGATATGGAATACAAGGGGAATTCACCCAAAAAGTATAAAGACTTTGACCCAGATCAGGAGTCTTATTCCCACATCTATGAAACTGTGGTAGGATGATTCATATCGGCCAAGTCCCTTCAGTCGTGTCCAACTCTTTGCAACCTTATGGACTCCAGGCTCCTCTGTCCATGGGATTCTCCAGGCAAAAATACTAGAGTGCGTTGCCATGCCTTTCTCCAGGGGACTCATTAGTCTACAAATAGATAACATCTGAAAAACTTCTCAGTTCTTGACAGCTTCTGTCTTTACCTTTTTATGCCCAACATCTAAATAAGACTTAGCATAATGCCTAACACTAAGCAGGCACTTAACTGAAACGTTTTAAAGTAATGAATTTACTGATGAATCCAACATAACTGCTATAACTCAGAGGAAATTCTCCTCATGGAATATGTCTTTTACAATCTGTGAAATTAAGGTAAAATACAATTTCCTATAATTTCTTTATTAATAAATTTTAAATAGGTAAATTTTATATTTGATTCTTTAAACCCAAATAAATCACATGCTTGTTGAGAACTTACATTCTTATTCCAGTCAATATTTCTAATAGTGTCTAGAGAAGATAGCATTTTATAAATTAACTAATAAATGTATCCACTGAATTATTAAATTTGGTTTTTAATGCAGTCATACAATTTCAGAAGCAGATTTCCCACATCATTTGCAACTGATTTTCTAACTAATATGCCAACTTTAAAATAATGAATAAAACACAATCACTAGCTATTTGACCAATGTTCATCAACTTTCTTAATATAAAAACCTTCTGATGGTAAATGATTCCTTTAGAGATATTTAGATTATCAATATACATGACATTTATAATATTCACACTTTACCTACAGCATACAGGCCCAGGATACTATATTCTTAAGAAGGTTAATTTGACAATGTGATTACATTAGAATAAATTATATAACATTTTTCTGCTTTTGATAGTATCTTGTATGTATTGATTGAACATTCACATTAATTACCTTTTCATATTCACTAGGTTGGATAGGTAATCTGTTATGAATGAGGAAACCATAAGAGTTGCCTACATCTCACACACACACACGTACGTGCACACACACACACATACACACACAACTGAGCATGCAGGCTCAGTTTTATACAACTCTTTGCAACCCTATGCACCATAGCCCACCAGGCTCCTCTGTCCATGGGATTTTTCAGGCAAGAATACTGGAGAGGGTTGCCATTTCCTCCTCCAGGGGATCTACCTGACCCAGGGATTGAACCCACGTTTCCTGCACTGTTAGGCAGATTCTTTACCACTAGTGCCATCTGGGAGGCACATACTATTAATACTAAAAAGTAGGTCTCTTAGGTCATAGCCCACAACATTTTTAGGTAAGTTGCATCCTTTACAAGCTACAAGAGGTAGAGGACAACCCATGGAAATCTTTAACTAGAAAGTAAGAGAAATATATACTTGGGCTTGAAATATAAAGGTTCCAGTTTTCTTCAGTTAAGCAAAATAAACATTCTTCGATTATTAGAGATCTTGGCATTTTCTATCTTCACTTTAAAAACTGAGTTTAATTTGGAATCATCTGAGAGGGAGCTGAGAAGACAAATCTGTTTCAGTCTCTAAGTCTCTAAATCTGCCCCATCTCTAAGGAGAATTCTCATCAGGTAAAAGACAGCTTAAGTACAGCAATTTAACTAATTTAAAGGTTTCTACCACTAAAGTGTCTTTGCCATCTTACATCTCATGCTTAAAATTCAAAACGGCACATTCAGATGCAGCTATAAGCTAGAAAAATGTGATCTTGAACACCTCTACCCTAACATGCTATTACTTTTATACTGAGAGCCAATGATAACATCAGAAGTCATCTGAAATCTCCTGAAATTTTACATAAGCATCTTTTTAGAGAAAGTTTAATGGGTTTGATGAGATTCTTATGGTCTAAGAGAAGGAACTGAAAGGATCACAAACACAAACTGGATGCTCTAAAACATAGACTAGTAGATAACTAAATTGAAGGGCATTTAAAAATTTTAAGAAATAATTTTCATCCTTCTTATAAAAAAGTCTGTAATTTATTACATTATTTCTTATGGTAGAAAGATTTTTTTTTTATAAATCAAGTTATTTAACCAATAAGAATGTGTTCATTCATCACTCATTTCCTATTTTACAGTGCTCACACCAACTCTTCAGGGCCCAATGGACTGCAGCCTACCAAGCTCCTCTGTCCACAGGATCTTCCTTCCTCCAGGCGATCTTTCCAAGCCAGGGATCAAACCTGCGTCTCCAGCCTTGGGATGCTGATTCTTTAACACTAGTGCCACATGGGAAGCCCCATGGTTATACAGTAGACCTTACTAATAGTAACTGCACCATCTCCAAAATCTCAGTTTCAAACATCCAATTCTTTGATGCTTATCCTCTGAGCACATTAACAATACTGCTCATACTCTCAAAATTCTTCAATTCTTCTCGATCTCCAATCTACATATTCACTTTCTATCTCTTACCTGGTGTTCTCATTTATCTTCTTAATTTAAATTTCATGGCCCATCATTATAACCATTTGTACATACACCCACAATTCTTTTGCTCATTTTTCTCTTAAGTTTTATTTGTTTGACCAAAGTCCCCCTCTCCTTAGTTAAAAATGGTTTGTTTTTTTTGATGGCTGGGTGGTTTATAAACTAGTCCAGGCCAACTGTTCCACTTGTGACCTTGGTCCTACTATCCATCATCTCTCACTTAACCTATGAATTTGTTCTTGAGAAGCCCACTTTCTCTCCTGGATCATGATTTCCCATAGTTACTACACAATAGCTATAATCATACAGACATGCTTTAATGTAAGACTGGGAGTTTTTTCCCAGATCCAAGACTAAAATTTTTTTTCTATAAATGGATGATGCTTTTTAATAAATTCTACTTAATTTACTTAAATGCTGTTGACTTCACAACCCACTAACGGGTCAGTCAGTCCTGAAGGAAATCAACCCTGCATATTCATTGGAAGGACTGATGCTGAAACTGAAGTTCCAATACTTTGGCCACCTGATGCAAAGAACTAACTCACTGGAAAAGATGCTGATGCTGGGAAAGATTGAAGGCAAAAGGAGAAGGGGGCAAGAGAGGATGAGATGGTTAGATAGCATCACTGACTCAATGGACATGAATTTGAGCAAGCTCTGGGAGACAGTAGAGGACAGAGGAGCCTGGTGTGCTGCAATCCATGGGGTCACAAAGAGTGGGACATGACTTAGACTGAACAACAACAAATGGGTCAAAGCCTCAGTTTACCTAAGGTCCCAGTGTCATGATTATCCTTGGAAGAGGAGCAGAGGCGGAATTTTAGAAAAAAATTGCCTTACCAGGTGGACAGCAGAAGATGTGGCAGAGCATAATTTCCAAATGTAGGGGCAGCTGGGGCAGTGGAGAAAGGGCTGGGCTCCAAGTCAGAAAACTTGGATTTGTTTGGGTCACCTTCTACTTGCAGCTTCCCTGGTGGTTCAGACAGTCAAGAGTCTCCCTGCAATGCGGGAGACCTGGGTTCAATCCCTCGGTTGGGAAGACCCTGTGGAGAAGGAAATGGCAACCCACTTTAGTGTTCTTGCCTCGAAAAATCCCATGGATGCAGGAGCCTGGCAGGCGACAGTCCATGGGGTCGCAAAGAGTTGGACACGACTGAGAGACTAACACTAGATTGGGAGTTTTTTTCAGTAGAAAGAAACAGAAGATGGGGTTTAAGTAGGGAAGAGCACAACCTTAAAGGATATTTTTAATAGAGATATTTTAGTAGCATATCATAGACTATAGCTGGATAAGGAACAGTGAAGGAAGCTGGTGGCCAGATAGTTATTGTTGTTCAGTCGCTAAGTCATGTCCCACTCTTTGTAATCCGTGGACTACGGAAGAAGTAATGTGCAAATTAACAACAAACAAAAATGTGGCAAAGATGGAGAGGATGCATGGTAAAGTATAACATATTACTTAGATAAATATTATTATTGTAATCAACTCCAAGAAAACAAAGACAGACTATTGTTCACATATTTTTTTTTTCATTTTTAATACTTGACAGCAGAGTAATTTTTCAGGTTTATTTTCTGGCACAGCAAGGACGCTTCTCAAAGGTCTATTTTGCATAACAATTTTTGTCCTGCCACTTGAGATTTGTAGCAGAAAAAGAATAGCTTTATACCCCTTAATGTCCTACCACCCAGGTAAACTCTTTAACTAAAGTCTATTGTAGTGATTTGCATTTTTGTTACTGTAGATTTGTACATGACAAAAATTAGTAAAGTATAATATTGTGCAATGAAAAGATGTAAACAGCTCAAAATTATAAGTTTGTTTTACCTTCTACATAGATGACATCCAATGAACTAACCAAATATTTAATGCAAACCAGTAGCTGATTGATATTCTTTTAAAAAATTAAGCTACCACACATTCAAAACTGGAGTAGTAGTTTTCTTCTTTCATTACCCACCAAGGATCCACAACTTGACTTCATATTGTAATCTCCACTCTAATTAGATTTTTTGACCACTGTTTAGGAAACACGCAGAAATCTGTCTAACATTATCTTTAACATTACCTTAACACCTTTGTTTCATTTTGTTGCTACACCAAAGAAAACAATGAAGCTCATGTACACATACATTTTCAGAAGTGTTTCAGAAATTCAGCACAATTGCTTTGCATGGGAAAGCATTTACTGAATGGTTTGTTTTCAATGTTGCCTGAAAACCAGTTTTACTTTTTCCCAGTACAACTTATAGATTCAAAAATAACCACAAAAAATCTCCTTTGAAGTTGGTCAGAGTTCTGAGCTGAAGTAAATTCTCCTGGGAAAAGAAAGAAAAGCTCCAAGATGATTTTTAGAACTGCTTTACTCCACCATGTGTCCAATACTCCAACTTCTATTAGATTTCCAATGATACTGTTGATACAGAGACAATATTGAAGGCTTATCTATTTACACACTTATTATGCTAGCTACTCAGACCAAGCATTCATCAAAATATCTAGGGGGGCCAAATCTTGATTATTAATATTTTGAGTATACTTGTTCTATGATTTACACAGTAAACCAGTCTCTGATAATCTTTGATATATTACCAACCATTATGTACTCTGTAAATTACTTCAATATGTTCACTTAAAATATCTATGTAACAGGGAATGTCTTAATATAGACAATACTTAGCACTATGCAAAGTGAAAATGAGCTTTTATTTTTACTGTTTATTATGTGGAGCCATTAATTCACATTATTGGCTGTTAGAGTCATACTGGTTGACAAATATACAAAGTATTTCCTTCTATTGCAAATCTTGAGGTATTATATTAAATGTCTATTTAAATGGAAGTAGTTGTTTTCCCATTTTATAATGATGCCTCTTTTTTCCATTTGGTCTTTTTATCATTTTGACCTTAGGTTAATAAATACAAGAAACAATTTAAATGGAAAGATTATTTTAATCTTAATGCTTTCTAGGTATTAGATCTTTCTGCTCTATTAAATAGAAAGTAAACATTAAAGGAAAATGAACACTTAAAAATACTGTTTCATCACTCTGAACCCTCAAGCTACTAAAGGTAATAAACAAGAGGAAAAAGAGATGGAATCAAAATGTAGAATCACTGTAGTATATTTGATGTCACTTCATTCTTTGGAGGTTCTGCTTTATTGTCAGAAAAACAAATTCTTCCAAAGCATGAAAATATTGTCTTAATGGAACTCTTTTAATAGACTGCCTAAGACTTTCATACTATTCAAAGTTGCTTTAAGAAGCAATGGGGTTTATCCAACGGCCAACAGGTAAAAATCTATACAGACAGCCTAAAAAAGATTAAGTGCTCTCTTGAGAAGAACATAATTAAGAAAGATTTCACTGAAATACACAGAACTGAACATGATAGAAATAATGTCAAGCAGACTATTTTCCACTTAAAGAAGATAACAAGATGAGGGTTCAGGAATGGGACTGGGGAAGAAAGGAAATTCAAGGCAGATGTCAGGAAGTACTTTTTCATTAAATAGATCACAAATACTTGGGAAAGAAGTCTAAATAAAAAAAACTAAAGGTGAAGTGAAATCATTGGCTATAGGGATTAAAGAAACTTTATTACACATTTTAAATGCAGAACATAAAATCAGAGAAAACATGATATATTTCTCAGCTTAACATGCTTTTTTCAACCTTAATTAAATAAACCCAAAATAAAGTATGCAAATCAAATTAATTTTAACTTATGAAAAAAGCAAAAGAAAGAGAGGTAGTACTAATTTTACTAAAGAGAGTCTTTGATCTACTACGTGTAAATCATTTATTCAACAAAATGACTCTAGAATTGTCGAAGTCCTTTTTATTCTGAGTGATTATGACAGGGACTATAATCAGGTACCAATGTTCTATCTCAGAGATTTCTTAATATAGTCACTTTAACTTAAAGTCACAGAATCATATACTTTTGAAAACTTGCCAGTATGCTAAAGATTATTAGATTTGATTCTTTAAATTTGACAGAAATTAAATGAATACATATTAAATTGCAGAGCCAGAACCCCAAATCAGAACTTCTAATGTCTCTTTATAACTTCATGTCCTAGAAGAATTCAGACCAGCATATCCAAGACTTTTTTCTTCCCCCCACCTCCCAAAGTCTTGGCCTCCTATTTTACATATTTCTAACCCTCGGTCTGAAATCAGTTATTCTTAGAAGCCTTTGTTTTTTGTGGTGGGAATAGTTTTTACAGAAAATAACTTGAGTTTTTACAACAGAATTGCAAAATATTTGATTTTTAAAAATTATGAGACCATACTGTTATTCCCACTTCTAATTAAATATACCAGAGTCATTCATTGTGGTTTTAAAATCCTAGGACAAAAATCTAGTTATATCCCATTTTTTTTTCCAAGTATAAACCATGTTTACTAATGTATTGTGATTTATAAAGTGAAAGTGAAAGTCACTCAGTCTTGTCCAACTCTGTGACCTCATGGACTAGTCCATGGAATTCTCCAGGCCAGAATACTGGAGTTGAGTAGCCTTTCCCTCCTCCAGGGGATCTTCATAACCCAATATTTTGACTTATAAGAAGTAATATAATTTGGTACAGCCACTATGGAAAAGAGCATGGAGGTTCCTCAAAAAACTAAAACCAGAATTACCACTACTGCTGCTGCTGCTAAGTCGCTTCAGTCCTGTCTGACTCTATGCAACCCCATAGATGGCACCCCAACAGGCTCCCCCGTCCCTGGGATTCTCCAGGCAAGAACACTGGAGTGGGTTGCCATTTCCTTCTCCAATGCGTGAAAGTGAAAAGTGAAAGTGAAGTCGCTCAGTCATGTCCGTCTAGTAGCGACCCCATGGACTGCAGCCTACCAGGCCCCTCCGTCCATGAGATTTTCTAGGCAAGAGTACTGGAGTGGCTTGCCATTGCCTTCTCCACATGATCCAGCAATACCACTTCTGGGCATTTATCCAAAGAAAATAAAACACTAACAAAAAGATACGTGCATCCCCATGTTCATTTCAGCATTATTTACAACAGCCAAGAAATGGAAGCAACCTAAGTATCCATCAATGGATGGATGGATAACTATTCATCTATAAAAATAAAGAAAATCCTGCCATTTGCCACATTATGAATGAACCCTGAGAGCATTAAGCTAAGTAAAATAAGTTAGACAAAGATAAATACTATGTGATCTCATTATTACACTTTTACGTGGAATCTAACTGAACAGAAACAACAGACTCTGAGAACAGACAACAGATGGGTGGTTGCCAGAGGAGAAGGAGGGAGGCAGAGGTGAAATGGGTGAAAGGAAACAAAAAGAAGAAAACTCCAGTTTATGAAATAAATGCCATTGAAGTAGTATACCTCATGGTGACCATAGTAATGAATACTGCATTGTACATTTGAAATTTGCTAAAAGAGTAAGTCTTAAAAGTTCTCACCACAAGTAAAAAACTTCTGTAACTATGTACAGTAATGAATGTTAATTAGATTTATTGTGAGGAGCATACAAACATGAAATCGTTACAGTGTACACATAAACCTATTACATTTTAATTATATATCAATAAAAATAAAGATTTAAATAAACTGTCTATATTGAAATAATATTACACACTATTTAAATGCAAAATAAATATCTGGTAATTACATATTATAGTTTATTTATTCAAAAGGGTTTTACTATTATAAACAGTGCTGCAATGAACAGTGGGGTACCCGTGTCTCTTTCAATTCTGGTTTCCTTGGTGTGTATGCCCAGCAGTGGGATTGCTGGGTCATAACGTAGTTCAATTTCCATTTTTTTAAGGAATCTCCACACTGTTCTCCATAATGGCTGTACTGGATTGCATTCCCACCAACAGTGTAAGAGGGTTCCCTTTTCTCCACACCCTCTCCAGCATTTGCTTGTAGACTTTTGGATAACAGCCATTCTGACTGGCATGAAATGGTACCTCGTTGTGGTTTTGATTTGCATTTCTCTGATAATGAGTGATGTTGAGCATCTTTTCATGTGTTTGTTAGTCATCTGTATGTCTTCTTTAGAGAAATGTCTGTTTAGTTCTTTGGCCCATTTTTTGATTGGGTCACTTATTTTTCTGGAATTGAGCTGCAGGAGTTGCTTGTATATTTTTGAGATTACTTCTTTGTCAGTTGCTTCATTTGCTATTATTTTCTCCCATTCTGAAGGCTGTCTTTTCATCTTACTTGGAGATTCCTTTGTTGTGCAGAAGCGTTTAATTTTAATTAGGCCCCATTTGTTTACTTTTGCTTTTATTTCCAATATTCTGGGAGGTGGGTCATAGAGGATCCTGCTGTGATGTATGTCGGAGAGTGTTTTGCCTATGTTCTCCTCTAGGAGTTTTATAGTTTCTGGTCTTAAGTTTAGATCTTTACTCCATTTTGAGTTTATTTTTGTGTGTGGTGTTAGAAAGTGGTCTAGTTTCATTCTTTTACAAGTGGTTGACCAGTTTTCCCAGCACCACTTGTTAAAGAGATTGTCTTTTCTCCATTGTATGTTCTTGCCCCCTTTGTCAAAGATAAGGTGTCCACAGGTGCATGGATTTATCTCTGGGCTTTCTATTTTGTTCCATTGATCTACATTTCTGTCTTTGTACCACTACCATACTGTCTTGATGACTGTGGCTTTGTACTAGAGCCTGAAGTCAGGCAGGTTAATTCCTCCAGTTCTATTCTTCTTTCTCAAGATTGCTTTGGCTATTTGAGGTTTTTTGTATTTCCATATAAATTGTGAAATTATTTGTTCTAGCTCTGTGAAAAATACCGTTGGTAGCTTGATAGGGCAGAGAAGGCAACTGCACCCCACTCCAGTACTTTTGCCTGGAAAATCCCATGGATAGAGGAGTCTGATGGGCTACAGTCCATGGGGTCGCTAAGAGTTGGATACGACTGAGCGACTTCACTTTCACTTTTCACTTTCATGTATTGGAGAAGGAAATGGCAACCACTCCAGCGTTCTTGCCTAGAGAATCCCAGGGATGGGGGAGCCTGGCTGGCTGCCATCTATGGGGTCGCACAGAGTCAGACATGACTGAAGTGACTTAGCAGCAGCAGCTTGATAGGGATTGCATTGAATCTACAGATTGCTTTGGGCAGTATCCTCATTTTCACTATATTGATTCTTCTGATCCATGAACATGGTATATTTCTCCATCTATCAGTGTCCTCTTTGATTTCTTTCACCAGTGTTTTAATGGAAGCAACCTAGCTGTCCATCAGCAGATGAATGGATAAGAAAGCTGTGGTACATAAACACAATGGACTATTACTCAGCCATTAAAAAGAATACATTTGAATCAGTTCTAATGAGGTGGATGAAACTGGAGCTTATTATACAGAGTGAAGTAAGCCAGAAAGAAAAACACCAATACAGTATACTAATGCATATACGTGGAATTTAGAAAGATGGTAATGATAACTCTGAATGTGAGATAGCAAAAGAGACATAGATGTATAGAACAGTCTTTTGGACTCTGTGGGAGAGGGAGAGGGTGGGATGATTTGGGAGAATGGCATTGAAACATGTATAATATCATGTATGAAACGAATCACCAGTCCAGGTTCGATGTATGATACAGGATGCTTGGGGCTGGTGCACTGGGATGACCTAGAGGGATGGTATGGGGAGGGAGGTGGGAGGGGGGTTCAGAATGGGAAACATGTACACCCGTGGCGGATACATGCTGATTTATGGCAAAACAAATACAATATTGTAAAGTAATTAGCCCTCAATTAAAATAAATAAATTTATATTTTAAAAAGGGGGTTTCAGTTCAGTTCAGTCACTCAGTCATGTCCGATTCTTTGCGACTCCATGAACTGCAGCACATCAGGCCTCCCTGTCCATCACCAATTCCCGGAGTTCACTCAGACTCACGTCCATCGAGTCAGTGATGCCATCCAGCCATCTCATCCTCTGTTGTCCCCTTCTCCTCCTGCCCCCAATCCCTCCCAGCATCAGAGTCTTTTCCAATGAGTCAACTCTTCACATGAGGTGGCCAAAGTACTGGAGTTTCAGCTTTAGCATCATTCCCGCCAAAGAAATCCCAGGGTTGATCTCCTTCCGAATGGACTGGTTGGATCTCCTTGCAGTCCAAGGGACTCTCAAGAGTCTTCTCCAACACCACAGTTCAAAAGCATTAGTTCTTCGGTGCTCACCTTTCTTCACAGTCCAACTCTCACATCCATACCTGACTACTGGAAAAACCATAGCCTTGACTAGACGGACCTTTGTTGGCAAAGTAATGTCTCTGCTTTTGAATAGATCTAGATTGGTCATAACTTTCCTTCCAAGGAGTAAGCGTCTTTTAATTTCATGGCTGCAATCACCACTAAATTCAAATTACTATACCAGGCTATGAAGGATGGAGGACATTAAGATTAATAAAACTGCATTACTATTCTTAAGGAGTTGACAATATAGAAAGGGAGAAAACATAATAGTAACTTTCCTGTAAAGCAGTGTAAAATAAATGCTGCAAAATTCCTTTGCCCCTCCCCATAAAAGCAAAAACAGATGAGGAGAAAACAAAATTCCTAGAAATTCTGGGTGGAATTTTAGCTTTTAGAAGAAAGAGCTTAAGAGAAGAAGCAAGGAAGAAGCTTAAGAATGAAAGAGAAGCTAGAGTTGGATAATAATTTTATGAGAGAGGATTACAGGTCAGAGACACTTCTTCCAAAGATAATAACTGTAGACATCAGAGACTGAATGATACACTTAATAGGATAGCAGATTTTCTTGAGGAAAATATTAACTTAGAAAATGAACTAATTATAAATCAACCAATCTTTATATTGCAAATGAAATCTCAGCACGTTATTTCAGATCTTGCTACAATACTAATAAAATGCAAATATTTGTTTGCTGATGAGCTTCATTGAAAAATAAAGTGTGGTGATAACTGCGAAGGATCTGAAATTTACCCTACTTGCAAGTTAACAAGGTAGCCTGCTACAGTTTCATGGATTCTAGCAGAAAATGTAACTCCTGGGCCAGAGACAAAAAGCATTATAGTTCAGAGTAATGGCAGTAGCAAAAGTCAGTATTTTCTCTACCTGGTTCCTCAAACCCTAATTCCTGCAGGAGGATAAGGTTTTGAGTGCTTGGATCCAAGATCATACCTACCAATGAAAATCTTGGCATTCAATCCAATTATGTGTATTATGAAGATGAAATGGTTGGATAGAATCATCAACTTAAGGGACATGAATTTGGAATGGACTCCAAGAGATAGTGAAGGACAGAGGAGTCTGACACATTGCAGTCCATAGGGCCACAAAGTGTCAGACATGACTAGTGACTGGATAACAACAATGTGTATTATGAAATATTTCCACAGATAATTTTGATTTACATTTTTATTAAAACCACTTAATAAAAGTTGAGTTTGAAAAAAAGTTTCAGTAAATTTGAATCATACTGGAAATATACCAGTTACTGGGCAAATCTTCAAGCAAACTTTGTATATGTCCAGCACCATGCCCAGTAGTAGAAAGGACAAAAGAAATCTTAGATGAAATTTGTTTTCTAAGAATTTATATTCTAACTGAAAATATGAAAAAAAAAAATAGAACTTGCAACACAGACCAGAAGATTAAAGTAGGTGCATAGAGACAGCAAAAGAGACACAGATGTGTAGAATGGACTTTTGGACTCTGAGGGAGAGGGAGAGGGTGGGATGATTTGGGAGAATGGCATTGAAACATGTATACTATCATGTAAGAAATGAATCACCAGTCTATGTTCGATGCAGGATACAGGATGCTTGGGGCTGGTGCACGGGGATGATCCAGAGAGATGATATGGGGTGGGAGGTGGGAGGGCGGTTCATGATTGGGAACTCATGTACACCCGTGGCGGATTCATGTCAATGTATGGCAAAACCAATACAGTATTGTAAAGTAAAATAAAGTAAAAATAAAAAATTTTTTAAAAATCTAAAAAAATAAAAATAAAATAAAATAGGTGCATAAATAGAAACATTTCAAAATAATACTTCTTATTATGGTTTATTAACTGGGAATTGGTTATCATATGTCCAAAAGAAAACTTCAAAGTTTCAACATTTATATATATATATACTCTCTATGTAATAAGAGGCAATATACATAGTCATTAAAAGTATGTATGCTTAAGTCATAGATCCTTTGCTGAAATCCAGCTGTTTGCCTTAAAGCAAGTATTTATTTTAACCTCAGTTAGATCTCTAAGTCCTTATCTGTAAAATAAGCATAATAATTGAGTGGACTTCATGGACTGCTATAAAGATTAGAAAGTGAAAATATATAAAACACTTGTAAAACTCTGTGACATAGTAACTACTATATTTTAAGTACCAATAGCTGTACTCTATCAGGACACACATATGCAACTGTTTATTTACTTGACTCTATTTCTTACAAGATGGTAAATATCATGTGATTGGGTACCATATTGGGTTTAGTGCATGTACAATGCCTATACAATGTCAGATATATTATAGCCATTTTATACTTACTTTTAAAAGGGTGTACAGAGGGCAGGGGATAAAAGAAGGAAAGAAGGAAAGGAACTGCAAAAAAAAAAGTGAATGAAAATAGTCTCATATTTTCAGATATCTATGCATTTAATTTAAATACAGCTGCAACATTTTGTTGAGTAAGTAAGGGGCAGAAATAAAGATGGGCTATCTGATGGATGAGAGATTTATAGGGCTTTAGGGAGGTCATGGATGGGAGGGTCTTCTATGCAAAGAAAACAGCATAAACATAGATATGCAGATGTTAAAAGACATAGAATCTTTAAGAAAAATGTATTTTCTGTGGCCTCAGTGCTTCATTCATGGGGAAAATTGAACAAAACGAAGCTGTAGTGGTAAATTAGATCCAGACTTAGTAAGAAGTGATATGTCATTACTTTTTTTTTATATTGAACAAGATGAATTCAAGGTTTTCTTTTTCTGTTTTTGATTTTTTGTTTTTATTAATTTACATACATATTTTATGTTTTAGGTATTTTTACAGTTTTTTTTTTTAAAGAAAGATCAAATGTTCTCCTTTAATTTTGTTAGCTTTGGATAATTCGGTACAGTGGCTATTTATGAAAAATAAGTATGTGCAACATGTTTTATCACTCTGCTGTTGGAAACCTGAGCCAGTCCCCATGCTGTAAGACCCTCTGAATAATTAAGATATAGAGCCTTGATGCTGTAAATCACAGGGTTAGCCCTTGGGTTGGAAAGAGCCTCAGGTTTTGGACCGCCATCCCCCCAACTGCTGAATCCCCTCTACAACATCGCCACCAAGTGGTCACAAAATCCCTGTGGGAGAAACTGGCCTGGATTTACTCTCCAAATTAAACAGAACTACATTTAAATATAACTCATAAAAAGTGGTGTCTTTAAGTTAAGACCTGAATAATACTGATCCTTAATGCTCCTAATTCTTGAAGAAGACTCATCTTTTTTTCAAATAGAGTTTGAGGTGTATATTTGAAACATATTTTAATTTTAAAAGTTTTCATTTTAAAATATTTCTTTCAACGTACAGCATTTTTGACAGAGGCAGGGAAAGAAGAGGAGGCCAGGAATTAATGAACATGAACATAAGTATAGAGAAAGAAAGCAGGAAAGAAGGAAGAGGAATGGACAACACACTAAAAACAGCACAGTGTGCCTCTTCTATTGGCTTTTGTATTTTAAGGGATGTGCATGACTTTGTTATAAAAGATTTATCAGTGTCACAAGTAATGAGACATAAGCTAGTGTTTTTATCAACACAAGCAATAAACGCTTAGATGCTTAAAGCACTTGGCAAGACATAGGCAGAATCTGAAATGAGTTGAAAGGAATGATCACGAAATAATGCAGTGTGTGCTGCTTGTTCCTAAAATATACACAGGGTTCCGCCTTCTCATGCCAACTGTGTTCAGGAAGTGATTCTATTAAGCTGAAGCTACAAATCCTTATTGGTCACTTCATAAAGCAACTACAATAACAAAAACAAAACTAAATAAAATACTGATCCAACTCAGAACCAAACAAAACTTTTCATGGCGAAGATAACAAAAATTATTTACCCTATGAGAACAGCAAACTAAAGTGCCTTTGTTTAGCTGTCAGAGAGATAACCTGGCCCTGCCCACCTGTGAATGACTGTGAGATTCTCCAAGTTACTGGCACATTCCCCTGCCTGAAGTGCTAGGACTTCCCTGCTGGCTCAGTTGCAAAGAACCAGACTGCGAAAGCAGGAGACACAAGAGACAAGGATGTGATCCCTAGTTTGGGAAGATCCCCTGCAGTAGGAAATGGCAACCCACTCTAGTATTCTTTGCCTGAAGAATCCCACAGAGAGAGGAGTCTAGCGGGCTACAGTCCATAGGGTCGCAAGGAGCCAGACAGGACTAAAGTGACTAAGCATGCGAACACATGAGAACAGCAGGTACTGTATTCATTCCTTATCTCAATAAACACGGAATTATTTAGGATTAAAAATAATATCCCTTCTGGAGTTTGCAACTCCAGTTACCCCTTTTCTGAATAATAGAGAAAACCACAAAACTAAAGGTATCATTGATGTGGCAACAAGATATGTCATATTCAGACATTACTGCCAAAATTTTACTCCTTCATCCATCTCAGCATTATTTTTATGCATTTATCCATTTTTACACTCTGCTTTGTTTCAGGGTCACACACACATGCATGTGCACACACCCTCATGTACACATGCAACACCACCCCTACGCCTACTCCCAAAAATTCAGTGTGTAATTAAGTGACATAGGATGAAGAGAAAATCAGAAAGGGAAAATTAAAAAACCAGGTTCAATAAGCCACACCAGGTGCCCCAGTGAAGTAAAAGCAACAAATGATCGTTAGATGAACCTAAGAGCAGGCTCTAAAACCTTTTTTCTCAGACTCACTGGACCATAATTATTATCATTTCAAAACTGCTCATTACACTGACTGTGTCTCCACTCTCCATGGCTGCCATCCAGTGTCATTAGAGTCTTTTTCTGCAGTTTGTCAGAATGATTGGATGTTGCTCTTTGGTACCCCTGCTGATGAGGAAAGTTAGTATAGCTTTTAGGAATGGGTCTGGGAGAGTGACCTGAAATGAGTGACGCATCTTTCCCCTTTGAAACTACATAAAGAATATATCTCCTTATCACCAGCTTTCCTCCTAGAACCTGCTCTTTACCTGTCTGAAGTTAGTGGGCTCAGCATTCTAAGTTTTTACAAGCATTCCATTTTCCTTGGGTGGAGGGTTAGATCTTTGTTTTTATATTTCAGACTCTTTCCTTACAAAGCAAAGTAGGTATTTTTTTCTTTTTGGGAGGAGGAAGAGAGTAGATAACAACCAAATAGAACCAAAGCCTCTATATTTTGAGAAATAAATCCCTACTATGCAATTTTTAACTCATTTGGTTAAAGAGAAAGATATTTTAAATGTTCAGTTCAGTTCAGTTCAGTCGCTCAGTCTGTCCAACTCTTTGTGACCCCATGAACTGCAGCACGCCAGGCCTCCCTGTCCATCAGCAACTCCCAAAGTCCACCCAAACCCATGTCCATTGAGTCAGTGAGGCCATCCAACCATCTCATCCTCTGTTATCCCCTTCTCCTCTTGCCCTCAATCTTTCCCAGCATCAGGGTCTTTTCCAATGAGTCAGCCCTTCACATCAGGTGGCCAAAGTATTGGAGTTTCAGCTTCAACATCCGTCCTTCCAATGAACACCCAGGACTGATCTCCTTTAGGATGGACTCGTTGGATCTCCTTGCAGTCCAAGGGACTCTCAAGAGTCTTCTCCAACACCACAGTTCAAAAGCATCAATTCTTCAGCGCTCAGCCTGCTTCACAGTCCAACTCTCACATCCGTACATGACCACTGGGAAAACCATAGCCTTGACTAGACGGACCTTTGTTGGCAAAGTAATGTCTCTGCTTTTTAATATGCTGTCTAGGTTGGTCATAACTTTTCTTCCAAGGAGTAAGGGTCTTTTAATTTCATGGCTGCAGTCACCATCTGCAGTGATTTTAAATGTAGTCTCTGACTAAATACAGCTGAAGGTTTGATAAAATTTACTAAGAACAAAAATGTAGTCTACATGTAATTGATTCAAAATATTTCATCCAAATATAGTCTCTACAAAGACCTATTGTCAAATAGTAAAAGTCAACTATTCAACATTCCCAGCCACATAGCATATTATTTCAGTCACTGTTCAAGGCATTTTATACATAATAATATAATTATCTTTTCAAAAACCCATTGAGATAAGAATCATCCCTTCATGACAAATTAAGAAACTGAGACAGCAAAAGACTAAGTCACATGCTTGGCGTTACAGAGCTGGCTGGTGGCAGAGCCAGAATTCAATATACTGCAATCTGTTCCCAAGCCCTGATCTCATTGACTAGGCTAGTTTGCCTCTGAGAGAGGTGTGAAGTTTCTATGCTGACTTATCTTCTGGTATTAGGCATTTAGTTTTATCATCATTTATTTTGATGCCAGAACCAGTCACTGTAACTTAATTTGGACAGTACTTAGATTATCTGAGATCATTTAGTTAGACTCATAAAACAATACATCAAAATTAATCCCAGGTGTGGTATGTCTCTTTTCTAGAATTACCAAGGTCATTTTAATGTTCTGTGGCTTGGTCTCTTCACTTATAAATTTGGGATTTTCATATAATTTGTTCTCAACTACAAAAGGAAACTGAACATGATATGATTATATAAATCAAGGCAGTTAAACTCCCTGAAAATCAGTGTGTATCCAGCAGTCCTCAAGCTGGTAGGACATCTCCCTAAGGATACGGCTTTATTTTTTTCTCAACTGATAAAAGTACATGGACCGTGGGTATAGGATTCCCTCAGATGCTGCAAAAATGTGATTATGGGACCACTACTTATATCTACTCCATCGAAATCCCTGGAAGCTTGGAGTCAGAATATACAATAAGCTCCCATGTGATCCCTATATACTAGAATTTGATAATCATTACTCTTGAACAAGCCTTGGTTCTCCAGCCTGCTGACACATTCAATTCACTTGGGAGCTTTGAAAAAAATTAAACTGAATGAATTATAATCTTGGATGGTATATGAGGCCTGAGCATCTGATATTGTTAAAAAGTTGCCGGCTGCCTCGTGTTAACCTGTGCAGTTAAGCCTGAGAACCACACTGCCTGTCTTCAAGTTCATAGAAAACTATGGAAAGGGCACACCCTTTCTCATTTCAATAATCTAGGAATAATTACTGCATCATTAATTACTAAAATAACCATCCTTGCCAGGTTATTCTTTTCAACCTATGAAAATGTTGAAAAGCATGTTTCATCCTCACTGTCACACGACTAAATACCCTGGAGGCTACTGTATTGATTTCCGTTTTACCATTACACCAGGAGTATCCATGGTCCAGCAAGATTATGTGACAGCGGTCATGACTACATGGCATTTGGGGTTGTTTATAACTGTGCTCGTGGAGTTTCTTGCTCTGACAGTATATAAATGTACTAGAGAATGAAATGCTTTTATATACCCTAATCTTCAAGCCCTACTTATGCTCTTGAGACTTAAATACTATTCATGAGCAATGCTATAGAGCCTGTTAAATCTCCTCACTCTTTCCATATGGAAATGCTTTGCTCAAAAGCGTTCACTAGGGACAGAAGGAAAAACAAAAGAGGAAATTATTTAAAATACATTGGGATTTTTATAAGGACATGCTATATACTGTATACTCAAGTGACAATTTTGAATGGACTGTGATGACCCAATACTTTAACTCTGTGATTTAGTCTGACATTAACATCTTAACTTCCCAGTTCAACAAATTCAAGTTCAATAGTGTAATGAACCTGAATGCCACACTTATTGCGCTTTTAGAATGTACTTTGAGGAAATTGATTTAGGCCCTTTTTATCCTTGGGAAATATGATTTTATGCTTTTAACTTTGAAAATGAAAACAATATGTAATAATATGAACATACAAATTCACATCAAAAATGAGTGGGGCTTAAGAACCAACTGGCTAGAGGCATATCCCTAAGTTACTCTGGTTAGCAAAAGCAATAGCTATCTGGAGACAAAAGTTGATGATCTATAGAGAATAGCAAACATGGCATTGCATAAAGAAATACACCTGCGGTTCCTGATAGTTATCTCAGCATAAAAGCTTTCAGAAACAGGTCCCACTTCAAGATAGTCCAGGTAAAGAAACTGTTGCCTTGTACACAACTGAGGACAAATCAGATTTTCTTAGCCAAGAGAGACACCCGTGGATTTGAAAAGGCTTGCAGATGGTCTTCACAAATGATACCTTGGAGATAATGACATCAATGGAGAGGTAAAAATCCAGTGGCTGGGATTCTGACAGCATGTGCTCCATTTTGACAGTAAAAAAGTAAATAAATAACTTTATATGATGTATTGCAGACTTTACTTACTATCCTACAAGAAAACTGCAATACAGCAAACAAAGGCAAAACAGACCCATGTATAGTTAGGCAGTGATGTTTCCAAACACTCATGTTCTTTCTTCTCCATTCCAGCTACATCATGTTGCTCTATGCCACCAGGTACCTGTCTACCTAGAACTAATACATCTGTGACTTCTGTAACAACCAGGTATCTTATGTGACTGCCTCACTCCCAATCAGCAGAATCTTTCTACAGTGACCAAATTAGATTCACAGGCCAATAAGACTACATGAGACACACCAAGGCGAGGCACCTTGGCTCTTACATTTTAAAATTATACAACTTAAAAAGCGCTGGTCCATGAGAAGATAAGGAGCTTACTCTAGAAAATAAATCAATGTGTCATTGCTTTCATCAAGAAAGTCTTTCCCAAAGAATTGTCAGCTGAGTTTCACAGTGTACTTTGTAATGAAATGGCTTTACATCTCAGTGCAATGCTTTATCTTGTTGCAGACCAGTAGAAAATGATTCACAAACTTGACAGCCATCTTCAGACTAGATTTGGGGTAGCACTGTTTAAAACATTTATTTATATCTATAATATCATGAGTTGAATAGTAGCCCCCTAAAAATTATACCCTCCCCCTTGAGAGTCCCTTGGACTGCAAGGAGATTCAACCAGTCCATTCTAAAGGAGATCAGTCCTGGGTGTTCTTTGGAAGGAATGATGCTAAAGCTGAAACTCCAGTACTTTGGCCACCTCATGCAAAGACTTGACTCATTGGAAAAGACTCTGATGCTGGGAGGGACTGGGTTCCGGAGGAGAAGGGGACGACAGAGGATGAGATGGCTGGATGGCATCACCGACTCGATCGAAGTGAGTTTGAATGAACTCCGGGAGTTGGTGATGGACAGGGAGGCCTGGCGTGCTGCAATTCATGGGGTCGCAAAGAGTTGGACATGACTGAGCGAGTGAACTGAACTGAACTAAACCCACAGAACCTACAAATACGACTTGATTTGGAAAAAGGATATGTGCAGATGTCATTAAGTTAGATGTCTCGAGAGGAGATCACGCTGAATTATCTAGGTGGGTCCTAAACTCAATGTCAAGTATCCTAACAGGAGACACAATATGAGAACAGACAGAGAAATTGGAGAACACCACGTGAGGACAGAGGCAGATATTAAAATTATGCAGCCACAAACCAAGGAACACATGGAGCCATCAGAAGAAGAAGAAGCGCAGCCCTTGGAGGGAGTGTGGGCTTCAGATTTGTGAGAGAATAAATTTCTGTTGTTTTAAGCCACACAGTTTGTGGTGGGTTTTATTTATATATATATAGAGAGAGAGATAGATAGATAGTACCCCTAGGAAGTTTATATAATGCTGTAACTTTCTGTTATGTTAACTTCTAAAAAATCATTACATACATTCTTTAGGAACATATTTCAGGGAATATAACACTTTCACTTTTCACTTTCGTGCACTGGAGAAGGAAATGGCAACCCACTCCAGTGTTCTTGCCAGGAGAATCCCAGGAACGGGGGAGCCTGGCAGGCTGCTGTCTATGGGGTCGCACAGAGTCGGACACGACTGAAGCGACTTAGCAGCAGCAGCAGCATATATACATATATGAAAACACATATGTACATATGCATAAATGCATGTCAAGGACAGTGATTCAACAACGAATTAAAGTTTAATGTTTGCAATTCATAGTTTATGTAGTTCTTACAATTAGTCAAGCAAAGGTCTCTCATTTAGGTTAAGTACATTTAAGTCCGCTGAACACCAAGAATGAAATGAGCCACTTGTCCCAAATATCTGTTAGCAGAAAGGACTTTTTTCTCTTCCACAGAAACATCATGCCATGAATTATAATAAGAAACTGGACATGGCTTTTACGGTATGATTTTTGAATACACATAAAAATATACCTAAATATATAGAAATACAAATTTATAGTTATCACTTGAAGCATAAACTGAGGAGGCATTAATACATGAGTTCATGATTTAAGTGTAAGAAATTCCCTTGTATTTTATTTCCAAGTGCAAACTGATTTGGAAAATGATTGCAAGAATGCCCTATAATTAGCCCAACCATTTTATTTTTTGTTCTCTTCTTTCAAAAGGGAAGGAATAGTTTGAATCTTATCAGAGTGAACTACAGTGTACAGGCTCTGGATTTCTAATCCATCAAGAATAAAACCCTTTCCAGGATCTCTCACCAATATCACTTTTCTCTTTCTCAAAGCATTTATCCTACAGTTCACCATGTACAGTCACACCTGCATGGTATATTCACATTCACTGCTGTAACTGCCAAAAAGTGACTTGCAGTTACCACATTTCTGTTAAAATTAGCTAGGCTCTCTCTGTCTGAGAAACATCTGCTTTGAGTGATACTGTAGCAGCTGTGATGATCTAATAGTAAGCTAAGCACTTCAGTATTCAATTGTACAAAAGGGGCTTTGAAGAGAATGATAAATGACCTAAATTAGATGACAATTTTTAAGTACCTAATTTTAACCTTGCCCATAATGAATGCTTTTTTCTCAAGCTTCTTTGCACCTGTCGCTCTTGGAAAGCAAGTAAAACGCGCCTGCATGTCACTGAGTTCAAGTTGCGTGCTCCACAGATTGTTAGGCAATGCCTGAAATGGTGGCATGAACACATATTGTGCCTTTTAAGTCCTTTCTCTTCATTTGGTTTCCTCTGATTTCCTCTGGTCTGAAAAGGCAGAACTTCCTCCAGAAATGCATGTGTACTGTAAAAATAATATTATATAAACCTACACATCCTCCTTAGCTTGTTTCATTCTTAGACTAATCAATATTTTTCTCGTTAAAAGCTTTTCCATAAGAAAGAACATTATTTTGATTTAATTTTATATTTACAGTTACATTGTTTGGTAAAATGTGCACTAGGTAATATTTACTATATGATCATTAAGAAGGTATATACCCACTTCCTTAAAATTATAAAGTGATTGGGTTCTAGTCGTCAAAGGCAATCCCTTCTGCCTCAACTACTCCCACACTTTTCCATACACACATTAAAAACAGAACAATGATAATATTCTTACTATCCTGAAAACAATGGAATGGTAAATATCCAGTTTACAAAATACTTCCATATTAACAAAGTAGCTCTTTTGTTTCTGATAATAGGGTCATTCAGTAAGCTTCCTCTGTGATAGATAAATGATATAAGATTCAGATAGTTTAACAGTGAAGTCTAAAATAATTCTGTTTTCTTTAATTATATTTTTATCTGTTTTATTATATACTCTTTTCACTACATAAAATTGATAAAGGAAAGGGAGTCTTTAAACAGTGCTTTCTGTGTATGAAAAGGCATAAAATGAACTGAATTTCCATTATTTTCTTTATTCAATTAACTTTTCAAAATTATCAAAGTATTACTTACACACAAGAACTGGTAAAGTAACATAGTAGTATGGGACAAAAGCTAATATATGTTCTTCCCAAGACTTCTCCATTTAAAATCTTGTCTCCAATAGATAATCGCTATTGTCTTTGCCCTACTCTAAAAAAACACAAACATTTACACACATGTAGAGTTTTATTTTTAAGGTATCTTTAAGAACATGTATTACTTCTGTAGACACTACTGTTCAACTTGTTTTCTCTCCTTATATATCATTGCCATATCTCAGGTGAATAGAAAAAGAATTCACCTAAGACATGCTCTCAATTTAGGCCATAGCTGGCATTTACAATGGCTTAGGTGAAGAAGACCCTCTGGCCTACTGACCCCTTCCTTCTGAAGATATTTTTATGCTTCATCTTGTGTTATCAACCCAAGTCAGGATACCGAGAGATACTTGGTAGTATATGCCAGGCACAGTGACTTCTATGTATGACTTTACTTTTTTCATATCTTCTGGTATCTCATAGTTACCCATCAAAAGCACATACTCCTCCTTTACCTCACCTTCCAGCATTTAGAGGACATTCTATCTCAGATAAAATTTCAGTCTTGGGTGTATGTGTACCCAATGATAGACATTCACATCATTTCTGGATTTTTGCAAAAATATTTACTATAAGAAACACTGCATTTAACATTATATCATGAAAAAATAGAGGTATACATACTTATTTTTTAAATTTTATAGGATAATTTCCCATGAGTGGGGCTGTTAAATTTGTCTGTTTACATGTACAACCCTTTTAATACGTGTTATTGCTTTCTACAGCTCTTGTCAGTCTTACAGAAAATTTTTCTCATCTTTATTTTGATGTGTGTTATTCTACTATTATTTACTATTTAGATTTGTTATTTTGTGACTTTTCACCATTTTCTTTGTTCTTTAATTCTGGTAATTTGTCAGTTCAGAATTAAAGACACTAATCCTCTGTGCTTCAAAAATGTATCTATGTAGCTTATTTATCTGTTGACCTTATTTATGACATTATTTTTGTTCTATGTTTGAATAATTCTGTGTTCTTCTGACTTCCAAGTTTCTGGTCTTGGTTTAGAATTTTTTCCTGTAATATTCATAGATCTATTAAAATATTTTAATAATTTTAAGGTATACATAATTTATTATTAGATGCAATATAATAGAATCTGTTTTTATTTCCTCCTAGGAAGACAGATACTTAATATTCTCAATGAGTTTGCTAAAATTTGCAAGATAACTATTAAGAGGGTCAGTCCACCATGGGCCCGAAGCATCCTTGTGTATTCTTGCTGAGTATGCCAAGAATGAAAGGCCCTCACAGCTCTGTATCCAGACAATTTCTCAGGGTTCCATCTGCAGCAAAACCCTGGAGGATAAAGCCCTCTCTTTCTTAGAAACAAGTTTACTTGTCTCTCAATATAACAGTGGTAGATTCCCCAAACGCAAGTCTTTCTGTTCTGTAACAAGAACCCGTTGCAGGAAGAGGCATGCACCTGAGCCGTCAACTTCACCTGTGTAAGACTTAAAAGGTAAAGGGGAATAATGCAAATATGCTCATATCGTTGCTGTGACGTCAAAATTGAATCCTTTTCTCTGATTTGAGAGTCTAACGTCTTCTGTCAGCATCCATTAAATAGTAAAAGAGTAACTAGAGTAAAATCTCATACCTAATAGTAAAGATTAGATAAATGTATACACACATACACAACCACACATATACAAACATACAGTTTCAGTGAGCATATTTTCCAGATCTTATGTTCTTGATTATTTCTATCACCTGATCTAATTTTGAGAGTATATATAAAAATATAAGTTTATAACTGTGCTTAATTAAATTCTCTTTGAATTTTGCTTTATATATATTTGTTCTCTGGATTGCTTCATCCACTCAGCATCTCTTTTGTGAATGCATGTTTTAATATGAAATAACACATATTTTCTTAATAAACTTGAAGTTAAATTTCTTTTAGTCCTTCACTCTCAGCTTCAGATTCCTTTTTGTTTGCACTTTTTATGTTAAAATTTTCCCATTCCTTAATTTTCAAACTATTGTTTTCACTCTGATCTAGGTGTGTCTCATAACAATTACATCTGCCATTTTTAAAATCAAAACTGGTAATCCTTATGTATTGCCATCATCAGTTCAGTCAGTCAGTCATGTCTACCTTTCTGCGATCCCATGGACTGCAGCACGCAAGGCCTCCCTGTCCATCACCAACTCCTAGAGCTTGCTCAGACTCATGTCCATCAAGTCAGTGATGTCATCCAACAATTTCATTCTCTATCATCTTCTTCTCTTCCTGCCTTTAATCTTTCCCAGCATCGGGGTATTTTTTCCAATGAGTCAGGTCTTTGCATTGGGTGGCCAAAGTATTGGAGTTTCAGCTTCAGCATCAGTCGTTCCAATGAATATTCAGGACTGATTTCCTTTAGAATGGACTGGTTTGACCTCCTTGCAGTCCAAGAGACTCTCAAGAGTCTTCTTCAACATCACAGTTCCAAAGCATCATTTCTTCAGTACTCAGCTTTCTTTATAGTCCAACTCTCACATCCATACATGACTACTGAAAAAACCATAGCTTTGACTAGACAGACCTTTGTCAGCAAATTGCCATCAAAGTGAACAAATTATTTGTTTTATTTTTAATTCATTCTATCCTAATCTCCTTACTACTTTTACCAGTGTCTATTGTTATTTTTATCTTTCCTTATATGTTATGGCTCAACTAAATTTAGTTTTTACATAGACTATTTCATTTATTTTTCAAAGCAATATTCCAAAATGGGCATTATTACCCTCCTTTTAAAGGGAGAAAAAACAAGGACTCCAAACGATGGAATTACTTAAGATCACAAAGCTAAGATGTGGTAGACGTAGGATTTAAACCCCAGATTGCTGTCTCCAAAGACCATTCTCCTTCCAATACACACAGTCCATTATATATTATACACTGGTCCATCTTCCCAATAAAAACTAATAAAATATTTTAAAGATTTTTCCAATACCATTTGAAGTTTTCTGACAAATATGAAACTTTTTATCTCTGAGACAATATACTACACTTTTGAAGACAGGGCACCTCCTTCTATAGCTTTCCTTTGAAGAGGGAAAGCCAGATACAGCATTCCAGGACCTCCTTCCTCAGCTGGTTCTGAGTTATAGCTGCCAGTGTGGAACCTTTGATATGAGAACTGGAAGGTGAAGGAAGCCATTATTCCCTGGGGACAGCCACAAGCAGATAAATGTCGGTCCACAGCAGTTTCCAGGCTGCAGAAGGCAGCTGACAGAATGGGTGACAGTCCCTGGAAACTACCTACTTCAATAGTAAAGGCTGAGATGCTGGCAGAATACTTCTCTAGAAGTGCTTAAGATTTCTGGAAGCTCCTAAGGATATCTACAGGACTACTAGTTTTGACACTGTGTTTTTTTTCCTTTTGACCCCCTTCACACATTTCTCCCAGCTCTATCGGTAAGCTTTGTTTTTTTGTCCATTTGTTTTTACTGTTTTGTGGGATTTTCTTTTTTTCTTAGATTCCACAGAGAGAGAGATTGCATAGTATTTGTGTTTCTCTGACTCATTACACTCAGCATAGTGCCCTCGAGGTCAATCTATGTTGTCACAAATGGCAAGATTTCATTATTTTTTTGTGGTTAAAGAATATTCCACTGTATATAAATATGCTACAGTTTCTTTACCCATTCATCCATTGATGGCTACTTAGGCTGCTTCCATGGCTGGGATATTGAAAAAAATGCTGTCATAAACACAGGGTCCAGATATTTGTTCAAATTTGTGTCTTCATTTTCTTTGGAAAATTACCCAAAAGTGGAAATGGTGGATAATGCAGTAGTTCTATTTTTAATTTTTTGAGGAACCTCCATAGTCTTATCCATAATAGCTGTACTAATTTCAGTTCAGTTCAGTTCAGTTCAGTTCAGTCGCTCAGTTGTGTCCGACTCTTTGCAACCCAATGGACTGCAGCACGCCAGGCCTCCCTGCCATCACCAACTCCCAGAATTTACTCAAACTCCAGGCATCTCATCCTGTCGTCCCCTTCTCCTCCTGCTCCCAATCCCTCCCAGCATCAGAGTCTTTTCCAATGAGTCAACTCTTCGCATGCGGTGGCCAAAGTACTGGAGTTTCAGCTTTAGCATCAGTCCTTCAAATGAACACCCAGGAATGATCTCCTTTAGGATAGATGGGTTGGATCTCCTTGCAGTCCAAGGGACTCTCAAGAGTCTTCTCCAACACCAAAGTTCAAAAGCATCAATTCTTTGGTGCTCAGCTTTCTTTATAGTCCAACTCTCACATCCATACATGATACTGGGAAAACCATAGCCTTGACTAGATGGACCTTTGTTGGCAAAGTAATGTCTCTGCTCTTTAATATGCTGTCTAGGTTGGTCATAGCTTTTCTTCAAAGGAGCAAGCGTCTTTTTAATTTCATAGCTGCAGTCACCATCTGCAGTGATTTTGGAGACCAAAAAAATAGTTTCTCACTGTTTCTATTATTTTCCCATCTATTGCCATGAAGTGATGGGACTGGATGCAATGATCTTCATTTTTTGAATGCTGAGTTTTAAGCCAGCTTTTTAACTATCCTCTTTCACCTTCATCAAGAGGCTCTTTAGTTCTTCTTCACTTTCTGCCATAGGGTGGTGTCATCGGTGTATCTGAGGTGATTTCTCCTGGCAACCTTGATTCCACCTTGTGCTTCATCCAGCCTAGGTTTCTCATGATGTACTCTGCATATAAGTTAAATAAGCAGGGTGACAATATACAGCCTTGACGTACTCCTTCCCTGATTTGGAACCAGTCTGTTGTTCCATGTCCAGTTCTAACCATTGCTTCTTGACCTGCATACAGATTTCTTAGGAGGCAGGTAATGTGGTCTGGTATTCCCATCTCTTTTAAGAATTTTCCATACTTTGTTGTAATCTACACAATCAAAGGCTTTGGCATAATCTAAAAGGAGAAGTAGACTTTTTTGAGGAATGCTCTTGCTTTTTTTGATCATCCAATGGATGTTAACAATTTGATCTCTGGTTCCTGTGCCTTTTCTAAATCCAGCTTGAACATCTGGAAGTTCATGGTTCATGTATTGTTGAATCCTGGCTTGGAGAATTTGAGCATTACTTTGCTAGCATGTGAGATGAGTGCAATTGCATAGTAGTTTAAACATTCTTTGGCATTGCTTTTCTTTAGCATTGGAATGAAAACTGACCTTTCCAGACCTGTGGCCACCGCTGAGTTTTCCAAATTTGCTGGCATACCGAGTGCAGGACTTTCACAGCATCATCTTTTAGGATTTGAAATAGTTCAACGGGAATTCCATCACCTCCACTAGCTTTGTTCCTAATGATGCTTCCTAGGGCCCACTTGACTTCACATTCCAGGATGTCTGGCCATATGAGGTGCTACTGAAACTGAGGAGGACTTTGTGGGGTCTTCTCAAGAATAGACAGCCTTTGGTTCCCCCAACTCTTATTTGTATAAAAGCTTTAGCTCCTTAGACCTTGCCTAACTTCCAAAGAGCAAATTTATCAGAAAAGTAAGAAAATTCAGAAAGGAAAAAAACGCAGAAAATCAAGACAAAATAATAGCTTAGCTATAAAAGAAAGTCAAGGACCTTTAGTTCCTCCTCAAGGGCTGTAGATAATGCGTTGAACCACATCCCTAAGTTGTTTTGCAGATACTACAACATCCACCAAGTAGAAGATAACTGCATGCTGACCACCAGCACCTAGACCCCAGACTGATTAGAAGCAGAGGGCTGATTACAGAGATTCCTCAAACAATATCCTCTTACCTCTCCATCAACCAATTAGAGAATTGTGTAGGTAGATCATCACCCTTCCTGTGACCCTCTACCTCACACTGTCTTTAAAAACCTTTCCCTGAGCCATTGAGGATTTGGGTCTCTTCAGCATAAGATGCCCATCTTCCTTGCTTAGCATCCTGTAGTAAACACTGTACTTTCCTTCATCACAATCCAGTGTCAGTATGTTGACTTTTTTGCAAAACACATGAGTGGACCCAAGTTTGGTTCTGAAACAATATCTCATTGTGATCTTACATTTTTCTCACAATTAATTGTGTTAATCATCTTTTCATTTACCTGTTGTCCATGTGTGTACATCTTCTTTGGGAAAATATTTGTTCAGACATTCTGTCCATTTTTATATTCAGATTCAGTTTAGTTCAGTTCAGTCGCTCAGTCGTGTCCGACTCTTTGTGACCGCATGAATTGCAGCATGCCAGGCCTCCCTGTCCATCACCAACTCCCGGAGTTGAGCCAAATTCAGGTCCATTGAGGTGGTGATGCCATCCAGCCATCTCATCCTCTGTCATCCCCTTCTCCTCCTGCCCCCAAGCCCTCCCAGCATCAGAGTCTTTTCCAATGAGTCAACTCTTCACATGAGGTGGCCAAAGTACTGGAGTTTCAGCTTTAGCATCATTCCCTCCAAAGAAATCCCAGGACTGATCTCCTTTAGGATGGACTGGTTGGATCTCCTTGCAGTCCAAGGGACTCTCAAGTGAGTCTTCTCCAACACCACAGTTCAAAAGCATCAATTCTTTGGCACTCAGCCTTCTTCACGGTCCAACTCTCACATCCATACATGACCACTGGAAAAACCATAGCCTTGACTAGATGGACCTTTGTTGGCAAAGTAATGTCTCTGCTTTTGAATATGCTATCTAGGTTGGTCATAACTTTCCTTCCAAGGAGTAAGCGTCTTTTAATTTCATGGCTGCAATCACCATCTGCAGTGATTTTGGAGCCCAAAAAAATAAAGTCTGACACTGTTTCCACTGTTTCCCCATCTATTTCCCATGAAGTGATGGGACCAGATGCCATGATCTTAGTTAACTGAATGTTGAGCTATAAGCCAAATTTTTCACTCTCCTCTTTCACTTTCATCAAGAGGCTTTTTAGTTCCTCTTCTCTTTCTGCCATAACAGTGATGTCATCTCCTTATCTGAGGTTATTGATATTTCTCCCAGCAATCTTGATTCCAGCTTGTGCTTCTTCCAGTCCAGCATTTCTCATGATGTACTCTGCATATAAGTTAAATAAGCAGGGTGACAATATACAACCTTGACATACTCCTTTTCCTATTTGGAACCAGTCTGTTGTTCCATGTCCAGCTCTAACTGTTGCTTTCTGACCTGCATATAGGTTTCTCAAGAGGCAGGTCACAGGTGGTCTGGGATTCCCATCTCTTACAGAATTTTCCACAGTTTATTGTGATCCACACAGTCAAAGGCTTTGGTATAGTCAATAAAGCAGAAATAGATGTTTTTCTGGAACTCTCTTCCTTTTTTCATGACCCAGCGGATGTTGGTAATTTGATCTCTGGTTCCTCTGCCTTTTCTAAAACCAGCTTGAACATCTGGAAGTTCACAGTTCACATATTGCTGAAGCCTGGCTTGAAGAATTTTGAGCATTACTTTCCTAGTGTGTGAGATGAGTGCATTCTGTCTATTTTTATTCTGATTATTTATGATTAAATGTATTTTTATTGTTTTTTCCCTTAATTTGAAAATTTCTGCTATGATTTTTATTTCTGCAAATGATTATGCAGTAGTCTGCTCAGGCTTCCATAACAAAATATCATATACTGAGTGGCTTAAACAACAGAAATTTATTTCTCATAGTGTTCTATTATTTGGTGTTCATATTCCTTTTGCACTGTTCTAAAAGTGATTTTTGAATAAAGACATCAATTTTTGAATACAGAATTTTAAGAATGAATCTGGAATCAGATTCTGCAGCTTCCTGTCTGAGACACTTGGAATGTCCCTGTTTCTTCATATATAAATTGAGGATAATAAAATAATCCATCTCAAAAGATTGATATAAATATATATATATATATACACACATACACACATATATATATAACACATAAAATGATTCTTAGCATATGGAGCACATTATAAGTGTTGGTTTATCTTAACTGGGTAAGAAGTGTTGATGATAAACATTTTCCAGCACTAATTTTGTTGTTCAGTCACCCAGTGTGTTGACTCTTTGTGACCCCATGAATCACAGCACCCCAGGCCTCCCTGTCCAACACCAACTCCCAGAGTTTACTCAAATTCATGTCCATGAAGTTGGTGATGCCATCCAACCATCTCATCCTCTGTCGCCCCCTTCTCCTCCTGCCTTCAATCTTTCCCAGCATCAGGGTCTTTTCAAATGAGTCAGTTCTTCGCATCAGGTGGCCATACTATTGGAGCTTCAGGTTCAGCATCAGTCCTTCCAATGAATATTCAGGACTGATTTCCTTTAGGATTGACAGGTTGAATCTTCTTGCAGTCCAAAAGATTCTCAAGAGTCTTCTCCAACACCACAGTTCAAACATACAAATTCTTTAGCCCTCAGCTTTCTTTACAGTCCAGCTCTCATATTCACACATGACTACTGGAAAAAACATAGCTTTGACTAGATGGACCTTTGATGGCAAATTAATGTCTCTGCTTTTTCTTACACCATCTAGGTTTGTCATAACTTTTCTTCCAAGGAGCAATTATGTTTTAATTCCATGCAGTAATATGCAGATATTATTTTACCACCATGTAGTTTCCAGAGTCATAGAAGAGAATTTTGATGATAAACTAATTCTTTATTGCACTATATTGTTTAATATATTTTATTTGTACTTAGAATTTAAGAATTGAAAAATAACATGGATTTTTTTTTTCCATAAATCTTACCTTGAGTTTGGAAAATCTTTAAAGACTCCAGACTCGTGTCTCCAATTAAGAAAAACTGTTTTCTGTTATTTAATTATATCAATACATTAAAAATTTATTTTTAAGTTTCCTAAGATACTTGGTATAAGCTTGATTTGTTGTCTGATTGCACGTTGATCAGAAAATATAACCTATTTTGCCTCAGTTCTATCAAACAGTAAAGCTTCCCTATGGATTAGTATGGAGTCAATTTCTATAAAAAGTTCACATTTATACAGCCTGGGCTTCCCAGGTGACTCAATGTTAAAGAGTCCACCTGCCAATGCAGGAGGTGTGGGTTCAGTCTTGCGGTCAGTAAGATGCCCTGGAGAAGGAAATGGCAACCCACTCCAGTATTCTTGCCTTGAGAGAATCCCATAGACAGAGAAGCCCAACAGGCTACAGTCCATGAGGTCGCAAAAGAATCACAACACATATAGCTTATATTCCTGTGGAGACGGCAAGTTTCTACGTATTTATCAGATTAAACTTGCCAATTGTGCCACTTTATGTTATTGAGCATTACCTCTTCTTTTAGTTTTTTGCTTAATGAATTTGTGAAGAAATATATTACATTTCCCAAGATTACACTAGAGTTGGCTAGATATTACCGATAATAGTTTTTCTATTTTTCTGTGTATTTAACAAATATATGATTTTTAGCCATCAATATTATATTTTGGATTACTTATTTTTTTTACATCATATAGTACCTTCTTTTGGAGAAGGAAATGGCAACCCGCTCTAGTATGCTTGCCTAGAGAAGCCCGTGGGCAGAGGAGCCTGGAGGGCTGATGTCCATGGGGTCGCACAGAGTCAGACACGACTGAAGCACCTTAGCATGCATGCATGTATTGGCCACTCCAATATTCTTGCCTGGAGAATGCCAGGGACAGAGGAGCCCAGTGGACTGCCGTTTATGGGGTTGCACAGAATAGGACATGACTGAAGTGACTTAGCAGCAGCAGTACCTTCTTTTAGCCTAAATAATTTTCACTTTGAATTTTATTCTATCAAATATTGATGCTGTGGTACTAACTGTATTTTTTAGGAGTCTTTTTTATTTCCACATTTTCAACACAGATTTCTATGTCAATGCTTCAGTATTATCTTCTTACTAACTACTTATCTCTTCAACTAAGCCCACTAAAGCAATTATTCTACAAAAGTTTTTCACTGTATTTTATTTTCTGCTGCTTTTAATTTATGTCCCTTCTATTTTTCTTTACTAATCACTTCACTTATTTTCTTCCAGGATTTTAAATACACTTTGTTATATACCTTTCCGAGTATTATGAGAACATTTGAATTTTCTCTGGAACAATGTCCTTTCATTTATTTCATTCATTGCCTATATTTTATGAAGCCATTTTTCCTCAACCTGCTCTGACACCTGAGTTTGAAAGGTCACCTCCTCTGGTACTACGCTTTCACTTAAATCTGTGCAGGTGTATGCACATGTGTGATTTTTCTTTCTGTACCCACTTCCCAGTTTGGTGGTTTCATCTGGCCTAATGTGGTTGAGTTCAGACCCAGATTTAATACCAGTATCTTGAGCTTGTTCATCCACAGAAACAAAGCAGATACACTCAGGAGGGGCCATGCCTGAAATCCTATCACATGGCCATGTTCTTAGCCTTCTTGGAAGTACATAAGTGACAGTCTCAGCAGTCAGTAAAGGTTGCAGTTTATTTTAGCCTTCCAGCTTGAGAGGCGGAGCTCTCACACCCTGGTTTCAGGTACAGAGTCTGGCTGTTGTCTGGCACCGTTTAAAGAGGAACTTAATTCATGCTGCTGCTGCTGCTGCTGCTGCTAAGTCACTTCCGTCGTGCCCGACTCTGTGCGAGCCCACAGACCGCAGCCCACCAGGCTCCCCCGTCCCTGGGATTCTCCAGGCAAGAATACTGGAGTGGGTTGCCATTTCCTTCTCCAATACATGAAAGTGAAAAGTGAAAGTGAAGTCGCTCAGTCCTGTCCAACTCCTAGCGACCTCAAGGACTACAGCCTACCAGGCTCCTCCGTCCGTGGGATTTTCCAGGCAAGAGCACTGGAGTGGGGTGCCATTGCCTTCTCATTCATGCTACTGCACAGGAAGTGAATCTTAACAACCAGTGCACATACACCTATGCCTAGAGCCAGGTACTTTTCAATTCTTGCCACAGATTTTCTTTTGTTTCTTGTCCACAGAAATGTTTAGATTGTTTTAAAATATGGTTATATCTTCTTTTTAACATCACACACACACAAAAATTGTAGTGGGAGTAAATTTGAGAACCTTAAAGGTTACAGTGTTGTTTTTAACTGGAAGTAGTTAATTAACTTCTATTTTACCTTTAGGGCATATATTTATAATTGTCCTTGTCTTTTCTTCCTCAGTTTTGAGCTTGCCAAGAACCAAAAGAGATTCAAATAGCTACAAGATGTTTTGATGTTTGGTGCTTGTACTAAAACAACGATGGCCCCCAGACATGCCCTCATTCAGAAAGATAATACATAAGCACTGTACCACATTACATTTTTTGCTTGAAAAAAAATTCACTTTTAAATAGCATAACTTCTAGCAGAGGTGGTAATTTAAAAGTAACTTTGGAGGATTATAGCCACATCCTCATTTGTTTTACATTTGAAAAAATAGTTAAGCAGCGATTCAAAGTCTTTCTCAGTATAGGCAGACTCATTCATTCAGATTAACATTTTTAAATTAAAAAAGAATATAATTTGGTCAGTGTTTAGACATCTAAATCTTTAACAAAGAATATTAATGCCTAGCATTGTAACAGAAGAGATAAATCTGATCTAGGCTAACCACTTCACCTTTTTACTAGTCCATAGCCTCTTCCCCTTTTGAGTTGAAGCAGATGTATATATTCTCATTAAGACATCAAAAAATCACAGGCTATTTACAAAGATAATTTAAATGTGAATCAAAATTTCTTGCCACATATACATATTAGTTTCAAGAGATATAAGATAAAAATCTTAATATAACATCCAATCATCAACCAGAAAAAATTCTGTATTTCACTGAAACGTTCTTACTTTTAAAATGTATTTTCTGAGTCATAACATGGAAGAATTTTTTTCAAGGAAAAAGGTCATACTGTCATACTATAATGAGATGATAAAATACAAGGGTAATTGGTGGACAGTCATTTATTAACTCACAATGTAGAGGTTTACAGCAGTGTAAGACAACACCTGGAGAAGACTCTTGAGAGTCCCTTGGACTGCAAGGAGATCCAACCAGTCCATTCTAAAGGAGATCAGTCCTGGGTGTTCTTTGGAAGGAGTGATGCTAAAGCTGAAACTCCATGCGAAGAGTTGACTCATTGGAAAAGACTATGATGCTGGGAGGGATTGGGGGCAGGAGGAGAAGGGGACGACAGAGGATGAGATGGTTGGATGGCATCACCGACTCGATGGACGTTGAGTTTGAGTGAACTCTCGGAGCTGGTGATGGACAGGGAGGCCTGGCGTGCTGCGATTCACGGGGTCGCAAAGTCGGACACAACTGAGCGACTGAACTGAAGACGCCACCTGGTGGGCCAGACTGCCAAGTAAAATTCTGACCCTCCTGTTTAACAGCAGTTGTGACCCTGAGCAAATTATTCCAGTTTTCTCAGTTTCCATTCCCTCATACTTATATGAAAAAATGAACAATACATACCTCTTAAGGCTATGTTGTTGTGTCCGTTACCCATACTAAAGACTATATAATCATTCGTGTCTTCACAGAAACATAAAAATTCTTTAAGCTTGCAAAATCAAGTCTACTACTCATAAATTTCCTTATCAAAGATTAGATCTTTAGTCCGTGATATCTAATTGCAAACTGAAATACCCATTTCTCACAGTGTACATATCTTGACTTCTTTTTCACCTTGTTAGAGAAAGTTTGAGGACTTTATACTTGCAAAGTGAAAAGTAGAAAATATCGTTATAAATTCAAACATTCTGTCTGGTTCCTAAGTAAAAGTGTGTTTATTCTTATCTAAAGCATGAAATAATGAAGATAATTGAGGGCTTTCTATCAATTACTTTTCCACTTGTCTAAAAAGTATTAGTATAAATGTTATATGAGAATAAACAAAAGATAAAAATGCTATAAGAATATATTGACTGAGTATTCATTCAGCAGCTAGTCTATGTAAAATATGAATTTCCAGCATTGTAATAATGACCCCCATCTTTATATGACATTTATTTTTTCAAATAATTAATGTAACTTTATCACATCCTGTGAGACAATTCTGAACAAGTGGCCTTAGAGGGTTAATTTTATGTGTCACTTGAGGCCCAGAAAAGAAAGTGCTAGTCTCTCAGTCATGTCTGACTCTGTGACCCCGTGGACTGTAGCTCCTCTGTCCATGGGATTCTCCAGGCAGGAATACTGGAGTGGGTAGTCACTTCCTTCTCCAGGCGATCTTCTTGACCCCAGGACAGAACGTGGGTCTCCTGCATTGCAGGCAGATTCACTACCATCTGAGCCACCAGGGAAGCCGTTGAGGATGTTGCCTGGAGGTATGCCTCAGAGGATATTGCCAGGAGAGCTTTGCACTCGAATTGGTGACTGAGTAAAGTAGATGTCCTCACCCAATCCACTGAGGAACAGAACATAAAGGAGGGGAAAGGTTGAATTCTATTTCTGCCTGACTGTTTGATCTGTACATCAATCTTCTCTTGCCCTTGGTGCTCCTAGTTCTCAAGCTTTCAAACTCAGATCAGAATCTAATTGATGAGTTAGGCTTCTGGATTCTGGGCCTTCTAACTATAATACAAGCTTTCCTGGGTCTTCAACTTCTAGATGGTAGACTTTGGGACTTCACAGCCTCCAGTGAACCAATTTCTTATAATAAATCTCAAAATTATAAAAGTGCTCAAAGGATAAAGGAACATTTGCTGACTCAGTTGCTGAAGTTAGCTTGAAGACGTTCTCCAGCCAAGCCTGAAAAAAGTTGACTATCTATATATATAACAACTTCATCTAATTATGTACTTAAATGGATATATAAATAGATAGTGATATATTGCAACTTAATGAATACAATATGATTTCACGTATTCATATAGATAAAACACCTAGTAAATAAGAAAGAGAATAAAGGGAGAAGACAAAGCTCATCTGTGTAGTAGGACAACAATAAAAAGACTAGTGAAATTAGATAATTAGCATTTGGCAATGACTCTAGTAATAATTAGTTCAGAGTCCTCAATAAAAGCATAACAATTTATCCTTGGACCAGTTTCCGAAGGCAAAATAAATAAAAACAAAAATAAACAAAGGGACCTAATTAAGCTTAAAAGCTTTTCACAGCAAAGGAACCCAAAGACAGAGTGAAAAGACAACCTATGTAATGGGAGAAAATATTTGCAAATAATGCAACTGACAAGAGGTTAATACTAAAAATATACAAACAGCTCATACAACTCAATTGCAAAGAAAAAAATAAAAAAGTTCAATCAAAAAATAGACAGAAGACTTGAACAGACATTATTTTTAGTTTTTATTTTATACCCATGTATAGTTGATTAACAATATTATTAGTTTCAAGTGTAGAGCAAAGATATTTAATTAAACATATACATGTACCTACTGAATGGACATTTCTCCAAAGAAGACATACAGATGGCTAACAGGCACTTAAAAAGATATTGAACATTACTAATTATTAGAGAAATACAAATCAAAACTACAATGTAATATCACCTCACACCAGTCAGAATAGCTATCATCAAAATGTCTACAAATAACAAATGTTGTAGAGGATGCGGAGAAAGGGAACACTCACACACTGTTGGTGGGAATGTAAATTGGTGCAGCCACTATGGAGAACAGTATGGAGGCGCCTTAAAAAGCTAAAAATTGAATTACCATATGATCTAGCAATACCTAAGTATATGTTTGGAAAAATGAAAACACTAATTCAGAAAGATATATGCACCCCCTATATTCATAGCACCACTATCTACAATAGCCAAGACATGGAAGCAACCCAGGTGCCCATTCACCTATGACTAAATTAAGATGTGGGGTGTGTGTGTGTGTGTGTGTGTGTGTGTGTGTGTGTGTGTGTGTGTGTGTGTGTGTGTGTGTAATGGAATATTACTCAGCCATAAAAAAGAATGAATTCATGCCATTTGCAGCAACATGGAGAATATTATGCTTAGTGAAACACATCAGAAAGAGGATGACAAATTCTGTATCATATCACTTATATGTGGAACCTAAACTCTAATATAAATGAAGGCATATACAGCTGAGAAACAGACTCATAGAAAACAAGGTTGTAGTTACCAAAGGGGAGAGGACAGGGGGTGTTATGTTCAATATCTTGTAATAACTGATAGAGAGGATTATAAAAATTACTGAATCTCTATGTTGTACATCTGAAACCAACAAAGTACTGCAAATCTACTATATTTCAGTTAATGTTTAATAAAATTTTAAAAATAATTCAATGAAATATTTATATAATCTCAAGCTATCACCCATAAATTATTAATAACAATGAAGAAAAATAACAAAGGGTCACTCTATCCTGCAGAAACTTGGTAGTTTATTTCTGATCAAATTCTACATCCAGATAGAATGCAATGAGAAGAACACAGCATCAAAGTCTATGCTATCCCTGCTCCAAATGCATAACCAGAAGCTACATATCAGGAAATATCAGGTAATCACTAAACGGGTTATATCTTCAAAAATGTCAGGGACGTGACAGTCAAGGAAAGAGGAGGAACTAGGAGACTAGAAACACGTAATAACTGGGAGTATTTCATGATCCAGGGCTGATGCACAGGGCAACTGATAAAACTTGAAGGGGGCTCTGTGAGTGAGTGGTATGCAGTGCTTTGGGCTATACCTGCAGACATTTTATAGACTGAAAATTGTTCCAAATGACTCTTTGAACAAATGGATGGAAAAACATAAAAAGTTAGCTATGGAGACTTCTCTGATGACACAATGGATCAGAATTCACCTGCCAATGCAGAGGACAAGGGTTTGATCTCTGGTCTGGGAAGATCCCATATGCTGCAGAGTAACAAAGCCCATATGCTATAAAGCCATACACCTACTGAGCCTGTGATATAGAGCCTATGAGCTACAGTTACCAAGCCTGCAAGCCGCAACTACTGAAGCTTGCATATTCTAGGGCCCATACTTTTCAAAAAGACCAGCCTCCACAATGAGAAGCCCATACACCACACCGCAATGAAGAGCAGACTCCACCTGCCAAAACTAGAGAAAGTCTATGCAAAGCAATGAAGATCCAGTGCAGCCAAAAATAAATAAATAATTAATAAATTTTTTACAAGTTAGCTATGGTTGTAAACGGAGTGAGAGTTGGACCATAGAGTAGTCTGAGTGCCAAGAACTGTTACCTTCAAACTGTGGTGCTGGAAAAGACTCTTTGAGAGACCCGTGGAAAGCAAGATCAATCCACTCATGGACAGAAGAACCTGGTGAGCTACAGTCCATAGCGTCACAGTCGGACATGACTGAAGCAACTTATCATGCAGTGTCATTAAGAACAGAAAACATGTCATTAAGAACATGAATGTAAGATGGATGAGTATAAGGAAAGATATAAACATCTGAATGCAGAGTTCCAAAGAATAGCAAAAAGAGATAAGAAAGCCTTATTCAGCGATCAATGAAAAGAAATAGAGGAAAAGAACAGAATGGGAAAGACTAGAGATCTCTTCAAGAAAATTAAGGGATACCAAGGGAACATTTAATGCAAAGATAGGCTCGACAAAGGACAGAAATGGTATGGACCTAACAGAAGCAGAAGATATTAAGAAGAGGTGGCAAGAATACACAGAATTGTACAAAAAAGATCTTCATGACCAAGATAATCATGATGATGTGATCACTCATCTAAAGCCAGACATCCTGGAATGTGAAATCAAGTGGGCCTTAGAAAGCATCACTACGAACAAAGCTAGTGGAGGTGATGGAATTCCAGCTGAGCTCTTTCAAATCCTGAAAGATGATGCTGTGAAAGTGCTACACTCAATATGCCAGCAAATTTGGAAAACTCAACAGTGGCCATAGGACTGGAAAAGGTCCGTTTCCATTCCAATCCCAAAGAAAGGCAATGCAAAAGAATGCTCAAACTACTGCACAATTGCAATCATCTCACATGCTAGTAATGTAATGCTCAAAATTCTCCAAGCCAGACTTCAGCAATACGTGAACTTTGAACTTCCTGATGTTCAAGCTGGTTTTAGAAAAGGCAGAGGAACCAGAGATCAAATTGCCAACATCCGTTGGATCATGGAAAAAGCAAGAGAGTTCCAGAAAAACATCTATTTCTGCTTTATTGACTATGCCAAAGCCTTTGACTGTGTGGATCACAATCAACTGTGGAAAATTCTGAGAGAGATGGGAATACCAGACCACCTGACCTGCCTCTTGAGAAATCTGTATGCAGGCCAGGAAGCAAGTTAGAACTGGACATGGAACAACGGAATGGATCCAAATAGGAAAAGGAGTACGTCAAGGCTGTATACTGTCACCCTGCTTATTTAACTTATATGCAGACTACATCATGAGAAACGCTGGCCTGAAAGAAACACAAGCTGGAATCAACATTGCCGGGAAAAATATCAATAACCTCAGATATGCAGATGACACCACCCTTATGGCAGAAAGTGAAGAGGAGCTAAAAAGCCTCTTGATGAAAGTGAAAGAGGAGAGTGAAAAAGCTGGCTTAAAGCTGAACATTCAGAAAACGAAGATCATGGCATCTGGTCCCATCACTTCATGGGAAATAGATAGGGAAACAGTGGAAACAGTGTCAGACTTTATTTTGAGGGGCTCCAAAATCACTGCAGATGGTTACTGCAGCCATGAAATTAAAAGACGCTTACTCCTTGGAAGAAAAGTTATTACCAACCTGGACAGTATATTCAAAAGCAGAGACGTTACTTTGCCGACAAGGTCCGCCTAGTCAAGGCTATGGTTTTTCCTGTGGTCATGTATGGATGTGAGAGTTGGACTGTGAAGAAGGCTGAGCGCCGAAGAATTGATGCTTTTGAACTGTGGTGTTGGAGAAGACTCTTGAGGGTCCCTTGGACTGCAAGGACATCCAACCAGTCCATTCTGAAGGAGATCAACCCTGGGATTTCTTTGGAAGGAATGATGCTAAAGCTGAAGCTCCAGTACTTTGGCCACGTCATGGGACGAGTTGACTCATTGGAAAAGACTCTGATGCTGGGAGGGATTGGGGGCAGGAGGAGAAGGGGACGACAGAGGATGTGATGGCTGGATGGCATCACGGACTCGATGCACATGTGTCTGAGTGAACTCCAGGAGATGGTGATGGACAGGGAGGCCTGGCGTGCTGCAATTCATGGGGTCACAAAGAGTCAGACACGACTGAGCGACTGAACTGAACTGAACTGAGTCATTAATTTGAATTGGAAGTAACAGTAAGAACACATGACATTTTTTCTGTTAAAATATATTTATTTTGCAGCTTAGGCTATTGAAAAGAATAGCTAGGCATCATTTCCCACTAGTAAGAATTGAGACCCTTGGAAAATTATGTGATGCCAGATCTGAGTCAGAAAATGCCAAAAATGGGTCTGCAACATATTTTCATAGTGGAAAACATGGAAACTATCAAAATTAGATTTCAAATGGACTCAAGAGACAAAGCTTGAATTTTTCTCATAATTTTTTGAAAAAATATCTATTACACAGAAACTTGGATTTTTTCCATTAATAAAATTATTTTCTTCTCAGTATAAATATTTTTCTGGATTAATCTTTATATTTAAAATTACATCTTTTCTTCTCTGATGTTCCCATAATTTAGCTCTAAAGTATAGTTACATTTTGTGAACATTTATACAAATTTAAGAATAAACTATGTGTGCATGTGTGTATATATGTATGATACAAGGTGTGCCCCTGCATATTATTCAAAAGAGGAATATATAAGTTGGGAACTTACTTGCAATATTTATCAAGAAAAAGATCTCCTGTCAATCTTTGAGACCACAATGACTGTAAGAAAGCAGGTGCATTTTAAAAAGACAGCAGTGAGAGAGGTGGTGTACATGTAAACTGATAAGATATAAGGCTTCTATGGAAACCTTGCAGATCCAAAACATATATTCAGCCCTTGCAAAGAATGAGAGTTATTTAAGACTCTAGAGCTTAGATGTGCCAAGGAAATTTATTTTCCTGAAAATAATAAAGCATGCTGCTGCTGCTGCTAAGTCGCTTCAGTTGTGTCCGACTCTGTGCGATCCCATAGATGGCAGCCCACCAGGCTCCCCTGTCCCTGGGATTCTCCAGGCAAGAACACTGGAGTGGGTTGCCATTTCCTTCTCCAGTGCATGAAAGTAAAAAGTGAAAGTGAAGTCGCTCAGTCATGTCCGACTCCTAGCAACCCCATGGAATGCAGCCTACCAGGCTTCTCTGTCCATGGGATTTTCCAGGCAAGAGTACTAGAGTGGGCTGCCATAGCCGTCTCCTAATAAAGCATATCTGACACTATATACAGATAACATTTATTCCAAATGTGTCTAAACTGCAACAAAATTACATCTCTGAATAAAACTCTGCATTTTCATCTCATGCAGTAAAGCACTGGTACAAACCTCAAACAATCTAGAGACAAAAATTTTAAGATTTTCTTCTATGTGGCTGTTTCTGCTCATACAACTCTGACCTAGAAATGTGTATTATCATAAAGACAAAGATTTGAAAAAATACCCAACATGATGTTACCTACAGGACTACTCAGTGTGCTGCAAACATTTAAGATATTGGCTGTAACCGCTTGGGTGCTTACTCCAGTATTTACCAAATAATACAATAATTACCTTGGACGAAGAGATATCTCTCATCCAAGGTAAGGAACAGGGGCTGTGCTTTGCTGGAGCAGCCGTGAAGAGATACCCCACGCAAAGGTAAGAGAAACCCAAGTAACATGGTAAGTGTTGCAAGAGGGCATCAGAGGGCAGACACACTGAAACCATACTCACAGAAAACTAGTCAATCTAATCACACTAGGAGCACAGCCTTGTCTAAATCAATGAAACCAAGCCATGCCTGCGGGGCAACCCAAGACAGGTGGGTCATGGTGGAGAAGCCTGACAGAATGTGGTCCACTGGAGAAGGGAATGGCAAACCACTTCAGTATTCTTGCCTTGAGACCCCAAGAACAGTATGAAAAGGCAAAATGATAGGATACCAAAAGAGGAACTACCAAGGTCATTAGGTGCCCAATATGCTACTGGAGATCAGTGGAGAAATTACTCCAGAAAGAATGAAGGGATGGAGCCAAAGCAAAAACAATACCCAGTTGTGGATGTGACTGGTGATAGAAGCAAGATCCGATGCTTTAAAGAGTAATATTGCATAGGAACCTGGAATGTCAGGTCCATGAATCAAGGCAAATTGGAAGTGGTCAAACAGGAGATGGCAAGGGTGAACGTCGACATTCTAGGAATCAGTCAACTAAAATGGACTGGAATGCGTGAATTTAACTCAGATGACCATTATATCTACTACTGCGGGCAGGAATCCCTCAGAAGAAATGGAGTAGACATCATGGTCAACAAAAGAGTCTGAAATGCAGTACTTGGATGCAATCTGAAAAACAACAGAATGATCTCTGTTTGTCTCCAAAGCAAACCATTCAATATCACAGATATCCAAGTCTATGCCCCAACCAGTAATGCTGAAGAAACTGAAGTTGAACGGTTTTATGAAGACCTACAAGATCTTTTAGAACTAACGCCCCAAAAAAGATGTCCTTTTCATTATAGGGGACTGGAATGCAAAAGTAGGAAGTCAAGAAACACCTGGAGTAACAGGCAAATTTGGCCTTGGAATGCGGAATGAAGCAGGGAAAAGACTAATAGAGTTTTGCCAAGAAAATGCACTGGTCATAGCAAACACCCTCTTCCAACAACACAAGAGAAGACTCTACACATGGACATCACCAGATGGTCAACACCAAAATCAGATTGATTATATTCTTTGCAGCCAAAGATGGAGAAGCTCTATACAGTCAACAAAAACAAGACCAGGAGCTGACTGTGGCTCAGATAATGAACTCCTTATTAACAAATTCATACTTAAATTGAAGAAAGTAGGGAAAACCGCTTGACCATTCAGGTATGACCTAAATCAAATCCCTTATGATTATACAGTGGAAGAGAGAAATAGATTTGAGACTGGATCTGATAGACAGAGTGCCTAATGAACTATGGAATGAGGTTCGTGACATTGTACAGGAGACAGGGATCAAGACCATCCCCATGGAAAAGAAATGCAAAAAAGCAAAATGGCTGTCTGGGGAGGCCTTACAAATAGCTGTGAAAAGAAGGGAGGCAAAAAGCAAAGGAGAAAAGGAAAGATATAAGCATCTGAATGCAGAGTTCCAAAGAATAGCAAAATGAGATAAGAAAGCCTTCTTCAGTGTTCAATGCAAAGAAACAGAGGAAAACAACAGAATGGGAAAGACTACAGATATCTTCAAGAAAATTAGAGACACCAAGGGAATATTTCATCCACAGATGGGCTCGATAAAGGACAGAAATGGTCTGGACCTAACAGAAGCAGAAGATATTAAGAAGAGGTGGCAAGAATACATGGAAGAATTGTACAAAAAAGATCTTCAGACCCAGATAATCATGATGGTGTGATCACTAATCTAGAGCCAGACATCTTGGAATGTGAAGTCAAGTGGGCCTTAGAAAGCATCACTACGAACAAAGCTAGTGGAGGTGATGGAATTCCAGCTGAGCTCTTTCAAATCCTGAAAGATGATGCTGTGAAAGTGTTGTACTCAATATGCCAGCAAGTTTGGAAAACTCAGCAGTGGCCACAGGATTGGAAAAGGTCAGTTTTCATTCCAATCCCAAAGAAAGGCAATGCAAAAGAATGCTCAAACTACTGCACAATTGCAATCATCTCACATGCTAGTAATGTAATGCTCAAAATTCTCCAAGCCAGACTTCAGCAATATGTGAGCCATGAACTTCCTGATGTTCAAGCTGGTTTTAGAAAAGGCAGAGGAACCAGAGATCAAATTGCCAACATCCGTTGGATCATGGAAAAAGCAAGAGAGTTCCAGAAAAACATCTATTTCTGCTTTATTGACTATGCCAAAGCCTTTGACTGTGTGGATCACAATCAACTGTGGAAAATTCTGAGAGAGATGGGAATACCAGACCACCTGACCTGCCTCTTGAGAAATCTGTATGCAGGCCAGGAAGCAACTGTTAGAACTGGACATGGAACAACAGATCGGTTCCAAATAGGAAAAGGAGTACGTCAAGGCTGTATATTGTCACCCTGCTTATTTAACTTATATGCAGACTACATCATGAGAAACGCTGGCATGGAAGAAACACAAGCTGGAATCAACATTGCCGGGAAAAATATCAATAACCTCAGATATGCAGATGACACCACCCTTATGGCAGAAAGTGAAGAGGAGCTAAAAAGCCTCTTGATGAAAGTGAAAGAGGAGAGTGAAAAAGCTGGCTTAAAGCTGAACATTCAGAAAACGAAGATCATGGCATCCGGTCCCATCACTTCATGGGAAATAGATGGGGAAACAGTAGAAACAGTGTCAGACTTTATTTTTGGGGGCTCCAAAAATCACTGCAGATGGTGATTGCAGCCATGAAATTAAAAGACGCTTACTCCTTCGAAGAAAAGCTATTACCAACCTGGACAGTATATTCAAAAGCAGAGATGTTACTTTGCTGACTAAGGTCTGCCTAGTCAAGGCTATGGTTTTTCCTGTGGTCATGTATGGATGTGAGTTGGACTGTGAAGAAGGCTGAGCACGGAAGAATTGATGCTTTTGAACTGTGGTGTTGGAGAAGACTCTTGAGGGTCCCTTGGACTGTAAGGAGATCCAACCAGTCCATTCTGAAGGAGATCAACCCTGGGATTTCTTTGGAAGGAATGATGCTAAAGCTGAAGCTCCAGTACTTTGGCCATGTCATGGGACGAGCTGACTCATTGGAAAAGACTCTGATGCTGGGAGGGATTGGGGGCAGGAGGAGAAGGGGACGACAGAGGATGTGATGGCTGGATGGTATCACGGACCCGATGCACGTGTGTCTGAGTGAACTCCGGGAGATGGTGATGGACATGGAGGCCTGGCGTGCTGCGATTCATGGGGTCACAAAGAGTCGGACACGACTGAGCGACTGAACTGAACTGACAATAATTAATGTTTAAAAAAAATTCTGCTCATAATATACTGGAGGGGAGGAATAACTTTTAGTCTATGTTTTAGATTTAGCCCAATTGTTTAACTGAAAAAAATCCTGATAGGCATTGTTCAGTGAGTAATGGAATATAAATGCACAGGTGCTGCCTCTTTCATACAGCCTTCCATGAAGCTTGCTTTTCTCCCCTAAATGCGAGGTGCAAGCAGGCTGTGAAGGAGGCTGATTCATCCTCGTTGCAATGGCAGAGAAGGGGACTCCTACCTCCTGTCTCCAGCTGCTGTCCCTGGTCTACCTGACTTGCTCCTTGCAACTGAATCTGTAGCTGCTGAAACTCTGATCTGATTTTGTGCTTTTCCAATCAAAGCCAGGTGGCCTTCCTCAGAACCCAGCTGTTGCTAATGCTATAGACCTTGGGAATCTGGCTGTGACTCTCATTTGTCCCAGCTCACATGGTTAGTTCTGTGGCTGTGGGCACAGAGCCACCATACTCCCACCATCACATCCTCACTTGGAATCTTCTTAGCCAAAATGTCTACTACTTCTTGTCTGAGGCCTAAGAAATGAGAGGAGGCAAGGGACTGCTAAAACTCAGGTCTCCCTCTGCCCAACACTGTACCATTAAGTGAGTGATCTCACATCACAAATTAATACAGGGATCTGTCTTGGGATCATTTCCTTTCAAAGCTCCTAATACTGAGTTAGGCACAAGTCTCTCATTCTCTCTCTTGCATCACCATCACTTGTCCAATAACCCTGTTCTTCTGTCTTATATGGAGCAAAACTGTCTTCTGCCCTTTTTCTACCCATCCCGCCTTTGCCCTTCCACAGACACACAAGTCAGCCTATTGCCCTTGAAACATATTTTTCAACTAGTCTCTTTACACTCAGATAGAGAGATATGAAAAATGAGGGAGAAATTTCTTTGGATTATATCCTAGCTTGAAAATATCATGTTCAGCCTTATAATTCAAATTTGAATATGATAATCACATTTTATTTGTTACTTGCTATTTTACCAAGTCCCTGTTTCTACCTTGGCAGATGAGTACCTCAAGTGTACCAGGATGAAAGTCTTTTTCATATGAAGGAATAAAGAGAAAAAACTTTTATATTATAGCAAAATATAAAACTATTACTCCCTTACTCTTTTTTATTATAATAGTGCTTTGAGCACTGCTTGTTAGGTACAGCAAGGTAAGCACTGGCACAGTATTTCATTGTAGTAATCTGGAGTTTGTATCAATTTTTGCTACAATGATTTATGAGTAGACAACAAAAGGTTATTGCTTTCATTTTCACTTGTCTTCTTTATTAGCACAACATAACAGTTTTTAATAGTTAAAATTCTTCTGCCATAAGCAAATATCTTACAAGATTATTTTTACTAAACTTGTATATAGCTGCATATTGAAAAGTAATGACAAAAAACAGAGAACTGTGCAAATTTTAGAGGTGACAGAGACCCAAGACAAAATCAAATTTAATTTCACTCCCAAATATTTATTTGTTGTCATGTAAACAGCACAGGAAAAGTTCAACTTTCTGGGTTGTTAGCCAGGATCTTTTTAATGTAAGCCTAGAGAATGTTAACAAACTTAACTGATCAACCAGCTACACTGAATTTGAAATTTCCTTTGATATTTTACTATAAATATAGACTGCACTGAGTATGTGATGGATGCAGTTAAGTTTAATTGAAGGAAAAAGGAAAAATAATATAAAGTTGCATTGAAAGGAATGCATTTCCCTGGTCTAAGAATACCTTTGTATTTACTAATGATAGTGAAGGAAAATTTTTAGTTGTACTAGTTCAGGATTTAAACAAAATGTCATTTTGTAAAATATGTGACCGCTAATCATTGTGAATGAACAAAGGACACAATTCTAGAAAGAGTCCTACTCACTGGAAGGTGAAGGAGGGCTAAATAGTGAGCAAGAAAAGATAATCATACATCACAGGTTGATATACCGTATTTTCAATAAAAGAAATAACAAGAAGTCATTTTCCATTTTCTTATAAAATATAAAAGTATTATAACAAAACTCTTTACAGTCTTTGCTGAAGTCAAGATTACAAATCACAAATATAAAAAACAATTTGTTTAAAATTTATAGAGATTTTTAAAATTTCTTTATTATTGCTTTCAATTTAAGTATATGAAAATATGTCAGTTACATCTCCAGGCATATATTCATGTTATATATTACATTTTTTTAATCCTGAAAATGGATTATGTAATACCAACTAACATAAAATTTGCCAATCTCATTGATCAGGTTAATCAAGCGATTTAATCAATTTGTAAATGCATGCATGCTAAGTTGCTTCAGTCATGTCCAACTTTTTGTGACCCTATGGACTATAGCCCACCAGGCTCCTCTGTCCATGAGATTCTCCAGGCAAAAATACTGGAGTGGTCTTCCATTTCCTTCTCCAAGGAATCTTCCTGACTCAGGAGTATTTGTCATAATTGGCACTAAAGGCTGGTTTGGATCTATGCCATTAGGGAATTTACAAACAGTAGCATTGCAAAGTAATAAATATATTGAGCAGTTAATCATTTAAAGTGAAGATCTACCTAAAATGGACTCTTCAAAATCTCAGAGTTACACGGGTAAAGAAAGTAATTTGCATTAGCCTAAAACTTCACCAAAACCAAACTGGTAACCAAGGCATTTTTAAAAAATAAAAGAAAGTGTATCAAATCATCATATTGTACACTTTAAACATTAGAATTCTGTCAATTACATCCCAATAAAGCTAGGGAAAATAATATTAAAGCAAGTATTAGGCACTCTAAGGTGCCATATAAACAAAGCACCGGGTACAGGGAGCTGTAAGGCTCTCAGGAACATGTCTTGCATACATTTCAACAAGATGCCATATTATATTATCCTCCTCCCTAAAGACATAAAATATTACATAGGAATACAAAAAACAGCACCTGCTTTCTGCTAGACTCCTACTTACAATAAATCTGAATCTGACAGATGAAGACTAAGGACAAGTGTAAAGTCTCCAGGAAATATGAACCACCAGATGTGCTGTTTGCCAACTCTTCCATCCCACGAACCTATTCTTTAACTGTTGAAGTCACCATGCTGTGAAAATAATGGCTCACTAAGCATGTTTGGAAATTAAAATTATGATCATTCAAGTATTATTTATTCAAGTCTTCTAAATTTTGAGAAATCAACAGCCATCTGACAACTGTTCAAATGTAACTATGTATTATCACCATACAGAGCTCTTAAATATAAGGTAAAAAAAGATAGATTTCTGATACTGTAGATGTGATCTGGGAAAGATTTTAACTCTTGGATATTCCTGTTATTTAAATATCACTTACTGGTTCTTAAACCCTAAAATTTATTGTTATATTCCTAGTTTTCCATTTGCAATCCATTTTTGGTAATAGAATTAAAAATTCTGATAGAGTAGCAATGTATCCTGAAAGATGGTACTGTCTGGAATTTCCCAGGAAAACAAATACTAAAAGGTTTGCTGATACTGCTATTCTGTCCTTTATTGTTTTCTTATGAGATGATGCAAACAAATGCAGAACAGAAAGAGTTAACACTTTAGGGTCTTTATTAAGAATGTCTAAAATGATTATATATTCTGTATTGACTGCAGAAATGCTGCAATCAATTTGTATCTCTATATTTATATTGAAAAAAGACTTCCCTAATGTTACACGATGGAGTGGTGAACATGAACCTCTCTTAGAGAGACATAACTACTTCCATATGCAACATATATCTAGTTAGGAAATGGAATCTTTCTATGCACATTTATCAAGACCACGACCTTCTATCAACTAGCTCCTGTATTCTTCCAAGCTCATCTCTCATTCCCAACATGCCCATTGTCTTCTACTTACCATCCAACTAGAGGGAAAGAGTGGCTACTGAATGTAATTGACTAAGGCTTGGCCTATGGCTGGTAGGCATGTTATATTTGTGGTAATTTGCTTTCCCTCATTTACTCTTGGGAATAAATGCTAGAGAATCAAGTTAGTCTAAGGACATTGTGCCAATATGCTTTAGCATGGTTTAGCCTTTCATGAAACTTGGCTGGAATTCCATTTTCCTAAAATTTTCACATCCTCAGAAGACAGTGACAGAGGATGAGACGGTTGGATGGCATCACTGACTCGATGGACATGAATTTGAGCAAACTCTGGGAGATAGTGAAGGCCAAAGGAAGCCTGGCATGTTACAGTCCATGGGGTCGCAAAGCACTGGACACAACTGTGTGACTAAGCAACAACAATATTAGTATTTTCAGCTGTTTTGGAAGTATTTGACACTTAGACATGTTAGATTAATTAGTATAGATTAGTATATGAAACAGGATTACCAACAAGACTACCAACTAAATGATTATGCGTGATTAAAATGTCACATATTATTCTAAGGTCTTTAGATTTATTTTTATTATGAATCTGTGCAATGGGTATTATTTTCATTTAAAATAGGAGTAAACAGACATAACTGACTTGTCAAGGATATACTGTTCAAAAGTAAAAATATCCAGATACTATCTCAGATCTTTTCAACAAATCAAATTCGGCTTTTAATCATTTTACTATACAGTCATCCCCACTTTCAACCTGCATCTCGAGTCTAGCATATTAGAATTGCATTTTCTTATGCTTATAAAAGTTGCCAGTTGCTAGCTAATATCATTTTAATATTTCAGCAAGTTTTTAGTATCTTAAGGCTTATATTTTCATTTTAATTGTATGAATTTTTCTTTATTCTTTTCTATAAAAGAATTACATTGTTCCATTATTAGTATGACCCAGTAAATGTTTTAGCTGATGCCTTTTATAGTTGCTTTTATATTTTAATTATTTTTATATTTAATGACAATTAATTTAGTTTCACTTTTAGAATTATATTATCATTCCTGATGATTTTAGATAACTTGTCTATCAAGTAAAACGTACACTAAAAAAGGCAATGACTTTATCACTGCAACTATTCAATCATTAGCTACTAATCCCAAGCAATCTAATATTAATTATTTTAGCCTTATAAATTCTTTAACAAAAATGTTCATAATTTGTTGAATCCTTAATGGTATTAAGTATACTATAGGGCTTTATTTGCTTGAATCCATTAATTAAAATTATACAGCAATTAAGTATTAACAACCTATATTTCATGTAAGGAAAATAAGGATCACAGAGTTTAGGTAACAAATCCAAAGTCACTCAGTCACTGAAGACTCAACATGGAATTGAACCCAGATGTGTACTTGACTAAAAAATATATATCCTTACCAATACATGAAACTATCATACTGGTATCACAATAGAAAATGTTTTCTACAATAAATAGAAGGATTCTAACCTTTAGACTAAGAAGTTTCAAAATCCCATAAAGCTCTGGGTCACTTCCAAGAAATCATTGTCATATCCAATATTACTGACATCTTCAATTTAGCCTGAATATTTTTTTCAATTATGCTGTTATAGAATATGACCAAAAGTATTCAAAGGTAGTATAATACATGCAATAATGCATTCTTTTTCATAAGGTAACTAAAGGACAATAGACCCTAACTTATATCCAGATTAGGAAAATTGAAGAATAACCTTGACCAGCAGTTCAAAGACTGGCTAAGGCTTCCTGGACACTTCATTCTTCCCTTTCGTGCCTGAACTATTTGAAGACCTAGATCACAAGAGAATAACAAAGTGAAAGCCATCAGAAATTTCCTGAATTTCACAAACCACAAGAAAAATCCCATGACAGAGTAAAAAATATTGGAAAAGTAACTTATTTTATATCACATAAAATCAAACTGTTCTGATGTTCTTGCTCATGGTATTGTCCTGGCACTTACAAATGAATGCTAAATATGAGAAGGTTTGTGCAATAGTTGTCCAGTCAAACTTGAAAGCAATATAATATTTCCATTTTTCTTACTAAAAGAAATTTTTAAAATATTTCTTAATCTTATCTATTTCTATAAAAGGTAATAAATCGATAGACTATAGAAATAGAAACAGCTGCTCAGTTAAAAACATATACCCAGCGACTTCCCTGACAGTCTAGTAAACACTCCGTGCTCCCAATGCAAGGGGGACAGGCTTAATCCCTGTTTGGGGAACTAAGATCCCTCATGCTGTAAGGTGAGGCCTAAAAAAAAGAAATCCTAATAGACTACTTTCAAATTCTGTTGTAAGAAACATACACCTGCTCCGAATCTGTTAGAATGACTAAAATCTAAAAATGGGCACTATTGTTTGTAGATGGGTAGAAATTGTAGTTAAGAGATTTTGAAAGGTCTTTTCTTGAGTTTTCTCACACAAATAGGAAAAGATGGTTGGTCGGTCTCCTGAGAGTGAAGAATAAAAAGAAAGAGAGTTGTTACATTTTAGGAAATAGTATGAACTGAGAGAGAGTATGGACTAAATATGATGACTGTCAGGCATCACTAAGAGTCCACTTAAGGTTATTAATTTAAAGTGAAAGAGGCATGTCCTCCTACACAGGGGCTGGCAAAGAGAAGAAAAATTTAGGAAAATGAAGTGAGAGGCAAGAAAGTTGAAGAAGAAAGCAAGAAAGTAAATTTAATGATCAACTAAGAAGTGTGAGCTGGTAAAACAAGAAAAAGAGGAGAGTAGAGGAAAACAAGGGCACAATAAGATCAGGTCAAAGGAGCTAAAGAATTGTTGGATTTACCAAACCAGAGAAATTGAGATGAAGAAACAAAAGTAGTTGCCAGAAGGGTGCTTGAAATTGAGATTTTTGATGGTATTATAGATATTGATCCTGATAAGTCTAAAGTATAATCAACAGGGTGAAAAGCTAGATGGGATGAACAAGGAGTTCAAGGAGCTGAGAAGCCAATGTTTTGGAAGTATCAGCCACATGGACACTGAGGCCACCAACATGTGGTTTTAAGACGACACAAACCAGATACAAAAGCTTTCAAGACACAGGATCCAATGGGAGTGGGGATTATTGACTTGGTGGTAGCTAATTATTGCAACAATGAAGGTAATGCATACCACTGTCTGGTACATAAAATTCAAAGTTAAAAGGTCTTAGAGAAAAGCAAGAGAGAACGAATAGTCAAGAGACAAAGATGGCAACTCAAATCAAGAAGGACACTCATTTCAGTTCCAGGCTCAGAGGGATGACAAAGGCCTGTAGGGGAAGCAGTGTTCTCAGGAGACATTTAAATGTCTGTTAGAGCAAGAAATAAAAGAAACATTCTGAAAAAGCTTGAAAATATGGGGATTTATTTTTCAGTTATGTACTGTGTGCTCCAGAAGACACATGGAAGGCTCTCAGAAGGTGGGGATGTCTAAGAGATGAAGAGACACTTGGAAGTGTATAGTCTCCAGTGATACCAAGCATAGAAGAAAGGGATGACCTGGGAGTCTGGGCTTCTTGTGGTCACTTGTGTGATCAAGACAGAGACCCATGGATATTATATCTCATGGTCTCAAGACACAGAGTGGAGGCAAGGCCATGATTCTTGGAGAAAAATTTGGGATTAGCCTAGACCTCACCTGCCTTCTTCTAACAGGAAAAGTACTGACTAGGGAAGGGTTCACTGCATTCTGTTACTTTATTTTTAAATTGTAAGCACAGATGTAAACAGTAGTAGACAAATGAACTCTGTTTTTCATTGCCTCTAGAAATTCATTTAAAAATCTCTGGAGTGACTGATACGGTTCACTACACTAAAATCGTAAGGTTAGTCATACATGTCTCAGAGGGTGAATATAATTTAGAAAATGTTGACATGGAATTTGCATATAGACAGTGTTTGGATACTAACTATATTTAATTCATTCACTTTACTTGTGGCAAGATTATGATTATTCTTGCACATATTGAACACAAAGTACCAACCAGTCTCTTTTTCTTGTTTTGCATTACTACAAACATTGGAGAAATATTTTTCAATATACTTATCCAAGCATCATATTAAAAGTAAAGTAAAAATGTGTGATAAAATTTAATGGCTTTATCTTGATGTAAAAATTTCTAATATATGACCACTGCAAACTTTGAGAACACTGATGCCCTTATTAAATGTTAAGGAAAGTACCAGGAAGAGGTTCACAGTAATAACCTGAAAAGAAAACAACTACATTAGACAGGAATGCCTCATCATGGCATTTTTTTTCCTCCACAAAACTGTACAACTAATTCATTTCCATTCAAGTAATGAGTAAGTTATTCATGAAAAGGGACTTAAAACTCACTTCAAGCAGAATATCTGGCAAATAACTTATAGGCAAACTACAGCTAGATCACAAGGATGATTAGATTAGCTGTGCAGTTAGTTATGAATTCCAAAGGTGAGAGATATATGCAAAGTAACCACCTCTTGATGTTATTAATTTTATTCCAAATCAACGGGGATTGAGGTTCATAGTCCCAACAGAATCTCTCTCGGGTTGTGAAAATGTATAAGATTTACACTTTCGCAAATATTTCCTTTCTGGAGCAGTATCAGAGATCACAAGCATCACAAGTCAGCCTGCTGGGACAGCATTACAGAATCTTTGCCAGCCTATCCACTGGATATGTTACTTATATAGAAAAAATATTAGCCTTTCTTTTTATTTGAGAATACTGTCACTTCTCCAAAGCTCTTCTGACTTCTTTTCCCACCACTTAACTTGGTCACCTTCAAATAAATCTAATAGAACAAGCTGTAATTCCTCCTGGGACAATGAGTTTATAATATACACGTATGACCATCCACAAGAAGTGTATGATGCCTGCTATTTAGGAACAGGCCAATGATGATAATAAAATCATTAATTCTGTCAATATAAACGGTAACAGAAAAGGAAAATTGGATCCATGCCTGGTATCACATTTTCTCCGATAGGAAATTAAAGAATAGAAATTGAACTTGACAAATCGTAACATTTATAGACCAACATCAAAACTGTAGTCTGGAGAACACAACAAATGGCAGAACGCTTCTTAATTAAACTGTGCTTTTGTTAGGTCAGGATGAAGACCTTCTGCCTGGCCAACAAAGTGATCCACAATCTCCCAGAGGGATTCTTTAAAAATATAGTACAAAATGAAGGCTATAACGTCAGCAAAAATCAAGCTGACAAGCCTGCACTAATTATCTTTGGTATTACAACACCGCTAATGTAGCTGCAGTCTGAAAGATAATGGAGGTGAACTCATTAGCAGTGCCTTGAACTAATGTTTATAAAGGGAGTATTTATTGTCTACTAGTTCTTATATTACCCAACATTTCACTGCAGCATATTAAACAGGAACTAACTTGATTTGTGAGCATTTTTTAACCTCTTGGTATAAATGACTTCATTTAGAGGGAAAACAAGTTTAAATAAATTGGAGAGTATATGACTTTAACAGAAAATATCAGGCAACTGACGAAACGACTATGCTTAAAATTTTTCACTGTTGAGAAAAAATTTGAAAGTACCTCTAAAGTGAGTCTTGGAATCTTCCCATTAAATTTTACCTATATAAATTTTTTAAAAGTCTATAATAGATTTAAGAATATATTTTAGCTTTTTCTATATTTTCATAACGCCTAGTGAAAATTTAATCTTGTTTTAATAACACTAGTGGAAATAACTTCTACTGTTTACAAAACAAAAAGTTTGTGATTTTTGTGTTTGGAGACTACCAATAGGATATTCAGTATAAGTAGGTTTGGGTTGGTTATTTTTAGTTTGCTTGCATATTTAAGTGTAGGGGACATAACAGTTACTTAGGGATACAGCCTTTTCTATTTTTATTTGGTAACATCTATTTCAGTTCCTTCTTCCTTCACTTTGCCTATTCTATATAGCTACAGTGTGTAAGATAAAGAACTTGTATAAAGGTCAACAAGAAAGCTTCATCACCCCTGAAGAGCCACCGTTTGCAATGACTATGTAATGACACTCTAATAATTGACTTCACAAATAGTTAATGTGTAAGGTTCTTTATTTTCCTGAAGTACATTCTTCAAGGTTTTTACTGTAGTAACTTCTGTAGAAATTTTATTCAATCAATTCTCATTTTATTGAAACTAGTTTTAACTATTGATTAAATGAAGCTATGAATATTCTCTATCTGAAATTGTATTTCAATGCCTATTTTTTTACAGTACATTTTTGTGAGAAACATTTAAAGGCTTTAATGTCATAACATGCTTTGGAAAGGAAAAACACATTTGTAATCATTATCCTAAGCATAGTATTTCTTCAATTTCTATATATTTCTTACAAAGAAAATTAAAGTATTTTTAAACAAATAATGATTTATACTACATGGGTGTTTAAGAAAATTAGCTATAACAGTAATAAGTAGTATACATTTTCAAAACTGTTATCAAGTTATATCATTTAAATTAACCTATGCCCATTTCAAGTATGTCAATCTCCACCTAGCCATTTAATATCTAAGACAAATGCTAATGTGCATTTACATCAGTAAACAAAACAAACATGAGTATATAGCCTTATATAAAATTTATGCAAAATAGCAGGAATTTAATCACACATTTCTGAACATAGTATGTTTATAATGAGGTGGTAGTTTTCTCACTAAATCATGTCCGACTCCTGCAGTCCCATGGCCTACAGCCTGCCAGGTTCCTCTGACCATGGGATTTTCTATCCAAGAATACTGGAGTCAGTTGTCATTTCCTTATCCAGAGGATTTTCCCAATCCAGGCATCAAACTGCTGTCTCCTGCCGCTGAGCCACCACGGAAGCCCTGAGTACTGAATTCTTGTGTATGCTGTATCTATGCACATGTGCATGAACTTAAGAACTTTCTATAAAGATTACAGAATAGAATTAGTGTATCTGAAGAACTGATATGGGACCTTTGCCCTTGGGAGAGAATTGTGAAAGAAGAAATGTTCCCTCAACCTGTGATCCCCTTCACTTAAGAGTGTATAATCTGGGACAAAAGGGGGGCTTCAGAGATTTGGAGGAGAGCACCACAGGTGATGTGTGGAAAGCAGAAGAAAGAAAGACCAGCACAGAGGTCCTGGTAACCGCCCTGAACTACCAAGTCTGGGGCATGGGTCTGCTGGTACATGTGGAGGCTGGGTGCTGAAACCAGGCATTCAGCAGATGGGCCTGTGGAGAGGGCTGCTGTTGACTGAATGGAGAGAGCCTGGAGGAGCTGGAGAGTGACCCAAAGTGCAACCAGGAATACGAGCAAGGAGCAGCCTGAGTCCACCACTGAAGCCTCATTGCTACACAGGGATGCTTCCACATGAAACCAGCCTTTCAGGACCACAGTAGACAACTGTTTCTCCTAAATTCATAGAGTCAAAGAAACATAAGGAAAATAAAGAAACAGGATTCCAAGCATGACAGTATGTGAACCGTGAACTTTCAGATATTCAAGCTGGTTTTAGGAAAGGCAGAGGAACCAGAGATCAAATTGCCAACATCCGCTGGATCATGGAAAAAGCAAGAGAGTTCCAGAAAAACATCTAGTTCTGCTTTATTGACTATGCCAAAGCCTTTGACTGTGTGGACCACAACAAACCCTGGAAAATTCTTACAAAGATGGGAATATCAGACCACCTGATCTGCCTCTTGAGAAATCTGTATGCAGGTCAGGAAGCAATAGATAGAACTGGACATGGAACAACAGACTGGTTCCAGATAGGGAGAAGAGGATGTTAAGGCTGTATATTGTCACCCTGCTTATTTAACTTCTATGCAGAGTACATCATGAGAAACACTGGGCTGGATGAAGCACAAGCTGGAATCAAGATTTCTGGGAGAAACATCAATAACCTCAGATATGCAGATGACACCACCCTTATGGGAGAAATTGAAGAAGAACTAAAAGCTTTTTGATGAAAGTGAAAGAGGAGAGTGAAAAAGTTGGCTTAAAACTCAACATTCAAAAAACTAAGATCACGGAATCTGGTCCCATCACTTCATGGCAAATAGATGGGGAAACAATGGAAACAGTGAGATTTTCTTGGGCTCCAAAATCACTGCAGATGGTGACTGCAGCCATGAAATTAAAAGACGCTTCCTCCTTGGGAGAAAGATTATGACCAAGCTAGACAGCATATTAAAAAGCAGAGACGTTATTTTGCCAACAAATGCCCGTCTAGTCAAGGCTATGGATTTTCCAGTAGACATGTATGGATGTGAGAGTTGGACTATAAAGAAAGCTGAGTGTCAAAGAACTGATGCTCTTGAACTATGGTGTTGGGAGATGATTCTTGAGATCCCTTGGACTGCAAGGAGTTCTACCCAGTCTATCCTAAAGGAAATCAGTCCTGAATATTCATTGGAAGGACTGATGCTAAAGCTGAAACTCCAATACTTTGGCCACCTGATGAGAAGAACTGACTCATTTGAAAAGACCCTGACACTGGCAAAGACTGAAGGTAGGAGGAGAAGGGGATGACAGAGGATGAGATAGTTGGATGGCATCACTGACTCAATAGACATGAGTCTGAGTAAACTCCAGGAGTTAGCGATGGACAGGGAGGCCTGGCATGCTGCAGTCCATGGGGGTCCCAAAGAGTTAGACACAACTGAGCAACCGAACTGAACTAAAGCATGGTGAACCTAAATAGGCACACACCAAGACATGTTATAATTAAAATGGCAAAAGTTAAAGAGAGGATGTTACAGGCAACAAGAGAAAAACCACAGATTTAATTACAAGGAAACCTTCATAACGCTATCAGCTGATTTCTCTACAAAAATTTGCAGGTCAGAGGAGCATGGCAAGATGTACTCAAAGTCCTAAAAGGGAAAAACCTACAAACTAGGATACTCTACCCAGAAATATTATGATTTAGCAAATATGAAGCGATTAACAACTTCTCAGATAAGCAAAAACTGAAAGAATACAGCAATATTAAACTTATCTTAAAAGAAATACTGAAAGGTCTTCTCTAGATAGAAAAAAAGCAAAGATCTACAGCAAAGAAAAACCACAAATGGCAATCACGTAAACCAACAGACAATTTTTTTTCAATTTTTTTCATTTCGTGAAAAATGGTGGGAACTACAATGTACAGCAAAAGGATAAACATGAAGATGTAAAAGAGAACATCAAAATCCTAAATTGCAGGCAAGTAAGAAAAAGTCAATTATTTTTAGAATGTTTCTGAGCCTGTATGACTTAAAGCAAGTAGATATAGTAATGGATTAAAATACGTAACCACAAATTCACAAAAGAGTCACAAAAAGCAAAAAGAAAGAACACAACCATAATAAAGAAAACCATGAAATCACAACAGGAAAAACAAAAAGAAAAAGAAAGGAATAAAAACAAATACAAAATCAACTGGAAAACCAGGATTAAAATACCACTTAACACATATCTACCAATACTTACTTTAAATGTCAATGGACTATATGCTCCAATCAAAAGACACAGAATAGCAGATTGGATAATGAAATAAAAGTCTACAATATGCTGTCTACAAGAGACCCACTTTAGGGTAAAAGATACACACAGATTGAAAGTGAGGGGATGGAAAACAATATTTCATGTAAATGGAAATGACAGGTAAGAAAGGGTAGCAATATTCATATCAGATAAAACACATTCTAAAACAAAGGCCATAAAGATAATGAGAGATATTACAAAATGATGAAAGGATCAAAACAAGAAGGTATTACACTCTAACATGTATACACCCAATATAAGAACCCCTAAACACATAAAACAAATACTAACAGAAACAAAGGGAGAAATTGATGAATATACAATGATAGTATATTGCATATTGTATATTATAGGAGATTTTAACACTCTAGTCACATCAAAGGTCAGATCTTTCAGACAGAAAATCAGTAAAGCAATAGAGATTCTAAATAATACAACAGAATAGCTAGACTTAATTGTTATATCAGGACACTGTATCCAAAAAAAAAAAAAAAAAAAACCCACCAGAATATGCATTCTTTTCAAGTGCACATAGAACATTCTCCAGGATTAATTACATAGCTGTACATAAAACAAGCCTCCATAAATTTACGAAAGTGGAATATATTTCAAGCATCTTTTCTGACCATAACAGCATGAGACACAAAATAAACTACAGAAAGGGAAACCGCAACAAAAATGATCACATATACTAAACAACATGTTATTTAAAAAAAAAGGAAATAAAATGACAGAGAAAATTAAAAAATATCTTGAGACAAATGACAATGGAAACACAATCATAAAAAGTCTATGAAATGTAGCAAAAGCCATTCACAGTGATATAAGCCACACAAAAAAAAGTTCAGATAAACAATGTAACCTACCATCTAAAAGAATTAGGAAAAAAAACAAAACTTAAAGTCAGCAGAAGAAAGGAAGTAAAACGATCAAAAAGGAAGAATAAAAGAAGTTTAAAAAACAACAGAAAAAATAAATAAAACCAAAAACTGGTTCTTTGAAAGTATAAACGAAATTGATAAACTTCTGGACAGGCTCAGTAAGAAGAAAATAGAAAGGACCCACATAAAATAAGAAATGAAAGATGACAGAAATAACAACTGATATTGCAGAAACACACACACAAAAAGAGAATATATGAACAATTATTTGCCAAAAAACTTGACAACCTAGAAGAAATGGACAGTTTATAGAAACTCAGTGCTCCAAAACTGAATCAAGGAGAAACAGATAATCTGAACTCAACAATCATTAGAAGTGAAATAGAATCTGTAATAAAAAAATAAAACTTTCTGCAAACAAAAGCTCTGGACCAGATGGCTTCCCTGGGGAATTCCATCAAACATATAAAGAACTTATATCAATCCTTCTAAAACTCTTTCAAAATTTAAAGAAAAGGAAACACTACCAAAGTCATTTTATAATGTCACCATCAACCTGATACCAAAATCAGACAAAGACACTACTACAAAAAGAAAATTACAGGCCAATATCTTTGAGTAATACAGATGCAAAAATTTTCAACAAAATATTGGCAAAGCAAATTCAACAACACATAAAAAAGATCATATACCATGATCAAGTTGGATTTATTCCAGGGTACAACATACACAAATCTGTCAATGTGATACACCACATCAACAAAAGAAAAGATAAGAACCACATGATCATCCCAATAGATGCAGAAAAAGCATATAAAATTAAACATCCATTCATGATAAAAATTCTTATCAAACTGGGTATCCAAGTAAAATATCTCAACATAAAAAGGCTATTTATGACAAACCCACAGTAAACATTATAGTCAACGATAAAAAGCTGAAAGCCTTCCCACTAAAACTGGAATAAGACAAGGATGTCCACTCTCACCATTTCTATTCAACATAGTATTGGAAATCTTAGCCACAGCAAATAGACAAGAAAGGAAATGAAATATATTCAAACTGGACAAGAAGATATGAAACTGTCATTCTATGCAGATATCAAGAAACATATCTAAAAAACCCTAAGGATATGAGATTTAACATGCAGAAATTTATTGCAGTTCTTCACATTAACAATGAAGTATCAGAAAAGGAAAGCAAAAAAAAAAAATTACATGAAGAAAAATTTTTAAATTACATGAAGAAAAATAAAATAAAATAATACTTAGAAATAAACCTGACCTAGGAGGTGAGAGACTTAATCACTGAGAAGTATACAACACTGATAAAGAAAACTGAAGATAAATTAAAGAAATGGAAAGATATCCCATGCTCTTGGAGGGGAAGAATGAATATTGTTAAATGACCATACTACCCAGAGCAGTCTACAGATTTGATGCGATCCCTATCAAATCAGTAGTGACATTTTTCACAGAACTAGAATAAATAATCCTAAAATTCATATAGAACCATAAAAGATGCAGAACTGCCAAAGCAATCCCGAGTAAAAGGAACAAAGCTGGAGGCATAATTTTCCCAAACTTCAGAAAACACTACAAAGTAATCAAAATGGCGTGGTGTTGGCACAAAAACGGACACACAGATCAATGGAAAATAACAGAGCCCAGAAACAAACCCATACCATCTATAGTCAGTTAATCTTTGACAAAAGAGATAAGAATATACAAAAGAGAAAAGGCAGTCTCTTCAGTAAGTCGTGTTGGGAAAGACGGAAAGTCAATTAATTAGAACATACCCTCTCCCTATACACAAAAATAATCTCAAATGACCTAAGTACTTAACTATAAGACAGTAATTCATAAAACTCCCAGTTGAGAACACAGAACATTTTCTGATATAAATATTATATACCAATATTTTCTTAGGTAAATCTCCCAAGGCAACAGAAACAAAAGCAAAAATAAACAAATGGGATCTAATCAAACTTTGTTCTCACACAGCAAAGAAAATAATAAACAAAATGAAAAGACAACCTATGGAAAAAATATTTGCAAACAATGAGACCAACAAGGTCTCAATTTCTAAAACACATGAACAGTTCATACAATTCAACAACAACAATAATAAAAGAACTCAATTGAAAAATAAACAAAAGGACTAAACAGACCTTTCTTCAAAGAAGACAGACAGATGGTCAATAGGCACGTGAAAAGATGCTCAACATCACCAATTATTAGAGAAATACAAATCAAAACTACAGTGAGATATGACCTCCCATCAGTCAGAATGTCCATCATTAAAAAGTCTACAAACAATAATTGCCAGAGACAGTGGGCAGAAAAGGGAACCTTCCTACTTTCTTGGTGGGAATGTAAACTGGCACAGCCAGAGTGGAAAATATTATGGAGGTTCCTTAAAAAACTAAAAATAGAATTACCATATGTCCAGCAAGCCCACTCCTGAGCATATATCCAGAAAAAATGAAAACACTAATTCACAAAGATACATGCAACCCAGTGCTCATAGCACCACCACTTACAAGAGCCAAGACATGGAAGCAGCCTAAGTACCCATCCAGAGATGACTGAATTAAGAAGATGTGGCCATATACACAATGGATACGAAAGAAAGAAACAATACCATTTACAGGAACATGCGTAGTGCTAGATATCATACTAAATGGAGTTAGACAGACAAATCACATACCATATGACATCACTTATATGCAGAATATAAAATATGACACAAATGAACCTATTTATAAAAGAGACTCACAGATGTAGAAAACAAACTTATGGCTACCCAAGGGGAAAAGAGGAGGAGGGGGGGGATAAATCAGGAGGTTGCAATTAGCAAAAATACACTATTATACATAAAATAAACAACAGGATGCTACTGCATAGCACAGGGAACTATATTTAAAACCCTATGATAAACCATAATAGAAAAGATATGAAAAAGTATGTGTGTGTGTGTGTGTGTGTGTGTGTGTATAAACCTGAATCACTTTGCTGTCCACCAGAAACACATAATTGTAAATAAACTATACTTCAATTTAAATATATATGTTAAAAAAAATGGCATGCCTATGGAAGTCAATTCCAGAAGAATTTAAAATTCCAAAAGAATTTAAAAATTCATATAAATTTTAAAAACATGGCATGCCTTATGAATGCAAATGAACCACCAATATATCAATAATTAATATATGAACAACTTTATTCTTTCAAAAAATAAAATTGTCATTCAGCATATTGTATGAGTAAAAGAAAGTATAAGTAATAGTTTTGGCCAAAATTATAATGATTATTGATGGTTAATTATGGTTAATACTGAAATCAGATTGATTATATTCTTTGCAGCCAAAGATGGAGAAGCTCTATACAGTCAGCACAAAACAAGAATGGGAGCTGACTGTAGCTCAGATCATGAACTCCTTATTGCCAAATTCAGACTTAAACTGAAGAAAGCAGGGAAAACCACTAGACCATTCAGGTATGACATAAATCAAATCCCTTACAATTGATTATACAGTGGAAGTGACAAATAGATTTAAGGAATTAGATTTGATAGACAGAGTGCCTGAAGAACTATGGATGGATGTTCATGACATTGTACAGGAGGCAGGTTATCAAGACCATTACCAAGAAAAAGAAATGCAAAAAAGCAAAATGGCTGTCTGAGGATGCCTTACAAATAGGTGTGCAAAGAACAGAAGTGAAAGGCAAAGGAGAAAAGGAAAGATATACCCATTTCAATGCAGAGTTCCAAAGAATAGCAAGGAGAGATAAGAAAGCTTTCCTCAGTCATCAATGCAAAGAAATAGAAGAAAACAACAGAATAGGAAAGACTAGAGATCTCTTCAAGAAAATGAGAGATACCAAGGGAACATTTCACGCAACAATAGACACAGTAAAGGACAGAAATGGTATGGACCTAACAGAAGCAGAAGATATTAAGAAGAGGTGGCAAGAATACACAGAAGAACAATACGAAAAGATCATCACAACCCTGATAATTATGATGGTGTGATCACTCACCTAGAGCCAGACACCTTGGAATGCAAGTCAAGTGGGCCTTAGGAAGCATCACTATGAACAAAGCTAGTGGAGGTGATGGAATTCCAGTTGAGCTATTTCAAATCCTAAAAGATGCTGCTGTGAAAGTGCTGCACTCAATATACCAGCAGATTTGGAGAATTCAGCAGTGGCCACAGGACTGGAAAAGGTGTTTTCATTCCAATCTCAAAGAAAGGCAATGTCAAAGAATGTATAGATGTGAGAGCTGGAGTATAAAGAAAGCTGAGTGCCAAAGAATTGATGCTTTTGAAATGTTGTGTTGAGACTCTTGAGAGTCCCTTGGACTGCAAGGAGATCCAACCAGTCAATCTTAAAGGAAATCAGTCCTGAATATTCACTGGAAGGACTGATGCTGAAACGCCAATACTTTGGCCACCTGATGCAAAGAACTGACTGATGTGAAAAGACCCTAACACTGGGAAAGATTGAAGGCAGGCGGAGAAGGGGATGGCAGAGGATGAGATGATTGGTTGGCATCATTGACTCAATGGACATGAGTTTGAGTAAGCTCCAGGAGTTCATGACAGACAGGGAAGCCTGGCATGCTGCACATGGGTCACAGAGCTGCACACAACTGAGAGACTGAACTGAAAACTGAAGAAAGCTCATACTTCCTAGGAAAATTTCTAGCTGACCAGGCGGTCACTGCTTATGTTCGTTTCCTCATACATAAGAAACACACCTCATTCTTACTAGTGGAATAGAAAAATCCAAGAGAAATAAAACAGAAGCGACAGTAGAACGTTGTGAAAGACTTCAGACTTCCTCGAAGGCATGTGAAAGGAGAGAAGTCTTTTTTTTTTTTTAATGCTGTCTTGCCCCTATTTTGATAATTCTGACTAGAAGCCAGCCAGTGCCCCTTCTTCAGTAGCTGAATATACCCCATGGTGGTCTTTCACAGGCTGGGCTATATATCTTCCTTAATCAATTCAGGGCCAGGAACTTAAGACAGCTGAGGATAGTTCCTGTACATCAGAGTCCACAAAATTATTCAAATTAGCCACTCCACAGGGATCCTGGGAAACCTGGCTAACTCCACTCCACCTACCATACATAACCTACCACCTATAGTTCCAACTTGCTGTTATCCTGTCCTTAAGGGGCAAGCCCCTGTATATCCTGTCTGACAGCCAACTCTGTATCAGAACTGTAAGCAAAAGAGAGTTCTGTCTTTGATCTATCCAAGTATCAATGTGCTGTATCTCACCATCAAAAGACTCTTTAAATCTTATGAAACAAGGAGTCTTAGATGCTGCCCATAAGAGGACATGTGCCATTCGAATGCTGCAGAAATGATCCTGCACCCTGATTGTGGTTTTGGAGTGGCCTGGGGTAGTGTGACTTAAGAACAAACACAGTGGTGGACTCAGGGAGGTGGCAACTGGGCCTTCAGCTTACCATGCTACCTGCAGCAAGTTCTCCTGAAGGAAATCTAAGTTGCATATCTCACAAAGTCACCCAAACCCTACTCTAAGGATAGAGCTTACGCTAAGATATGAAATTCCTCTGTGACTCCTATCAGTGCAGGAGTATATGTGTGTTTTCAACCGGCCATCAGACTGGAAAGTGAAGTTGCTCAGTCACGTCCAACTCTTTGAGACCTCATGGACTGTAGCCTACCAGGCTCCTCAGTCCATGGAATTTTCCAGGCAAAAGTACTAGTGGGTTGCCATTTCCTTCTCCAGGGGATCTTCCCAACCCAGGGATTGAACCCGGGTCTCTTGCACTGCAGGCAGATGCTTTACCGTCTAAAGACTGGAAGGAAAGAGTAATAGTACTTGACTAGGGTTTAGTTTCTCCCTCTCTTCTTCAAAGAACAAAAAAAATACACATATTCCAAATTACCACCAGCAGACAATAGTCAACCATGAGCATCAGCATGAAACCCAGGCTACGTGGTGGCATAATAGCCACCAAATTGCCACAACAGGAACCTGCCTGCCTCTGGACTTCAAATTATGTGTACTCAGAGTCTGGGTATTTTTGTTGTTGTTGTTCTCAACATCAAGAAGCAGCCTACAGAATTTAATTTTTAGTGCTTTGCTACTATAGGGGTGTGTGTTCTGCTATATAAAGTCATAGCATCTGAACATTCTAAGCAATCTCTTTAGTGAAGGTTCACCAAAACCTATTCATTATAGCTTTTTTTTTCCTTTCAACAAATGCACTTAAGCCAGCTCTGTTTATCCCTGTACAGATCAAGGAGCCAAATAGGAACGGAATACTTTAAAAGACAATGTTTACAAAGAAATATGATCTAGCAAGCTCTTCTAATCACTCCTACAAATATTGGCATATTTTGACACTGTAGTTTTAATAAATGCAAGGATCTGCTACAGTAGATTATCTGCTTCACATTTGAAAAGTATATTGATCACTTGACTTGAATTAACGATGCAAGTTTCTTAATTGGACAATCAGGATCAGGAAGCTGGATATATTTTCATGAGAAGAGCTTCTCTTTTATTGACTTCCTCATGGGCACTAATGAAATTATCATTTAGGGTAATGTTGCTTCTTCTACTGATTGAAATATTATGATTATACAATATTGACTTTCCTTGATAATAAAATGAAATTGAATTATTAAAACTCATTTTAATGGCTTGGGATTTGCTTGTGTAATTTACTGAAGACTCTTTTACTTAAGAAACTTTCTTTCTAAATACTGAAAATTTTACTTTCTACAGAGAGTGGTCTGAACTACTTTGGGTTTATTTTTAAAGTCAAGATAGTTTAACTCTAGATGATACTGAATTCAAAGCTTTGTTGTTGCTGTTCAGTCGCTCAGTCACGTCCAACTCTTTGCAACCCCAAGGACTGCAGCATGCTGGGTTCCCTATCCTTCACTATTTCCTGGAGTTTCCTCAAACTCATGTCCATTAATTAGGTCAGTGACGCCATCCAACCGTCTCATCCTCTGTCGTCCCCTTTACTTCTTGCCTTCAATCTTTCCCAACAACGGTCTTTTCCAATGAGTCAACCCTGCATCAGGTGATCAAAGTACTGGAGCTTTACCTTCAGCATCAGTCCTTCCAATGAATATTCAGGGTTGATTTCCTTTAGAATCGACTAGTTTGATCTCTGTGCTCTCCAAGAGACACAAGAGTCTTCTCAAACACAATTCAAAAGTATCAATTATTCGGCACTCAGCCTTTTTTATTGGCTAGCTCTCACATCCATACATGACTACTGGAAAAACCAGAGCTTTGACTATTCAGACTTTTGTAGGCAAAGTAACGTTACCTGCTTTTTAATATGCTGTCTAGGTTGGTCATAGCTTTTCTTCCAAGGACCAAACGTCTTTTAATTTCACCATCTGCAGTGATTTTGGAGCCCAAGAAGATAAAGCCTGTCACTATGTCCATTGTTTCTCCATCTATTTGCCATGAAGTGATGGGACCAGACTCCATGATCTTAGATTTTTTAATGTTGAAGTTTTAAGTCCGTTTTTCACTCTCCTCTTCTACCTTCATCAAGAGGCTCTTATTTGAGTTCCTCTTAGTTCCTCTTAGCTTTCTGCCATAAAGGTGGTGTCATCTGCATATCTGAGGTTATTGATATTTCTCCCAGGAATCCTGATTACAGCTTGTGCTTCATCCAGCCTGGGATTTCACATGATGCACTCTGCATAAAGGTTAAATAAGCAGGGTGACAATATACAGCCTTGACATACTCTTCTTCCAGTTTTGAACCAGTCCATTGTTCCATGTCCAGTCCTAACTGTTGCTTCTTGACCTTCATACAGGTTTTGCAGGAGGCAGGTAATTGGTCTGGTATTTCCATCTCTTCATGAATTTTCCACTGTTTTTTTTTTGTGATCCACACAATCAAAGGCTTTAGCATAGTCAATGAAGCAAAAGTAAATGTCTTTCTGGAATTCTCTTGCTTTTCTGATGATCCAATGGATGTTGGCAATTTAATCTCTGGTTCCTCTGCCTTTTCCAAATTCAGTTTGTACATCTGGAATTTGTCAATTCACATACTGTTGAAGCCTAGCTTGAAAGATTTTGAACATTACCTTACTAGCAGGTGAAATGAGTGGAATTGTGTGGTAGTTTGAACATTTTTAGCACTGTCCTTCTAAAATGACCTTTTCTAGTCATGTGGCCAAAGTTTTAGCCTTTCTCTAAAAAAGTAATTTCTAAATTTCCTAAAAATTGTGATTGGTTAATTCTAAGGTCCTGATGACTTAGGAAAAAAGATATATTCAAGTATACAAGACTGTGAGTTTTTTAGAACTTCAATTTTTGTCTTCTGTTTCTCTTTGTATTTTGAAATATGTAACACTCCTGACTGCATAGATAGTTTCAGAAGCATTCATGTCATTTGATATGCCAATGTGAGATAAATATCATGTCCCAAGTCTTAGATATTAAAGGTACTGTATCTCAGGTAATTTGGATCTGCTTTAAGTCAAAGAGTTAGTTGACGGCAGATCTGGTGTAAGAATCTACAGCTTTTTTCTTCCCAAGATTGCTTCATGGTCTGATTCAAGCTTTTTTCACTGCACTACAACTTGATTATAAAAATTATTAATGTGCTGGTCTGTATAATGTAAGTAATGTATTTATAGGATACATTCAAAAATAAGCATTTTATTACTATTCCCAGTTGTTTTTTCCAGCCCATTTAATGTGCATTCATTTGCCCAGACTTCTCATATCCAACATTTCCTTTCAGCTGTGATTTGAAACTAGTAGATAGTAATAAGGTTTTTACATCACTTCTTTTAAAAGGAGTTACCATTACAGAATCCTAAACGAAAGGTTTTCTCTAAAAGATAAATTTCCCCACTTATTTTCCTCTTCTCCCCCAGTACAACCATACCTGAGATATCTGGTAGAGAAACAAATGAGGATTTGGCATATACTCTGTTATCCTAGGGTCCAGCACATGTTCCCACAGCACAGGGTAGACAGAAAATTAGTTCATGACTTTTTTCTATGTGCTTCTTAGAAAGCAAAAGGAGCTAAGGAAATCCAGTATTGTTATAACTGCTTTCTTTTTACCTGATCTATCTTGAACTATGCTTATTAAAACACAGGCCCACTAAGTCATATAAATCATTCTGTGGTGCTCATGATGGGGATCACTCATCCACCCACCACACTGAGTTCTCTCCAGAAGCAAATAGGTTAAGAATGTTCCTAAAAATCAGAAGCAGAAAAATCTCTGAATTCAACTTCAGTATCCAAAGGCTTTGTAGTCAGATACTCTTTAAGTGAGATGAGAAGTTTGCTTCAAATAAAATATAAGCACAATTTAGCCCCAAATTCAGAAAGAAATTACTCAGATTAGGCATTCTCTCTAGTGACTGTCAATATGTGGTTTCCAGGGATAAGGAAGAAAAGGAACGAGATCATTCTGACTCTAAACTCCACAAATTAAAGTTGCAAATGTAGGCAGTATTTTTCCTCTTTAAAACTCTAGGGGCTTCCTTGGTGGTCAAGTGGTTAAGAGTCTGCCTTGCAATGCAGGGGACATGAGTTTGACCCCTGGTCAGGGAACTAAGATCCCACATGTCTCAGTGCAACTAAGCCTTCATGCCACAACTACTGAGCTAGCACCCCACAGCTAGAGTCTGTGTACAGAAATGAAAGCTCTCACATGGCACAACCAAGACCTGATGTAGTCAAATAAATAAATACAAAAATTTAAAAAGTCTAAATGCTAAGAGGAAAAACCATAGATTTTCTCATCTGGAAAAAAATATGAGAACTTTCTTGGTGGTCCACTGGCTAAGACTCCATACTTCCAATGCAGAGGGCCTGGGTTTCAATCCTTGGTCAGGGAACTAGAACCCACATGCCACAACTAACACCTGGTACAGCCAAATAAATATTTGAAAACAAAAAAACAAAATTGTATACCAACAACTTTTTAAAAAGAAAGAAAAAATATGAGCCATCTTCTGATTCCTTCTACTTAATGCATCACCCTTATATTATCTGCATTAGAATTTCACCAGTTACTGCTTCTTTAATTCCTTAAGCACAAGCTTCAGTAAGACTTTGGAAGGCCCAGATGTTTCTTTGTCTGCATGACAATGCAATGACTAAAGCACTACTACCTCAAATAGAATACTACCTTCTTTATTCTCTTATAAAAACCAAAATAATATTACCATTTGAAAATCATGTTATAATATGGTTTATTACATCTACTTAAATGTGTCAGAGATCAAGTAATACTTCTATTCCTTTATTTTCTTATTCCACAAGTATTGGTGAGTACATCCTCTTTCAGGTATTGCTTGGAATTAATCACTGCATGTTATTAATCATTCCTCCCTTCATATGATATTCATGAAGGCTTGCACATTCATAATGGAATAAATCTAACAAATTATATGCTGACAGAAAGGTGGTACGCAGACCATCACCTTGTCTTTGCTACAAAAGCCCTCATGCATGTGTGCAAAGTCATCTGCGACTCTTTGCAACCTCATGGACTGCAGCCCGCCAGGCTCCTCTGTCCACGGGATCTTCCAAGCTAGAATGCTAGAGTGGGCTGCTGTTTCCTCCTCCAGGGGATCTTCAGGGCCCAGGGATCAAACACGCATCTCCTGTGTTTCCTGCATTGCAGGTGGATTCCTTACCACTTGAGCCATTGGGTGAAAGCCCTACCTAGATTTAAATTGGGTATTCATAGTTATTGAAAGAGAGGCTTAGATAACAGGAAGTGGTGTAAAGTGTCTTTCAGATGCATCAGAAGAAGGACTGTCTAAGCATAGAGCTTCAAGAATTTCATGACTCAAATTCCTCAGATTATCTAGGTGTTTTGTTTTTGTTTTTTTGACAAGATTTCCTAAATAGCAGAATTATCACTTTATACAGTATAGATTTTTTTTTTTTCATGTGTGGTGACCTTACCATTCCAGTTGATGTGAAGGTAGCCACATGTTCAGAGTTCCTCAGACTTGTTAGTCTACTTACTTTGCATGACTTGCTGACAACTGGCACATTTATTTGCAAGACAGAAGGCAGACCAAAGAAATCTGTTCCCCCTCATGAATGCTACATTCTTTCTGATGCTTGACAAGCCTGTAAGTAGAACTGAGTTTGGATTTTTTTTGACCATCCTCAAATCCAGTCCCAGTCTTTTCTGACCATGTACATAAGACATTGAATTAGTTCATCCTCCAATTCTAATACTTTAAAGAGGATGTTTAGCTTATTTCTTTCCTTAAATTTACTATTTCTTTGCTCTAGTTGCCTTTAATATCTGAGCCTGAAGTAACTAGACATCATATTCAAAAGCAGAGACATTACTTTGTCAACAAAGGCCCGTCTAGTCAAGGCTATGGTTTTTCCAGTAGTCATACATGGATGTGAGAGTTGGACTATAAAGAAAGCTGAGTGGTGAAGAATTGATGCTTTTGAACTGCGGTGTTGGAGAAGACTCTTGAGAGTCCTTTGGACTGTAAGGAGATCCAACCAGTCCATCCTAAAGGAAATCAGTCCTGGGTGTTTACTGGAAAGACTGATGCTGAGGCTGAAACTCCAATACTTTGGCCATCTTGTGCGAAGAACTGACTCATTTTAAAAGACCCTGATGCTAGGAGGGATTGGGGGCAGGAGGAGAAGGGGACGATAGAGGATGAGATGGCTGGATGGCATCACCGACTCAATGGACATAAGTTTGGGTGAACTCCAGGAGTTGGTGATGGATAGGGAGGCTTGGCGTGCTGTGGTTCATGGGGTCGCAAACAGTTGGACATGACTGAGCAACTGAACTGAAGTACCCTCTTAGACAGTATGCTTCAGGTAATTTCTCATTTTGTTTTATATTAGAAATCATCTCTTCAAAGAAATGGAAAGATATCCCATGCTCTTGGATTGGAAGAATTAATACTGTTAAAATGGCCATGCTAACCAAAGAAGTCTACAAATTCAATGTGACCCTTATCCAATTACTTGTTATATTTTTCAGAAAACTAGAAAAAATAATCTTAAATTCATATGGAACCATAAAAGACCTAGAATTGCCAAAACAATTCCAGGAAGAAGGACAAAGCAGGAAACATAACCCTCCCTGACTTCAAACAATTCTTCAAATCTACAGTAATCAAGACAGCATGGTACTGGCACAAAAACAGACATATGGATTAAAAGAACAGAATATAGAGCCCAGATATAAACTCACACACTTATGGTCAATTAATCTTTGATAAAGGAGGCAAAAATGCACAATGGAGAAAAGACACTCTCTTCAGCAAATGGTGATGGAAAGTTGAAATGCCACATGTAACTCAAGAAAGTTAGAACATACCCACTCACCATACACAAAAATAAACTGAGAACAGCTTAAAGACCTAAATACGAGACACGATACAATAAAACTCCTAGAAGAGAACACAGGAAAAACATTATCTGACGTAAATTGCACTGTTTTTCTTAGGTGAGTCTCATAAGGCAACAGAAATATAAACAAAAATAAACAAATGGGACTAAATAGAACTTACAGGCTTTTGTACAGCAAAAGAAATAATAGACAAAATGAAAAGATAACCCTCAGAATGGGAGAAAATATTTGCAAACAATGTGACTGACAAGAGCTTAATTTCCAATATATACAAACAGCGCATACAACTCAACAACAACAAAAAAACAAACAACCCAATCCAAAAAGAGGCAAAAGATCCAAAGAGATCTTTCTCCAAAGAAGACATAAAGAGGAATAGGCACATGAAAAGATGCTCAATATCACCAATTACTAGAGAAATGCAACTCAAAACTACAATGAGGTACCTCCTCATACCAATCAGCATGGCCATCATTAAAAAATCTACAAACAACAAATGCTGAAGAAGGTGTGGAGAAAAAGAAACCCTCCTAACCACTGTTTGCAATGTAAGCTGTTGCAGCCACTGTAGAAAACTGTATGGCCACTCCTCAGAAACCTAAAACCAGAATTACTATATGATCAAGCAGTCCCACTCCTGAGCATTTATCCAGACAAAACTGTAAATAAAAAAGATATATTCTCCCGTATGGTCACAGCATCACTATTCACAATAGCCAAGACATGGAAACAACCTCAATGTCCATCCTCAGATAAATGATAAAGAAGATGTATACAACGGAGCACTACTTAGCCATAAAAAATAATGAGATAATGTCACTTGCAACAGCATGGATCCACTAGAGACTATCCTACTAAGTGAAGGAAGTCAGAGAAAGACAAATACCATATGACTTGACTTGTATGTTGGATCTAAAATATGACCCAGATGAACCTATCTGCAAACCAGAAACAGACTCACAGACATAGAGAAGAGCCTTGTGGTTGCCAGGGGGAAGGAACTGGAGGAGGAATGGAGTGGGAGGGTGGGGTTAGCATATGTCAGCCTCTATTCACAGAATGAATGAACAACAAGGTCCCATTGTATGGCACAGAGAACAATATTCACTATCCTATGATAAAACCATTATGGAATGGAATATATTAAAAAAGAATATATATATGTATGTATGCATAACTGAATCACTTTTCTGTACAGCATTAACGTAACACTGTAAATCAACTGTACTTCAATTGAAAAAAAAAAAAGGAAGAAAGAGAGATGGTATGGAGAGGGAGATGGGAGGGGGGTTCAGGACTGGGAACATGTGTACACCCATGGTGGAGTCATGTTGATGTATGACAAAACCAATATAGTACTGTAAAGTAAAATAATAATAAAAAAAGAAATAATCTATTTCTAAACCAAGTACTCCTCTATACCACTTATGAGTATTTGTGTTTCATTTCTTTAATGAATTGAGCTCTGCATAAATAAAAATTTATACAAAAACCATTCAAATGGGGTTATTTTTTGCATAATAATAAAAATTTTTAATTAATAACAATTCTTGGGGTGGGATAGGGAGATAGAGAAAAATCTCACAAGTCAATGAGTAAGGCCATAAGAAAAATAAATGCTAAGTTTTTTTGGTACTACCTATTTTTTTTAATTCAGCAGATCAAATTATTTGCTCAGTCTGGGATATTCAACACAGTCTCATATATTTTCATTATGGATTTGTAAATATACAAGATCATAATTTCACAGAATTTTATTAATATTAATCCTTATTTCATGACACATCCTCATCATATATAAATGCTAAGTTTTAATATAACTGCCACAAGAAGTGTTATTCCCTATTAATGGTTCTGAAGCGAAGTTCACCAAATAGATCTCTTTCCCATACTGTATTGTAATCTACCTTCACAATTTTTCTATATTAAATTCAAAATGCTATTACAATGACTCTTCCTTTTCAAGTTTTTAGTATAATGAATTTGTTTTGAATTTCAATTCAAAGGGAATCTTCTCTATTCCCATTGAGGCAATCTTGCTGATCAGCAGCATTTGGTGCAAATAGTAATCAAGCTTCAAAATTATGCAAAACATTCCCTGTTTCTCAAGAATTTCACTGAATTATTTAAAACTCAGTGGTGGAAACAAGCACCAGCTGTGGTGCAAAGGGAGTGGGAATTTGTAAATATGCACAAAGGGTTGGAATGATCAGTGAGTATAATTCACATAATTGTACACCCTTCTGCTGGCTGGACTCCGGGAAAAATCACACTGAAACCTAACTGTGCAACACATATTATTTACCCAAAGAGGGTTTTTTAGTATTCAATTAAAAAGTGTTTTGTCACAGTATCTTGCCATCTGTTTAAAACTTTCAAGCAATATTACATAACTAGAGCTCATTTGTATGGGCTATGTACTGATACAATGTTAACTATATAATGCTGAAATGTATAGTAATGGCATAACCCCCAATGACAGCAATGCAAGGATCAATGATATTCTCCTCCCCAAAGATTGTCACTTCATGGATAACAATACATGTTAATTTGGTCAATGAAACTAAAGTTATAATAAAGAGAAAACAATAACAACAGATTAAGGAGTTATTCTACAACTAAGTATTACTTTCAATCATACTGAAAACATAATAGAGATGACAGCAATTTCACTGTCTTGCCACACCTCTGGTATACAGATTCATATCACAAAATTTAGCAAATCAAAAGCTGCAGCTATTGCATATTTCTACCTTTGATTCTGTCAAAACCCCAAGGTGGAAAATAAGAATGTATATTGACCTATCTGCTACACTTATATTACTTTATTTCCCTCTGATTTAGGGAATCACCTATCAATTATGCTTCAAACAGGACAGAAACAGGCTAAAACTTTGATTTTCCTTCCCTTCAGATCATTTCATTCTCTCACCAAAATAGATATGTTGAAGTGATATGTTAAATTTAATTCAGTGTGTATTTATCAAACATCTATTATGAATGCTTGGAACTCTGAGATACTCAAAAGTGCAAAAATGGTCTCTGTCCAAAAGGAACTTAAAATGTTATTAGGTAATATGTGTGATTTACCAATCAAGACATCTGAAGCCACTGACCTTTAAAGAAAGCTTATTTTGCTCATGGATTTCATGATAATAAGCCTTTTAAAAATTAGCCTTCTGAATGCTATATATTAAAACAGATATGAGGGAATCTATCTTTCTTGTTGATACATTAGGAAATTGATTCCCCTATGAGAAGGTACAAATCTGTCCAAAGAGACAATGAATCTTTTCAGACATCTTTGTACACTAGGGTCCAAGAGGGGGGAAAATAGTCAAGGTTAGGATATTATTCAATTGATTTGAAAACAATTGTTTTTCCTGTCCTGAGCATGACTTGCCAAAATAACTTCCTGCTTTGAGCCTTCTTCTCCCTCAATGGAGGAGACAAGAAAAATGAGAAGAGTGAGAAAGGAAATCATTACTGGAAAGAGAGTAGGCATGTCAGACATTTTAAATGGAAAAAAAAGCCGGAAATCTGGTAGAGAATGCTTGGGACAGATCATAAGAGTTGGTAGATATGAGCTCAACAGTAACTTAATTATCTCAATCCTAGAGACCATCAGTTAAACAGAGAAACTTGGTACATATTTTTTTTCTCTCATGCAAGAAATGGAAATGCCTCTATTAAATGTTGTTCTGCAGAGCATGTGTTTAGTCATATTCTGAGTAATTTTGCTTGAAATAATATGGCTTTATTGAAAACACGAGCAGGAAACAAGAAGTGTTTATGTCTCAGATGAGGATTGTCATAAACGTTTTGCACAATTTCACTGAACAACGTGTCTACTCTAAGTGTATGTGACATTCTAAACTGCCTGTGGGAGAGCATAAAACCAAAGAGAAATTAAAGTAATTCCTAAATTAGGGGAAAGCCTAAGCCTTCACTCATGTTATCTTAGTATTCTGAATAAAACTGCCTCACTGTATTGACAAATACAAAATTATCCAAAGCAAGAGGGATCTGAGGTGGGGTTTTTTGCCATTATATATTTAATGTGGGTTCTTTTCTATTTTTTAAAAAATAAAGCATAGACTTACTGTGCGCAAAATTGTGAAAAAATAATTATATCAATAGAGTACGTTAAAATTTGCTGACTTTTTATACGCATAATATAGTTCTAATCATTATAATCACTGTGTAAGTTGGTATCAATGTCTAATTTTTACTGATGAGAACAGACGAGATTAAATGATTTGCCCATTTGGGTAATTAGAGAGTAGCAATATTCTGACACAATTCAGGCCTCATGATTCTGTGTTCTGTACTCCTCTTCCACCACAAATATGTACCATGTCCTCTTTTTAAATTCTTTTCGCCACCCCCTTTAAAGCAAGCAGTGATTTTGTTAACTCTGTGTTTTCCACAATCTTTGCAGTTATCTAAGTAACAGGTTTTTACTTAGAACATTCTGATCTGTGGCCAATTCAAATACAAAACTACTAGAGGATACTTGTACCTTTCAGTTCAGTTCAGTTGCTCAGTCATGTCTGACTCTTTGTGACCCCATGGACTGCAGCGTGCCAGGCTTCCCTGTCTATCACCAACTCTCAAAGCTTGCTCAAACTCAGGTCTATCGAGTTGGTGATGCCATCCAACCATCTCATCCTAAGTTGTCCCCTTCTCCTCCTGCCTTCAATCGTTCCCAGGTTCAGGGTCTCTTCCAATGAGTCAATTCTTCACATCAGGTGGCCAAAGCATTGGAGTTTCAGCTTCAGCATCAGTCCTTTCAATGAATATTCTCGGTTGATTTCCTTTAGGATTGACTGGTTGCATCTCCTTGCAGTCCAAGGGACTCTCAAGAGCCTTCTCCAACACCACAGTTCAAAAGCATCAATTCTTTGGTGCACAGATTTCTTTAGAGTCCACCTCTCACATCCATACATGATTACTGGAAAAACTATAGCTCTGACTAGATGGACTTTTGTTGGCAAAGCAATGCCTCTGCTTTTTAATATGCTGTCTAGGTTGGTCATAGCTTTTCTTCCAAGGAGCAAGTGTCTTTTAATTTCCTGGCTGCAGTCACCATTTGCAGTGATTTTGGAACCTAAGAAAATGAAGTCTCTCACTGTTTCCATTGTTTCATCATCTATTTGCCATGAAGTGATGGGACCAGTTGCCATGATCTTAGTTTTCTGAATGCTGAGTTTTAAACCAGCTTTTTCACTCTCCTCTTTCACTTTCATCAAGAGGCTCTATAGTTCTTCTTCAGTTTCTGCCATAAGGGTGGTGTCATCTGCATATCTGAGGTTATTGATATTTTTCTCAGCAATCTTGATTCTAGCTTGTGCTTCATCCAGCCTGGCATTTCACATGATGTACTCTGCATATAAGTTTAATAAGCAGGGTGACAATTTCCAGCCTTGACATATTCCTTTTCCAATTTGGAACCTCTGTTGTTCCATGTCGAGTTCTAACTGTTGCTTCTTGACCTGTACACAGATTTCTCAGGAGGCCAGTCAGGTGGTCTGGTATTCCCATCTCTTTAAGAATTTTCCATAGTTTGTTGTGATCTACACAATCAAAGGCTTTGGTGTAGTCAATAAAGTAGAAGTAGATGTGTTTTTGGAACTCTCGTGCTTTTTCAGTGATCCATTGGATGTTGGCAATTTGATTTCTGGTTCCTCTGCCTTTTCTAAATCCAGCTTGAACATCTGGAAGCTCACAGTTCTCAGTCCACGGTTCAATTACTGCTAAAGCCTGTACTGCTGTTTATAAAGTCCTTAATACATTTTATGTTAAGTAACTAAGAATGCCATAGAATGCCGGGCAAGCAGCTACCTGACTACACAAATTACATTTTCCCTAAGAAAATAGGCACCAGTGAGAAGGAGCAATCTTAAATTCTAAAGGCCTTCATCTTGTTTAGACATATCTATGAAAAATTATAAACCTCCCCCAAGTTTCTTCCTTCTTTTTATTCTCCCTAAGTTCCCACTAGTCCCTCCAGATCTTCTTTCCACCTTCCTTACAATTTTGATCCTTGTTTTCTCACAGAGATCTGTTTTTAATGTTTCTAAAATATACTGTAACTTCATATACTAATATATTATATTCTTTATCTGCTTCCTGTTATGCTTTTTCCTCTGATCACTGAGTCAGCAAATATTTACTATGTTATTAAGAGCAGAAGCTATGCCGTGCACTGGGAACAAAACATCTTAGACATCTTCTGAAGATTTTTTTCCCAAGGTACCTTTCTCTAATTTGAAGAGAAATATAAATACAAATTGTTGTGTAACTTACTGATAGACAATGTAAAATAAGAAACACAGAAAAGGTAAGGTGAACGTGAATGGGGTGTTGGAAGGTCTAGCATTTGAACTGAACTTAAAGGTAGAATCGGAGATTATAAACACTGGTATTCCAGAGACAAGTTTCCCACTATACAAAGTCACAGAATACAAAATAGTATTGTGATTTTGATGGATGGTTGGACTATAGGTACATCTCTGGAACTGGTAGGTAAAGCCAGATCATTTATCTATATGGGTAGCAGAGACCTAGTCAAAGACTTTTAAAACAGAAATAATGTTATCAGCTATATGTGTTTAAAAAGGTATGTTGGTGACAGTGTAGAGAGGATGGATTGGAGAGAGGAAAAGACAGAAGGCAGCAAAATCGTGTTAGGCAACAGTTACATACATCCAATCATGTCATGATCAGAATCTTAACTGTAGCAGAATCCAAACACAGGAAGTAGATCAAAAGGCCTGGAAAAAAAAAAAAGAACACAGATGTGTGTGATATACATAAAGAACACAGAAGACAGGCTCACTGATTCTGTTCCTGGAGAAAGGATAGGTTCAAAGGGGAAGTCACAGACTCCAGGAAAATTTATAATTCAGTGGAATTATCAAAGAGCATGACTGCCACTCTGGATGATATTAGAGAGGTACAGGAGAGAATGTGATGCAACTGTTCTAAGTGGGAGATGTCAGGTGTCACTAGGATAATGGATTGATGGAGAAGGTGAAGCTTGCAGGTGGTAAAACAACTGTGAAGCTGAAATTCTTGATTTCTAGAGAAAAAGATCTCCATGGAGAAAGAATGTAGTCTCTTGTGAAATTCTCAGACCCAAAGGAACTCTGACATCTCATCACTTTCTTAAAGGCACCCTATGGACACAACACATTTGAAAATGCTTTAGAGCTTGGGGGTACCACCATCAGCTAAACTGCCAAGAGGATTGGGCAGAGTTCTCTCCTAAAAGGAGATGCAAGTTTGCACCTTCCTTCTAAGTCACAGAACATAAATTATTCATTGAAGAACAAGACTGAATTAGAAAGACAATCAAGCAGATGATTTAATTCAGCAATCTTACCCCCACAAAAAAGTAGTCTCTCCAGGGTCACTAACAGAAAAATCTGTAAAATATCTTAAAGCATTTCAGGAGGTAGCTGCCAGGTTAGGAGCTAAAAATGAGATTGCTGGGATAATCATGTCAAGAAGTGGGCTCCTGCAGAGAACCCACTGAGGCAAAAGCAAAACAGATGTGTTTGACAGGTTGGAAAATGGAAGCAAAAGAATGAAACACTGAATTTATAAATTTATTTAAAAAAATCAGCTTTCCCTAAAGGTTCTTCTTCAGGGACTTCTGGGTAAAGTAAAAGGACTTGTTAGGAAGAAAAATGTCACTTCATTTTTAAGAGTCTAGGGAAAAATAATTAAATAGATGAAGCTAGTTTAAAATCATAGACATTATGTATTAGAAGTTTTCCTGGCATCATTTAGTCTGCCAATATGGAAGACAGATATGTTCATAGAACTCATATGACCAAAGGAAAAAATCAAATGGGACAGGGGAGAAAGTTGATATATATTAAATAGTTATTATGGCCTAAATGCTTTGTGAGATGTTTTACATATGTTTTCTCACTTAAGCTTCATAGAAGTCTTACAAAATAAGAATTATTCTCCCTATTACATAGGGAAGGTGACTTAAGGCAAGCAAATGTATTTATTTATTTATATATATTTTATTTATATAGCTATGTTATTCCAGAAAATATTTCAAGGGCAAAACAATGACTGAAGAAACCCAGATTATAACAAAAATAATAATTATTTTAAAACAAGCAGACAAACACTAGAAAGAAAGCAAAGTAATGTAGAACAAGGAATACATAAAACTACATTCCTCATTCAATCTAAAAATGGCTTAGCTGGTCACATGTCTATGATACTTAATGATAAGAAAATGTGATGCTTCCCTTTTTGTGACTCTAATGCTCTCAAGAAAATTATTTTCCAAACTTTTGGGAATGTTTCATTAACCACAGTAATACATCCAATCCTTTCCTCATGAAATTCTTGTCAAGGATCCTGGATTCAGTAGGAAAGTGAAAGAAGCTTTTTGGGACTGGCTACTATTTAGTGCTGAACATGAACCAAGCTGCCTTTCTGATCAACTTTTAGCAAGAGTCTTGAGAAGTCTGTGATTGATTCTTTGGTGGATGAGTAATTATATTTGGTTTTAGGGTAATAAAAATTCTGTCTGAAATATAAAGAAATATTAAGGGAAAAATCATATTACTAATTTTCAGAGGCATCTGTTTCTGATCTACTGAGAATAGATGGCAGACTTAGGACTTAACCAAACACTAAAAAAATTGTACGACTTTAGAATCAACGTGTGTGAAATGTTCAACGAGGGATGCCAGAATAAAAAGCCTATAAGGAACAAAGCTGAGGGCATAAAAGAGTTAAATAAACTTAAGGAAAAGTATTAGAAAGTGACGTGTCTGTAATGAACAGGAGGATGCACCCCAGCTGGCTGCCTCCACCAAGATTTAGCAAACAAGTACTGAGATGGATTTCATACCAAAAATAAAATAGAAAAAAAATTCTTCAGTCTATCACTTACAATGTCTGGAATATATTCAGAATATAAACTTTAAAAAGAAATATACAATTAAATAGGTATTTTTTAACAAGAATAAAACCTTCAAATATTTGGAAGCAAGCAGCATAATTCTAAGTAATCCAAAGAACAAAGACAAAACTGCAAGAGAAATTTAAAAAGATTTTGAACTGAATGATAATAAAGAGACAACACATCAAAAATAATGAAAGTCTACTAAAGTAGGAAAAATTACAACTTAAAAATTCTATATTTGGAAAGAAAATATTTTAAAAACATGACCAAGTTTCTACCTTAAAAAGCTTTTAAAAAAAGAGCAAACTAAAATAAAAATAAGTAGAAGGTGGAAAAACAAAAGTAGTGAGAGAAAAACAATAAAATTTAAAAGAGACAAGAGAAAATCAACAAATCAAATATTGGTCCTTTGACGATATTAATTAATTGATAAATATCTAGACAGCCTAATCAAAAAGAGAAATAAACAAATTGTCCCTATCGAAAGTGATAGAAGTGACATCATTAAAAATAATATGGACATTAAAAGAGAAGTGAATACGATAAATTTTATGGTAATAAATTCAACAATGTAGATAAAATAGGAAAGGAATTTGCTTTCTCAAATTCCTTGAGAAAGCAATTTACCATAACTAACAAAAAGTCTTTGTTGAAAGAAACCTTTAGCACAAGATGGCTTCACTAATGTATTGTAGCAAACATTTAAGGAAGAAATATTAATTTTACACAAACTTTCAGATAATTATTTTTGAAAATCCAAGAAGTGGTAATATTTACTAGCTTGTTTTAAAAGGCAAACAAAACTTGACAAACATTTAAAGAAAGTCAATTAATGATACCAATTAGGAACATAAACCCAAAAACCCTTCAGAAAATACTAGCAAAACAAATTGAACAATTCATGACAAAACTAATACTTCCAAATCAAGTAAAGTTCATTATGAAAGCAAAATTTATTCAATTTTTGAAAACTGATCAGTGTAATTGATCACATTAATAGCTAACGGAGAAAACTTTTATGATAATTCTAATATTAAAACTTCTATAACTAACACCAAAATTGGAATGAAAAAGTAGAAGTCAAGTGATATGTGGAGTAGGTAAGTTTGGCCTTGCAGGACAAAATGAAGTCAGCAAAGGCTAATAAAGTTAGTCAAGATAACACCCTGGTTATGGCAAACAACCTTTTCCAACAACACAAGAGATAGATACCACCAAACGGTCAATATAAAAATCAGACTGATTATATTCCATGCAGCCAAAGATGGACAAGCTCTATTCAGTCAGCACAAGCAAGACCTGGAAATGACTGGCTCAGATAATGAGCTCCTAACTACAAAAAATGAGGCTTAAATTGAAGAAAGTAGGGAAAACCAGTAGGCCATTCACATATGACCTAAGTCAAATCCTTTATGATTATCCAGTGGAGATGATGAACAAATTCAAGGGATTAGATCTGGTAGCCAGAGTGCCTGAAGATCTATGGACAAAGGCTCATAACATTGTAAAGGACACGGTGACCAAAACCATCTCAGAAGAAAAGGAATTCCAAGAAGACTAAGTAGTTGTCTGGGGAGGCTTTACAAATCACTTAGAAAAGAAGCAAAAGGCAAGGGAGATTGGGAAAGATATACCCAACTGAGTGCAGAGTTTCAGAGAACAGCAAGGAGAGATAAGAGACTTCTTAAGTGAACAATGCAAAGATATAGAGGGAAATAATAGAACAGAGATCTCTTCAAGAAAATTGGAGATAACAAGGGAACATTTCATGTAAGGGTGGGCAGAATAAAGGACAGAAATGGTAAGGACCTAGCAGAAGCAGAAAAGATTAAGAAGTGGCAAGAATACACAGAACAACTATACAAAAAGTGTTTTAATGACCCAGATAACCACAATGGTGTGCTCACTCACCTAAAGCCAGATATCCTGGAAGGTGAAGTCAAGTGGGCCTTATGAAGTATTACTATGAACAAAGATAGTGGAGGTGATGGAATTCAGCTGAGCTACGTAAATTACTAAAAGAAGATGCAGTTATAATGCTACACTAAATATATCAGCAAATTTGGAAAATTCAGCAATGGACACAGGACTGGAAAAGGTCAGTTTTCATTCCAATCTCAAAGAAGGTAATGCCAAAGAACGTTCAACCTACTGTACAAGTGTGCTCATTTTGTATGCTAGTAACGTTATGGCCAAACTCCTTCAAGCTAGGCTGCACCGAAAACTTCTACATGTACAAGCTGGGTTTAGAAAAGGTAGAGGGACCAGAGATCCAATTGCCAACATTCACTGGCTCATGGAGAAAGCAAGAGAATTCCAGAAATATCTTACTTCTGCTTCATTGACTATGCTAAAGCTTTTGACTGTGTGGATCACAACAAACTGTGGAAAATTCTTAAAGAGATGTGAATACCGGACAATATTATCTGGCTCCTGAGAAACCTGTATTTGGGTCAAGAAGCAACAGCTAGACCCTTATGTGGAAAAACTGAGTGACTTACAAGTGTGAAAGGACATAAATAGCTATATATTGTTATACTGTTTATTTAACTTATATGGAGACTATATCATGCGAAATGCTGGGCTGGATGAATCACAAGCTGGAATCAAGACTTGCTGGGGTCCAGCCCCCGCAGGATCCAGGATAAACAGAATAACTATACAAAAAGTGTCTTAATGACCCAGATAACCACGATGGTGTGGTCACTCACCTAAAGCCATTTCAGGGGAAACGGAGTCTGCGAATGATTTAGACGGAGATAAAGAAAGAATGTTGCAGATAAGAAAATAGAGGAGAGAAAAAAAAGACACGGGGGAACCAGGCTTTCGTGGAACTGATCCTGGTCAGTCACTTTATTTTTCAGGGATGCTTTTATACCTTAACTTGTACATAAAGAGAAATGAAAGATGTGAAGTCATACAGAGTCAGCCCAAACATTACATCTGTTTTGTCTTTATCGAAATCAGGATTTTTTTCTGCATACCTTTCCCAAAAACAATGTTGTGTACATTATCTTCTGGCCTTGGAGGCCTATGAACATTTTATGACCCTCTTTTGATAAAGGCTGCTCAACCAGAAAACTTATTTTCCCTCAAAGTGTTTTTTCTTTATATTTCTAATCTATGTCAGCCTCAGAAAATGCTGAACAGAGTTACATTTCTCATGGAGCACAGGTACAGTGAGTTACAAGAAACAAAGAACCAATTAGCTCAAAGGTCTGATGTGGTTAATTTCAAGGCTACACTTGTTTTTCTTACATTCCAAATATGTTAACTAATGCACTCCAAGGTGCACAGTGGATAAGAGATATGGGAACATAGCAACAAGCATTGGCCCAATAATGAAATCTTACACCAGCTCCACTCTAATAGTTTTTAACTCTTTGAAAGGCTCTATGTTTTAGGCTTTCCATGCCTCTCACAGCTGGGAGGCTGTGAACAATCATATGTGTAGCTGCAAGAGTCTGGATAAACCTGCCAAGGAAGCCAGAATGCTAACAGAGGGGGTTTGAAATTCCTCTCATGTTCAGGAGACTTATTAGCTAGAGCCCTAAGTTGATTTTTCCAGAGAAAGGTGGTCGGGGATAGCCCCCTGTGAATGTCAGAAGAGTTGGTGAAAAACATAAAATAGTAAGACAGACAGATTCTGGTTTTGGGGTAGATGCTCAAGCAGGTCTAGGGAGCCCCTCGAGTCCTGAAGCCTTGCTTAACAGTTCTCTTCCACACGACCTTGTCATGGGTGGGATCTCCCGTGCTGGCTCCCAGCAAAGACTGCTAGGAGAAATATCCATAACCTCAAATACACAGATGATATCAATCTAATGGCAGAAATTGAAGAGGAAATAAAGAGTCTCTTCATGAGGGTGAAAGAGAAGAGTGAAAAAGTTAGCTTAAAACTCAACATTCAAAAAACTAAGATCAAGGCATCTGGTCCCATCACTTCATGGCAAATAGATGCGGGAAAAAACAAAAACAGTGACAGACTTTATTTTCTTCGGCTCCAAAATCACTGCAGATGGTGACTGTAGCCATAAAATTAAAAGATGGTTTCTCCTTGGAAGGAAAGCTATGATAAACCTAGACAGCATATTAAAAAGCAAAGACATCACTTTGCCAACAAAGGTCAGTATAGTCAAAGCTATGGTTTTTCCAGTCATGTACGGATGTGAGAGTAGGACCATAAAGAAGACTGAGTACTGAAGAATTTAGGCTTTTGAATTGTATTGCTAGAGAAGACTCTTTAGAGTCCCTCAAACTGCAAGGAGATCCAACCAGTCAATCCTAAAGCAAATCAACCCTGTATTGGAAAGACTGATGCTGAAGCTCCAATACTTTGGCCTCTTGATGAGAAGAACCAACTCACTGGAAAAAACACTGATGCTGGTAAAGATTGAGGGCAAAAGGAGAAGAGGGCAGAAGAGGATTAGATGGTTAGACAGCATCACCAACTCAAGGGACATGAGTTTGACCAAACTCCAGGAGAAGGTGACAGACAGACAGGGAAGCCTGGTATGCTTCAGTCCATGGTGCTGCAAAGAGTCGGAGAGGAGTGAGTGACTGAACAACAGTAAACTATCAAACGCTAAATGAAACAGGCAGATTTTTGTTTTTCTCTTTTGGTCACACCACTCGGCATGTGGGATCTTAGTTATGGGACAAGGTATCAAATCCATACTCCCTGTATTGGCAGTGTGGGGTCTTACCAGTAGGTCTCCAAGGAAGTCCAAAACAGTTTTTTAAGTTGGGAAACTATGCATGGAGCAGGTGTACAAGGAAGATAATCCTACTGTAATTCAGAAACTGACTGGAACTTAAAAGATGATGGCAAATTATGGGGGGAGTGATAATGGAGAGGGGTAAAGCAACAAGTGTTTTGTGATTCAAACAGAATATAGTAAGAAAATCTAGCAATGATGGAAATGCAATTATTACAATAAGCCTCAACAACTGTAAGAGTTCCAAAAACTTAAAGTGTTAAAGTTAAGTATGCAGGATAACAGAAAGCTAATCTGGTCCCATAAGTTCATGGGAAATAGATGGGGAAACAGTGGAAACAGTGGCTGACTTTATTTTTGGGGGGCTCCAAAATCACTGCAGATGGTGAGTGCAGCCATGAAATTAAAAGACGCTTACTCCTTGGAAGGAAAGCTATGACCAACCTAGATAGTACATTCAAAAGCAGAGACATTACTTTGCAAACAAAGGTCCATCTAGTCACTTCACTTCACTTCAGTCGCTCAGTCATGTCCGACTCTTTGCGACCCCATGAATCGCAGCACACCAGGCCTCCCTGTACCAACTCCCAGAGTTCACTCAGACTCACATGCATCGAGTCAGTGATGCCATCCAGCCATCTCATCCTCTGTCATCCCCTTCTGCTCCTGCCCTCAATCCCTCCCAGCATCAGAGTCTTTTCCAATGAGTCAACTTTTCACATCAGGTGGCCAAAGTACTGGAGTTTCAGCTTTAGCATCATTCCTTCCAAAGAAATCCCAGGGTTGATCTCCTTCAGAATGGACTGGTTGAATTTCCTTGCAGTTCAAGGGACTTTCAAGAGTCTTCTCCAACACCACAGCTCAAAAGCATCAATTCTTCAGTGCTCAGCCTTCTTCACAGTCCAACTCTCACATCCATACATGACCACAGGAAAAACCATAGCCTTGACTAGACGGACCTTAGTCTGCAAAACAATGTCTCTGCTTTTGAATATACTATCCAGGTTGGTCATAACTTTTCTTCCAAGCAGTAAGCGTCTTTTAATTTCATGGCTGCAGTCTCAGAGGTTAAAGCGTCTGCCTCCAATGTGGGAAACCCGGGTTCAATCCCTGGGTCAGGAAGATCCCCTGGAGAAGGAAATGGTAACCCACTCCAGTACTCTTGCCTAGAGAATCCCATGGACAGAGGAGCTTGGTAGGCTACAGTCCACGGGGTCACAAAGAGTCCATCTAGTCAAGGCTATGGTTTTTCCAGTAGTCATGTATGGATGTGAGAGTTGGACTGTGAAGAAAGCTGAGCACTGAAGAATTGATGCTTTTGAACTGTGGTGCTGGAGAAGACTTTTGAGAGTCCTTTGGACTGCAAGGAGGTCTAACCAGTCCATCCTAAAGGATATCAGTCCTGGGTGTTCATTGGAAGGACTGATATTAAAGCTGAAACTCCAATACTTTGGCCACCTCATGCAAAGAGTTGACTCATTGGAAAAGACCCTGATGCTGTGAGGGATTGGGGGCAGGAGAAGAAGGGGACAACAGAGGATGAGATGGCTAGATGGCATCACCGACTCGATGCACAGGAGTTTTAGTGAACTCCAGGAGTTGGTGATGGACAGGGTGGCCTGGCATGCTACGATTCATGGGGTCGCAAAGAGTTGGACACGACTGAACAACTGAACTGAACATTTGGACTTATTTCACCAAAAGAAAGATAACTTTTACATTTTGTTATTTCAAAAACAAAAATGTAAAGAAGAAAGCAAAACAGGAATGTTTTTCCTTCTAATGTCTTATTTTGAATTTATTCTGAATTTAATTTTCCAGATACCGTTTGATTTCTATTTCAGTCGGAAAGAGAGCTCAGGTTTTTGAAGGGGTAGGCCTAAGTACAGCTAAGGTGGAGGTAAGCCAAGAATGCCTTGGCCCTTGTTACAGCCATGGTGTGTAGACAGAGATGAATATTCTGAGCAGGGTGTTTCTATAAGAATAATAGATGTCTCAGCTCTGCAGGGGATCCATCTCTCTCACGTGACATGTGTGACACAATCTTGAAAGGCATTTTGCAGCTGCCTGGATGTTAGGAAACATCTCTTGAGCAGCAACCATATCCAGGGAGATCATGTGGAAGAGCCCTCTGGTTCAGTGTAAACCTTGACCAAATGCAGAGGCAGCAGAGTGAAGGGATGATCACTATAAGGAGAAATGGCCAGGACTCCTCTGTGAATGGCTGAAGATACCACGTGTACCTGCAAGACCTGTACCTGGAGAAAGGGTGAGGAAGACTTCTTAGTCAGCTCTAGACTTGTCCAGCACTGTGACACTCACAATGGGGAGATGCCATGCAGGACAGCTGTGAAGAGGCCTTTCGCACTGGATAAAGTGACCACCACCAATATGGTGAAAGTGAGGAAGCTTGTAGCCATCAGGAGGAATGCGTTCAGCACCAGGGAAACCACAAGGTAGGAAAGCCTTATGAATGCAGCAAATGTGGGATATTCTTTAGCCACAGGTCCTACTTTCTATCACACAAGGAAATTCACAGCAGAGCAATGCCTTATAAGTGCAATGATCATGGGAAAAGTTTTTAGCAGCAATTCCAGCCTCAAAATACACCAGAGAATACACACAGGTTCCAACCCTTTTAAGGGTGCTGAATGTGGGAAATCCTTTGGGAGAAAATCACACTTTGTTCAGCACCAGAGAGTTCACACTGGAACAAAACCTTACGAGTGCAATGCCTGTGGGAGAGCTTTTAGCTACAAAGACAGACGTACTCAGCATCAGAGTTCACAGTGGAGAAAAGGTTTCTATGCGAGGCAGCTGTGAGAGAGCCTTTATCCATAAAGATAGACTTGATGAGCGCCAGAAAATGCCACACTAGAGAGAAGTCTTATGAGTGTGATGAATGTGGGAAATTCTTTAGCCAAAGTTCCTACGTTAAAATACACAAGAGAATTCACAGTAGAACAAAGTATGTATGCAGTGAATATGGGAAATATGGGAAAGTGTACATCAGTAGCCCCCACCTTAGTCAACACAAGAAAGTTCACACCACAGGAAAGCCTGTGGATGAAGTGCAGGCAGGAAATTCACTGATAATGCCAGCCTCTTTGACATGAGAGACTTCACTCTGGAACAAGGTCTTGTGTGTTCAGAAAATATGGGAGAGCAGACAGAAGACTCTCCCACCTTCCTTGGCCCATGAGAGTTCAAGTGAAGAAAGGCCTTATGAGGGTAGAAGTTTTGGTGCTCCTCTACCTGCCTGTATTAAGTTCATTTAGCACCAGAACCTTCACACTAGAGAGAGACCTTAAGAGAGAATGGAATGTGCTTTCTCCTTGCTCAAGGTAGTAGGACTCATAAAATCCTGAGAAAAACTCTGAAAGTAGCCTTTGCAATGGAACCAACAAACAGAAGTTGAACTTCAAACATCCAGTATACACATGGGGGAGATAACTTCAAGTACCAGGTAAGTGGGAAGCTTTCAGGAGCTAATTTATATTTTCAAACCTTTGCAGGACCTTCTCTCGACTGACGTGTATTATTGCCAGTGTCTGTTGCAGAAACTGTTGCCCTACTACCAGCAGTTGGACCACATATCATGTGTCTCTTACCCCAGTGTACTCAGGTGAGGCAGAGTGACACTATACCTTCTATTTCATAGAGGAAATCATGAGTGATATGAACCCACTGGGGATCCTCATTTCCTAATCCCTGGTAGTTTCAGTGTGGACATGACCTAGCTCCTGCTGAAAAGATCTCAGCTAGCATCTACTGCAGTTTTCCAAAGGTTTCCATTCGGCATTGACAACACTGACTCTACATGAGCTTGCCAAAATGGATTTATCCAGGTTCCAAATCACCCAACCTGGGAATTGCCTGCATCACACTAATCTGACTTGCGCAATGAAAAGGCCTTATTGTAAAAGCTTTTACTCTGTACTGCTCACCCGGTGGGGCTGGTTGAGAGAAAGAAATGGGCTATCAGGGAATAGCACTGAGAGCTCACTTCTTCCCTTCACACCTACAAAGGGTCTGATTGCTTTCCACAGTTAGGTATAAAATCAGGACTGTGGGCTGAGCTAAAGAGCTAAGCAATTTGCTCAGTGGTAAAGAATTTACCTGCCAATGCAGGAGACACAGGTTCTATCCCTGGGTCAGGAAGATCCCCGGGAGAAGGAAATGGCAACCCACTTCAATATTCTTGCCTGGAGAATCCCATGGACAGAGGAGTCTGGTGGGCTAGAATTCAGGTGGTCACAAAAGAATCAGCACAATTTAGCACAATTAGACAATTAATTAAATTACTTAATTTTAAATAATATTAGATCTGTGTACATGCTATCACTGAACATAAAGTGAGAAAATTATTCCTCAATATTGGCATATAAAAGATAACCAATAAACCTGAGAATGGATGGACAAATTAATAAGGCTTATTAGAATGTTTTTGTGGTAAGTTCTGAAATGTAATTTTAGAAATTGGAGCCATAGTTTTTAAAGATACATGGAACAGCTTTATATTCTTGGAAAAAGACAAGTTAAAGTGTTCCTATGTATAAATAAATGCATACATGCCTTCTTTTCCAAGCCTTATTGGCCTTGAATTTAAATTTATTATTATTTATGAATGAAAATAAATGTACATTTTTACTTTAAAAATGTCTATCATGAACCTATATTCTTTTCTACCATTTTAATGAACTATTTCATTGCCTTTTTATGTAAAATGCAGGAGTAATATAAATATGAACACATCAGAATTTCTTATTATACAATTGAAAGCTCTAGTCTAGAAGGCAATTGTAACTTGATGTCCACTCCACTCCAATGTAAGCTCCACCTTCCATACACACAGTAAAATGTAACTTCTATGAAGACAGGAATTTCTCTTCTTTGACCTAGTATCCATAGCACTCAGAATAATTATTAAAACACAATGGTAGGTAAGAAACTGATATACTAATAAACTTAAAATATGAAAAGATTGAAAAATAAGCATAGACTGTAATATGTCATCAGATGTCCAACCATCTGATAGCATACAAACCTTGTTTTCTGACGGGGAATCAGCATTATACATCAGTTCCATTGCTCAGTCATGTCTGAATCTTTGCGACCCTATGAAATGCAGCATGCCAGGCTTCCATGTCCATCACCAACTCACAGGGCTTGCTCAAACTCATGACCGGCAAGTCAGTGATGCCATCCAACCATCTCATTTTTGGTCATCCCTTTCTCCTATTGCCTTCAATATTTCCCAGCATCAGGGTCTTTTCTAAAGAGTCAGTTCTTCGCATCAGGTGGTCAACGTACTGGAGCTTCAGTTTCATCAACAGTCATTCCAATGAATATTCAAGAATGATTTCGTTTAGGATTGACTGGTTGGATCTCCTTGCAGTCCAAGGGACTCTCAAGAGTCTTCTCCAACACCACAGTTCAAAAGCATCATTTCTTTGGCACTCACCTTTCTTTATGGTCCAATTCTCACATCCATACACGACTACTGGAAAAACTATAGCTTGGACTAGATGTACCTTTGTTGGCAAAGTAATGTCTCCGCTTTTTAATATGCTGTCTAGGTTGGTCGTAACTTTTCTTCAAAGGAGTAAGCATCTTTTAATGTCATGGTTGCAGTCATCATATGCAGCATTTTTGAAACCCAAGAAAATGAAGTCCATCATTGTTTCCATTGTTTCCCCATCTATTTGCCATGAAGTGATGGGACTGGAGGTATTCTTCGTTTTTTGAATGTTGAGTTTTAAGCCAGTTTTTTCACTCTCCTCTTTCACTTTCATCAAGAGTCTCTTTAGTTCCTCTGAGTGTTCTCCCATAAGGGTGGTGTCATCTGCATATCTGAGATTATTGATATTTCTCCCAGCAATCTTGATTCTAGCTTGTGCTTCATCTAGCCTGGCATTTCGTATGATGTACTCTGCATAAAAGTTAAACAAGCAAGGTGACAATATACAGCCTTTATGTATTCCTTTCTCAATTTTGAACCAGTTTGTTGTTCCATGTCTAGTTTTAACTGTTGCTTCCTGAACTGCACAGAGATTTCTCAGGAGGCAGGCCAGGTGGTCGGGTATTCCCATCTCTTTAAGAATTTTCCACAGTTTGTTGTGATCAACACAGTCCAAGGCTTTCGTGTAGTCAATAAAGCAGAAGCAGATGCTTTTCTGGAACTCTCGTGCTTTTTCCATGACTTAACAGGTGTTGGCAATTTGATCTCTGGTCCCTCTGCCTTTTCTAAATCCAGCTTGAACATCTGGAAGTTCTCGGTTCACAGGCTATTGAAGCCTAGCTTGGAGAATTTTCTGTATTACACTGCTAGCATATGAGAAGAGTGCAATCGTGCAGTAGTTTGAACATTCTTTGGCATTGTCTTTCTTTGGGATTGGAATTAAAAGTGACCTTTTCCAGTCCTGTGGCCACTGCAGAGTTTTCCAAATTTTCTGGTATATTGAGCACAGTACTTTCATAGCATCATTGTTTAGGATTCGAAATAGCTGAGCTGGAATTCCATCACCTCCACTAGCTTTGTTTGTAGGGATGCTTCTTAAGGCCCACTTGACTTTGCACTCCAGGATGTCTGACTCTAGGTGAGTGATCAGACCACGGTTGTTATCTGGGTCATTCTTGCCACCTCTTCTTAATATCTTCTGCTTCTGTTATGTCCGTACTGTTTCTATAATTTACTGTGCCTGCCTTTGCACAAAATGTTCCTTTGGTATCTCTAATTTTTTGATGCGATCTCTAGTCTTTCCCATTGTATTGTTTTCCTCTTATTTCTTTACACTGACCACTTAAGAAGCCTTTCTTATCTCTCCCTACTATTCTTTGGAACTGTGCATTCAGATGGGTATATCTTTTCTTTTGTCCTTTGCCTTAGCTTCTCTTCTTTTCTCAGCTATTTGTAAAGCCTCCTCAGACAACCATTCTACCTTTTGCATTTCTTTTTCTTGGGGATGGTTTTAATCACCACCTCCTTTACAATGTCGGGAACCTGTGTACATAGCTCTTCAGGCACTCTATCAGATCTAGTCCCTTGAATTTATTTGTTACTTCCACTATAATCATAAGGGATTTGATTTAGGTCATACCTGAATGGTCTAGTGGTTTTCCCCACTTTCTTCAATTTAAGTCTGAATTTGGCAATAAGGAGTTCATGATCTGAGCCATAGTCAGCTCCTGATCTTATTTTTGCTGACTGTATAGAGCCCCTCTATCTTGGCTACAAAGAATATAATCAATCTGATTTCAGTACTGACCATCTCTCGATGTCCATGTGTAGAGTCATCTCTTGTGTTGTTGGAAAACGGTTTTTGCTATGACCAGTGCATTCTCTTGGCAAAATTCTGTTAACCTTTGCCCTGTTTCACTTTCTACTCCAAGGCCAACCTTGCCTGTTACTCTAGGTATCTCTTGACTTCCTACTTTTGCATTCCAGTCCCCTATGATGAAAGGACATCTTTTTTTTGGTGTTAGTTTTAGAAGGTCTTGTAGGTCATCACTGAAACATTCAGCTTTTTCGGCATTAGTGGCTGGGGCACACACGTGGATTACTGTGATACTGAATGGTTTGCCTTGGAAAAGAACAGAGATCATCCTGTCATTTCTGAGATTGCACCCAAGTACTGCAGTTCAGAGTTTTTTGACTATGCGGGCTACTCCATTTCCTCTAAGGGATTCTTGCCCTTAGTAGTAGATAGTCATCTGAACTAAATTTACCCATTCCCATCCATTTTAGTTAACTGATTCCTAAAATGTCAGTGCTCACTCTTGGCATCTCCTGTTTGACCACTTCCAATTTACCTTGATTCATGGACCTAATATTCCAGGTTTCTACGCAATACTGTTCTTTACAGCATCAGACTTTACTTTGATCACCAGTCATATCCACCGGTTATTGTTTTTGCCCTGGCTCCATCTCTTCATTCTTTCTGGAGCTATTTCTCTACTCTTCTCCAGTAGCATATTGGGCAGCTACTGACCTGGGGAGTTTATCTTTCAGTATTATATCTTTTTGCCTTTTTATACTGTTCATGGGATTCTCCAGGCAAGAGAACTGGTTTGCCATTCCCTCCTCCAGTGGACCACATTTTGTCCTAACTCTCCACCATGACCTGTCCATCTTGGGTGGCCCTACACGGCATGGCTCACAGTTTCACTGAGTTAGACAAGGCTGTGATTCATGTGATCAGACTGGTTAGTTTTCTGTTATTGTGGTTTTCATTCTTTCTGCCTTCTGATGGATAAGTATAAGAGGCTTGGAAGCTTCCTGATGGAAGGAACTGGCTGTGGGGGAATCTGGGTTTTGTTCTGGTGGGCACGGCACACTCAGTAAATCTTTAACCCAGTTTTTTGTTAATGGGCGGAGCTCTTTCCCCTCCCTGTTGTTTGGCCTGAGGCCAAACTATGGTAGGGGTAATGGCAATACTTGTGACCTCCTTCGAAAGGACTTATGCCAGCCACCTTTGTATTCAGTGCCCCTGACTCCACGGCAGGCCACTGTCAACCCACAGCTCTGCTGGAGATTCCTCAACACTCAGAGGAAGTCTGGGTCAGTCTCTTGTGGGGTCACTGTTCCTTTCTCCAGTGTCCTCGTGCACAGAAGGGTTTTTTTGTGCCCTCCAAGAGCCTGTTTCCCCAGTCATGTGGAAGTTCTGTAATCAAATCCCACTGGCCTCCAAAGTCAAATTCCCTGGGGTTTCTCAGTCCCTTTGCTGGATCCCAGATTGGGTCCTAGAACTTCCATAAAATTATGAGAACTTCTTTGGTATAACAGTTCTTCAGTTTGTGGGTTGTCTGCTCAGTGGCTCAATGATGGGCCTAATGGCAATCTCCTCCAAGAGGACTTATGCCACATACCATGCTTCCGAGGTCTGCTGCAGCCAGAGCCCTCGTCCCATCCCCACGGCAGGCCACTGCTGACCCATGCGTCTGCAGGAGACACTCACTCAGAGGTAGGTCTGGCTCAGTCTCTATGGGGTCTCTGGTTCCTTGTGTGCAAAACGTTTTGTTTGAGCCCTCCGAGCATCTCCGGCGGATATGAGGTTTGATTCTAAACGCAATTTTGCACCTCCTACCATATTGTCTGGGCTTCTCCTTTGCCCTTGGACGTGGGGTATCTTTTTTTGGTGGGATTCAACATTCTCCTCTTGATGGTTGTTTAGCAGTGAGCTGCAATTTTGAAGTTCTCGCAGGAGAAGATGAGCGCTTGTCCTTCTACTCCGCCATCTGTGACAATATCAGTGTTGTCCATGGTCAGCCTAAATGGTGAGTCAGAAAAGGAAGTCAGAAAATCCTTAGTAGAGATGAACTTGTAATCATTTTATTTATTTAAAAGTACAGAAAAAAAGTAAATGGCCACATAAACTTGGGTTACTAAATGGTGGTAGAGGAAGGAGGGAAGATACTGGAAAGTCAAGACAATAAAAGTATATGAGAAATTTATTAGTCCTGAGTTTAATGCAATTCCAGTTCAGTGCTGTACTTTCATGTTTAGGCCTTCCTGGTTTGTTATTAGAGTTTATATGATGAGATAGAGTCATTATTCTTTTCTGTACTTATGAAAAAAAACTGTAATTCTATTTGGCATGTCCAAAAGTTTGCCGATAGATCTAGTTTATCAGTCCTCCCCAACAGAAATTTTTTGCAAGACGGAATTGTTCTACACTGTCTAATGTTACTACTAACAACATGAGGCTACTGAGCACTTCAAATGTAGTCAAGGAAACCAAACTCTTGATTTTATTTTCATTAATTTAAATGTAAATAACCACAGCTAAAGGCTACCAAATTGGACAGAGGAAGTTTAGATGATTAAAATAAGGCAAATCTATTTTATTTTTACAATACAATACAATATTATCATAAGGCAGAGTCTGAAATATTTCTTCCAACCGGCATATCACTGTGAGTTTAAGTTCTGGAATGACTATAAACCTCCAAATGAAAAGAATATAACAAGAAAACGGGAATATAGAACCAGTTGGGAACACAGCAAAGTGACAGAGGTAGATGGTGAGTATAATGTCTGAATGATACAGACAGAGAATCATTATTTTCATAATGAGTTTATACATAATTGTGGCTATGAAGTATATAAAAATAATGATTCTCTCACAGAAAATAAATAAATTTTTGAACAAATTTTCATACTAATTTTAGTCTTTGCTTTCCAAAAAAAAACTTTTTTTATTGGGAAACTAATTATATTTCTGGTCTAATGATATTTTGCTTCTAAATATAATTTTGAGCTTGATTATTAATTGGTATGATTTTTTGGTTCTCTTAGATTTTTAAAATTCAATTTGATTGCATTACTCTGATTTTGCTGAACACATCTTAAGTTCAAGGGCCCCTCTTAGTTTAAAAGATAATGAGAAATATTATAAAAGCTGTATCAATAATGTTCTAAATGTGAAACATATGTTTCTATTATAGTCTATCTAGATAATTGGCTTTAGACTAAGAACAAGTTATTTTTCATACATGTGTGTCTCATTTTTTCCCTTAAAGCATTTTAGCACAAACTTTGATATAGTATCACATAATTGTACTATCTCTTCTCCTTCATTATTTACATGCATAACCATTGTTGTGTTAGTTATTATAGGAAATTCTGTAACAGAATATTTGGACCACATGCTAAATAAAATACTCCAAATAAGTGAACATATATTTACAATGCATATTTACTTTGAACACCTAAGATTGTGAAATGGATGCTTAAAATCTAATTGATACCACCTTATATTTACCAGCAAAGTCTTTCTTATGACTAAAGTGACAGACAAAAATCTTTGACCTCAATGAAGATACTACCCCTTATGGTGACACTGCACATTCCCCACATTATTTTAAAATATTTTAACATTCAACTGTTGAGGATGACAATTATCAATCTGATTGTAAATGAGAAATATTTTTTAAAGCATCATTTTTTTTATATAATATAGACAGCAATGAATCAATGCCAATAAAATCTTCTGAACTCGAGATATTTCTAACTCTCCCAAAAGGGAAAAAAGAACATCCCCTTATAAATTCTGAAATCTTAGTACTAGGATAGAATGCACTGAAATAAAGAATACCTGAGCATTCCTTAAAGGCATAATATATGGACTGTTTGCCATTTTCATATACTGTACTTCTTACCACTTGAATCACAGGGATTAGTTTCAGGATGAGCAGACTCAGGAGGGAATAATTCCATCCTTCCTCAGTTTGACCTATTAGTTAAGTCAAGAATCGTTCTTTATGGCTGACATACACCAGTGTCCCTCTTCCCCAAACCAGAAGGCTATACCTACCTAAGAAAGATATTATGATGTTCGTGGGGGAGGTGGGGGAGGTGGGGAAGAGAAATTAGGGAACCACATTTTGAAACTGTGTTTGGATCACTATCTTTGGTATTTCTAAGAAAAAAATCATGCTGCTGTGGTTTCAAAAGCTCTTTGAAACAAACACATTTCAGAAGTCATGATGGGAACACATCGTTACACAACACTGTTTTCTTCTTTTTTCTTCCCCCAGTTAATTTTTACTTTCTTCACTGGCAGAAAAGCAGTATGTAACAGCTGTATGATTTATGCAATAATTGATGCAAGACTATATTGAATCCCCTTGCCATTCACCGTATCTTTTGACAATATCAGTAAACGCAGCATGACTTGGTTTCTCAAACATGCAAGGAAGGCCACTTTCAGTGTGCTGGAACACCAAGTGAGACCACAGACTGATGTTTCTGTGTTGCCTGTTCAGGCTGGAAAGCAGGGAAATGGTACTGTTTCTCTTTAATCACTAGCACAATGCAATTTTACTGATCTGTTGACTATGGACAAGTACCAAACATTTTGCCTGATTCTCATCTGGAATTAGAAGTTCCTTTCAGGATAGAGGACAGGTTGGGACTTCTTGGGCCAGGAAGCAGTGATTGCTCCTTGTGGCACATCACAAATGATGGCCAATGCTTCCTTGATTCCGAAATTGTAAAATCTCCTCTTAGTATTAGCAATCAGACTCTTTTCACCCACAACTATAAATTCAATATTCTTGAAAGCTCTTTATGCTAAATTTACTCTCTTCAAAAACAACAACAACAAAAAAATCTGAAAAAAAGTAAACATTTGTCAGACTTTAAGAATCATTTATCTCTTAAAAAGTCAAATGTAAAAGAATGTTTTATCATGTTTCATCATTGGATCTGGGAAGTCTTCACAAGTACCCTTCCCATCAAAAAGCAATCCTGTACCCTGCATACAAATTTACGGTGAAACCCACAGTCTATAAGGCTTTCAGGGGCAGTCTCTCTACAGCTAGGTAAACTTTAAGGTCCCTGTGAGCCTAGAGGAACTGTCACTGCCATTGTCATCAGCACCATTACTGCTACCACCGTGCCAGCAAATCCAGAAGTTACTACACAAATCAAGTCAAATGAGGCTTCATGATTCGAGACAAACTATTAGAGACAATATATTACCACTTATTGGTGTGTTCCCTTCACTCTTTTGTGGAGAACTCAGTGCTGGCTCTATTTTTTTTTTTTTTTCTAAAAGACAATTTTTAAAAGCTTTAAAGTACAATGTTTTATGATTACTCTATTTAAAAAACTGTAATCACTCTTCCTTTGAAAGCAGTGAATACTCTACAACAGAGGTTAGAAAAGATGTTTTGTAGTACTAAAAATTTAAATAAATTCCTTGGAGAGGTTCAGAATTGATAATGGGAGGAGAAAGATAAAAGATAGCAATATATATTAAAAAAATAGAAGTAGAATAAATCAGTAGTTTTTATCACCATATGCTTCGGATCCCTTACTTTTAAGGCTTGAGTATTCTGCTAACACTACAGACATTTTCCAAGTGTCAGTGTTCAAAATAAAATATGAAATCAAACACTTCTTACTATGAAGACGATTACATAATTGTTTCAATGCAACAGAGAAACAATACTTAGGAGTACAGTCTACTGTTAAATCACAAACAATACTAACTATTATGTATTCTGTTTTAAGGATACTCAATATATTAAACATCTGGATTCAGAAGAAAATGTCAAAGAAAATTAGAGGTAAGAGGAACTTCAAAGATCATTGACTACAAGCTGCTACTACTATGACAAAGAAATGGAAATCAATGAAACCTGAACACTTTGTTTCAGCATTCTTGATTCAACTGAGTTGTAGAAGCTATTAGTCATCAGAAAGGAATTTAGATGAGGCATGAATCAAGTTTAGTTTTTTCAAAAGGCATGTTGTATTTGAGATATTTGGGAATTACCTTAATTTTTTCTAGAGATTAAATGAAAGTTTTGGTCAAATAATGGGCAACAAAATAATTAATTTTCTCATTTAATTGACCAAATGATTTATTAGAGGTTACCTTTAAATATTAGTTTGTCAAGTGAGAATATACTTAAAAGTTACAAGATTATTTGTCCATAACCTCTTAGGAATGCATCTGTAATAAGAAATGAGGTATGTCTCTGGAACCTCATAAGGCAGTGATCAACATCCTAACAATACTCTCGGCAAATACAATAAAGAACTTAGAATATTTCTGATATTCCAAAACCCATGTCTATTGTAATCCAAATGCAATTCAGAGAAGCAAGTTGCTGAGTTAGCAAAGGAAAATGCTGAGTTAGGAGAACCAAATGGCATTTGGTTTTTGTTTGATTGAATATTATTTGTACCATAAATTCTTAACCTGTAAACCATGGACAGGATTAACAGGAATGTGTACTCACTATGTAGGTGTATTATAGTATTGATTTTAGAAGGTGTCTGCAATGAGTCACAAATGTGAATTACATAGGTAATTTTAATTTTATAGTATCTTTAGGTGAAAGCAATTTTAATACAGGCTACTTAGCATAATACATCCAAAATATTGTTAGTTCAAACTGTAATCAATATAAAAATGATTGATGAGAAGTTTTACATTTTTTGATATTAAATTTTTGAAACCTAGTATGTAATACCTACAGTGCATTTCAATTTGGACTTGCCACACTGCAAGTGCTTAATACCCACATGTGACTAGTGGTTCCCATAAGGACAATGAAGATCTAGAGATTAAGACCTAGAACAGGCATCAGGAAATACATCATGAATACTATTTCTTTCTGTTGATCAACTGATAAATATTTAGTGCCACTGAATTTGAAATGATCCTCTTTGATAATTACTCCTATTTCTGTGCTTCAAACTACGGGCCTACAGGAAATATTTAATGGCCAAAAGATCTAGAAATTATCATCCTCTGAAAAGTGCCATTCTGAGAGGGAAGGATGCCGAAATGGACCACAAACAGAGAAAAGGAAATAGGCAGAGATTATGAAAATCTGCACTGTTGAAATGGTTCCTAATTTCACAGAAAAATCATCACATGACAAAATGTCTAAGTGGAGTTGAGTATCTTTTGTATATCTGTAAAAGGCAACATTCAGTGAACTGGTGCAGCCTCTATGGAAAACATTATGGAGGTTACTTATAAAACTAAAAATGCAGTTGCCATATAATCCAGCAACCCCACTCCTGGACATGTATCCAGAGAAAATTATAATTTGGAAGGGTACATGCACTCCAGGGTTTACAGCAGCATTATTTACAACAGCTAAGACATGGAAGCAACCTAAAATGTCCATTAACAGATGAATGGATAAAAAGATATAGTACATATATATACAACAGAATAGTATTCAGCCATAAAAAAAGAATAAAATAATGCCATCTGCAGCAACATGAATGAGCCTAGAGATTATCATACCAAGTGAAATCAGAAAGAGAAAGACAAATACCATATGTTATCACTTATATATGGAATCTAAAATATGACACAAATGAACTTATCTATGAAATAGAAACAGACTCACAGATATAAGGAAGAGATTGTGGTTGCCAAGGGGGAGGGAGAATGGGAGACAGAATGGATTGGAATTTTGTGATTAGCAGATGTAAACTATTATAGAGAGAATGAATAAACAACACAATCCTTCTGTATAGCACACAGAACTCTATTTTATATCCTGCAATAAACCATAAGAGAAAACAATATGAGAAAGAATAAATATACATATAACCAAATCATTTTGCTGTATACTGGAAATTAACAAAGTATTGTAAACCAATAATACTTCAATAAAATACATTAAAAAAATAACATTCAAGAGCTTGTGGAATCTTAGCAATTAAGAAATGCCCTTGAAATAGCAGATACTATGATTAAATTTTGCTTAATTGCAACTATATTGATAAATATGCAAAAACTATGTACATGATAAAAGTGATAAATAATCTAATTTTTTTTCTGAGTTTGTCATACTGTTATAATCAACCCTACCAAAAGTTAACCCTTTTCAATACTTATCTGATCTCTTTATTTCATGGAGTCATGGTTATGGAAGCACTACAGAATCTTGAGGATGGTATCTTTCCTCTTTCTCTATCAGTTCAGTTCAGTCACTCAGTCGTGTCTGACTCTTTGCGACCCCATGAACCACAGCATGCCAGGCCTCCCTGTCCATCATCAACTCCTAGAGTTTACCCAAACTCATATCCACTGAGTCTGGTGATACCATCCAACCATCTCATCCTCTATCAACCCCTTCTCTTCCTGCCCTCAACCTTTCCCAGCATCAGGCTCTTTTCAAATGCATCAGGTGGCCAAAATATTGGAGTTTCAGCTTCAGCATCAGTCCTTCCAATGAACACCCAGGACTGATCTCCTTCAGAATGGACTGGTTGGATATCCTTGCAGTCCCAGGACTCTCAAGAGTCTTCTCCAACACCACAGTTCAGAAGCATCAGTTCTTCAGCACTCAGCTTTCTTTATGGTCCAACTCTCACATCCATACATGACTACTGGAAAAACCATAGCCTTGACTAGATGGACCTTTGCTGACAATGTCTCTGCTTTTTAATATGGCAATCTTTCTTTACAGCGCTCATATAACTAAAAAGGACATTTGAGGTATATTAACTCTCCATGGGTGATAATAATCTGCTTTTTGTACTGCCATGTACAAGGGTATACAGTGTGACAGTAAAGACAGAGTGCTTGTTTCCTTCACCTCAGTTTAGGAAGAGATAAAAAGATGTACTAATATTTCCTAGACACTGGAAGTCTGAGAGATTTCTTCCCTTATCTTGTAAGAAATCAACAGTAAACTGGTTTTGTATCTTGAAAGTTGTGACAGGAAAGTCACATGTGGGTAAAAGTATTGCCAGTTAAGACAACAGTGCAACATGTTTGGTTGGCAAAAGGAGAAATCATTTTTTCATCTGATTCTGGGGATTTTTTTCTTTAATTTAAGCTCTCATTGGTGATTGCACATCCTCGATCCACCTGGTGGGTAGTGAAACTTTCAAGGGTGCAGCTGAGTTGGTCCTAAAGGAGCCACAAGATAGTGTAGATACTGTAGAGAAGCCTCTGGAAGACAGGAAAAGCGAGCAAAGAACAGCATGGCTTCTCCCTTCTTTCTACTCTCTGTTCTACCCCCAGTGTTTTTGGCCACTCCTATATGTTGATACATGTATTAATATAAATGTAGTAGGAGCTGAAAAGTTATTCAGGAAATCTGACCAATGTTAAAAAGCCAAACTAAATAATTCAGACACAAGAATTTTTCTTTTTCCTCTTGAGAAGGTTTTTATTCCTAAAATATTTCGGTCATTTCCTTTACTCTCTGTTAAGATACTGACACGTTTCTCAGGTTTGCCAAGAGTGAGAATGAATCAGCTTTTATTACATGGATCGTATGTATGAGAGGCTTTGAGATACCCTAAAGTATTAATGTCATAATGTCAGCTCAATTCATCACACATTGATTTTTAAGCTAAAATATATTATTTATACTGTGATTGCTGCTTGCTATTTTCCTATAGTGATCATAATAATCACTCTGTATTTTCTCATTCCAGTTTGCAGTCTCTGGAGGAGTGTAACTATTTATTATTGCCCTTATTTTTTATATTAAAAAAACTAAAATGAAGAAAATTTAAACTTGATCACAGTGATTTAGTAATTTACTGATATAAGCCATATGGTATATTTTTTCCTGTTTCAGTATGCTTTTTAAATAAGTTATTTTTCCTACATAATTTTTAAAAAGTATTATTTATTCCTACTCTTAGTTTCATATATATGCATAATTATACACACTGCTTACATACTGCTCACAATTTCTTACATATAGAATTGCACTCCATTAATAAAATTTCCAAGTGAATAAAGCATGAATCAGCAATGTAACTGATCTTCTGTTTCATTATTGGCCTAAAGCACAAACCTCTGACTAAAGAAAAAAATATATTCCCTTAGATATAAAACACTGCTGCTCCTAAGACTTTGTCCTTCCACTATGGAGATGTTAAGTAACAAACAAAATAATCAGACAAAAAATAATCAAGTAATATTTATTTAAACCCATCAAACTTGAAAGGGCGTATGTTTAGAATGATTTACTAACCACTTCAAAAAAGCAGAATGCTAGATAATATAATATTTCTTTACACATTTTTCAATAGATATTCATTGAATATCAGTATGAAGCAGTCACTAATGTGAAAGTTTCATATAAATATAGGTAAGGAATGGTTTCTGCCTTTAAAGAAGTGAAAATCTGGTAACAAACTCTCACAAAAATATCCATAAGCAATGACAAAATATTGCACACACACTCACAGTAAAAATCATCATAAGAGAGAGAAGTCTTATTTAAGAGACGAATGTGAAGGAATGCAGTTGGAAAGGGTTTTACAAAAGAGGATGCACTTGAGTTTTAAAAGCTGAAAAGGTGACCACCATGAGAACTTTATAAGAGAATTTTATAGTCTAGGCAGGAATAAAGCACAAAGCACAGAAGTAGGAAACAGAAGGAAGTGCTCAGGACAGCTGAAGCATATGGAGGAGGCAGTGATGAATAATGAGGGGAGAGGGCTCTCATCAGGGGGTAATCTCATAGGTTACTTCCTGAATAAACACATTGATTATCATACTTTGGAGTAGCTCTCCTGTGCTAGCCTGGAAAAGCTGTCTGCTCTCCAGGATACTGAGTTCATAAGGCCTGGGAAATAATAAGTTCTCAGATCATAGATCCTGGACCCCCCAAAATTTTAAGTCACACATTTAGAGCTTAAGAAATAAGACAGTGGCTGACAGCTTTCTTCTTCAGTCCAGACCCTTCTAGGAGGCCCCTGGGTTTATCTGGGTCTACTCAGAGTATCTGCAGATACCATTCTCTGGGATTTTAGAATTTTTCCTAAACTTAGATTGAACATTCCATAAGAGTTGATGTATGTTGCTCAGTCCTGACCAAATCTGTCACAATCCTAAATATTTCAGACTGTTCAGAAAGCTGGATAATGTGTATGAAACTGGAACGCAACTGCTGGATGAATAAGGTACTATATCCTCCCTTATTATAGTTAAGGATTCAAATGGTTTCAGTTTGATTTCATGTAACTGTGTTTGAGCCACTACTGCTGCTGCTGCTGCTGTTGCTGTTGCTAAGTCGCTTCAGTTGTGTCCGACTCTGTGAGACCCCATAGACGGCAGCTCACCAGGCTCTGCTGTCCCTGGGATTCTCCAGGCAAGAACACTGGAGTGGGTTGCCATTTCCTTCTCCAATGCATGAAAGTGAAAAGTGAAAGTGAAGTCACTCAGTCGTTTCTGACTCTTACCGGCCCCATGGTCTGCAGCCTAACAGGCTCCTCCGTCCATGGGATTTTCCAGGCAAGATTACTGGAGTGGGGTGCCATTGCCTTCTCCAGTTTGAGCCACTATGGTGTATTAACACATGGGCTAATGGGTAGGTGGAATATCAAGGGTGAAAACAGATAGTTCACTACCCTCAAAGGTCATGACCCCAAATTAGGTTAGATGGTACACTTGTATGCTTAACCTCCAATGGCCAGTGGTGATATAGCTGGAAACTAGAGGAACAAGGGATTCTTTTCTACTCTTTCCTTTCTCTGTGGTAGTTACAGAAATAATCATATTTAAGAGGCAGAAGTTTCTCAAAGTTATAGTGAAGCAGAGTAATGGTACAGAGAGACAATTCCACCATTAGCTGTGGTCTCTTCCAATAGTAAGCCTCTAGACACTATCAGAGCTTTCTGCCAGGAATGTGGGCTTATAAAAATGAGGGAAAAAAGACCTCCACAAATGACATAACAAGATATACCAATTATTACTACATAATAAACCACACAACACTTAGTGGTTCAGAGCAATAACTTTTTTTGGCTCACAGCTTTGTGTGTAAGGTGGCAAGTTAGCTAATCTCCATTTGGCTCGCTTATGCTGCTACAGTTGGCGGGTGGGTCAGCCACCACCAAATTTGGATGGCCTTATTCACATGTGTGCCAACTGACATATTATTGGCCAAGGTGACAGAAATAGCCTCTGAGGCCCTTAGACTTAGAACAGGCACACTACACATTCTACTGGCCAAAGCAAACTACAGTCAGCTGAGATTTCAAAAGTGGGGAAACAGATGCTGTAAAGTCACATTGTGAAGACTCTGGATACAGGAATTAGAGGAGAACTGTGGCCATATTTGCAGACTACCAAATAAGAGGATTGAGAAAATTTTTTTAAATAGCACTGCACATTTGTACATCTTTTCCACCATATATGTTTTATGGTAATGCACTGTTTGTTATTTAGTCGTGTCTGGCTGTTTGTGACTCCATGGACTGCAGCATGTCCTTCACTATCTCCAAGAGTCTGCTCAAACTCATGTACATTGAGTTGGTGATGCCATCCAACCACCTCATCCTCTGTCGTCCCTGCTCCTCCTGCCCTCAATCTTTCCCAGCATCAGGGTCTCTTCTAATGAGTTGGCTCTTCTCATCACAATCAAAGTATTGGAGTTTCAGCTTCAGCAACAATCCTTCCAGTGAATATTCAGGGTTGATTTCTGTTAGGATCAACTGGTTTGACCTCCCTGCAGTCCAAGGGCCTCTCAAGAGTCTTCTCCAGCACCACATTTCAAAAGCATCAATTGTTCAGTGCTCATATTTCAATAGAACAAAACCTGAAATGGCTGGCAGTGTGACAAGGAAGGGCATTGGTTGAGGGCAGATTAACTAAAAACATACTTGAAATACAGTTAAAGGGTGATTAAGTTAATCAAGGAAAGAAATACAACTTTCGTAACAATCCCTATGATTGAAGAGTTTCCATGAAAGTCTAAAGGTAATCATTTGAAACCTAACTATTCTTTAGGCTCTGCTGTGTTCATCATACTTAAGATTTTGTGTTATAACAACATCCTATGGCTGATTTATAAATGTATAAAGAATAGTTTCTCTTTCTAATATCCTTCAATCCAATTCTAAAACATGGTTGGTTGCTTTTTTAAAAATAATTTTATTTATTATTTGCGGCTGGGTTGGGTCTTCCTTGCCTTGTGCAGTTAGTGGGGGCTACTCTCTTGTTGTGGGGCGCAGGCTTCAGCAGTTGTGGTGTACGGGCTTAGTTTCTCTGTGGCATGTCAGATCTTCCTAGACCAGGGATCGAACGCATGTCCCCTTGGATTAGCAGACAGATTCTTAACCACTGGACCACCAAGAAATCCGTTGGTTGGTTTCTTTATGATTTCTTGCCATATCTTTTCTATATGTTTCTGTCCAATTTTATTACTGAGAGACACCATGACGTGCCACAGGGGATGTGACATTAATACTGCCTGTGTCATAAGGATACTGTGTTTTGCCTCAGAATAAAAGCCTGCATCCAAAATCAAGTTCTTCAGCCAGTCTGTGAGATGGATCAGTCTGGCGACACTTGGACCTTCGCTAAGAGTCACTCATTGCAAGCCTCCAGCCCTTTCAGGCTGGCAGAAGTGCTGTAATTAGACACGGAGTCCGAAAGAAGCCTCGCTGGTGGCTGCAGTCCAGTTCTGAGAGTGCAAGGCAGGGGTGATGATTTTGAGCATATGCTAGAGCCAGGAGTGGTGGGGAAAAGGCAGGGCTCCTGCTGCCCCTGTTGATCCTTCTGAGATGGAAAGAACAAGATTTATGGCAGGTTCCACAGCCTTCAAAGCAGGCCAGCAAGCTCCATGTGTTCTTTTTCTGATTGAAAGCCTGGATACACACTGTGTATATAACTTGGCCTAAGTAAAATAACTCAGCTGACCCATATTTACATTTCACTGCTGGTGTCCTAAACACAACTAGGATGGGCCTGGTGGCTGGTCTTGGCACACAGCACACAGGACAATGTTTGTGCTTTCCTTCTTTTGGTGCCCCAGACATTAGCTTCATTTCTGATTGGCATTAGCATCTGCAGCTGTTTCTGCTTTTCTCCCCATCTCAGGCCTCTCGGCGATAGCACCGCTTCATGTCATCCATTCATTCTTCACCAAACATTCATGAAAATCTGCTCTGCAGTAAAATTAAAAAAAAAAATCTCTCAAGATAAGAATATTTTCTTAATTTTCTGTGACAAGTAGTCATAAAAGCCCAACAAATTTGCTCTTCTTCAGTTCTCATATCTTTCATTTGGAGACAGCTGAGCACAATGAAGACTGTGTGATGATTCTTGTAGTCCCAGCATGCTGACCCACAGACTGTGAACAAAATGCAACTTCATTTCTGTCTTCTCCTGGATGTATCCTTCCCCAAGTAAGTAAGGTTTAGTTGCTCAGTTGTGCCTGGCTCTTTCCAACCCCATAAGCTGTAGCCTGCCAGATTCCTCTGTCCATGAATTCCCTACCCCTGATGAAAATTCTGACAGTCACAGGGCTTTTGTTCCCACTCACTCCTAGATAACACAATGTCTTAAAATATTGGTAAGTCAAAAACCAGTTTCGTTCCAAGAATATCTACTGAAATATTCTGATCACTAAATCTTCTCTTCCACAATCCAGATTTGCTTCACGGAGTTGGTGTTCTGCCCGCCACCTCTTCTGGTCGAGATTTTCCTTCACTCACTAGTGCAGTGAATGAAGAGATCAGATGGTTTTTACTTGGACTAGTACCATCTCAGGTTGACAGTCTTCTCTGGCCTTGAAGGAAGACAGAAGGTTGCTTCTTCTACTGGGCCTTGTGGAGTTTCCTTCCTGGGCTCCTGAGTCCCAAAGAGCCCAAATCCCTGGGGAAATGACCTCTATGCTGGCAGGCAGTGGGACATTCCACAACGCATCTTCTTTCTTCTGCTGCCGAGGTCTTCCTGCCCCTTGCGTGGCACTATGGGACAGGAGCCAAAAGTCTCATGTTGGCTCTTTTGCTTTAAATGGCCCATATCTGATTTACAAGAAGTGGTGGTATATTCTGTGAGAACTCTGAAAGTTTAAGTAAAGCCAAGGCAGTGTTCTTCCGACTCTATCACCAAATCTAGTGGTATCACATCAGGTGGTTCTCAAAGATCACCGAAAGCTTGGGTTCAGAAATTACCATGCTCCAAAATTAAATTTTGAGGGCTTAAAGAAAAGCACAAACTTTCTCCAACAAGATCTCCTTACCAGTCTCTTTCCAAGGTCTCTGAAATCTTTTTTATGTCCTTGATTTGGCAGAGGGGTGCAAGAGTCACGGTTTTGGGGTTCTGTTTCCTTTAAAAAATCAGGGTATGAGGACAGGGACATAAGCTATCCACACTATCTGTTATCCGATACTTTTCCTTACTGTACCTCAGTGGAAATCTGAAGTAGGCACGGTCCCATACTAACTTATTACACTCACTAGATAACTTTGCAGTAACAATTTAATCTTCTGGATCTGTATTTTCTCCTTCATAAAATGAGAAGGGTGAAGCTCAATTTCTAGAGTCCTTTCCAGCTCTCAGACTTGGGTTTTTGAAGTTAAGGTTCAATAGGCAGTGTAACACGATGGAAAACACATTGAGATGGCTGTCAAGAAATATAATCCCTGCTGTAATCCAAGTAACTACTTGAATGACATTTTAAAAGTCTTCTAATTTATCTGGGACTTAGTTTTCTAACATACAATGGGGGAGCAGGTACTGGATGACTTGTAAGAATCTCACTCAGAGATTATGGACTGTTTCTGAAGATTCCCTCCATTATAAGTCCTTACTTTTTCACTAACAAAATAAGATTTTAAAACAGGAAAAATATCACAACTAAGCAAAAAATATATCCGAGAAATTTCCTGGCCAGAAAAATCTTAACAAAAGATGCAGTATTTAAGATGATTAATATTTTGGAAGGCTACACAGTGGGCATCTTTGGAATCTGAAAACTTGGTTTCTGGTTCTACTTTTGCCTCTTCCCCAGCTGCACAAGCAAAGATGTATCACAAAATCACTTCAAATTTCATTACTATTATTAGTAGTAGTTCAGTTCAGTCACTCAGTCATGTCCAACTCTTTGCAACCCCATGGACTTCAGCATGCCTGGCATCCTTGTCTATCACCAACTCTCAGAGTTTACTCAAACTCAAGTCCATTCAGTTGATGATGCCATCCAACCATCTCATCCTCTGTTGTCCCTTGTCTGCCTGCCCTCAATCATTCTCAGAATCAGGGTCTTTTCAAATGAGTCAGTTCTTCACAACAGGTGGCCAAACTACTAGAATTTCAGCTTCAACATCAGTCCTTCCAATGAATATTCAGGACTGATCTCCTAAAGGATGGACTGGTTGGATCTCCTTGCAGGCCAAGGGACTCTCAAGAGTCTTCTCCAACACCACAGTTCAAAAGCATCAATTCTTCAGTGCTCAGCCTTCTTCACAGTCCAACTCTCACATCCATACATAACCACTGGAAAAACTATAGCCTTGACTAGACAGACCTTTGTTGGCAAAGAAATGTCTCTGCTTTCTAATATGCTATCTAGGTTGGTCATAACTTTTCTTCCAAGGAGCAAGTGTCTTAATTTCATGGAGGCAGTCACCATCTGCAGTGAATTTTGGACCCCCCAAAAATAAAGTCAGCCACTATTTCCATTGTTTCCCCATCTATCTGCCATGAAGTGATGGGAATGGAAGCCATGATCTTAGTTTTCTGAATGTTCAGTTTTAAACCAACTTTTTCACTCTCCTCTTTCACTTTCATCAAGAGGCTCTTTAGTTCTTCTTCACTTTCTGCCATAAGGATTACATCTGCATATCTGAGGTTACTGCTATTTCTCCCAGCAACCTTGATTCCAGCTTGTGCTTCTTCCAGCCCAGCATTTCTCATGATGTACTCTGCATAGAAGTTAAATAAGCAGGGTGACAATATACAGCCTTGACATACTCCTTTTCCTATTTGGAACCAGTCTGTTGTTCCATGTCCAGTTCTAACTGTTGCTTCCCGACCTGCTTATCAATTTCTCAGGAGGCAGACTGGGTGGTCTGGTATTCCAATCTCTTTCAGAATTTGCCACAGTTTGTGGTGATCTACACAGTAAAAGATTTGACGTGGTCAATAAAAGCAAAAATAGATGTTTCTCTGGAACTCTCTTGCTTTTTCGATGATCCAGCGGATGTTGGCAATTTGATCTCTGGTTCTTCTGCCTTTTCTAAAACCAGCTTGAACATCAGGAAGTTCACGGTTCACGTATTGCTGAAGCCTGGCTTGGAGAATTTTGAGCATTACGTTTCTAGTGTGTGAGATGAGTGCAAGTATGTGGTAGTTTGAACATTCTTTGGCATTGCCTTTCTTTGGGATTGGAATGAAAACTGACCTTTTCCAGTCCTGTGGCCACTACTGAGTTTTCCACATTTGCTGGCATATTGAGTGCAGCACTTTCACAGCAGCATCTTTTAGGATTTGCAATAGCTCAAGTGGAATTCCATCACCTTCACTGGCTTTGTTCTTAGTGATGCTTCCCAAGGCCCACTTGACTTCGCATTCCAGGATCTCTCTCTCTAAGTGAGTGACCACACCATCAAGGTTATCTGGGTCATGAGGATCTTTTTTGTATAGTTCTTCTGTGTATTCTTCCTACTTCTTCATAATATCTTCTGCTTCTCTTAGGTCCTAACAGTTCTGTCCTTTATTGTGCCCTCCTTTGCATGAAATATTCCCTTGGTATCTCTAAAATTTCTTGAAGAGATCTCTACTCTTTCCCATTCTATTGTTTTCCTCTATTTCTTTGCACTGACCACTGTGAAAGGCTTTCTTATCTCTCCTTGTTATTCTTTGGAACTCTGCACTCAAACGGGTATAACTTTCCCTTTCTCCTTTGCCTCTTGCGTCTTTTCCTTTCTCAGCTATGTGTAAGGACTCCTCGGACAAGATGTTTCCTTTTCTTGAGGATGGTCTTAATCCCTGCCTCCTGTACAATGTCATGAACCTCCATCCATAGTTCATCAGGCACTCTATCAGATCTAATCCCTTGAATCTAGCTGTCCACTGTGTAATTATAAGGGATTTGATTTAGGGCATACCTGAATGGTCTAGTGGTTTTCCCTACTTTCTTCAATTTAAGTCTGTATTTGGCAATTAGTAGTAGTAGTAGTAATAATAATAATAATTGACAGGGTTGATTTGAGGATCATATGACATAAATTTGATAGTGGTATTTATAGTATGAAATGAATGCTGACTGTTACCTTTAAATACATTCAGTAGTCTAGAAAGAAAACACTTATTTTTCTACTTAATCAGAATAGTGATGAAACAGTAACTGTGTGATTATTACCTAAATGTACAAGCCTGTAATACAACCAGAAACATGAGGGTTATTAAAACTGAGGGCCAGAAAGTAAAGGAGACCCTGAATGTAGTAAGGGATACATTCTAAGATCTTTGTGACTCTACTGACTGGCTAGGCTCTTGATTTTCTCTCATATCATATTTTAGTCAAGCCACATGCCATATTCCTGAGACTATCCCCATGTGAGTAGTTGAAACATTGACTAGAACATTCCAGTCATACTTACACAAGGAGTGGGGTATTCTTGTTCAAGTCTGGTCCAAATCGTCACTAAAGTAGACATTTCACTCTTTAATGTCCCTAAAAGCCATGTCCCTAGGAGGCATCATTCTTTTAAATTCCTTGATATCTTCTTCACATTCAACCTCAATATTATGCTTTCTTTTTAGGGGGAATATAAAAAAATGTTTGCTTTTATTTGTTAGGGCTTTTTAAAATCTTTTTAAAAGAATTATTATGGAAGTTTATATATTACCTAGGGGAGACAATTTCATTCTCTGGTGGATGACTCGAATTCATGCCTTTGCAAAATGACAAATATCATCTAACACATCCTAAAATCTCTAAAGTCCTGACCACTGGATCCTCAGTGCCAAAGTCTGCTACCATATCTAACAGCTCACCATGAACACATTTCCTTATTGATTCAATTTCCCTGTTTTCAGTCACACACCCCTCTTCAAAACTCCAACATCTCTGCTTTCTCCCTTTGATAATCTCACTTTTTAATTAACTGAGAAAATGAAAATAACCCCATTTCCCAAAACTAATTACTGACCCATCCAGTGATTTCTGTCCTGAAATCAACCCCCATGCCCACCTATGTCACTATTTCCTCTTCTATTCTGAACTGTGCCCACCAGCAGGCAAACAGGCTGAATTCTCTCCCACATTTGAATCCCTTTTTTGACCACTACTCCTTTTCCTTACCTGCCCTATTTGTCTCTTCTGCTTCTTTTCTAAACTGCTGCCAGTGCTTAATATATTTCCTCTTATACACTCTCTTGAACCTACCCTAGACTGGCTGAAATTCCTACCACACCAAATATTCTGTGCTGACTAACAATGACTTCCATCTTGCAAGATCAAATAAGTGCTTTCTATGTCCTCACATTTCTCAAATGATTCACTGTTAGTCAAACAGTATTCTCACAGTTGATGGTTACTTTCTTCTTCAAAACCTCTTGTCTCTAAGTTTCTGGGAAACCATACTCTTCTGATTTACTTTCTGATACATTAACTGTACTTTCTCAGTCTTGTTTGCTGAACTTTTTCCCCAACCTAAATGTTAGACTAGCCAAGAGGTTGACCTCATATTCTTTCTCCTCTCTGTTTACACAGACTCCCTAGATTGTATCTTATATCCGTTTTCTTTTCCATATACACATAGTTCACCTACTATTATGGCTTTAAAGAAAATGTAAATGTAGATGAATTGTAAATTCATATAATACGTCTCTATCTTTTCCCTGAGGTCCACACTTGTAAAGCCAACTGCTACTTAATGATTATCATTAAAAATGTATACTGCTGCTGCTGCGCTAAGTCGCTTCAGTCGTGTCCAACTCTGTGCGACCCCACAGACAGCAGCCCACCAGGCTCCCCCGTCCCTGGGATTCTCCCGGCAAGAACACTGGAGTGGGTTGCCACTTCCTTCTCCAAAGCATGAAAGTGAAAAGTGAAAGGGAAGTCGCTCAGTCGTGTCCGACTAGTAGCGACTCCATGGCCTGCAGCCTACCGGGCTCCTCCACCCATGGGATTTTCCAGGCAAGAGTACTGGAGTGGGGTGCCATTGCCTTCTCCAAAAATGTATACTAGGCACCTCAAATTTAACACAACAAAAACAAGGTTTATTTTTATCAACATCTAAACCATTTTTCCCAGTCTTCTCCATCCAACTAAATTACACCCCTTCCTATGAAGTTACTCAGACCAAAATCCAAGCAGTCATCTATGACTGTTCTCTTTCCTTCACATCCCACATCTAGTTCAGCAGCTAAGTCAATTTGGCTTTGTACTGAGATTATAATCTTGCTCATTTCTCTCCGTATAAACTATATCACTTCAGTGCAGGCCATTTTTCTAACTTGATTTTAGCAACAGCCTCCCTACTGGTGCCCTTGCTTCTACCCTTATCCACAGTCAACTCATCCTCCATTCAGTCTGTCTCTGATGGCATAACTCTTCTTGAGACCCTCTAATGCCTTGACATTGCTTTTAAAATAAAATGTGTGTACACTAAACAAAATTCAACTTTCTCACATTAAAAAAACTGCATTTTTGTTAAAGAAGAGAGATTATGGATATATAAACTATATATGTCTATACAGACATGTATACATACACATAGCAAGATACTGAATAACTTAAATAAGTCAACAAGTTAAACTATTGTTTTTATTTCTTATAATACGTTACTATCTTTAATTAAAAGCCAGCTGACAAATACAAAAAAGAAGAATAAAAAGGTGTCATAAAATGTTAAGATAACATGATACTTCTAAGAGCTTTTGTGTTTTGAATTAATTTCTTCAGATTAAGTACCCAGGTTCCTAGAAACGGCCACTCCTTCAGCCACTCATCCCTCATTAGAGTGACTTGAATAGGAAAAAAATGTATATATATGAAGTAATGATATATATATATGAAGTATATATATATAAATATATATGAAGTAATGATCTGACTCAACACACTTTTCTATTAATAGTCAGTCCCCTTTTGTTAGTCTCCAAGCCAAGACTCTTCATGTTATACAACAGTGGAATGGAAGGGACCCAAGAAGTGACAAGCTACATTACAAAGCTTTCAAAGGAAATTTAAATTTTTGCTTATTTACTCATCTGTGTATATCCTCTATTAACTGATGTAAAATTTATCAAAATAATCAAATCTCCCAGAAATCATAAAGGGTGTGAAAATCATTACTCACAAACAATGCCTTTTTTCTTCATACACATACCTAGCTCCTGGTGAGTCTGAGACTTTTCTAATCCTCCCGAGTATGTGAATAACAGCACATTATTCAGAGCTAAAACATTCCACCTTCCCAAGCATTTCAATCTGAAATCAAGATAGTGCTTCAGTGTTTGTTCAGTGACCATCAAATGCCCCAATACTGGAAAGTATTTCTGCACTACATCTTGTACTGGGCTTTGGGCCAAAAACTTCCCACTGTAGATGTTCCCATTGGCCTCTATAAGGGAGAAATGATTTTACCCTAAACTTTAATTAGAAAGAAAATGGTGATAAAACTGGTTAGCCTTTTCCTCCCATGCTGGGTAAAGCAACCATCACATCTCTAAATGGATAAAACTCTCTACCTAAAATTTTGCCACTGACTACTGAAGTAATGAGAACTATTCCCCTCCTGGCTAGCTTTCCCCATATCAGATTCCTTACCCTCTCGGGGGATGAGGCCAACCCACCATGAAGCAAAGCCACTCTCATCTTCCTGCTGCAACAACTGTTGGGACCGAGCCATGGAGGAAACACTGTGGGAAAGCAATCAAGACAGCAGCGTGAGTTAATTCTGTGCTGTCAGAATACAGCTTCATAACTCACAGATGTGAGGAACTGACAAGAAGACCTTACAGTCAAATCAACTTCTCCACTCATCAAAGAGTCTCTTTATCCCTGGAAATGATATAAACTTCAAACCCAATCACAATCTGGTTCATTTCCTGTTGCCCAAAGAAATGTCTGTTCATAACTTTCATTTTAATGGTTTTAACATAAACAATCTCCTCACCATCATAAATTCACCAGTTCAGATTTGAAAGATAAACTCTGTAACAATGGTTCAATAATTTCAAAGGATATTTTTATAAGAGGAAGCTCATCATTGTATGGGATTGTGTATTGTGTGTGTGTGTCTGTGTGTGTCTGTGTGTGTGAAGGGTCGGGGAGAGAAAGAAGAGACAGTGGAAAGAAAGGGAAGGTAAAGTTCCCACAAAATGAAATTGTTTAGCAGAATACAAATATTTCCCAGCAACCCAACTGAGATCAGCCATAAATAAATTTCAAAGGAACACCTCAGTAGTCAACTTTGAGCCCTCACAGGCTGATCTGTTAACTCTATATCATCCTTCTGGGTTATGGGGTCGCAGAAAGTCGGGCACAACTGAGTGACTGAACAACAACAATAACAATACCATACTTCCAGTAACACTTTATTACTCGTATCAATAGCCAAGATATTCAGAAAAGACATTTAGAATATCTGGCTCATAAATCCTGTCCTAGTCAATGCACGTGCTGACTTACATAACCCCATCATCTAGGAGAGCCATGCATTTTGGCTTGTCTGACTCAATGACCCACTAGTGACTTTATTTTACCATCTCCTCCCTGTGACTAAAGAGAAATAGTAGCAAAATTAATGGCAAAATAGCTGCATAAAATATGTACCCTGAACTGTGATAAAGATAATGTATCTAATTACAGTCCAAGAAGTCCTCATGAATATAACGCTCAAAGCAGGAACTCGTTCCTTTAATTATATACGCAGTAAAGATGGCTAAGGGTCTGAGAACACTGATTATTGTCATTTTATACTTTCAAGGGAGCCTGGTAAATTGCCCATTAGGGATTAAATATAAAGAGCATAGACTGTGGTTCTTGCTTCTATTTATAATGCAGTAATTACATAGACGTAAATATATTTCAGTGCCATTTCTTTTTAGCTCAAGTACCTCCATCTGCACCATGGTGTTTAAGCTGTACTTTTTCTATATTCTTTATTCTGACATGGCCAAAATAATCTACAATGTATATCTATATTTGATGCTTTCTTGTCTAAAATACAAATAGAATCATTTAAAAGCTAGTTTTCCATGCATAAAGAATCACTAGTCCTCAGCGAGCAGGTGGCAGATAAGGTCACTGAGTTATCATGCCTATTTGTACATGGTATATGAATCTTCCAAATGAACAGAACAACCTACTTGAATCACTGAGATACTCCTCGGGATGACACACATGCAAATCACACACATGCAATTTTCAACAGTGCAAGTTTCATAGCTTTTAAAAATACTGGCAAATATTAGTGCAACAAATACGAACCAAATTCAGAGTACTTTTCAGTTCAGTACTATTCAGCTACACTATAAGCTAATTCTAAACGTGATATGCCCTTGAAAAGAAAATTAATTTTAACAAATTAATTTTATTTGGGTTGATTCTACTGCAGCCTTTTCTTGCAAGAGAAATGCACTCCAGAAATACATCACAATTTGTTTCACTCTTTGTTGGACCAGCAGAAGTAAAATATAATCTGGGAAGAAGAAAAGAAAAACAAAAAATCTTTTCCCAGGGTCATGCTAAGAATACAACAATTTTCTAGAGACACAGACGCGCTGGTATGCAAGTTCCAGTTTGGCAAACTTGAATAAAGCCGAAGATGGATGAATCCTGTCCCCAACCACACCTTACAAGTTGTCACTAATCAAAAAACAGATGTGTTGATTTTAGTTCTATTCAAAACATTTATAAATTCTTTACAAGGTTTTGTTTGGGGATCCTAAAGAAAACAATGATGTTTTAGTTAAATCCTCAGTATTTTTCTGATTCACTTAATGTTAACAAGGCCATAGATAAGAAGTACATGTGAATTATAAGAAGAGAATTGTAAATATATGTGAGATGAGAAAGTAAAGCAAGTTACAAGTCTTAGGAAAAGGTCAGTCTTAATTTTTCTAAGTCATAAAACTTTTCCAGCTCCATGCCTTTCCCCTTTCTTTTGCTCAACACTGTTAAAAAGTGTGGGAAAACAGCTGTCTGTTGTGGTTTTAAAAGCAGAAGAGTTACTAGTGTCTAACAAACTGTGAAGAGATGTGTGATGTGTCATAATGTGTAGGCAGCATTTGGGTTGATTAATCCTCCTCTGGTTGATTCAGACTCCCTTACATGCAAGCTCAGAAAGAAAATTGAGGCCATATAGTATGCTTTATCAGGCTGTTCTTTACACATTAACACATCCCACATACAAGGGGTAACCAGTGCTTTAAAAAACACATTAGCTTTACCATATTTAGATGCAACACAGCTTGTCCCTTCAAAAAAAAAAGTTCATGGTTACCCAAAATAAAGAGATTCTAAAGTAAGCCACAATTATTAAATGTCTTATAAAAACATTCTTTCACTTAAATGTTAGAAACACCATGATGAAAAGAAAAACAGATCAAACTTGAGAGCACTTTTAAAAAGAGTACCAAAAATCACCCCACCATAAAACCTCAAAGTCAACCTATTTAATACATCTGGTTTATACAAATTCTAGTTCTTATTCAGTGGGCTTTCACTTTGAGGGGTGGGAATGGATGGGGGGAATGGGAAGATATCCCCTAATTTATCTTGTTACACATTTCCCCAGGGCGTGCAACAGGTTTCCCAGGTGGCTCAGTGATAAAGAATCTGCCTGCTAATGCAGGAGACACACATTTGATCCCTGGGTCAGGAAGATCCCCTGGAGAATGAAATGGCAACCCAGTATTATTGTCTGGAAAATCCCACAGACAGAGGACTCTGCGAGTCTACAGTCCATGGGGTCACAGTCTTGTCACCCATTTCTCCAGCTTAATGCAAAAGCTCAACTCTGGTGATACAAGGGCAGTATAGGAATTTTTCAAGGATAATTTTAATATGTGATGTTTGTCTCATGTTCTTACTTTAGAACAGAACTTTCTCATTAGATATGATTCTACCATAGTATGTATTTACCTAAAAGTATTCCAACAGAATTTCTGGTGCTTACATTTACCATCTCAACTGACTGAAAGTGTTTCTTTTTTCTCTTCAGATATTATTTCTGACAAATTGCTTGCTGTTAAACTTTGGAAAACAAGTCTACAGTCTCAAGTTAAAGAAGCTCCTCAACAGACTGTTTTAACTATTGTTAATCCGTCAGACTCCTGAATACGAGTTCCCTCTGAAAGGACTTTCATTAGTGATTTTATCTACCTCATCTCTAGAATCCCATTTTCCTCTCCCCTGCTCTCCAGCTGCTCCTCCAACTTTTAAATATGTCTCCTGATTCTTCTGCAAGGAATGTCTTCTGTCTCTGGGTATCACAGTTACCCAGCCATTTCTTGGGGCCTACAAAGCCCGAGAACAAAGCTAGTGGAGGTGATGGAAATCCTAAAAGATGATGCTGTGAAAGATATGTCAGCACGTTTGGAAAATTCAGCAGTGGCCACAGGACTGGAAAAGGTCAGTTTTCATTCCAATCCTAAAGAAAGGCAATGCCAAAGAATGCTCAAACTACTGCACTGCTGCTGCTGCTGCTGCTGCTGCTAAGTCGCTTCAGTCGTGTCCGACTCTGTGCAACCCCACAGACGGCAGCCCACCAGGCTCCCCCGTCCCTGGGATTCTCCAGGCAAGAATACTGGAGTGGGTTGCCATTTTCTTCTCCAATGCATGAAAGTGAAAAGTGAAAGTGAAGTCACTCAGTCGTGTCTGACTCAGCAACCCCATGGACTGCAGCGCACCAGGCTCCTCCATCCATGGGATTTTCCAGGCAAGAGTACTGGAGTGGGGTGCCATTGCCTTCTTCGAAACTACTGCATAATTGCACTCATCTCACAAGCCAGGCTTCAGCAATACATGAACCGTGAACTTCCTGATGTTCAAGCTGGTTTTAGAAAAGGCAGAGGAACCAGAGATCAAATTGCCAACATCTGCTGGATCATCGAAAAAGCCGGAGAGTTCCAGAAAAACATCTATTTCGGCTTTATTGACTATGCCAAAGCCTTTCACTGTATGGACCATGATAAACTGTGGAAAATTCTGAAGGAGATGGGAATACCAGACTACCTGACCTGCCTCTTGAGAAACCTACATGCAGGTCAGGAAGCAACAGTGAGAACTGGACATGGAACAACAGACTGGTTCCAAACAGGAAAAGCCGTATGTCAAGGCTGTATATTGTTACCCTGCTTATATAACTTGTATGCAGAGTACATCATGAGAAATGCTGGGCTGGAGGAAGCACAAGCTAGAATCAAGATTGCCAGGAGAAATATCAATAACCTCAGATATGCAGATGACACCACCTTTATGGCAGAAAGTGAAGAACTAAAGAGCCTCTTGATGAAAGTGAAAGAGGAGAGTGAAAAAGTTGGCTTAAAGCTCAACATTCAGAAAACTAAAATCATGGCTTCCAGTCCCATCACTGCATGGCAAATAGATGGGGAAAACAGTGGAAACAGTGGCTGACTTTATTTTGGGGGGCTCCAAAATCACTGAAGATGGTGATTGCAGCCATGAAATTAAAAGACCCTTACTCCTTGGAAGGAAAGTTATGACCAACCTAGACAGCATATTAAAAAGCAGAGACATTACTTTGCCAACAAAGGTCCATTTAGTCAAAGCTATGGTTTTTTCCAGTAGTCATGCATGGATGTGAGAGTTGGACTATAAAGAAAGCTGAATGCAGAAGAATTGATGCCTTTGAACTGTGGTGTTGGAGAAGACTCTAGAGAGTCCTTTGGACTGCATGGAGATCCAACCAGTCCATCTAAAGCAGATCAGTGCTAGGGGTTCACTGGAAGGACTGATGTTGAAGCTGAAACTCCAATACTTTGGCCACCTGATGCGAAGAGCTCACTCACTGGAGAAGACCCTGATGCTGGGAAAGATTGAGGGCAGGATGAGAAGGGGATGACAGAGGATGAGATGGTTGGATGGCATCACCGACTCAATGGACATGGGTTTGGGTAGACTCCGGCAGTTGGTGATGGACAGGGAGGCCTGGCGTGCTGTGGTTCATGGGGTCGCAAAGAGTCAGACACGACTGAGCGAATGAACTGAACTGAACTAAAGCCTGAGAAAGGAGGGAAGGTAGCACAGTACTTCTGTAACGAACAGAGTCTGTTTCAAGATATTGGGCTAAATATAGAGGTCTCTTTTCCTAAGAACAATTCAAATGCCTACAGGGGTTACACAGGAGACAAAGTGAAAGGGAAAGTTGCTCAGTCATGTCTGACTTTTTGTGACTCCATGGACTATACATATACAGTCCATGGAATTCTCCCAGGCCAGAATACTGGAGTTTGTGGCTGTTCCCTTCTTCAGGGGATCATACAAACCCAGGTCTCCCACACTGCAGGCAAATTCTTTACCAGCTGAGCCACCAGGGAAGCCCAAAAGGAGACAAACAGGGACACAGACATGTGGACCGGCCTGCATAGAACCAGAGCACGCTGGCTCCACCTAGAACAGACAGTGCAGCAGCCAGCTGCTAAGCCCCAGCTTACTGCCTTCTGTGAACTTAAACTGCCTCTGCCAGTGTTTCCCATGTTGCAGGAAAGGTCAAAATTTCAGATGATTCTATGAAATCTCCCAGCATTTAAATATTGGAAACTATTTTTTAAAGTTTTAAAACACTGTTCAGAGCAGATATAATGTTACAGGTTATATCCAGTGAATGGAACACTGTTTCAGTGGGCAAAGAGCTATTCTCTGTTATCATGAGCTATATACAGGTTAGGTGAACCTCACAAATGAATAGAGACAGTCTATTTTAATTATTACTTGAATTATATGCATCCATATATGGCTAACGGGCTTCTCTGGTGGCTCAGCAGTAAAAAAAATCTGCCTACAATGCAGGAGACATGACAGAAGCCATGCGTTTAATCCCTGGATCAGGAAGAGCCCCTGGAGAAGGAGATGGCAACCCACTCCAGTGCTCTTGCTTGGAGAATCCATGGACAGAGGAGCCTGGCAGGCTGTATAGTCCATGGGGCTGCGAAAGAGTTGGACATGACTTAGCAACCCAAATAATAAACAACATAATGGCTAACAGGTCTCAAGACCTCTCATGTGATCTTACCCTCCTAGTTATAACTATTTATAATCCTCTATTTCTAACCTTCAAAAATAAAATAAAATCCATTTAAAATAGAATTATAAGGGGCAAATACATTTGTCTCCTCTAAATCCTGTTCTTCTGGGTCAATTTTCACATACACACACACACACATATATATATATGTATATACACACACACACATATATATAAAAACCAGGTTCATGTCCCCCATATTGAGGGACATTCAGAATTCCAAGATTTCTTATTATTCCCCTAGGGAATTACGGTCATTCTCTTGGTCACCTCTTACTCTGAAAAACAACTGCTGGCAGTTATCCTCCCATTGGTCACTATTTCTCTCACTCAAGGCTGTCTTCAAATACAAGGCCATTGCACGTATAGACACTTAATACTTAAGATTAAACAACGGGAACTCAGTATACCCAACACAGAAAAGGAATCTAAAAAAATAGTGGACATTGCTTTTTTTAAGGGTCTTCTGCCACAAATACCCACTATAGGTCCTGGGGAGTCCAGAGAATTGAGTTTGGGGATGTGAAGGGGGAGTCAGCAAAGGAGACTGAGAAGTGGCCAGTGGTTAGAAGAACCAGGAACTTATCCTGGAAGCTGAATTACTAAGTTGAGAAAGTGAATGTCCGACTCTTTGCGACCCCATAGACTGCAGCCTACCAGGCTCCTCCATCCATGGGATTTCCCAGGCAAGGGTACTGGAGTGGGTTGCCATTTCCTTCTCCAAGGAATATTCCCAACCCAGGGATCAAACCCAGGTCTCCCACATTGTAGGTAGACGCTTTACCGTCTAAGCCACCAAGGAAGTTAATACCCACTATACCCTACTTTATATCACTTCTTCTCTTGCTCACATGCTGTCTCTAAGCAGAAACGTCTATCTTCTTTATTCATCCAGTTACAAATATTCTACTCAGTTTCTCTTTCTTTTCATTTCCTCGTTTTGTTTCATAATTTGTTTGCTTTCTTATTCAAGAAAGCCAAGCACTATTACTAACTGTCTGATATTGTCCAAGTGAAAGTTAAAGAGTTAAATCGCTCAGCTGTGTCTGACACTTTGAGACCCCATGGACTGTATGGACTATATAGTCCACCATGCTCGTCTGTCCATTCTCTGGGCAAGAACACTAGAGTGGGTTGCCATTTCCTCCTTCAGGGGATCCTTCCCAACCCAGGGATGGAACCTGGGTCTCTGGTATTATAGGCAGATTCTTTACTTTCTGAGCCACGAGGGAAGTCAACTTCTTTTATTTTTTATTGGAGTATAATTGCTTTACAATTTTGTGTTAGTTTCTGTTGTACAACAAAGTGAATCAGCTATATATGAACATATATCCCCATCCTTTTGAGCACTTAACTTTTTTAGAGAAAAAAAGATTATCTACTAATAGAGCCACTGTTGTGAGGATTAGAAGATAAGTGTGAATGACACAGTTCACTTATGTATCCAACATATGCTCGGTACTCAAGGAATTTTCCTTCCACACTTCACTCCTTGCCTGCCTCTTCTCTCCAATTTTCAATCTTCATTTCTCCTCCCTGAATCTCTTCTCAGTCCAAAAAGAAGCAATTTCCTCTCAGTTACCTCAGATCACCAATGGCATTTTTTATTTTATTCTGTTTTTCAAATTTTTTTAAATTTAAAGTAGAAAACTGAATATACCTTTTCAATGCCAACAAATGTCTCCCTGACTTTTTTCTGAATTAGATCACACCTTTAAGAGCAGAATCACACAATTATCTGTATGAGTACCACCTTTTCTATTTCTACCTGCCCAGCATTCCTCAGGGTAAGACTCTGAAACCCTGCAAACTCTAAACAACCGGTACTCTTTCTCTAACCACCCATTTTCCCCTACATTTCATTTCCAAATCCTTTCATTTTTTCCAAATGCTTCTTCCTTTCTTCCCATCTCAGACCTTTATCACAAATTGGAAGGAAATTACCTTAGCTAATTTTGCTTTTCTCCAGTTCACCACTTCTGCCATTAGCCTTTAAAACAATTCACTCCTTTAGAAGTGATAATCTTGTCTGTGACAAAACTCACAGTGAATAGAATCCACAATAATTTAAGGAAGATGCTTTTGCTGTGAAAAGACCTTAACATAATCTCATTTCCCATGGCAAACATAATTTCCATAAAAACTCATAGAAAGACCAAAATAACACAAGGTTTTAAACAACCGGATTTCTTGGTCACAATTTAAATGAACCAGATTTTTTTAACTCAACATGTACCTGAAGACTGAGAAATGTTGATGTCATTGTTCATTACTTCTAAATAATTAAATGCTGAGGTATTCTGTTTCTGAGTAAACGTGAAACAGTTGTTTCTTTGGATTGTTAACAGAAGCATGATGCTGTGTTTAGGAATGTTTTGTAAGGAAAGGAAATGGAAGGTCTCTTGTATAGAAACATAGACAAGAATGATATAGATTTAAATACTAAATTATCCCGGTTGACAGATATTAATAAATTTGGCTTTGAGAATCACTGTGGCATCTCAGATTCATCTTGAATGTCAACAGAACATGAATACTGCATCACCAAATGACTTTCTTGGAATGTTTTCAAGATTGATCATACACGTTTCTGTTCTTAGCACATCACAGATGGAAAGAATATATGGAATCTGATTCCCTTTTCCAGACTTGGGAGGCAACCAGTCCTCAGGATTTCTGAAGCTTCTTCACAGAGAAGAGTCACTCTAAGCTCAATGCTGTGATTGCTCCAAAAGGGGTCTTGGCCTAGAGCACTGTGGGGGTCAGGAGAGGCCTTTGCAGAAGGGTGTTCAGGAAAAAAGAACGAAAAAAGTTGTTTTCAGCTGCTAATAGTCTATATATTTCAATAATCTCCATTAGAAAACATATTGCTTTTCCAACTTGCTTTCCATAAGACCAGGTTTACATTTATGATTATAACTTTTCTTATCTTGTGTACTATGGAAGCTTTTTCAGTAAACACAGGGTAAAAAATGAATTATCCTAATTATTTCTGATTTACTTCTCTATACACCTCAGAAACGCAAACTTTACCATATATAAAGTGTAATCATTTGAAACTGGAGTTAACACAGAAAAGCAGAAGTGCACAGAACGATATAAGCTCACCTGCCCGAAACAGTCTCCTCTCACCTAAACTGTCACTTCCATTCGTGTACATCCTAAAACTCCACCTTATTTGCATTGAAAATGAAAGTCACTCAGTCATGCCCAACTCTTTGCAGACCCCATCCGGGCCAGAATACTGGAGTCGGTAGCTATTCCTTTCTCCAGGGGAATCTTCCCAACCCAGGGATTGAATCCAGGTCTCCAGCACTGCAGGCGGATTCATTACCAGCTGAGCCACCAGGAAAGCCAAAACTCCACCTTGTCTGTATTAATAAACACTAACTTCCAATACATGAGTCTTTAATAGTTACTGTTAAGAAAAGACGCTTACTCCTTGGAAGGAAAGTTATGACCAACCTAGATAGCATATTAAAAAGCAGAGACATTACTTGGCCAACAAAGGTCCATCTAATCAAGGCTATGGTTTTTCCAGTCATGTATGGATGTGAGAGTTGGACTGTCCAGAAAGCTGAGCCCGAAGAATTGATGCTTTTGAACTGTGGTGTTGGAGAAGACTCTTGAGAGTCCCTTGGACTGCAAGGAAATCCAACCAGTCCATTCTAAAAGAGATCAGTCCTGGGTGTTCTTTGGAAGGAATGATGCTAACGCTGAAAAATCCAGTACTTCGGCCACCTCCTGCAAAGAGTTGTCTCATTGGAAAAGACTCTGATGCTGGGAGGGATTGGGGGAAGGAGGAGACAGGGAAGACAGAGGATGAGATAGCTGGATGGCATCACCGACTCAATGGACGTGAGTCTGAGTGAACTCCAGGAGTTGGTGATGGACAGGGAGGCCTGGCGTGCTGCAATTCATGGGGTTGCAAAGAGTCTGACACGACTGAGCGACTGAACTGAACTGAACTGAAGAATATACACATATCAAGTTTAAGGTTGACTTGAACAGTGTTTTCAACATTTATAATACATAAAAGTTAGAAAAATAACCAGAAAATTTTGATTGATAAGTAGTATATGATTAAAAATCTGAAAAGATGTTCCAAAATAATTTCATAGTCTTCTTTAATCAAATGTCAATACCAGAAAAAAGTTCTTTGTGGTTCTCTGGACCACACTGGAAAAAAACTGGATTAAATTGTAAGAAGCATAAACATGTCTTCCAGATCCAATGACTTTTAAAAAATTATTTTTAATTTTATGCTCATCATAAAAATAAATTTCTTGCTAAATGCATCGTCCTGTGAACCTTATCAACCATTGTTTATCATTTATTCTGGGTGCTTCCAATCTGGAGTGACCAAAAGGCACTCTATATATCCTGGAAGGTATTAAGTTCCACTAAATGAAACTACTCTTTTAGTAGCTCAAAATTATCAAACATCAGCAATTTCGTATTACTCAGGCTAGAGTAGTGGATAGGAGTGATTAATAAATATAATTAAACAAATCAGTTATCTTTACTTTTTTAAATGTTAAAGGTTGACATATTATACTCTCACAAAAATTACTGATTATTCCATGGTGATCAAAAGTTATAAATGCTAATTAAATATACTTTTATTTAATAAAACTGATAATTATTTAACAAATACAATTTGTTACAATACAATAGCAGCTTTAAATTTGCCATATCAGTAGTTTAAACAACTTAAACATTGAAAAACAGAATTATCTTCCTCTTAGTAAATTCAACATAATTCTCAATAGCTGATTTCTTACAGCAAATGAAGTAATTTAAATAAACATATTCACTTCCTGTTTGTATAAAATTTGATGAGATAGCCAATCAAATTCAGAGTCCTCTCTCTCTCTCCTTTTACTAATCAAAACTTCAGGAGTCTTACCATTGCTTCTCTGATAAGTGGCCTGACGTGACCTCTTAAAGTGGTTCACTATTCACCTGACCCAGAAAACTCCACAAAATCATGCAAACCACAAAGTTGAAACCTTCATTTTCATTTTAGAAACACTCATGAAACCGCCCAGGTCATTAGGGTCTGCGTATTTGAAAAGCCACTGAAGCATCTGAAGGGTGGCCCTTTACAGAAGCAATGTGTGCCATTCCATCATTAAAACGGTGAAGTTTAAAACGGTAGGTTTGCACAGGCCAAACAGTTGGGCTGGACACAGGGTCAGTGGCCCAAAAAGAGTGCTGAGTTTATACTGCACATGCTCAAATGTGCAGAGAGTAATACTGAACTTAAAGGCTTAGAGGCAGATTCTCTAGTCACTGAACACATCCAGGTGAAGACAAAGCCCCCAAAGATGTGGCACAGGAATTACAGAGCTCATGGTCCAATCAACCCATGCATGGGCCCTCCCTGTCACAGCAAGATGATCCTCACTGAAAAAGAACAGACTGTTCCTAAATCTAGTAAGAGGAGGCTGCACAGAAGAAAAAGATATACCAGAAGAAACTGAAGAAACAAAAACTTATGACCTGGAAATAAATGATACAAATAAGTAAAAAGGTTTTTTTAAAAGTCTTACCGCTGTGACATTAAGGAAGGAGAGTTCACTGTGCATATACTTATTATAGGGGAAGAAGTTCCTCAACCCTCTTAGGATCCCTGTGCTAGTCACTCTGTCATGTCCAACTCTTTGCAACCCAATGGACTGTAGCCCACCAGGCTTCTCTGTCCATGGGGTTCTCCAGGAAAGAATACTGGAGTGAGTTGCCATGCTCCATGCCCTTCTCCAGGGGATCTTCCCAACCTAGGGTCCCTAGATGTGTCTGAAAATTAAACTGAAAACGAAAGAGTAACAGGAGAAAGGCATATAATTTTATTGAATTTTTGCATATACACGGGTGCTCACAAAAGAATAAAAGATCTGAAGAAATGACAAGAACAGAAAGCTTTTATACCTTTACAACAAAAACAATATATTTGTGAAGAATTGACAAGACAAAGGGGTTTTAGCCAACGATAGCAAATGAAGAAGTAACTAGGAAGGTAAGAGCTGGTTTAACAATCACTGTTTGTACAGACTTCTTAACCCCAAATTCCCAATTGTAGTGACAAGAATATCTTCCCCCTTCTGGTATAGCGAGGTATCTTTCACATGAGAGTTTTATAATTTGTTTCAGAGAAGAAGGATGAGAGGGTAAGGAATCAAAGTGACCTTCCTGCTTCTGCCACCTTTTAAGAACTCCTTCAGTTTATGATATTTCACATGCCAAGATGCCACATTTGGGGGTAGCAAGTTCTGAATCCCACTGTTACGCTCAGGAATCCATTACTGATTAATTTTTCCATTCTCCCCAGCAGGGATGGCAGTATGACACCCAGAGAATCCTAGCAGTCTCACCCTATTAGCTCATCTCTCTCCTCACGTCCCACATTCTCCCTTCAGAAGCCAGCTAGGCTTCCTGAACCACAAACTCGACCATAAAGTTCTTCATCCCTTACTATGCCAACTCCTTGGCAAGCATAGCATCTTCAGCTCTTTATTGCTTTTTATCTCATACTTGACTCTACTATGGACATTTTCAGATCTCTTCTATATTCAGTAGGAAAATTTAAATAGTGAGGGGGACTTATCTCTGGACGTTTTCTATTTACCCATACGCTGCTAACATTTCTTTTCTCCATTGCAATGATTCCCAGTTTCCTTCTGTGTTCTTACAATAACCCTCTAAGTTATGTGAAGAGTAGAACTGACATGTTGAAAACTAATAAACCTTATGATTTATTATTTATCTCATTGATTCTCATGGCAACAGTATGCATACAGAGAACTACCCCATTTTCCACATGAGAAGCCTGAGGTTCCACAATGACTTAAATGATTATTTAAGCTTACCTGACCTTAAATGCTAGAGCTAAAAATCTAGTCTAGAGCCTCCTAGTGTTTTCTACTACCATCGTAACTTTTACATGTAATATCTGAAATATATATTATATATACACATATCTAATCATTTGAGTAACTTTTAAATCTATTGGTAAAAGAGAAAATAATACTGTGGAATGATACAACTATATATATTTCTAAATTTCAAACCACTAGACGAACACAGATGTATACTGAAATGAAATATTGATATTTCGTCTAATAACTGTATCATCACAGGACACAATTTATGGCTTTCTGCCATTTGATAATGAAAGTTAAATTTTCTGTGCTGTTACTGGAATAGGGTATAATAATTCATTCTCCAAAACTAATTTATATACAAAACATATTCTATACAAAGATGTTTGAGTTCCTGTATTTCTCTTGTCACTTGGCAGCAATCTGTATGTGACTCAAGAAAGACAGAGTAAGAACCAATGGTAATTTCTTCAAGATACATGGAAAAGACGAAGGGTACTGAAAGTGTGTGTCAGTTAAACTCATTCATTTGAAATTAAACTCATGTTCTACAGTGACAGAAATCCCAAATAAGGTATTTATCTTTAAGGATTAACAGTGTCTTATCAAAGATTATTCTTGGTCAAAAAAAGGTTCTTTTTTTCCCTAGTAGCTTTGGAAGCCACTATGGCCAAAGACAGCAGTTGACATCTGAATCTGTTTTCCAAAGTGCATAAAAATCAGACTGAGTCTTTGGTAGTCTCATAACTTATTTTGAAAATACAGTGAAATTGGCTACCTTTGTTCACAAATGTACAATAAATGTGTCAGTGATCTCTATCACTGAAAATTTTAAAAATTTGAATGCAATAATTTTAAGGTGCTTGCCAACTACATTTCTAGAACTGACAATGTCCATTTCTGAACTTTTAATAACTTTTATAACCTGAAATTGAGACCATAAATTAATGTGTTTTTGCATATATTTCAAACTATTTGGAGTGTTTTTTACTGCAAGAATAGACATTGCAGTTATTTCCTCAACAATCATTCCAAAATTCTCCATCATGAAGTAGCTATGAAAGTTGGTTTGAACTGGGTATATCTTGAGTGTTCTATAATCACTGAAATAATCTCAAATTCTTCACTGCCCCTTTTGTCACAGTAATCCACATAGCAAATAATTCTGGACATCTTGAACAAATTCTATTAATTTTCTGGCCACTGAGATTAGTTGGAAGATTAGACCAATCATTACACAAATTGGTATTTATGAAAAGAATTCTGGAAACACGTATCAATCCCTTCTTAATAATGGGATCTTTGGATGTTTCATCAGGCTGCCACCTTGAGAAACACCAATTTGAAGATATAACTGAAACACAGAGTCGACCAGAGACCTGATCAAACCATATCTAAACAAGTTATTTGCCTGAAACTCCTAAACGATATGAAAAGTTCCCTTATAACTTGTCACTTGAGATAGACTGCATGGGGATGACCCAGAGAGATGTTGTGGGGAGGGAGGTGGGAGGGGGGTTCATGTTTGGGAACGCATGTAAGAATTAAAGATTTTAAAATTTAAAAAATAAAAAAAAATTAAAAAATTTAAAAAAAAAAAGAGATAGATTTTGATCTAAGTTAAATAGTCAGAACTGTATATCTCCTTAACTCATAAGGATAGTTCTAACAAATATTTCTGTTGCTAGAAGTATTCTCCCTCATGATTTTTAAATTTTAATTACATTATCTTAGAATATCTGCTGAGTAATTTAAAGAGAAAATATATTTTTACTAATTTGCTTAAAAAGTCAAAAAGCAAATCACATACTAGGCTGATTAGCATCATTTGTCCTCTTTCTCTGTAATCAAATAACAGAGCCCAATGATCACAGTAATTATCTAGTTCAACAATATATTCCAGGCTTAAATTCCATTCAACTGGTCATTACCCAACTCTTGGTCACTTTCAATGACAAAAAACTCATCTCCCAAGATAGCTTCTTTCACAATTATTCAAAATTTATAGGTGAACTTCATTTTTATTCAAGTTAGAGTGCTGACTACCAGCTTACTGCAAATCCTGTATACTTTAATGGTATCATTTCCAATTCTCTCTAGATAATAATTTGTTGCCTTTATGTCTCTTCAGGTAAACCATCCACTGCTAGTTGCATTTAAAATTTCTGCTGTCTTTATTCACACTTGATTTTAGCCAAAATGCTGAGAAGTGATGCTATCTATTCAGAGATATCACTTCTATTTTCTTTTTAACCAATCCACACCGTGCTACTACATTTTTCTAATTTAGTAAATTATGATTTAAAAAAAATTAAAGGAATTGTTATTTTCATAATGCCATTTTTGTGCTGAAAAGTCAAAATTTCTATAACTGGCTGTAACAAAGATTGTTAGTTTCAAGTTACTAACAATTGCCTAACAAGATACCTAACTTTTCTTCCTTGCTGAAAGAATTCCCACTTTATTATATTTGGCAACAAGTCCTGCAAACAAATATTTCACATTTTCCTATGTCCTTTATGGAGGTGGTTATGAGACACAGTGCTGGTTAAAGAGAAATAAAAGAAATCCTTTCGTTGGGACATTAGTGAAAGACATTATTTCAATAGGTACCTGCCTTTTTCCTGTCTCTTCTTTTTTCTGCCTAAAATACTGATATCCATAGATATCCACATGCAAGAAAGATGGCTGAACAAAGTCAGAAAGAGCACAAGCCTGTACAAAATATCACCACTGGATTGCCTATCCTTGAACTTATTACATGAGCATATCAAAGTCTTAACCTTTTAGCAATTATTTTCTTTTGACTGCTGAATGGTAATAATAATCCTCTGTCATCAAAATAAGTCTGTTTTCTTTCAAAGTGAACAGTAATGCCAAATTATAACAAAGAAAAAGACTACAGAGTTGGTAAGGATTTAGAAAATGTGCAAGGATTTAAAAATTGCATTTAACTGTTTTTATGAATGTGCCCCTCCATTTCCAGAAGACAGTCTAAATGAACCCTGATGGACTATCATTTAATTATAATGTAGTCTTTTTAACACATAAAGAATGTTATGCCCCTCTTAGTTTTTCTACATCCCAGTTGTTTCTAGGAACTTAACAAACTTGCTATTATATTGGGGTGAGGGGGATATATGTGTGCATGTGTGTGTATAAATTAACATGTTTATACACACATAAGGAGAAGGCAATGGCACCCCACTCCAGTACTCTTGCCTGGAAAATCCCATGGATGGAGGAGCCTGGTAGGCTGCAGTCCATGGGATCACGAACAGTGGGACACAACTGAGCAACTTCACTTTCACTTTTCACTTTCATGCATTGGAGAAGTAAATGGCGACCCACTCCAGTGTTCTTGCCTGGAGAATCCCAGGGATGGCAGAGCCTGGTAGGCTGCCATCTATGGGGTCGCACAGAGTCAGACACGACTGAAGCGACTTAGCAGCAGCAGCAGCAGCATACACACATAAACACATACATATGTCTTAATACAGTTGACCCCTGAACAACATGGATTTGAAATATGTGATTCCACTTACGCATGGGTTTGTTTTTCCCACAGTAAATACTACAGTATTACATGACCTGTGGTTGGTTGAATCCAGTGATGCAGAACTACAAACAAGAAGGAACAGGGCATACAAAGAGCTCACTATAAATTATACTAGGATTTCTGACTGGACAGAGGGTCAACACTCCTAATTCCCATGCTGTTCAAGGGTCAACTGCATATTCTGGCTGCTAAGACAGAATAGTACATACAACATGACTTATCAACAACAGAAATTTATTTTTCACAGTTTTAGAGTCTGAAAAGTCCAAGCTCAAGAAACAGTCAGATTTGGTATCCGGTGAGAACCTGCTTCCTAATTCACAGAAAAGCATCATCTCACTATGGCCTCAAAAGGCAGAAAGGATAAGAGAACTCTCCAGAGGCTCCTTTACAAGGCCACTAATCCCATTCATGAAGGCTCTGTCTTCATGATCTAATCACTCACCACAAGCCCCATCTCCTTATCACCAGAATGGAGATTAGAATTTTAACATGTGAATTTGCAGGGAAGTTGGGCAGAGACACAAACATTCTTCTAATATTTTCAAAAGACCTGTCTTTAAGTTCATTTATCCTTTTCTCTGCTGTTTCTAAGCTCCTAAATCTGTTTGGTGAATTAACAGTTTCCTAACATGCTGTCTTCATTCTAGTATTTCCATTTTTTTATATTGCAGATCCCTCTTCGTCTTTCCATTACATCAGAGATGAGAGCAGCTATGTTAGTCTCCCTCCATACTAAGTATAGATTGCTCTTGGAGTTTAGCTCTTTTTATGTTTTTTGTGTACTCAGATCTCTGACGGGTTCTGAAAGCCAGATTCTGTAGGTTATCTAGTTTTGGTTTTTAAAATCTCTTTCCACTTTCTAAATCTGAACTAAAAACAAAAGTATCATGTGGTTTTAACTGACAGATTATAAAATCATGATATTTATTAACATAATTTCATTTTTAATTCAATCAGTAACTAGATCAATGGTCTTATAAATAGAACAGTATATCAATATTCTAGAGACCCATGCTCTGGAATCTCCATTGCCACTAATTACCTGTGTGGCTTGTGGGAATGCATTCAATTTTATAGTTATCCATGTTTAAACATGCTAAGGTGATACCACTAGAAAGAGAAAAAAATAATAGTATTCAAATGAAAAATACTATTTAATGCTCAATTTCTTTGAAGAGAACAGAAAGAATATGAAACAACTATGATATAATGCTAACAATTATTTATTCTGAAATCAATAATACCACATTAGCATTTAAAAATTTGTTTTTATAAATTTGCAAAATTAAAAAATATGATTTATAATCATAAGACTAACACACCACACCAATCAGTGTAGCAACAAATGAAATAAAGGAAAAACGTTCTGACTGTAGATCAGCCAGGATAAGGGGGATAGTAAATCAAAATTTACAAAACTCACCATGAAATTTTTAATAGCTTGGTTTTCTACTTTCTGTCAGGAACTCCACTTGTTGTCTGATATGAAAGTTGGAAGATTCTACTGCAAGATCTCTAGAGAAACAAGAGAAGAAGATTTCTTTTTGAATTACTAAGCCTTTGCAGAATCACCAGGATCTACCTTCAAAGAAAAGCATATAAATAAGCACACTGTCTCATACAGATTTACCATCCTCCAGTGCACTACTGCAGCGGCTGAAACAGCCCACAAGCTCGGCCTAGAGGAGCTACCCCGGGCCTAGAGGAGCTACCCCGGGCCTAGAGGAGCTACCCCGGGCCCGAGGGCAGAGGCAGTAGCCTAGAGGAGCTACCCCACATCAGAGATAAGGAGCAGCAGCTGTGCTTTGCTGGAGCAGCCATGAAGAGAGACCACATGTCTAAGGTAAGAGAAACCCAAGTAAGACGGTAGGCACTGAGAGAGGGGATCAGAGGGCAGACAGACTGAAACCACAGTCACCGACAGCTAGCCAATCCAATCACACGAGGACCACAGCCTTGTTAACTCAATGAAACTAAGCCATGCTGTGTGGGGCCACCCAGGACGGACGGGTCATGGTGGAGAGGTCTGACAGAATGTGGGCCACTGGAGAAGGGAATGGCAAACCACTTCAGTATTCTTGCCTTGAGAACCCCATGAACAGTATGAAAAGGCAAAAAGATAGGATACTGAAAGAGGAACTCCTCAGGTCGTTAGGTGCCCAATATGGTACTGGAGATCAGTGGAGAAATAACTCCAGAAAGAAAGAAGGGATGGAGCCAAAGCAAAACAATACCCGGCTGTGGATGTGGCTGGTGATGGAAGCAAGGTCTGATGCTGTAAAGAGCAATATTGCATAGGAACCTGGAATGTCAGGTCCATGAATCAAGGCAAATTGAAAGTGGTCAAACAGGAGATGACAAAAGTGAACGTCGACATTCTAGGAATCAGCGAACTAAAATGGACTGGAATGGGTGAATTTAACTCAGATGACCATTATATCTACTACTGCGGGCAGGAATCCCTCAGAAGAAATGGAGTACCCATCATGGTCAACAAAAGAGTCCGAAATGCAGTACCTGGATGCAATCTCAAAAACGACAGAAAGATCTCTTTTTGTTTCCAAGGCAAACCATTCAATATCACGGTAATCCAAGTCTACGCCCCAACCAGTAATGCTGAA